>NC_071406.1:6033724-6766849 GCF_017976375.1 Cuculus canorus | reverse complement strand
TAAAGGGACTTTTAACAGTTGCTTGCCTTTTGCACACTCCTCAAAATGCTGACTTTTTCCTTAGAAATCTAATTACATTTTAATAAGATATCTTTTTATTTTCGGGTGATTGCCAGCCCATCCCTTGCTCTCTTACAGCACTGTAGGTAAAAAACCCCCAAATCAGGTGTATTCATTGTGATGTTACACCTCAGTAAATCCTTTAACTGTAAGAAAACACCCCAGTAAATCCCTTAACTGTAAGAAAACAGTTCTTTTTCCCTTTTTCTTCATGCACTTCTACTTACATTAAGGGCTGGCAACAAGGATAAATATATGCAGCCTCAAAATCCTGAATTATTTAGAAATTTCCATAAGATAATATCACAGGTTGCTAAAGTTAAATAATAAAATCTGAATTAAATCATTTAATCTTCTGTAGCTTTATGATACAACGCATGGTCTTGCCTGAAATCAAAGAGCCTGACATGACTAAACTCCTGGGGCCAAATTCAATTCCTAGCTCTGTCCCTCACTTTATTACTTCAATCAAGTCATGAACTGTCTTTGCTTTGGTTAGCGTGCAATGTAAGATATAAATAGCTGATAATATTGGAGATTTTGTGAGAATTAATTTTTATTAATGAAATGAAATACTCCATGATGTGCAGGCTATTTTTATTTATTATAATTATGCAAGTTTTATTACAGGCTTCCTGTGACTCAGATTGATACGTTAATACTTTTCTCCTCTATCATGGCTACACAGTGCTATTATCTACTCTGAAAAATTAATAATTACAGCTCAAAAAAAGGACAGGCGTGTTGAAGGAAAAGAGCATTGACCTAAAATAAAATTGCAGGGAAATCAATATATTCAAGTCCTGGGCAAACCGGGTTTGACTCTTGCTTGGCCACAAAGGCACCTGTGTCCAAATTGAGCGACCTCAGCCCTATTCCTGTTGTTTGCTGTTGCCGTGGCCCAATCTTAGAAACCTGGAAAAGCTTTGGGCAGGGGACCGGAGAAACGCATCCCATTTGATTGCGGACCGCAGCCCTGACCGTGCTGTGTGTGAAGGTAAAGCTTGGTGTGTGCCCAGCGGCTCTGCCTCTGCCCACCTGCGAAGGCACTTCAAGGGAGATGGAGCTCAGCAGAGTGACAGTTCTCAGCGGGGACCCAAAGAGCAGTTATATTTCGTGTTTTTTTTCTGTTAATGGATCCATTCAGTGGTGCTCTTAGAGCAGCTATCATGCACTGTAAAAGCAGGCTTTTTGTAAAGTGGCTGCAGGCCCAGCGCTTCTGCCCTTGCTCCTAAATATCTCCATTTATGCAAGAGATTCAGAAGTTCATATGGTCAGAGAGAGGGAGAGCACAAGGGGAAGCACAGTGTTTAGGTAATTCAGTCTGAAGGAGGCAGACCTACTGCTTACACTTTGCTGCAAGAAGCGTTTAATTATAGCATTGGCTGCTCAGACACAGCAGAAGTCATCACTCTGTATGGGAAAGCTCCTCGGATAGTTGTTCCCTTCATCTGAAATATGGAAAAGATGGCAGTTTTGGAGAAGGAAGCTTTCTTTCATGTTATTTTGAATTTCTTTTCCACTTTGAAGCAATTTCAGTTCCGTGTGTAGTGTGTGCATCACAGCTTGGGAATCCTGGCCTCGAGCAGATCTGCTTTATGGCACGTAGCCACAGTATTATCTCCTTTCTTGTTTGGCCATTGGTTAAATTGTTGCCCCAACCCTTAAAATGGCGAAAAAAATATTGAATTTATATTATTATTTAGATAACAAACTGCTCAAATAAGAATGTGTCTGTATGATTTTCTGAAACTTCTAGCACATCTTTGAGTGATGCATGGATGATGACCAGCATTGTCCTATTAACCCAGAAGAGTGACTCTAACATCGAACACAAGTACTGACTGCGTATACTGAATATAGTATGACATCTATAACGATACGAAGATTTCTGTACCTTTACTTTTCAGCTGTTACATGCTTGTCGGAGTACAACAACTCTGCCGATGTTGGAGACTGCATGCGGTGGGCAGGACCTATGCCGTCTCTTGTACAGGAGTGTCTCATTCCCTGCAAAGATGACTGCACCTTTACCCCCTGGTCTAGATTTACAGCATGCACCTTGGACTGCGAATCAACTAGAAGTAGGAGACGGTCACTTACAGGTATAACCTTTTGCAATATTTATCTGATGATGATGCTTGTGAATAAGGTTTCTCAGATGTTGGTGGACTGACATTGGAGTTTTGGGAAAATCACAACAGAATAGGGATCGTCCTTAATTGACTTTTTGATCTGATATTGATGGTTGCCTGATTTATGCATATGCATTTCAGGATAAGAATATTGCAGAACAGTTCGGTGATAGAAAGCCATTTTTAGACATAAACCAAATAAAACAGTGGCTATGCATTGTGCAAGTTTATCCGACCTGTTATTCTGGGACTCATGCAGCAAATGCATCTCCAAAAAAAAAAAAAAACCCATAAAAAAAACCTATGTGTTTTTCTCTTTAAATCCAGATTTTCTTTGTGAACATATGTACAAGTTACAGAAATTTGGATGAAGTTTAAGTCTGGGAGTTCTGTGCTCAGCAGTATCCAGTAGTTCAACAGGTCAAATTAATACCATGAATAAAGAAAAAACCAGTATCGTTAAAAAGGTTTTGTTTGACCTTTTATATGTATTCATTAAACACACTAGTTCAAACCATTTCATGGAGCAATTTTCCACACTTGCTGTTGAGGTTTGTTATTGTGTTATTTGAATGCTGGCCAAACTGAAAAGCTTTAAAACTCTATAACATTATTAGTTATAGAGCTGCTTGGTTTGTTAGAAGTTGTCCTCCCCCTGCATCCCCATCCCTGCCCCGCTAAGTCAAATCAAAATGAATTATACTGTTTTCAGAAGGTTTAAAAGAAATTTACTGTTATTGTTATCCTGAACGTTCACATATTTTCCTATTTCTGTGTTGTGTTTGAGAGCAATGCTGTAGATGGCTGGAATTTGCTCTGTTAATAGAGATGAAACTTCAAAGACTTCTGCTATGGAGTAAAATACTAACATTGCTGTAAAAATATATGCTCTGATAATACCTGGGAACTAAATGGCAACCAAGTGTGGTGGCTACCACTGCTTCTTTCTTCTAGACTCACTTGTACCTGGCTGCATGTCTATCTCGTTATTCAGTTTGTTACTGTTGGAACGATCCAAGTTTTTAGTAACTATCAATTACGGTATTCAGCCAAAATGGCTTCAAGCTGCCATGCGTGAGTATCGCTCATTGAAGGATAAAGAGTTGTCTTTTACGTAAAAATCACATATTTTAAAATGTTCTCTATATCAATGCCTGTATGTTTATAGCAGTAGAAATCCTCTATGCCTATCAGAACAGTACGTGTCCGATGGTATAGAAAATAGGCTCTAAGAAAGAAATGAATACTTATTTCCAGGTAGTTTTAAATCCAGATTTTCTTTGTGAACATATGTACAAGTTACAGAACAGTGTGTTCTTACCTATCCTTTTTCTTACTCCATTCTACGTCAGACAGATCCATTCAAATAAGAGGACTAACATGCACTGCATTTCCCTGGAGATGTTCAAGGTTCAAGACCAGGTTGGATGAGGCTTTAAGCAACCTGATCCAGTGGAAGGTGCCCCTGCCCAAGGCGGGGGGGTTGGAACTATATGATCTTTAAGTTTTCTTCCAACCCAAACCATTCTATGATGATTCTGTGATTTATGACCAAACACCACCAGTCTCTCCCATATGACCTTGCTGGGTTCCCTTCTTCCCGCTGGGAAGGAGCTCCTGGTCTCAGCCTGCCCCTAGCAGACTCATCCTGAAAAGTGAGTGGCAAATGTGCAGCGAGTGTCCCAGGTGGTGCTGGGGTGGGGACAGCACAAGTCCACAGAGAGCAGTGAGGGAGGACCAAATCGGATGGTTTTGGTTTTACCACTGTTCAAAGGGAGAAATTAATGAGATTAATATTGACCTGTCTTTCATAACACTTAATGAAAATTGGAGCTAGCCAAAAGTCTTGGAGAAATCTCAACCGTATGACCTCAGTCCAAAGATTTAAGGAAAGTGCTGTTTGGGAAGTAGAAGTACCTCATCCTTTTAAGATTCCTTTATCCATTGTTATTTCACCTTTCTGTAAGTGTGCATGAATTGCACCTCCTTGTTCAACAAAATGTGTGTCTATGCTCCAATAACTGCTTCGGCTTCATTATAACAGTTCATTAACAATGTCAGTTAGTGGGAATCTGCTAATTGTTCGCTAAGTATTTGCTTGCCTCCCACTCAGTTTTTAATAGTATTATTCATTTTACTTTGTAATTAATCCTAGACTTTATGTATAAAATGAGTCATTACTTAAGAAGTGAAAGACTTATTTCAGAACATATCAAAATTCAAAGTCATTATAATCAAAACATAGCTTTTAGTTAAGTCTTCAGTTAATTAATAGAATCGTTTAATTAATTAAGACAATCACAGTACTATGGATGCAAGGCATTTCTGTAGAAATGTATATTTTTAAAGTTTCATATGGTTTTTACATGTAGCATATACTACCTGGTAATATTTAATGTATATAGTATTTGTTAGTGTTCAGAAATTAGGTTTAAATATACTATTTAATTGAAGAATTTGCATCCAGTGGTATTATTAATAGTGATCTCTAAAGCAGTTTGTGAAGATGATAAAAATATCGCCATCACTAATGCTATAATTCCTTCTTTATGAAGAACATGGGATGAATGTCACTTTTGCCCTCAAAATAGGACTTTTATAGCAACTTCATTAGAGAGAAGATTCCAACAAAACAGATGGCAGGGCGAGCTGGAAAGAAAGTGTTGTATAAGTGTGAGATTATTAGCATCCTTACCTATGTCTGATGTGCTTCATGTAATAATGGCAGTACATGGGCAAATCCCAAATTCCCATGTTTACTAATAAAATGCAGAACATGCAGCTGTATGCATATGCTGAGCTTGTGGCTTCTGTCAGCTTGTCAAACATAAAGTGCTGGAAATGCCACTAGAGAGCTCCGAATCTATTTAAAGCCTTTTAAAATACTTTCCTTGAAGTATGTGGAGTTATACCTCTTAAAACTTACCTGAATTTCCTAAAAAAAATAAATAAAAAATATATATATATAAATAAATACACGCAGGCATACACAGAAGGCGCTGGCACTATTTGATTTCTTTGTATTTATTATCCTTTTGTGCTGGCAAATTTTACGTTCCTGATGACCGTGGAAATACATTTTGAAAGCTGTGATATGGAAGGACGGTGACATTAAGGGTCCATAATCGGTGCCCTTCACTTTGGAGGGACACATTTGTATGCAAACAGGTACTGATGACAGCCAGTGTGTGCTCCTACTAATGTGTGATGAAATGAAATGACTTTTGGTTCCAGACTAGAAAGAGGACTGCTGGGCTATATAACTTTATTTTTGCTTTTAGTTCCTTATTTGTGTGCAGTACCAAAGAGAAAACATTTCTTTTGGCATCAAAGCTTTAAAAAACTTTTTGTTAAAGTATTTTTAGTGCATCCAAGACAGCTAAGAACATTTAGAAGATGGGATAAAGATGCAGTTTGTTAGTAAAAATAAATTCTTCCCTTCTGTGCACGTGCCAAATGCAAAGATGTTCCTGAACTCAACCGACATAAAGATTGCTCCACGTCACATTGGCTAACCCACGCCAAGGAAAGCATTGGTTTTATTTTTAGAGGCTCTATATAGACCTTTATTTCCTGGAGCAATTGTAGGGATGCAGGGAGCATGGCTTCTTTTCTTTATGTTATCTTTCCATGTACCAGAGATGACTTCTTATGCCTAGAAGTCCTCCAGGAACAGGGCATGGGAATCGCAGGTGCAGAGAGCTGTACCTCAGGTTTATTTGAATACTTCTGCTTCCTGAAGTTGATGAAAGATCTGTAAAGAGCCTTCTTCTAAAACATATTGAAGGAATAGAGCAGAGGAAAACATTAAACAAAATATAAGCGATGAAATGCTTTCCAGCCTTGATAATTTACTGAGGATTATCTTTTCTGTTTTCTTCAAAGCACAGTTAGTGTGCAGGGTGCATCTTTAACTAATTTGTAAAGTAGCCTCAAAGAAGTTGTGGCTAATGTAGAGTCCTCTGGAAGTTGTCCTGGCAACCATTGATTGTGAGCAAATAGAGACAAAACAATCAATTTATTTTCATCAGATAATTAGAGAAAAGTGATATTATACAAAATCACAAAGCATTTTCTGGGCAGACCTATCCAAGACTTTGGATTTTTCTCCTTGCTCTACACCATCAAAACAGCATTTTCCAATTCTCCGGTTGCCCCTGGAGATAAATACGTTGTCCTTGCACTCCAGAGCACTGGCAGCAGCTAATAGATGCTCCAGAAACATTTTTGGATATTAACATTCAGATTGTCTTGGTTCTAATGTGTGGAATTCATGCAAGTATAAATAATATGACGTGTTGTTATCAAGTATAGCAGATGTTAAGCTAACGAACAGATTTCTGTGGTTGGAACAGGGCGAAGCAGAAAGCGAGACAAATGCCAGAATACAGAAGTTTATCCTCAAGTTGAAACAGAGCTGTGCCCCTGTGAGGTGTTTACCTCCCAGCCCCATGGAAATTGGTCCGACTGCATTATCGGAGGAGGTACATCCAAGCCACAGCTGGGAACACAATCCCATGGAGATACCAAGGAGTGTGGCGAGGGCGTACGACTGCAGGCTGTTGCCTGTTATGATAAGACCGGCAGACTTGTGGAACCATCTCGCTGTAGCAGTTCGGGTAAGGAGATTTAAAAGCGCACAACACACATCAATAGCCCTGATACTGAGTACAGTTCTCCACTCAATGGTTCATTTTGGAGCTTATCATAGGTGTGTACCTGTTTACTTGCTGGAACAGCTTTCACAAGGTAGCCCTGAGTGCTGAATACTGTTCTACTAATATCTTCTTATTGGTTTTAATAGTAAGGCTTTCTCAGTGTAAGGGTCTGCTGGTGTTTCTACAATGGGAATGAAGTAGAAGAGGGTTACAGTTAGCAACACTGTCAGAATACCAGAGGCATTTCTCTTATTTGTCTTGAAATCCTACAAAACTATGAGCTTAGGAGAAGGAGAAAGTATACTTCATTTAGCATTTTGTTCTTCAGATTTTACTTTCCTATAATTTTTTTATTCCTTTTCACTGAATTTGGAGGTTCATATGGTTGTTTTCAATGAAGGAATCAGGAATTTTCTTGAGATAATCATACTTAATTAAAAAGCCCTTTGATGTCGCCTGCTGTTACTCATGCCAGATACATGTGAATTCAGCAGCCAGTGGTGGTCCCCTTGCAATTTTGTGCCTGTCTCAAGCTGATATTGATGCATTCATATTTCACCGCTTTCTAGGGCTCTGGGCTGTGGTTCCGTCACAATCAAGTAGCCGATGTCAAAGGGTGACAGGGCAAGAGTTAGAGGTCGAGCAAGCAGGAGATGTCATTCCATCTGGATATTTTCTCCCAGTTTCCACGGATTGCAGTTCATTGCAATCGTTATGTTAAATCAGGTGGCAGACAAAAGCCCTTATCTTAGGGGCAAATTCTATACCTATGCTGTCCCCAAACCACTAATATGCTGACGTACAGTCAAAAAGCTTAGGATACCACACAGTGTGGTGGTTGGAAGGCTGCTGGTGATCTATATGATAGTAGAGGGAGAAATGATGTCTCGGGAGGAGATTAAGTAGTATACTGGGAACATTAAAGTTCCTGAGTATATAAGGAAGACAAGAAAGAAGTGGGGCTGCTCTGTGGAGGGTCTTCAGGATGAGGATCAGCAGCCTGAGCTGCATGTAATAAAAGGGAAAAAAAACCCACCCTTATGAAGTGATTCAGTCCTGGGCTAAATTTCTCTCGCAGCTGTTGATGGCTGTTCCAGCTGGCTGCATGGATTCATAAAGCAGCTTTCCATGGTTTGTGTTTCGACAATGTGCTGTTGTACCAATTGATTATGCCTCTGTGGCCTATGAAGGAGGAATGCTATACCTTTCCCCCACAATGTTACCTTTTCTTCTGTAAAAAGGGAGCTGTTAGGTTTTGAAAGGTGGGTTGGCCTGTGCCGTGACTTGCTCTTTTGAAAAACTCTGTGTTTTTATCACTATTAAAAAGAGGAGGTTGTCTGTGTGTGGGACTTTTCTGAATAACCTGGAAGCCTGTTTTCTGTCAGTGGTATTTATGTGGCATTTTTAATGATTAAATGTCTCTTAAGGAGGTTGGAGGGAGTGGTAGCTCAAGGGTATTTATTGTTGGCTTTCTTGTTTTCAGCTTTTTATCTGAGCAAAAATGACTGTAACATGACTCTGGCACAGGACCCATGTCAGAGGCCAGAGGGGTAGTCAGTCCTGTACAGCAGAGTCCTATCATATTCTCTTCCTCCTGCATTCTCTTTACGTAGTGCTCTGAAGACCTTTAAGTCTGGAAGTAGGGCTGAGATGTTTCCACCTTCTGGATGCCCCTAAGAGTTCCCTTAAGGGTAACCTATTAATCTCCAGCCAGACCCCTGTGTAATACAATGTAGAAACTCCTAATTGCTACCCAGTGTTGAACACCTTCTATTCCTTGTAAGGCAAGCAGGAAAGCAGTCTTGCCTTGGTCTCCAAAGGACGTGGACGTTTCAGTGACTTTGGGTGCAGAGTGTCCAAAAGTGGGCAGAAAGCTTCGTAAGCTTCATTTCCCTCATTTGGCACCTACCTTCCAGCCAGAGGCGTTCGGTGAAAATAAGCCCGATATTTATGGTCTCTCGAGCTGGGAGCTTTCAAAATGCACCTCTGAACGCATTATTGAATTAGCGATAGAAACAAATCATTATCCAATTAATAATTAGCAGAATGTTATTCAACCGTAGTAGAGAAGAGCAAATTACAGAAGCATGCAGAATTGCTTAGCTCTGAGAAATTATTCATGACAAGGTTTTTTTAAGCAGCTCAGTTTATCTTGTTCACAATTAGTATCAGATAACCTTTTAGCATTTGCTGGCTGACCATATTTATGACTAATTAAGCCATCACCTTATATATTGAATGACATCTAGGCGTTGTTCTTGCTTCATGATCTGTGGGGGTAAGCGTGATGTTCTTCTTTCAGGTCTTTTCACTTCTCTTTGTATCCTGATCTTTTCCATTTGCAGGACCATACTCTCTCTTTCCCTTGAACCAGGACAAAAGCGAAAAGTTGTAAGACTTAGACCTCAGTTCTTTGCTGGATCCTTTTGAAGAACTTCTACAAAGAGTAGAAAGACAGATGTAAGGATGCAAACTTTGCCTTAAAAGTAGATTTAAGTTTGTCCGCGACTTCATAATGCCAGGGGTACAAGGTATAGGACAGTAAAAATGGTGTCGAATAAAATTGGTCAGTCTGTAGCTTTTCTAGAGAGCAAACTCTGGGCTCTTGACTTCTCACAGCAATGATTTTCACTTTCCCTGACTGAAACTTGGCTGTTCAACTTACCACTTCAGTAGGGTTTAGTTCGCTTGTGTCAGTGTGACTTATTAGGTGAATGTATCATAGTTATCAAGTGAATGTACTGTGAGTTTGAGTCTAATATAGAAATTAATCACTGCGTATTTCAGGGTTTGAGGCCGTGATCTTAAGCTGAGTCTTGTGAGCAATTCGGCATTTGCAAGTTGGGGTGAAAGAAACAAACCAAAAAACCGTTTAAGTCTGTTCCTCTGTGCTTGTCAGCAGGCTGGACTCCAACTCTGCTAAGCCTATTATCTGCAAATGTATTAACTCTTTAAGCATACATTCTCAACAGGAAATGGATTTTCTCCCCATTGGTGTAGTCACTGCATATAGAGTACCCCAAGGTCCGAGAACAATGAAGCCAGGAGCATTCCAACTCTGCCTTAATGGAAATGCACTGGTAGCTTGCCTGTTCTACGGTTCCTTCTGTCAGGACCCGAGTCCTGGGCTGGAGGGGCCTCTGCCCTGACCCAGCACAGCTGAGCACAGCTTGTGTGAACACTTTGAGCCAACTGTAGTGGTTCCACAGGTCGCACCTTGGCTAATTTACCTATCCTCACTGCATTTTATTCTGGAGTTAGCTCAAATATGAGAAGCTTAAAAATACAAACCCCAGACTTTTCTGAGTTTTGTTTCTTTCTACTCCAAATCTTTTATCTGATGTTTAGAAAAACACATACTGTAGCTTTTTTTTTTTAATGTGATTTTTTATTTTAGTGATGTTATAATTTATTTTAGCGATGTTATAATTTTCTTTGATGGCCCATTCAGTAAGGTCAAGAAATGAATAACCTGCAGTTTCCGGATTGAGCCAGTTCTTTTCTTGCCAGAGTTGATTTGCGCTTCTTTTCCTTCCTTTAATTTGGAAACACAATTATGAAATTAAGGATAGAGATAAGTATCTGTAACTATATTACAAAAGTGTAATTGATAATTTGCCTCAATTTATCTCCCCATCAGAAGACTGGCTTATATTTTATTCAGCTTGCTGCTAGTCTAGAGTTCTGTTCTCTAGATGATATTTTTGAGCATCCTCTTTGGACATGAAATTGTCCTCCTCATTGTGGTTCAACTGCTTCTCAATCTGTCATCTGAGTGCCTCGTACTATTTTTGAATTTCCACCTCTTTGTTTTGAATTATTTCATGTAGTTCCTTTGCCTCTCTTTTGCGTGTGCTGTGCCAGCAGGATTTTTTTTAATCTTAGAGCAACATAGGGTGCCTCATCTGTTCCAAATCAAAGGCTGGAGATTTTGTGCTTTTGCGCAGAGGGTTCAGCTTTTGATCCAACGGGCAATTTATGGAAAACAGGAATTTATGAAGAGCGCTTATGCTATTCAAATTCTGCTGTGCTCACAACAACAGAAACCTGAAAGCAAGACACAACAGACAAATAGGTCCTGGCTTTAAAGCACAGAGCAGTTAGCTTCAACGAACAGGCATCTTAAAATGCTTTAATTATCCTTAAATTTATGAAGAACTTGGCAGGGATGCTCGTATACCCCTTTATCCTTAACAGCACAGTGTTTTGTTGTACATGGTCTAGTTGCAGGTGGGCAAATCAAAGAGGATTGGGGTTTCTCAGAGGGTTCCCCCACGCCTGCTGATGCAGGGGTCTCGCTTAGCTCTTCCCAGGCAGGTCAACATTACACTGCTACTGGAAATGCTGCTGGTAAGGTGACTCCTTGAAAATGTCATCTTTAATGCCGAACGGGTGGGATTTTAGCAAATAGGTGCATGAGGAGGAGTTAAAAATTTTGGTAATGTAAAGCTTTATAGTTTTTGTGGTTGCTGGAGGGATGTTCCCTGCTCTGAGGTGCTTCAGGGCAGCGTGTGCCAGCTGTGACAGTGCTGCTTCTGTCCTGATCAGCTGTGTTCCCAGCTTTGAGAGATTTAGGACAGTATGCAAAGGTCATGGATCAGGAATTTCAACTCCTCCTGCTGAAAACCAGGTAGCATCAAGTCTCATGAAATATGATTCTCTGAAAGGTCAGCTCAGAGTAGTGCTGTATTTCTACCCAGGGCATTCATCTGGGGTTTACACTTCCTTACGTGAAAATCCTGGCCACCAGCTTGATAGACATCATATGACCTACCTGCGAGTTAGCACGAGGACCTGCTCTGAAACCTTGCAGCTTCTGAATCCCTGCACTGTTGTATTAGGAGAAAATGAGCTATTTTCAAGTAGCTTTTAATCATGAGTTTTTAATAATCTTTCCGCAAAATTATTTTTGTATACGTTGAAAAACTAAAAGCAGACTGTAATAGGTTAAAGAAATACAACCCAAGCTTATGGTGGACTGATAGCAAAACTTACCTTTTCTGCAAGATAGCAATTTTGACAGAAAAAGCTATGTATGGAATACATACCTGTTTATTTTTGAAAGCTTGTCTGTTCTGGCATTCACTGCAGTATACATTTTTCTGTATCTGGTAAATTTTATTTTGAAGAATGAAATTGTTGACAAAACTCCTGATTTTGTTTTAAAAATATTCAGAAATCAAAACTTACATTTTTGAAAATATTCTTAAGCATTTAATTTCATTCTTGTCCTAAATTAAATTGTATATTGAAATTTCTTTTTTTAGCATAAACCGTTGATTCCAGAATCCAACAAGCTTTAGCATTAGGTGGTTTCTATGGTCCCATAAACAGCATCCCACAAACATCTTATGGATGAGGTATCATTTCTGGAGACCTTGTTCTTGACAGCTTTATTTCTTTTCCAAGGAAAACAGACAACTCTGCCCTGGCTGTCCTCTTCCTAGCCCCAGACCCCACACAGGACAGCCTTGGGATGCCTCCCTCTTCTTTAAAGTGTGTGACTAGTAGGTGGTCTTGGCACCGTTGGTTAATGATGACATGTAGACCTTGTGTTCAGACTACCCTACCCTTCTTTTGTCATTTGAGTTTAATTAAATAATACAATACTCCTGTTTCTCTCTGTGGTTTCCCCTGTGTGTCTCTGTAGTATATCTCTCTGTGGCCTTTTTATTACAGGAAAATTACTATTACCAGGACAAAGGTTTTTCAAAGACTGCTTGAGGAAGAAATTTCATCTAAAACTTCACCTTATTTTCTGTCCATCCCACGTCCTGACAGGGGAATTAAGTTTGGGTTTGGATCACAGATGGCTAAAAGGTGTTCCCAGATGGAGATGGGACTGTTCTACCCTTGTGTCCTCACTTCAGGACTCTTCAAAGCCACTATCACCTTTGAATGATATTCTTCTATCTCAGAGCTAAATAGTTGCTAAATTTAGCCCCGAAATCCTGGCTGGGTTTTCCTCTGGACTTCTTTCTGACATTTCTAAACATCTCCTTGGGTGTGCAGTGACACTCTTAATTACAGCTGTGGCTGTCAGGGGAGCTGTAAGCACAGAAACAGAGCTCGTAAAGGACCTGCCCTCCATTTCTTGTGTGACTACAGGCTTTTTACATATTGCTCTCATAACAGTGCTCAAAGAACATTTACTTATTTCCTATCTTTTCCTTTCCTTTTTTTTTCCAAAATCCATTTGCCATAAGAAAATTTGGCCACAGTTCCTGGATATTAAAAGACATGTCAAGTGAAATTGGATCACAAGACAACTGTTCAGACATTGCTGTTGTCTGTGCTTTTCTGGCAACAATATCAAAGGTAAACAGTCATCAAAAAAAGTTATTTTGGAATGGGTCAAACCGACTATCAAAGACACTTATTTAAAGTAAGGTAAGACTTCCCCTGAGGCATTAGTATGAAGAAATGCACGTTGTTCTAGATCTTTATCTTCTTACAGAGCGGAAGCATGCATCTTATGAGGAAATATTTAGAGGATTAGCTGTTTGAGCAGCATCCTCTGTAGATGCGGTATTTAGTCATAGTGATGTCTGTTGTTACTTCTTGGCTCTAAACATAAATTTTTATGGCAGGTCTTTTTGCCCAAATTTCTTTTATGCTTTTAGCTGCATTCCATAAAATGACCCTTTTGAAGAGGCAGCAGTACCAGACTATGCAGAAGGATGGTTTTTTATGAACTTCAAACAGGCTTTTTTGTTCTTGCCAATCGCTGTCAGCCTCCACTTGCTGGACCACCTCTGCCCACCCATGCTCACGTCCGTGCCTTTTGTTTCTATTATTAGACTCAGTCAATTTTAATCTGTTTTTGACAGGTTGATTAAAGCTCTTCCATAGGAGGTGGGAATGTTTTTAGGGTAGAAATAGTAACTCGGTGTAGAAAAAGTAACTCAGTGTAGAAATAGTCTATCAGAGTTTTAGAAGAGCTTTGATAGCAAGTTAATGCACTGGGCAATCTACTGCTCAGATTTCTGCAGTTGTCTACAGAAAGAGTGTCTCTTTGAAATGTGGCCCATCTCTTCAACTTTAATAATGCATTTATCACAAATACAGCCTGATATGAAGCAAGGCTTTAATAAAATGTTACCATACAGAGGCAGAATTAGAATTAACATTTTCTCTCCCTGTGTGTCATTCCATTTAATATGTTATATTGGAAGTATGCAGAAATACTGTTTTAGCCTAAGCCTTTTCATGAAGTATGTAGCCTGGTGTTAAGACCTCTACACTCTTCTGCTCATGGAGAGCTTCATGATCCCTTTGAGACATGTAGTTATACGGGGACATGACATGTACTAGTGGTAGTTCACAGGATTCCTCTTGTGTCTTATGTAGTTTTTTCCATTTTTTTTTAGCCTGTTTGCCTTTTTTACAGCTCTGATGAGCAGGACTTTCAGGCAAATAAATGGATGACAAATCATTGTTAAGTGGAAAAGCCCTGTGGCAGCTGGATGTAGTGGGTCTTTTAGTGGATTTCAGTCAGAGTTAAAAGGATTCAGATCTGACATATTCTGAAGATTGTTAGAAGCAACATGATGTGTTCCTGCTTGTATGGAATAAGAGATGTACAAAAATAAGAATTCCACTTTTTGCACATAGGCCCGTGTCCGAATAAAATGAGCTGACTGCCAGAGCAGCAGTGAGCTTGCTGGAGCACTGCATACGGCAGTAAAGCTAGCATGAAACGGGGAGGTGGGCACGTACTGGTTATCCTTTAAGGTGCCTGATGTAGTCAGCTTGATCAAAGAGTTTCGGAGAGCAACTCAGAAACATAGCAACAGCTGAATTTAGAAGATTTGAGGAAATGAGCCTGAATTAGGAAACGTGGATAAAATTAAATTTCAGCTTGGTCTGCTCTGAGGATTATCGTAATAGTATTGATGAGTAACTGAGAATTTATCCTACCTCAGTCTGAAATATACTTTGAAATCTCTCAAAGGTTTGCAAGTGAGGATGGTGTAAAACCACTGAGAACCTGGTTTGCAAAACTTCTAATATCCTTCACTAGACAGAGAATCCCCCTGTGAAATCTTGGATCTCATTTGTATTTGGTAACATGGAGGAGTCACCATTAAAAATCATATTATTCAACAACATTGCATTGCTTTCTGCTTCTGTCTGAATTCATTGAAGTCCCTCAGCAGAGGGGATTGAACTACAGAACCAGAGTGCTCAAAGTCATGCTGCAAAATTGAAACAAAAGTCTATCAGGAATTCAGTACATCACTACGTGCTGGAGACTGCTAACGTCACAAAAATGTTCTACTTCCATCTCAAGATTTTCCATCATCTAATTGTGTTGTGACGCTCTCCCTATGCCTAAGCTGTGGAAAGCCAGGAGGACTGTTCCATTTCTTAAAACCCTGTTTCCATTAGATGTTTTGTATGGTACAGCTTTATTTAAGGAGGTCAGGTGCGTTCGTATCCCTCCCTCTGTAGCAAGGTGACCTCTGATAGCAGGAGCAAAACGTCTCATCCAAGCAGACTGGACCTTGTAGTCGCTACCTGGTGTTCAGAAAAGTGCTCACAGATCTTCCTAATGTTGGTAATGGTTAGTGGCATCTTTAAAACAGCAGCAGCATAATTAAAGGCTGTAGTTAGGTTTCCTATTTAGTGTTGATGAGACAAGAAGGAATTGAGGTGGTGTATATTGATTTAAACATATTGATCTGAGTGGTCACCGTGTCACTGACCTCCCGTGACAGTTGGGAGGGAGGCTGCGGAGGTCGCTGTGGGCTTAGAAGCTTCTCTCTATCTTTTCAGTGCCTGTCTGAGATGCTCTTGAACAGGAGCCCTTCCACTTGGCAATATCTCTTGAGTTTCTACATTAAACTATTAGGAATGTACATTTAAAGAGAAAAGAAAAAAAAAAAGAGTAAAAGTAAGGGTTTTTTTCATGTTATCATGAGCCTACTTAATAATATTAATTGTATATAGATCTAATTGCTTTGTCTTCTTTACTTCTGCAGAGTCATCTTGTGGTTTATTTATAAGAACAGTATTATAAAGCACAATCTGTGCTAATTGTCAGGATACAAGGAAACGTATCAGCCTTTCCCATTCTGTAAAATAGAAACGGTTGTGTTGCTGTTCGAGGGAAGTTGTCCAAATGAGGCTTGTCTGTATCTTGGGGTCACAGCTTGGCAGCTGAAATGAGGTGCCATATTGTGTTGACAGCGCTTAACATTGTATGTTTGGAAAGTGGCAAAAAGATGCTCTCTGTGGAGAACCCCGAACTCTCAAATTGAGTTTCTTAGTGTGCTCCAGCAGAGCCTGAAACCATTGACCTTCAGGCCATATATGATTTACTGATAGGGGTGGATATTTTTGGTGATGTTTGGTGTCAGCTTTCTCCCAGTGATGGACCCTTGGCTCTGGAAGAGACTTTCTCTCCCGGTCCAAATCACCTGAGTCTATATTGATCTTCAGAGCACTCTGCAATGCACATCTATTTTCAGAACTACTGTGCAATTGGGCCTCTGAGAGAAGTCAGATGTAGGAGAAAGAGGGGAATTTGATGGTCTGTGGACAATTTAATCTTGTCTTCCTGATGTATTGCAGAAGTGTGTTCAGCCTTTAAAAAAAAAAAAGCCTTGGTTTAGTATCTAAATCTCATAATAATAGCAAAAAGTAAACAAAATCTCAAGTTTGTTTTTAAAATCTGCTTGTACTATTAATTGAGTAGCCTGAAAAACATATATGCTAACCATTTCATAATAAAGTACAGTGGGATGACTTTCTTCCCTGATATATGGAAGATGACAACATTGATAAAGAACAAAAAAAAAGCTATTCAATTTTGTTTGGACAAAGTAGATGATTTTCCCAGTGGCAGGATGATGAGCAAAGTATATAGAAAAACACAGCTGAGCTACTACCATAACAGCTATTGATTCCAGGGGATATATTTTTTTTTATTTGAATAAGGACTCCCTTAAGATGTGAGGGCTCCCAAGCAGCCAGCCCAGCCCTTCACTGCCGGGGAGCAGCCCTAGGAGGAGGCGGAATCATTTCTGCAGTTGATTCCGGAGCCCAGACGGATTTGTGCACTGGATTTCTGCACCAGAACTTCCCTGTGAGATGAATGTATGCTATGAAGTCCTACTGTTCATTTGCACTCAGAAGGCAGCAGACGAGCCTCTCTTCTCTGGAAGAGTTCTCAGCTTGCTCTGCACGCTGTTACGAGGAATGTGCTGATTAATTGAGATTTCCTTATTTAGTTAGAAGATTAAATATATCAACTGTTATGGTTTGCATGCAACTCGCAGTGTAAGCTTGCAATTTCTTTAGGGAAGAAAACTGTAATGCAAAATCAAAAGAAATTAGGAATCATAATGCAAAGTCAGCATCGACCCAACTGCCTCATCAGGATTTATAGAGACTGTGAAATTGAGCAATAAAACCAACCTTTGGATGAATTTCAATAACAATAATGTTGAGTTAAACTTACCAGTGTTTTTTACAAGTCCTCTCCGGTCTATTTAGAATCTATAATCAGTCTACTCTGAGATAATGAGAGCCTATGCTTCTTTGTTGAGAAGAGCAAGTGGGAATAAATTAGCTAAGGGTCCGTTATTTGAGATTTGCAAAATATTGGATGTAAAAATTATTTTTGCTGGGTTTTTTGGTTGTACATTTACTGAATGTATTCATTAGTTTATCTCTTAAATTTCCCAGCTAGCAGACTAATAATGCATAAAATCTCTCAAATCCTTGTGTATTAAAAAAAAAGGAAAATATTAAACATTTGTTCCATGGCAATATTACATCCTTTTCAGATGCAGCTGAAGTTGTTAGCAACTCTAAGACTCCCAAACTTATTCTGCTTAGCTTTCTTCATTTTATAATATAATTCTTCATTTAATAATATAATCCTTGAAGCAGGATTTAAATGTTTGGACTTGAGTTGCTTAGGATGAGGTACTCCACTTGTAGCTCACAAGGTTCTGGTGCCTTTTGTCATGCTGTGCATCCCAAGGCTAGTGACTGCCTTATCCATAGCACATTGGGAAAGCCCCATCTATAGGGTTGTGATCAGCTGGTACAGTTATTAGTATCTTAACTACAGTCCATGCTTGGTGCTGACTGTTAACCCAAGATAAAACATGAGGTTTGCTTTGTAGGAGATCACAGAGCTTCAGCTGAGCAGAATCTGGCTCACCAGCTGCTGTGGTCCACCAGGTCTCCTTTATAAAGTCTTTAGCTATTAGACTTTTAGCGCCACATGGATTTACCGGTGTTATTCTACATATTTCACAGTCAGTAACCAAATGAATGTAAATATTAATTGCAAAATAAATAATTTTTTTTTCCTCTCTACCTTTGGTCGGTGTAATTAGAAACATTTCTTCTGTCACTGTCCACTCTGCAGCTGGCTTGTTTGTTAAAGGGTGATCTCTTTTATCCCGTAGACTCCAAGGAAAATTATGGGTGTTATTACCAGTGGCAGTTGCGGTGATGCACTGAATTGTCCCTCTCATAGTGATGACCTTGAGTTTTATGAAGCACCTCAAGGTTTACTAACAAGGGTAGAAGTGCTAGGAGTTTGTTAATTGAAATGATGAAATATGTTAGAGAGGATAGAAATGAGTTTAAAGCCAATTCAATTAGAAGTGCATCTGTTCCCAAAGCTGCTGAAGACATGTTTATTTTCGAATCACTTTTAAGTCAGCCTCTTGGAATCCTGTTGGCACTGTTGTTTAACACTGTGTGCAGACCTTACACCTGCAACAGCTTTATCATTTGGAAATGCAACAATCAGGTGGATGTCAATGCCTTATGTTAGCTTGTAAACCTACTAATCACCTGCTTCTCCCACCATGATCCACTTGTGAATATAAAGGGGGACATGGAAGGACACTGCAGCCCCTTGCTGGCTCTGCCTGGTGTGGTACGTACAGTGTCTTGGGTAGGTGGGGAAGAAATTGCACTACTGCAAAACTCCCACCCTACGCTGCAGTGCAACGCACAGCCTTTTCATACTTCTGTGCTGCTGACACCTACCAGCTGCCTCTTATTGCCTTGGGTGGTTTGGGGTGCCGAGCAAAAATGAGACAGTAACAGTTTTTACACCATGTATTTGAGCCTTAACGTCTGACACTCACCAGACCATCACCTTCACTTTATTCATCTATCGGCTATTGCTTTGTCTCTTGGGTTGCACAGAAGAAATCAGACAAGTAATGGTTGCTACATCGTGTGTTTGAGCCTACTCAGTACATCCTGTGTAATCTGTGGGTGCTTTGTTTATTATAGCCACTCTAGGGAAGGACTCCATTTGTGGTTTGTAGAGCAAAAAGCGCATTGTTCTTAATGAATAAATAATAGTAAAATGAGCTGTGCAGTCTAGGTAAATGCATTTGTTCATCCCTTTACATTGTTGGTGTCTCAGTAGTAAAACAATAGCGCTTAAATATAGAAAAGGCTTATTTGATCATCCAGCTCAATTTTGCTGCCAATTCAGGACTATTCCCAGTCGTATGTTTCGAAGTGTCTACTTAAATATCTCATGAGCTGGTGTTGTGGTCACTGCCTTCTGCGACATCTGTCTATGCAGCTCCAGCTCTGTGATGTTCAGAAGCCTGGTTTGGATAGGACAGAGGCTCTCATCTGTTGTTTATAAATTAAATGGCATTTATTTCAACGATATTTTAGATTTTGAGGACTGAAAAAAGAGGTTAAAGGAAACTTCAAGAAACAGTGTAAGAACACGTGGAAAACAAACTGAACAGGACTGGAGAGGAGAGGATGTCTTTTTTCCATAGAAGGTCTTGGAAACTCATCAAATTTTTGCTATCAAGTTCTGTAGAGGAGAGAAAGACAGGGAATGGGAGATGGATGAGTGAGATGTTTAAGGATGACACTGACAAAACCAGCTGCATAAACTCAGCCTTGAATTAATCTCCCCAAGCTGAGTGACAATGACTCGGAAATGTGTCTATGCTGATTCCTTTATTCATTTTCCATTATGGTAAGAAGTATTTCTCTGGATAGTAGCCTGAGCATAGAATTCTTTATTAACAGGTTCTTTTAATAGCATATCTCCCTTGTTATTTTTGTTTGTTTTGAGTTATGCACATTGCCGATGCTACAAGTTTTACGAGAATACCAGTGCTAGGATTATTGTGGGTATCCAAACTGAAGTCTTTTCAGCTCCCTGACAACAGCAAGCCACTGCTTGGTTCCTACAGAGAAAAACAAATATCCCATTCTCATAGGCAGTGGATGGAGGTGAGCACATTATTTACTAGTTTCTCATAAAAAGATAGCCATAAAGACGTTCTCTGTCAGGGCAGAGAGGACGCCTCACACAAAGGCTTTTGGAGGAAAATTTTTGTTGAATGAAATCTTTGATCCTTGGGTATTTCGGCACAGGACTAACCTCAAGTGATTGATGGAAGAAATAATGGCAGCCTGTGAGAAAAGCTTGAAAGAAAGTTATGTTCCCATTTTGATTCTGTAGCATTGTTCAATATGTACAATGGCTTCCTCTGGGCAGTTTGGTAATTTAATGCTCTATTAGCTAGCCATTATTTGTTTATACTTAATGTAATTTAGAAATATTGGTAAGGAAACTCAAAAAGTAATGATCTGGCCTCTTAGCAACAGGATGTCTTTAAAAATTCTGTGGTTCACTGAGGGATGCCCACAGCAGTTCCTGGAGATGTAATACGATAGGTTTCTTTAGTTTTGTTTATTGTAACTTTTCCTTCCTCTTCCTTATATTTCTCTTTTTGATCTTATATTTCTCTTTAGTATAGGGGTAAGTCTTGAACTACCGAAAGTCTTCGCCCATTTTACCTTCACTGATAACTTGATAACCCCTTTGTCTAATCTTACTTTGAAACAAGGCACTCTCTCTGTTTCTGTTGAGAGTTAATTACCCAGGCTGTCACACAGCCCAAGGAAAAATGATATTTCATACAGTGGTGGAACAGAACTCTTTGGAGAACTGCCTAAGAAATGCTTCTCATAAATCTATCATGAGAAAATTTCTTTTACTTATCATAATGCATTATGAATTGCTTTGAGTGACAACCTAAGCAGCTGGAATAGAATATTAGTGGGATATTTTGGACTTTCATTTTGGGGGGGGAAAGCAAGTCTGTTTTGGAAATATTTGTATATGTGCGTGCATGGGTGTAATCTCAGATGAGAATGCAAAACATGCAAAGTTGAAATATCTCAAACATGCGAACATCACGGTAATGGATAATAATTAAGATACCTAATTCCCATGGCTCTGAAGCTGCTAATGAAAAGGCAATGTAATGCGAGATAAGAGGTAGCAGAGTGAAGAGAGCACACTGTATGGGGATGGTTTTGCAGCTTTAGGGAAGAGTTACAGTGTGAGTTACTGGTGAAAAATGATTGCAGCTGTCAGGCTACAGGGTGGCTGCCGTAAAGGGAGTGGAAACGGTACCATCACAGAGGAAAAAGAGAGAAGAAATAGAGCATCATTGAACTGAAGGAGCAAACTACTGTTGTTTCTGGCATTTCTTAAGGCACTGTGTACAAAAGCAACATCGGTATTTCTTGTACTTGTAGAAGGAGGATATTTTCCAGTGGAGGGTGCCTGAATAGTCTGGACCTTTCTTCATATTGCCCTCACTATGAAGACCAGGGAGGAGGCAGTGTATTGCTGCTGTGGGTTGATGCTCAGGCTGTAACACAGTCCTGCTTTGGAGGCAGCAGCAGCAATTTCAGACATGGCAGAGCTGGTAAATGCAGCTCCAGACGAGAGTAATCTCTGTGCCCCAGCCTTGTTGTTTCCTATTTCTCTAGGGCCGTTGTCTGAGAGTTTTGGAGGGAAACTGCTTCTGGGTTTCTGGAGGCTTTTCCCCCCTCTGCTGCAGTGACCATCACCTTGACAGAAAGTGGGGAAGCCCTTCATAGAAGAGTAACTGAATGAGCTAATTTGGTATTCTGTAGGTAAGGAATATAGAGGGAGTGTTAGTGCAATGGAAACCAAACAGAAAGAAAGTGCATAAAATGAGAAACATCAGAAATTCAGTTATTTCTGTGACCATCACTGCCAGAGCTGTCAGAAGGTCAAAGCCGCCTGTAATAAAGGCTGATCTTAGCAGCCCCTGACTTCCGTGGTCTTCACGTGAAATCTCTTTTTCTTTTAAAATTAAAATAGTACATATAGACCTGACAAGCAGATAATAGAAACTCACAGAAAACGAATGCAACGCAGTAAGCAGGAAGGTGCAGGAGCTGTTCCGCTTTGCTGATCTGAGACTGGTGCCAGTAATTCTGGGACTGAGCATTCAGTGCCAGCATCCACTGGCTTTCTGCACACTGGGAGCTCTAAGGCCAGTGCTGTGTTCGGAAAAACATTCTCCCCATACGCCAGCTGCTAAACCAGCTGTGGGGTTTTGTCTCTATGCAGGAACCTTGGGTTTTTTTGCTTGAGGGCTTTAATTCAGCGAGGTGTTGGTCCTACATGTCTGGTATTCTGATTTTAACAAGTGATGGTCTTGGGAGGACTTTTATGTCAAGCCAAGTTAGGGTGAAAGCAAAACTTTATAATGCCATATATGAAACACAGAATAGGCAAACCAGCTGGAAAGATTTATAATGATAAAGATGATTCTATGAAAAGAACTACCAGAAAGAAGAGGGAAGCATGTTTTGTGTGTTTCTTGCAAGAACAAACCCCGCATAGCTCGAGATGGCCAGCTGCAGGCAGGTCCTTCGCAGATCTTGTAAGAGCTGCCAGGAGCAGAGCTCTGGTACTTCCATGGGCCTCTGGTCCTGTCGGCTGGGAAGAGAGCCTCTGCCCCCCTGTCTGTGCCAGCTCTGGAGACAGCTAGCATAATTCTAAAGGAGTACAAAAGTGGGCTGTACACTTAATACTCCAGAATTCGTTATGGCCACAGTCTCATAGGGAAGTTAATCACCTCTTGGTGACCACCAGCTCCACAACAGATGCTTTTGCCAGTCTGTGTCCTTTATATCAGTCAGGTTTGTTGTGGCCTTCATTGGACTAAACCAAGTAGAAATCAGTTTTAGTCACTGCTCTTCTTTAACAAATAACATAATAAATTTGCGTTGGGAAGGCATTGTCAGTCTGCCAGATCTCTTCTCTTTAAGAAGTTCTCATTTTGCATTGATTACAAAGATCGCGGTGAGACATCAGAGGTTTGGAGTTCATTAGTTGCAGTGATTAAACCCTTTCTTAAATTTTTGGTTTAGGTTACATTGAAGAATCTTGCACGATCCCTTGCCCGTTTGATTGCAAATTAAGCGATTGGTCCAGTTGGTCCCCTTGCAGCTCTTCTTGTGGACCAGGGGTGAAAGTCCGATCCAAGTGGCTTAAGGAGAAGCCTTACAGTGGAGGTCGTCCCTGCCCAAAGCTGGATCTCAAGAATCAGGTGAGCAGCGTTAAATAGCCAACAGAACTCTCTCTGTGCTTACTGTATTTTTAATTGTGGTCAAAAGATACCGTGCTGGTGAAGAAATGAAAAATAGGAGTTATCTCTGGGACCACACCTTGTCTCAGATTTTGAAGGCAATCCTTGAACTTCTTGAGGATTGAGGGGGAGGTACTCATGTAAAAGCAGAATTTGACCTGAACGACTGTATTTCTTACGTAAAGAAATTTTTTATCTCCCAGAGCACAGAAAACCCTGAACAAATAATCCCACCTGGATAGTATATAAATATTAGAGAGCTCAGTTGTCATGGATATTTTAAAAGCTTTAATTCTCTCTGAGACTATGGTTGCTGCAAAAACATTCATTAAATATATATCGCTATTTTTAGCAATATTTCCCTTCAACATAACACAAGTTCCCTTGAACATTAATCTCTGTATATTCAATATTGAAGTATCCCATCAGACGAAAGTAATCCCTAAATTGCTACTCTTTAAAAAAGATCAGCATCTACTTAAATACTGTTTAATCCTGTAAGCATTTTTGCAAAACCAATAGTGATATGATTTGCTACATTTGCTGATTAGTTCTCAACAATAATTAACACTGAAGAAGTACTAGTAAGTTTTGCCTGTCCTTTATTTCAGATTCAGCTATTAAAATTAATAGGACAGAAACTTATCATGCTGAAGGGCTTCATATATGTTGTGAATATATATATACTTAAAAATATGTTTCAAAGGATGCGAGAAGGCCTTTAATAGTATTCATACAAAGATTTTTTTGTTTAATGGCTTGTAGGTGTTAGAGCTGGTGGATCCAGTTGTTTTTCTGTGCAACTGCTACTGCAGCAGTTTTGTCCCGGGATGCAGCACCACTTCTAACACTTGATTCTGAACTTGCCTCATTTTCTTCGCAGTTTATTTTTTTTCCTGTGAGAAACTTGCTAAATGCTTTTTTTTTTTTTTTTTCTTTCTTCCTTATTACTGTTTGAAATTCATAGGCAATAGCCTCACAGAAGCAGCGGGGACTATGAAAATATAAAACTGCAATAAAGTGTATGTTGTCCATACCTCAGTGCTTTTCTTAATAGATCAGACAGATCACCAAAGAGGCAAAATGAAATCCTGCAGTAAGTCCTATGGTAACAATAAGCTTCTTTGTAATGAAAAGATACTGGGGTTTGTTACCCATAGACACAGCAGACTACTTCCATTAAATGTAAACTTATTGCTATGAAGTGTTGCCTATTCCCACACACATTAGATTTGCTAATTTCCAAAGCCCTTCAGAAGATAGTAAAGGAAAGAAATAGTTTAAACTTGGAAATTAAGTCCTTGTAAGTTTTATCAGTTCACTGTGCTTGCAAAATGCCATGGCTGGTATTAATATAAATGCGGTTGGTGCTTTTTGCCTCTTTATTGGTAGTGCACGTCTTGATCTAAAGCCCACTGAATTCATTAGGGGGCTCTAGTAGTGACACCTTGGAATTGCATTAAGGTCTGGGTTTTTCAGATATGGTGGAGGTATTGTAAGTTTGCTTGCTTTGGATTTTGTTTTGGGTTTTTGTTTGGTTTAGGGGTGGTGGTTTTTCTGATTCAAGCGGAAGCTATTTCTAGCTAGTTTAGCGCACCACTGGATTCCCTTTTTCCAATTTGGGTTTATAGGATTGCATCAGATCCTATATATATTCGAGCTTTTTAAGATAAGAAGAAATGGTGCTAATAAGGAAGGGGTGTGTGTATGTATATCTATGTTTAAGTACACTTAGATGTGCACACATATACACCTATTGGGTATGTGATTCTAGGCAGTGCCTCCTCAAACGCTTCTCAGTCCTTTGCAGTTTGGAAGGAGTTTTGCTTTGCACCCACTGGACTTTGACTTCAGGCACTGATTTAGAAACGCCGAGGTCCTTAGGCACATTGCAGCATGTACGAGTTGTCTGCCCAGACGGTAAACTGAATTAGCTGATTGTGCTGCTGTTTAGCTAAGCTGGACACATACCATTAATCCACTGCAAGACAGATTGTCTTCTGTTTCCCCTGGTCATTCCTCAGTGTTTAATCCTAGAACGAAGCCCTATGGATTCTTCGTATATAAATATGTGACATCCTAATTATTTTTATATAAGCTAAACACCTGCAGTAAAATACTTGCTTTTGCTCAACATTGGACATAAGGAAGCTAAATCACCTTGGTGCTGAGATTTGCTTTCTCTTTCACTGTCTGTGGTGTTATATTATGTTTTATCAAGTTAATGAACATTAGATAACTTAGAAACAATAATATAATCACAGACTCGTAGAATCATTTAGATTGGAAAAGACCTTTAAAGTCCCTTCCAACCCAAACTATTCTATGATTCTATGATTATTGAATCCAACCATTAATTAAAGCCCCTAATCAATTTGTGTATTTTTCTTGTCAAGCCAAATAATCTCTTCACCCTTTTCTTGTGAAGGGTGTTTTCTAGGCTTCTTGGCAGACCTCTGTATGTGGGTTGTTTGGTTCTTTTCTTAATGCCTTTCAGATATTTGGCATAAAGTTAACTTCAGAGAGCATTACTTGAAACGTTATTCCAGCAATTCTGTGTTACTATTTCCCACAATGTATACCCTGCGTATACAGGTACTTTAGCAAACCTGCTGCTCTGGAGAGAGGGGCAATTTGCAGGATCAAAACAATTTATTTGATGAAAATAAGTAATTATTTGAATCACAAACTGTTTTGTAAAAGACAATCCTCGTAGAGTAAGTTCAATTTATGCAGTGCAGCTTGCTTGTGTATTTAGGATAGAACTTTTTAGCAGATGCTTAATTTTATACAGAGATAATGACACATCCTATTATTGCCTATATTCCATGGGTTTTATGCTCTTAATTCCACAGAGCTTTTTGCTCTTCTGGAGTATCTTGAAGCCATTCTTTCAGATGTCTTCATCCCTCTTTGCCTGTAGAGCCTCTCAAGCAGTCCACTGCTTATGCAGCGGATGCAACCAGTAAACTCAGAGTTAGGAGAATTAATTCAGCTTTTACGTATTCCTTCTTCTCATTATAGTTGATGGACTTGGTTGAGCCTGTCCAGATTTTATTCCAGGTTTTGTTATTTCTGATAGAAGTGACAAACAGCTTGTGTGGGCTGTATGCACTTGGTATTCTGATATAATCATTCAATTTGATATAGTCACTTCGGCCTTAAACTTCCTCTGTGTTATTGCCCTGTGAAATTAAAAGATGAATTACTGCGTTTGGGGGAAGAGGTGACAGTATTTTAATGCAGATCCATGTAAAATGTTGAATTACTTCCTTCTTGTACATCTAAGTGTTTGAAAATCATTGAAGAGTTGGCTAACTACATTTTCTTCCATCTTTTTTTAAAAAAATAAGTATTGCATGTGGAAGCTGTGCAGCTCTTATCTAAGGATATGATTGCTTCTGAACAGCCGATTGGATTATGGGGTCAGTTGGCAGATGTTCTCGGCTGTGCAATGCATGTTAAAAGAGGTGTAGCATTTACATTTTTCTATTTCTGCTCTTACTCCAATACACTTACACAGCATGCAGTTGCTAAGCTATTTAATATGTAGTTCTACATGATGAAAGGTTAAATATGACTTATGGAGGGTTTATTGCTTGAATATTCTGTTATAGGTTTTTAGGATTACTACAAGCAAATGCATCTTATTTTAAAGACTCATGAATTCCAAGGATTATCTTTTTATTGATTGCTCTAATGTATATCCTTGTCAAGATTTTCCCTCCTTCTCCTTCCTCCCCCTCTTTCTTACCCAGTCCTGCTAAAGGACAAATATCATAGCCAGTAGTTTATTTCCTTTATAGATACTGTATATATTTAAGCAAACATTTTTAAAGGATTTGGAGCATTTGTAAAGGCAGGACTAGCAGGAAAAAACATGTACTGTATTTGAAATATAAACTTATTGCTTTCTTCAGAATGAATATTTTATTCTTAATAACATTTTCTGATGCTCACTCTAGAACATGAGAAATACGGACACCTTGCACATTACATTTGCAAGTACTTTTCCTGAAGTTGCGTGCAAAAGTTTAATGAAAGGGAGAAGGTAGAGGGCAGTGGTAGATTTACAGACCGGATTTCTCAGAAGCAGTGTGAAGACACATGAATTTCTGGTAACCTTTTCTTAGAAAATGACTGGTTTAGTCCTACCCGTGCTTGAGAGAAAACAGTTTTTTTTGATCAGGGGAAAAAAAGTGCTAAATTTCTTTTCAAAAGACAAAATCTTACAAATCTATAGGCTTTAAAAACTCTCCATTAGAATTTACAACACTGAATGGGCTCAGAGATTGCTGTTAATTGTAGAAACTGCTACCTCTTGTGAGACAAAGCTGGGCTTGGGGTGAAGGTGGAGGGTGTGTGCGTGATCTTTCCCCTTCTCTAATCTTTAACGTTAGGAAAGGGCTGTTCAGGAAGGACCTTTTGATAAGGTATTTCCAGGACTTTTCATGCTTACTCAAAAAAAACCCCCCAAAAAAACAACCTGAAGAGCAAACTGACACAGTAGTATGCAGACCAAAGTTTGACTTGCTCACATTCAGTAGCCGTTTTTCAAGGCAGTTTTTGGCTCACATTTGGCAAGCTAAGTTTCCGTGATCCAAAAATGCCCTTACAATGTATCAGGGGAGCTCTGCCTAAGAAACAGCCGCATTGCATGGCTTATCAGAGGACACTGTAATGAAAGAAAGTACATTTTAATTTAGGTAGGTAACTGCTCTCAGAGCAATAATTTTGTATACAATAAAGTTTCTGAATAAACAGTGTATAACGCTACTGTATTTCTCCTGTTTTCCTTCCTTCAAGTTACATTCCCATTCCTACTTGCTGATGCAAAATATTTACAGTGTCTTTCATTTATCTTTGTCCCCATCTGACTATGGATTATTAAAGCATTATTTATTCTATTAATTTTGAGTGTGTCTGACTAGAAGAGGTTTTATTTTCATGCTCTGTTTCAATGTAATACTCAGTAGTACTCCTCCTTTGCATGAGTATAGCTTTTATACATACACTTGTGTGAATGTGTATGAAGCATTTTGAAAACTCTTAGACTCCTGTGTTAGTAGTTCAATTCGAACCTGACATTTGTTCTTGCTCTCAGCAAATTAGCTCACATCGAGTCCCTGGATGGTGAGTTGTGTGTATAACCCTTACCTTTCAGCATCAGAAATTGGTCTTCATGCATAGATTTAGTAATGTATATTATAAATAGCTCCTGCTTAAATCACTTCTTTTATAATATAGAATTCTAATTGTTAGAAAAGTTGTTGGACTTTTTCGAGGGACTTGTAAAGTCTCTTCCTCTCATGGATTTCAGCTGCCAGGAGTTTATTTCTGAGCCCAGTCCTGTGCTGTTGTATCAGTAGCGTCAGTTGTGTAAGATCACTTTCTGTGGCATGCAAGGACTTCGCTGACCTGTATTTTCCTCTGGCTCTATTTATGAACACTCATTTGCTTCGTGTGCAACTTAACTTCTGGAAACAAAAATCCTATCCTTAATCTTGGGTTTACATTCAGAAGGTCTGATTTCCTCCCACTCAGCCTTAAAGGGAGGAATTACAGCATAGAATACATCTGCCCTCTGATTCCAGTGAGATTTTACAGTATCGTAAAAATGACAAGTTTTTTTGCCTGCTACACTAATGTGGGAGAATTTTCAGTGTAAAAAAAATAGGGAGAACTTCCTGGTTTCCTTACACTTTTCCTGCTGTGACTGGAAGTTTTGGTACTAAACAGTACTTTCGTTCATTAAATGAGCAGAAGTAGCGAGCTGACTCTGTGTAGCTTGAGCTCCAGCTTGTCTTCCCAAAGCAAGTGTCTGGAGAGTCTGCCACGTGAGTGGGTACTGCTTGGCATCCTAAGGAAAATACAGCCATTTTCCATGGTATCCTTCAGGATATTAACTCTGTAGTATCTGCTCTGATTCCCAGAATATACTAATTTTGTATTCAGCTTCACGTAGCTATCCACATTTGATTTCCATTTCTCCTACAGCTTTTTTGTTGAATAAAGAATTGTATAAACATATTTTCACAATTGCCGCTCATGAAAAGCTTTAGCCGTGCCAAAACGGAGCATTTTAACAACTTCCTCAAAAGTGTTTTTCACTTTTCTTTTTTTGTACATAGCTCCTTTAAACTTCTGAATTAATAATGTGTATTAATATAGGGTCTACTGCTATTTTCTGTAAGTGTGAGAACACATTTGAACTCTGTGAAATTAAATAGGATACAATGCCAGTCTAGTTCCTAGAACTATTCTGGATCCCCAAAAGGCAGCAGCCTTGTGCTAATTGTGCTAACTACATTTTTCTGCCTATTATAGCCCCAACCACATTCTTCCTGAAATATATATCGAAGCAGGACTTTTTGCTGGAAAAACAAGTGGTACTTTTACCTTTCTGGAACTAGAATTTGCCCATCATTATTTCTGATTCAAATGCAGAGTTCCTATGTTTGTTGAAGAATATATTTATTGTTTAATATGATAGCTTACTGCAAAATATGGTGGAAGTCAAGAGTTATGTCGAAAGTGCTTTGTCCTGTTTATTTCTGTGCAAAGGAGATGGAATTAAATGGAAAATCAACCCTAGAAGGACAGATGGCCCAGTGGAGAAAGTATTAGCATTTCACCTAAGGAACTGGAGTTAAATTGGTTTGGGCAATATTTTTTAAGGAAAGAAGTTTGGTTTGTGCTGAATCTCCTGTGGACAATATGTCATGTTGGAGGACCAACATACACGGTGTGTCATAAATCAATGTGACAGCATCTAACACTGAGACTGAACTTACTTTTGCTTGTCTTTGTCTTAGGAGCAGGGGAACGCAAAAGGATTGATGCCGTGGTTATTCCTTGGCAGCAGATTTAATCTTGGGATTTTCCCCCCCCCCTCCTTCTTACTTTTAGAAAGTTTTCTATTTCTTTTCTGCAAAGTTTTGCTGTCTAATCTGTTCTTGGTTTTAGGTTCATAATTGTTAAGGAAGGGGAAATACTGTTTTACAGTTAAAATAAGGATGTAGCTTCTGTTCTAATTGGAATAAACCCAAGCATATTCAGAATAAAAAATGTTGGTACATCTTCACCTTTTCGTACGGTAGAAGATATGAAAAACAACTATTTGGCATTATGCACTTAGAACATGTCACTTAATCTTCAGAAACAGTGAATTACACAGAAGTATGTTTTTTCTTGCTTTTGGCAAGTTAAATGAAGGTTTTGACATGTTTTCCTTCTCTTTACTGTCTTTTATAAAATCTTTGGGTACAAAACCAGTTTCAAAAATATTATCTTGTTGATTACTAACCCATATTTGCTATAATAGAATACATGAATGTGGAAATTTCTTTTGAAATAGATTCTAAGTCAAATAATGAAATTAATTACAATGATTTAAAGTTCTGTAGAACCTGCCACATGATTTCAAAACTTTTTGAAGTGAGAATGCCAGAAGATATTGGCAAGGTGTTAAACGAGAGCGCATTAAGCAGAAGGCAGCCCAGCTCCATCCAATCTAGAGAGCTTGTGTGTGCAATCTGAATCACAGCGCAGAGCATCCAACCTGAATAAAGGTTGGATTGGGTGAGTTGTAAATTAGGTGGTTGGCATTGGCATTAGGAAGAAATCATTCATGATGAGGGTGGTGAGGCACTGGAATGGGTTGCCCAAGGAAGTTGTAGATGCCCCCTTCCTCAAAGTGTTCAGGGCCAGACTGGATGGGGTATTGAGCAGCCTGGTCTAGTGGGAAGTTTCTTACCATTGGCAGGGGAGTTGGAACTGGATGGGCTTTAAGGTCCCTTCCAACCCAAACCATTCTATGATTCTGTGACTGGCCTGATTTAGCATCTGTTATTGTCAGAAACCAGTGTGAGGCTATTCTAGGAAGCAGCTTTAAGAAAGGACATTGCAACAGCTTGCTCCCAGATCTAATGTTGTGAAAACTGCGGTAAACAAATGAGTTTCCTCCAGAGAGGAAATGCCATCTATCCTTTGGTCAACCAAATATCTATGTGTCTCATCCAGACCTCTATAGTTTGGTTTTCTGTGTTGACTCTGTTAAGTGTTCAGCTCCAGCTTGGTTACTAAGATTTTGGTTACCTTTTTAATTTTTCCAGTGGACAACAGTGTCTTTTAGAAGGTCCGGATTTTCTCAGAAGAAGCATGAAGCATATTCTGTGTGTCCTCAGTTTAAAGCTGACCACATTCACGTGATTGACTTTGTTCCTCTAAGAAAGAATAGAGTTTCTTAAAGTTGGTCTGACTCACCTGGATGGACATATCCTGAGCGTTCAGAGCAGAAAATTCCTACTTTCTGACTTTGCCTTATCAGTCAGAGGGAATAACTGGAAGTGAAGCTCATTTTCAAACAGGGAGAGTGGACACTAAGATAGAGGCTGTGTTACCTCATCTGTCAGAGCCACTAAGAAGCCTGGGAGTGCTCAGGAACCTCTTTCATTATAGTCCTTAAAAAACCCTCGTCTCGCCTTTTTAAAGTATTTAATACTTCTGTGTTGTTCCTTCTACAGCAGTTATCATTGATTAATACTTAACAAGTGTTAATATTTTTTCTGGTGCAGATGTTTCTTGTGGCTGTTTCCCACAGATTATACCCATATCATTTGTCTGCTTTGCTTTGTTTTGTGCACTGTAGCTGATTGATAGATTCAGGGATGGATTTTATTTTCTTTTTATGTTCTTTAATTGGTTTCCTCATCCAAGACAGCAGAATAAAAGTGAGAATGACCTTCTATGTTCCTCTTGATCTCTCCTCACATGACTGGAAGGATTGTACTGGACTTGCCATGAGCTAAATGTGTGCATTCAAACTGCAATTTGAATACATGAACTCTGCATCTTTTTTTTAGGTGACAGCATCAGGATTGTCAGCATTACCAGATTGTTAGCTGGAATATAAACCACTTTGAGATTTTGGATTTCAAGGCCCAATTACAGCTTTCTGAGTGGTTGTCAAATGCAAGCCCTGTGTCAGGGAGGTCTGTTGTTCAGAAAGGCTCTTCTCCAAAAGTTGAAATTCATTCTAGTCACATGCAGGTGGGTTTGGGGAAAGAAGGGAGAAATTAAAGCTGTCTCCACTGTGTAGCTGTCTGGAGCTCTCTCTGCCTCCTGAAGTCCTTGTTTTAGCGGGGACATTAAGAAAAGAGTTGCAAGAGTTTGCACAAATGTAGCCAATCCTTCCTCATTACCCATAGGTCGTGCCACGTCTTTGTGTTATAAATAAGTATGTTGCAGGCTATAGCCACCAGTAGAAAAACTAAAGATGAGCAGATTTTTAAATATGAGTGAAATGCCAAAGGACAGGTTCTTCTTCTCCAATAAGATGTATATTCTGTCTTGTCTAATTTTATTTACTGCTTCTCACTTGAGGAGTGCATAAATCAGCAGTCCTGTGTAGTCTGTTGTGATTTATTGCTTAATTAAAAGTTATGAGGGCTTTTAATCCATATATAATTTATATTATTTTTGAGTCATCTGTTTCCCGTATTGTAACTTAAGCAGGAAACTTGCACGAAGGGAACATTTTGCAAGTTCTCGTATGTACTAACAGATGTGGCACACGATGCTGTCTCAGATGTTCTGGATTGACTTTGGAGTTCAAACTCAGAACCAAAGATCATTAAATATTAGTCCACTTAATAAAATTTACCCAGCATCAATTAAAGTTTGATGGCAAATATAGTCTATATGTTCGTTAGAGTTACAGATTAATTTTAGAAGAGTTGAGACTCATTTGTGGTTTCACAATAAACAGATGTTAGCCTCACTTTAATAATTTAAAAAGCAGGCTTAAAATGGGTATTTACATTTTAATGGAGATTTAATTTAGCTCTACTATTGCAGTCGTCAAAACAAAAGAACAACCAGTTTTAATGTTTCGTTTCAGTTTGGTCATTAGGCGATTATTTTTGTAGTTGGTAGATTACTGTTGTACTTTTTCCTTAATTAAGATTATAACCAGCATGCATTATTAAACCAGATTTTTCTCCATGTGAGTTACTATTGAAGAAGAAATACAGTATTGCAAACTTCAGGTTTTGTAGTGATAGCAGAGGTGAGTGTTGTGAGAATTTCTGCAAAATCAGAAAAATTTTAATTGAATATTTTTGAGTTGTGTGTTTCAGAGCACTGATTTGTCTGAATTTAACTTGGATAGGTTTATCACCTCCTTTCCCAAATATTCTCTTTATACTTTGAAAGCATACACTAGTTCCAATAACAAAGAGTTGAACTTTCTGAGGAGGTTTTGACATCCAAACTTGGCATTATAGATTTGGGTAAAAAGATTGAGTGTCAGTTTGGATTTCATCAGTGGCAAAGGGTTTTAGCCGTGGTTTTCAGCAGAAATAAGAATTTCATATAGCTGAGAATCAGCTGCCCTCTGTTGGTTAGTTCAGCTTTGCAGTGATTTCATGTGTATTTCCTGTGATGAACGTTGGGATGGATGGAAAGAGATGTCTCTCAGTCCCTTCTGCCAGCCGTGTGTTTGAAATCAGTGGGGTCCTCGCAGTAATCCACCTCTGCTCCGCCTGTGGTGTCACTTCAGGAAAATGCTCAACTTCTCATAGAATCATAGAATGGTTTGGGTGGACCTTAAAGATCATCCAGTTCCAACACCTCTGCCATGGACAGGGACACCTCCCACCAGGCCAGGCAGTTCAAGGACCCATCCAACCTGGCCTTGAACACCTCCAGGGAGGGGACATCTGCAACCTCCATGCAACTCCATGCCAACGCCTCACTGCCTTCATAATGAAGAATTTCTTCCTAATATCTGATCTAAATCTTCCCCCTCCAATTTATAGCCATTCCCCTTCATACTATCACTCCAGGCCCTTGTAAAAAGCCCCTCTCCAGCTTTCTTATAGCCCCCTTCAGGTACTGGAAGCTGCTATAAGGTCTCTTGGAGCCTTCACTTTTCCAGGCTGAACAACTCCAACTCTCTCAGCCTGTCCTCATAGCAGAGGTACTTGTCACGGATCTCCATCTGGACATCAAGCTGTTGACCACTACTCTTTGAATACAACCATCTAACCAGTTTCTTATCCACTGAACAGTCCACCCATCAAGTCCATCTCTCTCCAATTTAGAGAGAAGGATGTTGTGGCGAACCATGTCAAAAGCCTTGCAGAAGTGCAGATAGATGACATCCGTTGGTTTTCCCATGTCCACTGCTGTGGTAACTCCATCACAGAACGCCACTAGGTTGCTCAGGCAGGACTTGCCCTTGGTGAAGCCATGCTGGCTGCCTCCAATCACCTCCATGTCCTCCATGTGCTTTACTATAGCTTCTAGGAGGATCTGTTCCATGATCTTCCCAGGCACAGAAGTGAGGCTGATGGGTCGGTAGTTCCCAAGGTCTTTTCTCCCCTTTTTAAAAATGGGCACTGCATTACCCTTCTTCCAGTCACCCGGGACTTCTCCTGACTGCCGTGACTTTTCAGATATCATGGAGAGTGGTTTGGTCATCACATCAGCCAATTCCCTCAGGACTCTGAGATGCATTTCGTAATGTCCCATAGATTTATATATGTTCAGATTCTTCAGGTGGTCATCAACATGATCCTCCCCTACAGCAGGAGGGGCTATACCCCCCCCAGACACCTTCTTTTTCCATTGACCCAGACTCGGTGAGGAGAGCAGTTGACGGTGAAAACTGAGGCAAAAAAGTTAACCTTACCTGTAGATTCTGGATGTCCTAAGTAGCTTCATGTGTAATTACAATGTTTTCAGTCAATTGTCTTAATTGTTTCTGAAACAAAAACTTGTTCCTGGATTTTTAAAAACTTTTTAAATATTAAATTTTAGTATCATTCATAAAAATCATGAAATTGCTTTTTACTTGATGCACATGGTAATGTTTTGCTATAAAATGTCCCGTGCCTTCTTTTGGATAAAAACTGTTGATCTCTTTCAGATAGTCAGATTTTATTCAGACTATTCTTCTGAAGTTTGAGAATTGGACAATTATTATTCATTATTATGAACTTTGGCAATTATAAATGCTAAACCGAAGAAGATCTGTCAGCTCTGCTAATAAGTCTGCGTTCAAGTGTTTATTCCAACATCTGTTAAGTTTAGGTGTCTTTTATGCTCTTTTAAGTTAGTTTTAAATTATGACTTTAAGTTTTAGATTATGACTCTACGAAATAAAGACGAGAATGCTTCCTTTTTTGAGGAAGTGACATTATGTGGTTCATGAACTTTCTAATTAACCACCCAGCATAAAGATATTTTCAAGCTTGTTCTAAAGAGTCTCAGTAAAGACAGTGATGTCGAAAAAGAGTAAAGGTTAGCAGTCTGTTTTAAGCAAGACTTTGAAAAATAATGAATACCTAGTCATATGCTGCTTTTATAATGTCTTATTATATATGTATTTAACTGGTGATAATAATTAATATGCATTTGTTAATGTTGTTATACAGTGTTCTATTTAATACATGCAGTTTAGGTTTTTCATTGAATCCTCGGCACATAAGAAGACCTGTCCTCCTTGATCCATGCTTTCAGGTAATGCAAGGGCCAGACTTTCCTGAGGCACCTCAGTTGGTTGGTTTTGGTGGGAATACGTAGTGGTCACCAAGTCCAACATATGGCCCTTTATGACTGTGCAAATTTCCAAAATGTCTTAAAATAAATCCAGTCTGTTGCATTAAATTAAATTCAGTGTACTCGTAAGTGGCCATCTGGAAAATGTATTTGTACATGTAAATCATTCTTTTGGCAGCTAAGTGGCATTATCTTTGCTGCTATTAATCCAGTATTAAGGATTTCCTCCTTTGCAAATAGGGATTCGGACCTGGATAAAAAACATGCATGCCAAATTTTTATTTGTCTTGTACATGGTGTCTTCTTTGAGAAGTTAAGTCCTAGCTTTAAATCCAAGTTTAAATACAAATTTTGACATAAGTCTATATCCTATGTCAGGCTCTATGTTAATTTTTGTTAACCTCATGCATATTTTTTTGTAAAACTAATGTACGGCAAACCAGCACTTTAAATTCAGTTTTGGTTCAGTACATATTTTAGTTAGAGTTTGATGAACAGAATTTAATCACATTGCTTTTAAATACAGCTTGGACCTTGTTAGTTCTTGCTACAGGAAGGAAGATTTTGGCTCCTCTGGGTAGTCACAGAGCAGGGCTGCAAGGAGCCGCTGACACCAGGCTACCAGTTTGGAGCCTAACGTTTCTAAATGCATTGATGTTTTTCTTTCACGTTGCTTTTCCACAGCTAGTAGCTGGTTATAAAGTTGGATAGTAAATAAACAGATTTATATTTGTTGGAACACAAACATCAATGAGTACTTTAGCAACTAGAGTAGCAATAGATATTCATTAGAAAATCCATTGGAGAAATCAATTATACTTTGAGTTTGTCTTGTTGAGAGAATAGAAGTACTTGGTCCGTGTAAACCAGATATTACTCGAGTGATCAGTAGGTGGGCAGACAAAATAGACTATATGGATAGTCTCACAGGTGAATAAAATAATAAGAAAAGATTAATTTTCTATTCTGCATGTTCCTGGAGCAACCATTAACAAAACAACTGGGTTTTTTTGTGAATGAGATGTGGAAGATCGTATCTTACAGTGCACAGTATGTACACAACTCATCAGTCCTGAAAAAGAAAAGTGATGATTAAACTCAACCACATTCAACATTTGCATATAAAAGAGGCTTTTCTTAATATTCATTTCAGGTCAGTGTTTGATAAATGACTTGCAGATTTTCATCAGCATTCTCATGTCTTCATTTTCACATAATAGGTATCCTCTCAGGAGTTGTATGCAAACAGCAGCATTTTCAGCGGAGTTACTTATCACATAGGAAATTCAAAGTACAAGTTGTGTTTGGGTCCTATCTGCGTGCTAACCTCAGAAATTAATCCCAGGTAGAGGAAGAATAAGTATTTTTTTTAACTTAATTTCCTTGTTTTCAGCCTTTCATAATAATGTAACATACCACAGTACTTGAAAGCTTAGCAAGGGAACACATCACTGATTATTTTGGTCCTTCGGATAACACTGAAATGTTTACTTTTGTTGGAGCAAAATATTCATCTTTTATTTCTTTTAGTCTCTATGCAATAGCTTGCTTTTTAAAAAAAATAAACTAATCTTTTCTAACATCCCTTTTATACTGCAGGTTCCTTGCAACACTGCTTCTATACACCTGATTTCTATACACCTGAATGAAAATTCGTTTGTAATCAAATCAAAAGAACAATCAGTGCCTGACAGGTGTTGACTTTTGTGATGGTGCTGTGTTTGAAACCGAGGATGGGACTCTCTTCTTTCAGTTCCTAATGATGCTACGGAAGTGACTTCATCTTTTATCTGGCTGTGCAGAACAGCATTGGGAGTAATCGTTCTTGCAGCATCCCCTATCAAAAAGCTGCGCTTGAAACTCGGTTATGAGAAATTTGAGTATGAATCCAGGCTCTCTATAGCTTATTTCTTCATTCCCCCCTGTAATTCATAGTAAATCGTCTGTGCCTGAGCTGGTGATCAGTACTTTGTGAGTGCTTGGACGTGCGCTCCAGCTGCTCTGTGCTGCCTGCCGGCTGCGCTGCCCAACTCGGTGGAGGGAGTTTATGGCAACTCTTTGCTTCTGGAGCATGCCCATAAATCCGTGGCATATTGTGTGATAGCAGATGCAAACATGAGCTTTATGTCCTGTCTTCCAGCTAGTGTTTTTTTAACTGCTGTGTTATTCTAACCAAATGTTATCCCTATAGTCCCTGGCCCAGCTCTCATAATTTAATTAAATAAAGGCAAATTCCAATTAACTTTTGAGAGACCCAAAATTGCATCTGGTTTTTTTTTTTTTAGAAAGTAGCATTAATTTACACAATATTTCTCTTTTTTCCTGTCTGTTCAGCGAAGGCGTGAGACCTTTAATGCTGGTAATACGTAAAGCCTTACAAACTGGCCTCCCTATAGAACAGTCAATCATTTCATATACCAGAAGTCTGCATATTTTTGCTGGATTGTGATCTAATTTGCAGACTGGGTAACAGATGAAGTTTGACTCTAAATATGAAAAGATAATTTTTTGGCTTGAACCAATTTTTATCAATGGAATTAATAATGAAAGGAACAATCAATCTCCACATGCTTCCCTGAAATGTGTCCAATAGCATTTGCAATTCTATTGGAGCATCTTTTAAACAGTGAAATAAGGAACATTTGTTTCTTAAAAAAAGAGTTTTTATGTTGCAAATAGGAAAAATACAAAAGTTTGGAGCATGTCTCAAAGTCACTTGAATGTGAAATACTCTCTGGATTGTATTGCAAGCATCTAAGGGAAAGGAGCATGCTTCTCAGGAATGAATTTTCTTTGATATCCCAGAACCACCTAAACCCACTTAACAACTGCTGAAGATAAAACCCAATTCATTACCTACTTCCAGTCTAAGATCACTCTTTTAGTGGTCTTGAATTTAATTTGCATTTAATTCACAGTTTCATCAAGATAATTGTCTATTTGGTTCTCTCCTCTAATTGAAGGTTTGCAAGAAAATTAATGTATTATCACCTGTGGGAGGGGGGAGGTACAGCTGGTATTACACCACCTTTTTCCAGGTTCACGTCTGAAATACTTGTAGTATTTTCACAGGATGTGTTTCTCTAGTATAGACACAGAAATTGCAGGCAACTGTATTGGCCAGCTGAAATCATTATTAAACTCTTCCTCAGCATTAGGCAGGGGATCGGCATTACTCTGGTGAGAAGACTACCCTAGCCTCTCCTGTTTAAAAATCTTATTTTTCCCAGGCTGAGTGGATGGTATTTTTCCTGTCTCGTCTTTGCTGAATTTCCATTAGTACTAAAAGCTCTGCATCTGGTATTTTCTTGCCCTGCAGACTTTATAGGGAGAAAACATCTCTATTCTCTAATGATAGGAGAGCCATCCCATGCAGCTTTCAGTTTCCAGATATATCAAACCCTTTTAGCCTCTCCTTGCAAGATGGGAGTGTTCATTCCCACAATCATCCTGATATTTCTCTTCTGCATTTGTTTTTATTTGAATTTAGGGAACTAAGTGGCTGGATTTGTACACGCCACACCGGAGAGGGTCCTTGCAGGGCTTTGTAAAATGCTGGTAATTGTTTCCTATCTAGTAGGAAAATTCTAACATAATATCTTTCCTGGACTGCATTTTCTTCTGCTTTATTTCACAACCACATCACGTAGTGTTTCATTTTGTGATGCCCTCCTGTAGCTTCCCAAGGCTGGTTGGTTTGTTTGTTTGTTTGTTTTGTCTCCAAATCTGTGATCTGCAGTCTGTACTACTGAACCGCAACCTCTCTCTGGTACTCCAGTCCGTGCGGTTCTTGCTCCACAGTGTCCCAGTTCTCTCTGCATAAAGTTATCATTTTGCTTCCTGTCTTCAGTAAACTTTTAACAAGACTGTGTGCGAGTATAATTGGTGAAATGTTAACCAAGACTGGTTCTAAGACCAGTCCTTTAGCAGTGATGCTAAAATTTCCCTCCAACCTGACGTTCCTCATTTAACGTTGCTGTTACTATTCTATCTCCAACAGTTTCAGGTCAATTTAAAATTTTTGTACTAATCCCCCATCTTAAATTTAACTAATAAATTCCCGGATGATATGATAGTAGAGCTTTACCAAAATCAGACAGCTGAGGTCAATCTCCTTTCCTTTCTCCATAAAGTGAGTTGTCTCCTCTGAGAAAGATGTCAGATGAATCTTCCGTGCCTTACCTGTATTAAACCCATGTGGTATTTCCCCCCTTATTCTCTGAGCTTCACTGATTTCGATTATTCTTTCCTTAAAAATTGTTCTCAAGTTTTGCTGTTTCTAAGCTTAGAATAAAGGTCTTCTAGTTGCTCTGGTATTTTTTTTCCTGTTTAAATATAGATATGACATTTGTTATTTCAGATTGCATGGTATCGTCCTTGTCTTGCTTGATTTATTTAAGCTTGCCAGCCCACGTGAAATTTCATATGCCTGTTCTTTCACTAGTCTGGATGGCAATAACTTAATTAATTTTTTGGCGTTTGGTTTCTTGAGATACTTGTTCATCCCAACAGTAATAGTTCCTGTGTGTTTATCATCATTGGCCTCAATGAAAACTGAAGCACATACTCATGCAATTTGGAGTCACCGACTGTCTTTAAACTGTACTCCAGCCTCACTGTGTAGTAGTTCTTGTTTGCAAGTTATGTCTTCGTGCAGCCAACAATTTTTTCATTTCTTATTTTAATATCTTCTGAAGCAGCTCCCTTGGCTGGGCTTTGGTAGCTGTGTCCTCCTCTGTCCTTCTTGGCTGCTCCTGAGCTCTGAGGTGGAACTTCTCTTAGGTGCTTTCATCAACTCCTGATGAACTCTGTTATCCCCAAAGGAATTACTCTGTCTATGGTATCCTCGAGAAGTGAGAACCGGGCACACTACCTTCAGGTTTTTCTTCTTGAAATACAGATCCCTGTCAGTATTGGCATCTCTGATTTGAGAAACTCTGGTCTCTTTCCCCAGGCAGATCTTTCATCCTCATGATTAGTGACTTTTGATGCCAAGAGCTGTGACTGAAAATGCCAACCTGCCTTTCCTAATTTAGGAATTTTAATTTAGAATTAAAATTCTTTAACTTTAATTTAGAATTAAAATTCTTTAACTGTAATTTAGAATTGACATATAACTGCATACTCCAAATTTATTTTTATAACCAACTCTTTTATTCCACTTATGTATCAAAAAGAAATCTGTGATAGCATCACGTTCTTGTTTCAATGGCTGAATTAACCTGCCAGTGACTGCTTTTGGGGATATCTGGTTCTACTGTTATTATTAGCAGCATTTGTTCTCCAATAAATGAGGTCTTATTAAAAAATAGCTCTCTAATAACACTGCTTTTATATTAAAATCCAACTCTAGAGGTCTGTGACATGTTGCCCTCCAGCATCATCACGACGGAACCATCACAGTGTTACTGTCTGGCCCCCAGATATTTCAGCCTCGTTTTCATAAACTTCTTCAATAATTTAATTCACTGAGTCTCATTTACCTCTCACTCTGGTGTCTCTCCTGACTTGAGGTAAGTCCCTCCTGATTTATATGTCTGCAAGAAGAAACTTAAACCAGTTAAGTGCCATCTTTATTTAAAGCCTTACAGAACTGTGCTGTGCTGCTTTGCAGCCAGTAATGAAAATGTTTGTATTTATTTCCTGATGCATGAATTGGAATTTGCTCGGAAGAGTTGAAACTTTTCAGGAATACAAGTGGAGCAGTATTTTAATACAAATTTTGACTAAAGATGTGTGTGAATATGAGGATATATGTGGACATATATAGAAAAAAATATCAGAGAAAAAGAAAAGAAAGTATGAGCTAGGTTGAAAGTAGAGTGTGTAATTACCCGGGGTAAGATGACAGGAAGGTGATCAGGGGACTGGAGCATCTCTCTTATGAGGAGAGTCTGAGCGAACTCGGTCCGTTTAGCTGGAAAGAGAGAAGACTAAGAGGGCACCTTAGTAATGCTTATAAATATCTAAAGGAGGAGTGTCAAGAGGATGGGGCCGGGCTCTTCTCAGTGGTGCCCACTGACAGGACAAGGGACAACAGGCACAAATTGGAGCACAGGGAGTTTCACCTGAACATGAGGAAAAACTTCTTTACTGTGGGGGTAACGGAGCACTGGAACAGGCTTCTCAGAGAGTGTGTGGAGTCTCCTTCGCTGGAGATATTCAAAACCTGCTTAGACACACTCCTGTGCAACCTGCTGTAGGTGACCCTACTTTAGCAGGGAGGTTGGACTGGATAGTCTTCATAGGTTCCTTCCAATCCCAACTGTTCTGTGACTCTGTGGTCTTGATTGTCTTAAATATTGCTATTAAAAACCAAAAGAAATATATCAAGAATTCAGAAATACCTTTCAGTAGTCAGTTGGAAGGAAACCTACGTAAGATTCTGAAAATACTTAAATCATGTTGAAATGTGCAGAAACCAATAGAGCAGTTAATTTTTTTTTTCTCTGAATGAGCAGCTTTGTAGAAGCTGAATGTATCCTCCTTCTGTGGCTGTTTTGTATTACCATTCACCAAGGATTTCGTCATACATTCACTTAAACGCAGTGTTCAACCTTGCTGCTCTTCAGCCTTAAACTAAACATAGGTTTAAGAATTGAGCTGCATATATCATCATGGGGAATGCAGAGATGTTAGCAACTGGTGTCTGATGAGTAATGATTTTCACCTTGTAATTAAATAAAATCCATGAATTTGTTCACATGATTTTTTTTCACGTGAAAAATAAATAAGAATGCATGATACTGGTCAGGACGTCATAGAGTAAATTAATTAGGAGAAAAAAATTGTCAAAAGTACTATGGAAAAATGAACTTTACAAGTTCATGACCTGGATAGTATTATTGAATATGGTTTATAGCAAGCAACTATAAAAATATAGAGATGTATAACAGATAGCATAGGAAAGTTTAAGAACTTTCAGCCATTGGTTTGTCCTGTTTGTTCTCTGAAAATGTTCATCTTTGGGGATGCTAGCTGTACGTTCAGAGATAATTAAGACAAAGACCCACACAAACAGTTTTCAAAAAAGTTTTCATGCTGAAAGATCAGGCTTAACAGACATAACACATAGCCACGGACTAGTAGAAAATGGACAATGCCAGTGAACGTGTCTCTGTTTGGTTTCATCTGTCTGTCTATCTCAAATACACTTAAATGGCAAACTATCTGCAGCTTGAATGGTGGTCCTGTCTGCATATTCATTTCACCTCTGATCTGGTACCTCAGATTTTCTTTAGGCAGCTCACTAAGTTTGACCTACACCCAGGAAAGGCTTCACTGCTAAATAGCAGTGACATTCCTGAAGTGAGTGCTCCAGATCTGATAACTAGCTTGAACTAGGAGAGAACATGGTTTTGAAGGTGCCTGCTAAACTATAGATGTGCTACCTAGGAGTTACACTTCTTTTATTCCTCACCTTAAATGTGTTTCATAGGACTAATTTGTCCTTTAAGCAGCAGTGACCAGGTAAAAGCCAATTTCAGATGAATGTGTGCATCATTTACAATAGACTGTATTGTAACGCTGCTTATACCAAGTATTACAGAGACATTAAACTATTTTGCAAAGCTAAGATATAAACTCTGATAAAATGCAGTCAGATCCTTACGTAAACAACAGATGAGGAAATCTGGTCAGATCCGAATGCCTTTAGATAAAAATCTAATGAGCATGAAGACTAAGTAATGACTGCCAGATTGAGTTCATTGTTTGTATGATGCTTTGGGCTGAAAAGCGGCCATTTATATGATGTGTGATGATGACAGCTTTATTAGAAGTAGCATTGTTTTGGTCCCAGTACAAATATCACAAGTATCCAAATCCCCTAAACAACTGCATTCTCTTTTTCTTTCAAATTTAGAATTCCTTTTAGTCTTTGTGACTCTTCTAAATTAGTGAAGCATTCTTCTGTTTGTCACATAAAATGCGTTTTTTTTCCTGCACATCAACTCTTACCAATTGCCCAGATCCATGAAGGTAACATGGAAGGGGATAATAAGCTAAATTATCCTTAAGCAATTGCAGTTGTAACTATTTCATGTCTTATTGTGGTATGTAAATTTGATTCTTTACTGACTCCCATGGACATATCTTCATTTTGACTGCTGGAATGCACAGTAGGATAAATGGATTAAAGTAGGGGAAATAGCTCTTAGCACTATTTCTTATCACTTTTATGGTAATGCCTTCACTGATGTAGTTTCTGTATATCCACACAAGACACGTTTCTTCAGAAGTGGTTGCCTATCAGTATTGAACCAAATGTGAAAAAAAAAATAAATCACAAAACAATGGGAAAGGATCAAAGAGCAGTGGAAAGGATGGTGGTGCTGAGATTGTTTGGTCATGCAGGTTAACAGTAAACATAATGGGATGGTGATGTCGGTTTTGCAATGTTATTTTTTGAAAGAACAAGTACAATAAATAGCAGTCGGTATTACTGAGAGCTATGCAACCTACATGTCATGTCTGGCTGGTTTTAGGGAGGAGAAGTGAGGCTTACAGCAGGAGTGGATCTCGAGAAAGTGCTGAAAGCTGGGAAAGGCAATGATATTTCATGTTAATTCCAGTTAAGTATTCTGGGGGGGGGCTGCATAAAGAGAGTTATAACAGAAGTTCAGACATGAGTGCTCCTCGCTGGTGTCGTTGACAGAGCAAGATGGGGACAACTGAAGTGAGAATGAGATGGGCTAAAATAATGTGTTGGCTGGAGAGGAACACTTCAGATATGACAGTGTAAGTGCTAGTTGAAAATGGAAGTTGAATCCATGGGGGAGATAAAATTAGCCACGGACAAGATAGGAAGAAAGAAAAGCAGGCGAGCTGAGGGATGGCTCTCCCGTGCCCCATAAAAAGGAGGATAAGTGGAGAGAGCAAACTCATGAAAGGCATAGCAAAGAGAGCTAACTCTGGTTCTCTGTATAGTTATTCCTCTGTGTCATATATATGTAAAATAGTATGTAACGACTTTGGAGTAGACACCAGTGCTTTTGTTTCTTGTTGAATATCAGGCTTTTAACACCATACAAACCCAAATCACCAGGGATGTGCTCCGTCAGGGGCACTACATCTAGTTGGTACATAGTACGCGTGTTCTTGCCTGTCTGGCCAGCCCAGGGCAGCAATTTTGGATGGCAGCTTGTGTCTGCTACTGAGGTTCCTGTGCTGAAGTGTGCTTCAGGCAGCAGGGATGCACAGCTTCTGCCATTGCAGAGGGAAGTACCTCTGCAGGGAACATTTCCCGTTACAAGGAGGAAGGAGGAATGAAGTTCATCATCACCACCAGGTGGAAAAATTTGCTACTGGCGCTTAGCTCATAACTTAAGAAAGTTTGACCCAACCTGGCACAACCATATGCTCTCCGTTATAGTGTTACTCCCTCTAAGTCCAAATGAAGCTTTTCTTATTAGAATAGATAGACTACTATTTTTTTATTGTGCGTTCTTGCCAGATTGTACATTGGTGTGGAGTATGGAGAGAAGTGAAAACATGAGATTGATGGGCAAGCTGCACATGTAGATGAGGTATCCGTTCCCAACGGTGGCAATTGGCAGGGGCTTTCCCTGTGCCTGAGGGAGTGGGGACCAGCTGCTTGAGCACCGGGGACCAAGACCATGTTCCATGAGGGTCAGGCAGGTAAGGCTCCACATTGAGCCAAAAGTGGCATTCCCTGGGCTGGGAGAGGTGCACAGAGGAATGGATAGTCCCTCCGGCTGCCCCAAATCAGTGGCCTCTAAAATACAGTCCTTCCTCTCCTTCCACCCTTGCCTCACTAAACTCTTGCTGACGGCTGTCAGTCCTCTGTGCCCTCTCTTGGCTCTAGCTCTGCTGCTGCCACCAAATTCAATTTTGCAGCCCGCAGAGTTAGGACAAAATAAGTCATTCAATTTTGCCTACATTACTGAGTAGCATTGGACTGGCTTGGAAGGCAGATGGGTATTTAATTTGACATTTTACCTCTGTAAGCTGGAGGAGAGGTTCTAGCAGTGTAGCGGGGGCAGCTAATGCAGGTGAGCAATTGCAAATGGTGAAATAATCTCTTGAAGAACAGTAATATGTCAGGTTATATTCCAGACTTCTCTCTATGGGGTGATACTGCTCAAGGAAATTAAGCCTAAGAGATAATTTGGCAACAGTCTTATTTTAAATACTGATTAATGACTATTGCTATAGTGCAGCTTCTGCTCTTCTCATGTGATGTTTTAATATGGTAAAGGAATTACGATTAGTGCTTTTAGGATTTTAATATTCAGATAGTTAAAATGCCCCGTAGTAATTGCTGCCTTTAATATTCAGCATAACTATTACAGAGATATAATTGCGCTTTGGTGTTGAAAAGAAGAAGCTGGGATCCCAACATGATCGTGAATGCCTTTTTCTGGTAGCTTAAATCAAATCCTTAAATTTCAAAGTCCTTGGCAGAAAGTTTTAAGAAGTTTAATTAAAAAAGAAGTCTTCCATAAATAAATCAAAGCTGAAAGACTAAAAATTGTTAAAGGAGTTACTACAATTACTGCAGTAAAAAGTACAATGGAACATGTACCAGAAAGCACAGGAAAAGCATCAAAATCAGAAAAGAAATTCAGATTCGGGAAGCTTGTAATCCAAGATGTACCTGTGCAGCATACAGAGTACCTCCAAGATTTGTAATTTTTATTCTGATGACATTAACATATTTTAGATCTGCTTCTGCGGTATCTCACACTATTGGAAGTCAGGAGTGATTTTCTAATAGGATTACAAAAAAATACCAATAAAAGTGAGACCAGGCTCCAGCTTTGCAAATTTGGCTGATTCTTGGCAGAAAGAAGAGGCGTTTGCATATATTTTCCCTCTTCTGCCTCAGAGGTGGTATCGTGCATGCAGTAGTTAGTTTTCATCTCATCCAGCTTGTAATTGCATTGCTTTCTGTTCTCTGTATCAGGGAGAAAAATATTCCATTGTGGTTTTGTAAACTGTGTTAGGAGTCAAAGGAATGTGAACTCAAACCTTCCCTTGAAATGAAGAATCCCCCCAGCGCCTGTGCAGCTCTGCTGTAAGGCGCAGAAGAGCATCTCTGCGTTTAGAGTCATCGAATGCGCTACAAGGGGTTTGGCAATTTGTCTAAGAGAATTTTTTATGGTTGATTGTCTCTCACAACTATTACAGCTCTCCCACGCAGCCCTGCAAGCTCTGCCTCTTCTCAGCTACGTTAGCCCATTGAACTTTGTCCTTGCATCTCCTTCCTTCCAGTGTGAAGCCCTGTTGTTCCTCTGGATGCGCTACGGGCTTGTGCTGCCTCCCGTGACAGCCTCAGCCACCCGCTTGCTCCTCCCTTCCCCATGCATCTTGGGCAGTGTCCCACACTGCCTCCATGCTTTGATGCATATTCCCTCTCTAGTTCCTTCAAGCGTTACCTTACCTTCTCTCAAATGCCGTCTTAAGGTGATATCCCTACTGATGTTAGTCTGGCGATTCATTAGACTCCTGGTTCTGGTAAGCTCTTTCCTTGACATTCTCTTCTATGTTGCCTCCTTGCTTCTGCCTCTGTCCTGCTTGACAAAGGCTGTTGTGATCTTGCTGTTCTTCCAGTTCTCCAAAAAGTGTTAATAGTTATTTACTGCAGTGCCATATTCACTGATGGTTTATCTGATCTTGTCCATGTGCTGATATACTTCGAGTAATACAGGTCCCTTCTCCCAGTATATAGGATCTCTTTCAGCTCTCTGTTCTCTTTCTGCTCTCTTTTCTCCTTCATTTACCATAAAGCTAATATGGATGATTGATGATCCTCATCAGCTTCCTGCTATGGCATTTCCCTCTCTTTCAGGATGAATCCAGGGATGCCACATCCAGTTAAACAAGAATTAAACAGAAACTAAGCACCTAATATACCATCAGCATAGAGCTGGCTACTGTTCCTGTAGGAAGACACAAAGTAGAGAGGCAGCAAAAGTTTATACGAGTGAGTAATTACCTGTAGTGAGGCAGTTCAGCAGCTCCTGACTTTCCATGGTGTGTTGCTCAGGTAAGAATGGAGTGGAGAAAAGGGGGATAGCTGAGTATTTTGCCTCCCATGTGATTTCCTATGTGCATTTTCCAATGTCAATGGAAGTAACATCACTAACTCATTGTTAACAGTGGTAACGTACAGGACTAGCTAAAGTATGGTACTAGAGCGCTGAGCATGAGAAGGGAAGCAGAAATGGGAATAGCTTAGCTTCTAGGGTAGGGTAAGTTGGAGGTTAAAGTAAAATTGGAGGGAAAAAATGACACTGTGGAGATATTCCCCTTAATCTTTAAGGTTGGGAGGCTGGCATCCTTCCATAGTCAATGGAAGGAGGTGAATGCCTATAACATGCCTTATCTAGGAGCCTAAATTAGAGGGTTTTAATACCACCTGTTTTATTGTTATGATCCATGATCATCTTAATGCATTTTTAAAATGAAAGAAGTGTCAGACATCAAGAAGGATAAAGGGTAGGTGGAAAGCTTGAACATCTGTTAAATGTTCTTTTCTGTTCATTTTGATCATAATTTGGGGTGTTTTTTCCATTCCTGTTTCATTACTTTTAGGTAAACGAGATCACAGCTTAGCACTAAACTGATTTTGGGAACAAATTTGACTGCATGCTCCTTCGCTTGCAGAAGTGGCTTGTTCTCTGTAATGCCATTTCTTGCATTAATGCATGAACATTTTTATGTATGTTTATTACTTGTTTGCAGTGCAATGAGCTCTTCCGTAAAGATGTGTCCTCAAGTGTGGATTACTAGATTAAAGAGTTTGGCGCTGTTTGTGGCCAAAAACACTTTTTTTTTTTTTTTAAACTGCTTAACTATGGGTTTTCTTAGCAAATATAGTGCTGTTTTTTACTGGCCAAATGTCTTAACTTTAATAAGAGCAGCTGCATTTTCTTCTGGTTTTGTATTACTGAATGTCTTGTATTTTTGACAGGGAGATATGCACGGCAGAAAAGTTTGCACACCCAAACACAGCTCTGAGCTATTGGCAACTTACAAAACTTAGCAAGTGGATTAAGTGTTTGAGTACATCTGATTTTATTTTTCACGGAAAGTTTGTAGAAAACAGCAAAATCCTTGTAGAGGTATCAAAATATAGTTTGAGCATTTTTTTCTGTGTTAAAATATGTCAGAGCGGTGTCTGGAAAATCAGACATATGCTTCCTCCTAAATCTCAGACAGGTGCCTCGGTGGTGGCTGACCCAAATATAATTGCACTGTATCTGCAGCAATCGGTTGTCCTCTTGTGTCTCTCTCCCACACCATCATCACTTCCCTTAACTTTTACAGTAAAATCCTGTCAAACTCATAAATGCCTTTCCCAATTTTTTATTTTTTTTTTATCTCTGAGGGCTAAATTTCTAGCTGACATTCTGATAGATTTGATAAGAAAATGCCTACCGAGCACATTTTTGACAGCAGTTCTTGTGCCTGACCAATTAGTGGAGCTTACGGTAGGTGTCTCTTGGAGGGCTGCACAGACAGAGGTCCACTCAAGATGATAAGTTATTAGTTACAAAACAGATGATGTCTCATGCGAGTTGGTAATTACTGGTTCCTCCATAACCCCTGTTCCCAAAGTGAAAATTGAGTTGAAAGTGCTTTTTAGCCCCTGCTCTAGTTTTGAAATCACTCCCTTTTCGTCTGCCTCTGAAGTTAAAGCACCCAGAGCTTATTAATGATGTGCTGTATTTGACTATCTAGAGAGGGTTTATGGACATAGCAGCTGTTAGCTCTGTTCTCCAGGGGGATGCTTTGCTGACGGTGTACGCACCTCTGGTTGCAGTGCAGAATAAGAAAGGCATTTGAAACATCAGATTAACCAAGAGGTTTTTCAGCTCTGATTTCAGAGGTGGTTTAGGTTAAATATGACGAAGAAAAGAGCTATGCACAATGAAATAATATCCCAGGTAACCTGATGAAAGTCCTATAAATAACTTTGAAAATAGAACTATTATACCGAAACTAATACTGTATTGAACTAGTTGGAAAATTGTATCGATGTTATTCAAGAATGTTTTATCTCTAGTATTTGTGATTCTAAGCTGTGAATTTATTAAATGTTGCTATTGGGAAAAGGGACACCAATATATTCCTCTAAGAAAAGACAGACATCCAGGATTCAGCACATGGCTGAACGAAAAAAAAAAGAAGAAAGAAAAGTTTCACTTGGAAAGGGGGGCAAAAGATAGGAAAAAAAAATATGTTATGGGAGGTAGCTGAGTGGAATCAGATAATCTAAAAACCAAAGATGACCTGTTGAACCAAATAAATAATTCAGGAAGACCCTTGGTCACCAGGGATCCTGGAATGAATTGGCAACATAGCCAGTCCTTGCCTCCTGATGTGAATTGCTACCTGACAGCTCTGCTGCCACTGCGCCAGTGGCTGGGATCCCTCCAGGCTGATCTCGGCAGTCTCCATCATTAGCTTGCGTTGTCCTGAGACAGCTATCAACTCCCTGCCTCACATTATCCTTTCTGCTCTCAGAAATTACCTCCCGCTGAACTGAAGGCCAACTCATTGACCTACTTCTCCTGCAGGAACTTCTGTGCCCTATATATATATATATATATATGGCTGTATGCTTTGAATAAAAATTTTACATGGATAAAATACCCATCAGTCAGCTGACCTTCTGCTGAGGAGAGAAATGTAGGAGCCCAGGCAGGGTGACGGTGTTTCAGGCTCAAAGGTATCTGCAGGGTGAAGACCCATTGATGCTTAGATTTTTACTGCTTTATCACATTCGAAAGTACGATTAAAGTTTCTGTGGTGCCCCGTGGCGTTTGCATTTTAGCCTCACGTTGTTCTTGATGTACATATTAAATAATCTTAATCTCTACAAAGAAATGTGCTGCGGCCTAAGGAGAGCTAGGTCAGGCGGTAGAGGCTAGACCCTGGATTTCTTCTGACTTCAGGAAACCTTGGAACTTTCCTTGCCTTCAGGTTTCTGCAATGATGAATTTCTGTGGCTGACAGACCAAGTGATTCTGGGAAAGCAGCAGACACATATCAAACATCAATCGCAATAAATGCTTTCAGATTATTGTCCCAAGTGATGTATCAAAAAAAGAACAGGTGAAGGAAAGAATGAGAAAATGAGTGCATTTTTAGAAAGAGCAAAACACAGAGGGAGACGCTGGCTATTTTTCAGGCCCTATCACATAATCAGAAACATTCAAAACTGGGAAGTGTTGGAGGGAGATAAGGGACACGTACACAGGGGCATTAATGTTGCAGGTGATAATCTGCAGGAACCTGAGAGAAGCCAACCAGCCTAATCTTCTTAGGTTTATCTCAAAGAAGAGTAAAACCAGTTATGCAATATTGAGATACATGGTTCCAGTTTGCGGGAGGATGCAGATAAAAGCAATGTGGAGCATCCTAGGAGCCGGTGCAGCCCAATTAAGGGAAAATACTGAACTTAATCCCATAAGACTCAGCTCAATGGTTCTTTGTTAAGGCAGCAGAGTTCAGCGTAAACAAGTTAAATACGTTGATACAAGACTGAATTGTGTAATAAACACAGATAGGGAGCTTGCCTTCCTATTTAATGCATGGGAAGAGCACATTAAAAAGACCAAGAAGCTAGGGGAGAGCGAGTAGAATCACAGAATCATAGAATCACCAGGTTGGAAAGGATGTTTGAATGATATATTCTCGTTTTCCATCAAAATCTGAATATACCTGTGTGTTCTTACATTAGGGGCTTCAAGGGCTTGTAATGAAGTGTGTTGCGCAGGTTGTTTCTGAATGGAAATGTGTGATGTATTTAATGCCAGACATATCATCTGGCTGCTAGGGGAGTGGGAAGAGCCAAGTACTGGCATGAAAAGGCTTCTGGGGCTGAGCAGTGTCTGTGGGGGTTCATAATAGTTCCTGAACATGTAAAGGGCGTAAATATCAAAGAAAGACGGCAGCTATACAGCATGGGGCCCAGGGGTGTAGCTAGGAGTAATGGGGTGGAATTAAAAGAATGGAGATAAAGGCTGACTTTAAGGAATAATCTTCCTAACTCATCAACCTATACAACAATGCCCTTTTCAGATGGAAAGAGCTATTGAAATGGGAGAAAACTAATTCTTCCTTCAAAAGTTTCTCAGGTTCATTAGGTGCTACCAGAGGCCTGGGTCTGGATTACTGTTGCATGTAATTCTGCTGATGGAGTGGAGCTATGGAGAAGAAGAACAACCATGTGCACACTGTAAAGTGCATGTGAGAATGGTCCTTTATTTCTGCTGCGTTAAATGAGTGCTCACCTCTCTGCCACTGAGCCAGCCTGATGGAGAACGCGACCGCATTGGAGATGTGCTTACTCCTGTCTGCTATTGCTATGTCTGCACTTTGCAGTGTGGAATCCTGCAGAGATGCCTGAACACACTGACATGTTTGCAGTGCAATGCAATGTTGTTTGCAGAGATGAAATGGGGTCAGGTTGTTGAAGACCTCTGCTTTTCAGCAACAGTGGTTAGGTGTCCTGCCATGCCACATGGGTAAAGCCGTGTCGCATTCATGTAATGTGTAGTAATGTGTAGCTGCAAGTAATTTATCCTGAGGTACGTTTCTTCCTTTTGTACCCAGAGCAGATTTAAATGGAATTTCACAAAGAAAATGGTCCAAAAGGGGCAACACCTGATCACCTCCTATGACAAAGTGACCCGCCTACTAGATGAGGGAAAGGCTGTGGATGTAGTCTTTTTGGACTTCAGTAAAAGCCTTTGACACAGCAGGAAACTGCCTGCCTCTGGCCTGGACAGGCACGCAATCCCCTGGGTTGAAAACTGGCCGGGCCCAGAGGATGGTGGTAAGTGGAGTTAACTCCAGCTGGAGGCCAGTTACAAGTGGGGTTCCTCAGGGGTCAGTGGTGGTTCCACCCCTGTTCAATGTCTTTATCAATGACCTGGATGAGGGGATCGAATGCACCCTAAGTAAGTTTGTGGTTGACCCTAATATGGGTGGAAGTGCTGATCTGCTTGAGGGTAGGGAGGGTCTTCAAAGGGATCTGAACAGGCTGGATTGGTGGGATGAGACCAATGGCATGAGGTTTAACAAGGCCAAGTGCAGAGTACTGCACTTGGGGCATAACCACCCTGTGCAGTGCTACAGACTAGGAGAAGTCTGGCTAGAAAGCTGCACAGAGGAGAAGGACCTGGAGGTAATGGTTGACAACTGATGGAACATGAGCCAGCAGTGTGCCCAGGTGGCCAAGAAGGCCAATGGCATCTTGGCTTGGATCAGAAATGATGTGACCAGCAGGTCCAGGGAGGTTATCCTCCCTCTGTACTCGGCACTGGTGAGACCGCACCTTGAGTACTGTGTTCAGTTCTGGGCCCCTCACCACAAGAAGGATGTTGAGGCTCTGGAGTGTGTCCAGAGAAGAGCAACGAAGCTGGTGAGGGGGCTGGAGAACAAGTCTTATGAGGAGCGGCTGAGAGAGCTGTGGTTGTGTAGCCTGGAGAAGAGGAGGCTGAGGGGAAACCTTATTGCTCTCTACAACTACGTTAAAGGAAGTTGTAGAGAGGAGGGAGCTGGGCTCTTCTCCCAAGTGACAGGGGACAGGACAAGGGGGAATGGCCTCAAGCTCCGCCAGGGGAGGTTCAGGCTGGACATAAGAAAAAAATTTTCACAGAAAAAGTCATTGTGCACTGGCAGAGGCTGCCCAGGGAGGGGGTAGAGTCACCATCCCTAGAGGTGTTTAAAAGACGGGTGGATGAGATACTCAGGGGCATGGTTTAGTGGTTGATAGGAATGGTTAGACTCAATGATCCTGGAGGTCTTTTCCAACCTAGTGATTCTGTGATTCTGTAACATGGCAGAGAAAAGTCTGAATGCTTGGTATCACATTGCTTTGGGAAAACCAAGGAAGATAGACTTCTATATGTGTTCAGTTCAAGGGAGCTAATTCCCATCAAAAATATGCATTCTTATCATTAAAATTGTTTAAAATGCCAGTTGTTATAAATAGCTATGCTATAAAGAAGTCTGACTGTGTGTATTACTGAGCCCAGTAAGGATAACCTTATCTTACAATATCCTAGTTTGTTTTCTGTATTTTAGAGCTGCTATTACACACACCTAAGCTGGGGACCACCAATGTCTTCCCTCTGTACCTAAGCTGATTATCTTTCAGTCTCCTGTAATTCTTCCTCATGGAATAGGGTATTTTGCCCACTGTGGCATCTAACCTCATTTGCAGGAGGTCTTAACAGTGCAGCCATTGAAATAGTGTCAGTTGTTGATGTTTCCTCTGCCCCAGTGTCCGTTTCAGCATTTTCTCTGCCCTCTTCCTCCCCGCTGGTCATGTGTCTTGTTCATGCCAGGAGTGCAAAAAACTTGAAGACAGTAATTTCGGGAAACATCAAAGTGCCTTTTCTAGTGAGCTCATAGAAGAACTGAGGACCATTTCTCTCAGGTTGGCCGTATGGATGACGTAGTTCCTCATGCTCTTTTGTACGCACCAATAGCTTTGAGTTGCTGCTGCTTTTCCACCTGGTCCAGGGAGCTGCAATGACAGTGCTGGGTGGTTCTAGTGGCTTCCTGCACTGAGGAGACAGTGCTTCTAAGTACGCTTTCCCATATTTGGGTGGAAGTCTCACGTATCAACAGTGTGGAAATCGCTGATATCTTCAGTGTGTTGTGTATATCTATGAAGTTCCTGCCCGAAGTGTGATAGTGTTTTTTCCTTAGTTGCTTTTTTTTTCGGTCTGCAGTGTTCAGGTGCAGCTGCAATCATTTTCTTTTGATGAGTGAGGAAGGGAAATTCTCTTTGCTTTTGCGTGGGCAGCCTTGACTTGGAGATGCTCATAGAGGGCTGGCAAGATGGCAGCACATAGCAGCTGTCCGGTCGCATTCCTTGCGTTTAACAGCAAGGTGTCCTGCTCCAGAGCCCTCCATCTAACACACAGGGAAGCTAGGCAGGAGCACAGAGTCATACATTTTGTGGTTTGGATTTTTTTATTTTGAATAACCATCACAACAATGAACCTGATTTCATTTCATTGGTGTCCAGTGTTTGCCAGAGTTAGAAAGTCAGGCATTGTCCTTGAGAAACATCATTCATAGTGTTTAAAAGGGAAAACATATTACCTCAGGCTTCTGATTTCCTCCAAATTGTAATGTCTTTCGGTTTCATTAAGAAAAATGTTTCCATGTCTAAATATACAGAAGCACAAATACCAATGTTACTCAGCTGACTGTTTTTTTCATCTCTGTGTTGCACTAGAGGGAATTTGTTTGGCACATTTCCTTGTTGATATTTTTTGTTGATATAATAGAAGATAGCAGAGGGCAGCTGGATTATTCCATTATACCATCTGAAAAAAAATATTTGTCAAAACTATTATTTATTTATGCCAAATGTGGTGGGTTTTTTTGGTGATCTCTACCCAGGGTATATTTCTCTGTACCCATCTGAAACAATGTGCTGTATGCTGGTCCTTCACAGTCTAGCCTTGTCAACATTTGGCAATTAAAAATGTTATTTGCAAACTGCCTGATGTTTACACGATAAACACTGAGAGGAATTTAATGCCCTGCTTAAGTATTTTAAAATGTAACTTTGAGTCAGCAATTACTTTGCTTGCTCAAAGTTGTTTTATCAGTCCAAATGAAAAAGTAATGCAATGTGAATTGTTTCCCAATTCAACATGCGTGGGCAGGGAGGATTGGTGTGCGTACAGTCTGGCAGTTCAGCAGGCCAAAAGCAACCGTAGAAATGTATGTACCTGCACCCTACACGTGGGAGTGCAGCTGCACTGTGTGAGAGGCTTTGATACAAAGCAGATGGAGCTTGACCCTAACACCTGCATTGTTCACTGAAGGAAAATATTTCCAGAAGTGACTTTGTAAAATAGGCTGAAAATAACCATGGGAGCATTGTCTGATGTTCATATGTAGAGCAAAGAATGGCATTGGCAACTGTCCGTTGATAGGTACAAAAGCATTAGCCTTTTGAACATTGCTTCTTTTCCAGCTATTCTGATCTATTGCACGTGTCTCATATAATCAGAAGCTGTTACAGGACTTGCCAAACCGCAAAGAAAGAAATGAAGTAGAGCCCAGCAAGGCTCCATGTATTTCCTACTGCAAAATAAGTTTAGCATTGCCTCTCCTTGCACCTCTGTCCTGCCTTAGCCATATTTTCCTTTTGTTGTACTTTGTCAAATATTTGCAAAACACAGTCTCTTCCTCTAGTAATTTCCTTTGTATTTTCCTTACCTTTACCCCTTTCTGTGTCGTTGCCAGTACTCCTTGTTACCACATTTCTCATTATTTTCTTGCTTTCACTGAAATGCATTTCTGTATAGCGAATATTTGTCTTTCTTTGCTCACACGCAGTCACAGTAGTTCTGTTTTCTTTCTTTCCACCTTCCCGTCAATCAAGTCATAGTCACTCTTAATGATTTCCATACATACATGCATATACTTCTCCATGTGCCAGGTACCGCACGCTGGCCTGCAGAAGGAACAGGAATGCATTGCTAAGCAAGGGATGTTAGTAATAAAACCCAGCAGGAACAGTTGGCTAAGAAGCAAACCAAAGACCTAGAAGCCTCTATCCAGAGGCAGGAGAGTCCAACTTGCGTTTCCAAGTATGCCTCTATTTTACCTGCACCAGAGTTACAGTTGAGAAATGGCAGGAGTCATTGATGAACAGATACCGCCAAGAGAGTTTTTGCTTAATTTAAGTAATTACTTGTTTTGTTTTCCTCCTCCATCCTGCATGGTGTTGGCAACATCATGACCTAGCTAAAAAGTTTATCCTCTCTGCTCAATTCAAGCCCCTGTCTTGGTTACAATTTAGTAGCTAGAGCTAATGCACTAAAGAAAATCTTGTCTTCCTTGTGGGATTTTCATTTATGGGATGATACATGAACTGGCTGAACTCCAGTGTGCCTCTGATCTATAATATGAACTATAATATGATCTATAATATGAACACAGACATGGTACTTCCCTTCAACTTTGATGTACAATTGATAGTTTGAGTATGTAGTATGGATTGATAAATGTGGTGTCCTCTTAATGATTAATATGTGATTTAAAAGTCTTCTGTGAATTTTCTCATTTGGAGATCCTAAAGCCAGTCGAAGACCATGATGATGATGGTGGTCTGTTTTGACCTCTCATGTAGCATAAGGTATTTGACTTCACAGTCAAATCCCTGCCTACCTGTGGAGTGTAGCTTGTTTGTAGAAGGGCACACCACCTTGGCACATACTTTGGCTGAAGGAAGTTACTTCGGATAAGCTGATCCAGTAATTAATTTCCTTCATCCTTAGAAGTTCACTCTTTCTCATAACTTGAATATGAATTTGTCTAACTACAGATATATGGAAACATATATCTTTACATGCTAGCTTAAAAAGAGTTCTTGTAAGGGAAAACTTCTCGATATGTTCCGTAAAATGGTTGAGTCTCCTCTTCCCCACCTCTCACCTGAAGAAAAGAGATAGGTTTCTTTATTTTCTTACTCTCAGGCAAGTTTTGCAGACCCTGAATTATTTTTCTGGGTTTCCTTCAACCGCTCTGTCATTATCAATGTTACCTCTACAATGAGGAGCTAGGACTGTAGGCAGTGTTATAATATTGCTGTTATTATTTAATATAATGGTGATTCCACCACACTATTCCTTCATGATGTAGAAGAGAGTCCCTGGTTTCCAAAACACAGTATGACAGTCTGTGATTTATTCAAGGCAGCAGTGAATTAGCCAACACGGAGCTCAGTGGTGCTGCAGGTAGATGGTTTCAAGCTGCTGGAAGATCTTTTTAAAACACTCTCAGGTGTCTTTCTGATACTCTGCATCTGGTATGATACAACAGAGTTATTTCTTTGTATGACTCAGTATTACTATTTTATCTGACAATGATACCATGCTTCATTGACAGACCTACCATCATATCTATCGTCACTAATGATACTGGTGTTTTAAATGTTTCCTTGTAAATCAACACTGAAAATGCCACCACTCACCTTTCGAAATTTGATTCTGGTCTTATTAATCTTACTGTGGTCTGTTGGCTCTCAGTTGGTTCAAACCCTTCAAATTTCTCATCAAGTTGGGTGCACGCATCTGGATGTGCTTTCTGAACTGAATCTGTGCCATAGCTGAAGTGGTACTTCGGTGTTTTACAAACCCTACATTTATCTTTACTTTTCATGACCTTATTGAATCACATTCTCTTTGTGGTTCTCCTCAATTACTGGATCCTGTGCAGTGGTGCCATTAAGGGTTCGGTTGTCTCCCAGTCTGTGTTCATGCTGTTGATTGGTCGCTCTCATCACTGTAGTTCTCTACTTCTCTTTCAACCCATTTTTTTCGGCTCATTTCTCCAATTCATAAAGCTCAGTTTCAGTACTCTTCCTGTCCTTCCTGTCCCTTTTGCCTTAGAAGCATCTGTAGAGTTGGTAAGAATTATTTTCAATCAGCCAGTCCCAAATTAAAACGAGAAAAACAAGTGGATGCAGAACATAAAGATCTAAAGAGCCATGTGTGAGGTTTCTTGCCTGTTTTATGCTATTAGCTGTTCAGAATATGATTTTCTGACATCGTACTCACCAAGCAGTAGATTCATCCAGATCATATTTCTTTAGCCTGAGAGGTAGTGTGAGTGGCTTACTGAAGTCAAGTAATACCTAAGACTTCATCCTTATCCACAGCATCTGTTATGCTGTTACCAGAGAACATCAGAATGTTTTTGCACAGTTTGTTCTTGACAAACCCATGCTACCTGCCACTCATGTCCTTGTTATTTTCTGCTGCTTATAGATAATGTCTGTAGGAAAATATTTTTCCAAGAATAAGAGTTTATCTGACTGCTATGCAGTTTATTGGTGTTTTTTTTTCCCCCTTCCCTCCTCCAGCTCTCTCACATTACATCTGAAGGATGCTGGATAATCTTGTCTCCATCATTCCTAAGAAATACCATTGACCCAGAAGTTATTTCAAACGTCTCAAGTTTGCTGTCCTTGTTGGCCAAACTTTCTGAGCCAGTGGCCATCATAAAAAGTTGGTCTCATCCTTGTTTCCCTTCACCCCATTGGTGTTCTTTTTTTTCCTACCATTCCCTATTATAAACTGACTATTTTTAGTGTTGGTCTCTCTCTCCAATGTTCCTGCAATGTTTAATGGTGTTTCCCTTCTCTTTATTTCTCTGACTCTTCAGTTCCTTTCAAATCTGCCATTCCAGCTTCAGTTTCTTGTTTTGCCTTTTAATTTTCCTTTCTTTCTAATCTACTGTGGTCTGTCTGAGTAAATACTTTGGTTTAGACCGTTTACATGATCTTTAAATTACTGTGTCCTCTAATTTATACCACATGCTATTTGCTCTGTTGCATTATTTAATTCTCTAAAAGGTTTCAGGTGGAGTGGTTTGTCGGCGGGACACACTACAAAGCACAGCTGTATGGTGTAGTTTCCTTATGCATTTACCTTCTATTTTCTCTTCTCACTTACTGTTTTGGGAAACAGACTTTTCACTCCATTATTTTCAGAATCATGGATGCGTGAAGGTGGTGCTCTGGGGAATGGCAGAGGTGCGAGGACTGCTGAATCACTTGTGCCCTGACATACCCTTCCTGAGCACTTCAACAATAGAAGCAGGATTTGATGCAATGATGGTGGTTATTATGGGTTGTGTTAGCCACTGCTGCGTGAGCAAATAAAGAGTTCTGCTTTCTGGTAGAGTTCCAATAGTCAGACACTCATAAACTCCTTAAAAAACAAGATACAAACTAAATATATGCGCTAGATAGCAATGTGTATGGAACACGGGCAAGTAGAGTTATGCAGTCATTCCTGGTCAAGTTTATTCCAAAAACATCTGTTTGTTTTGGTTTTTTTATATGTAACTTCTCATTAACCAGCAATATGTGTAGGCACTATTGATGCACATCTTAAATAGGTGCAGCAGCAAAAAATCATCACAATCAATACTTCTTTTCTCCCTAAATTTAAGTGATGTACTTACAAATGTTCAGGTATTCCCTGTTTCCCTGCATGACCCAAACAGCGGAAGTCAGAAGACTTCCCATTGATGCACGTGAATTTGTACAGGTCCATGTGAAGTATTTAACCTCAAAATATGGGTCAATGATAGAAATGTAGGAATCTGAAAATATATGTCTATTCCCTGCGCTGATAGAAAGGAATGGAAATGCAGATGAAATATATCCAGAACTGCAGAGACATCAGCTACCCCACAAGGAAGTGGCTCACAGCACTTCCCTCTTATCTTCTGGCTCAGGGCATGGTATACGTGCACTCTGGTGTTTGAAGTAGGTTGGGTGGAATTTAACTTTTGGCTCAAGGGATCCGTTAGGTTATTAAATATGGATGTCCTTACTGGGGAGTGGTAGCAAATAGAGACATGATTTCTTTTTGCAGCACATCACTTTTCTTGAGTGTATGCAATTGGGAAAGAAAACTCAGGTCTTCTGTGCCTAAACCTTTCTGTCGAGACCCGCCTGTAAGAAATATCAACAAAAACTGTCAGATCATAATGACTGCAGGTTTCCTAAGCGCGGTGGGATTGAGACTGCCTTCAAATCTGTGAATTCAGCTGCCTTGTCACAGGGCTGACCTCTCAGCAGCACTGCTAGGAGGTCTGCATTACCTGTAATTATACAGAGAAAATTGCTCAAGTTAATGCAGTGTCTAAACGTAGCACTAACATCTGCTTGTCTTGGCAGTAAGACAGCTACCGTAACTATGCGGTGCAACAGGCTGTCAAATATCCTGGCTTCTGCAATAACTTGCTCTTCTAAGGAATATTTTTCAGCTCTAGTTACTAATCAGGCTGTGAGTGATCTTTCTGAGCTGTGAAGCTGTGGGATCTATCGGCTATCCATCAGCATCTGTCCTGTTCTCCCTACAAGCATCCTTTTCTATCCAGATGCTGCTGAGGAGGAATCAGACCTGCTGCTGAGCTGATTGGGAGGAGACTGTCAGTCTCATCCTAAAGAAAGAATCAGCTTACGAGTTGGTTTACATTTCTGTTCCTGCTTTTTCAGGAACCTGCAATTGGTCTGTGTCTTGCTGTGACTGCGGAGAGCCCCTGAAGCAGTTTGCGGTTCTCTCTGCTTCAAGCCTTTGGTGTAGTCTCATGGACGTGTGTTTCAGAAAACATTAACTTTCAACTGCCTGACACTTCCCAATCTCTTCAATTTCTTGTCTATAGCACTATCAATCAAATTGTTCTTGTCAGCTAACTGGTTTTAAATCTTGTGTGGAAAAATTATCAGTCCAAGATTGCACTCTATAAGGACAAACGTGTGACTACTCTGCCACGCTAATTCATTCTTGCTTAAGACATGAAAATAAACCGACAGAATATCAGTTTGAAGTTTTTGCACCTTGAAATGATTTAAAATCTCTTAAAAAAAAAGGACTAGGGCTGAAACTTTGTCTCTGAGGCATCATTTATAACTTAGCAGTTGCTCTGATGGACTTTTCTATAAATTGCCTATTGTACAGATGCCTACAAAGAAAGTGCTTCTCTGGGACTGTTTGTGTTTAGTACTGGCGTTTATTTCATTTCATGTGACAGATGACTTGGCTTCTGGATCTAGTAATCACTCGCTCACATCCCACCAGGGCAGGTTTTTGACCTACTGACACGCTGTGATTTGGTTTGGGAATGCAGCTGGCTGGGCAAAGGAGCACGGCAGTCACAGGCTCACTCAGGAGCGCCGTGTTCCCCAAGCCCAAATGATTCCTGAGGCACATCTGCATGGGCTTTGTTTGGCGTTTCAGTCAGATGAGAGGAGCGGGAGCAGCAGGCTTTTAGTGAAAGCTGATATTTATGTTGTCCAGGCTGTTTCAGTGAGGCTGCCTGCAGGCTGCAGGGTGATTTGATACAGATTTCACTAGTGCAGCTCCTGCACCGCCGGTGGATCCCTGGAGCTGCTGGTATCAACCACTTCTGCACAGGCCTCCTTGTCTGGATGTGTATGCCCTGTATGCCCACCTTATTGAATTTTTATCATTTAGTTATTTTTGCTGTAATGGAATCTGCTTTGAGTTATTGACGGTGTTCATGGAGATCAGGTCCCACCTGGTGAAGGGCAGATGGCCGCATGCTGCCTGGCACGCATTCTCTGTGTCATAAAGTCATAGAATCTCCAGGTTGGAAAGGAGCCACTGGATCATCGTGTCCAACCATTCCTAACAGTCCCTTAAACCATGTCCCTAAGCACTTTATCAACCCATTTCTTAAACACCTCCAGGGAAGGCGACTCAACCACCTCCCTGGGCAGCCTCTGACAGGGCCCGATGACTCTTTCCGTGAAGAATTTTTTTCTGATATCCAACCTGACCCTCCCCTGGCGGAGCTTCAGGCCATTCCCCCTTGTCCTGTCCCCTGTCACTTGGGAGAAGAGCCCAGTTCCCTCCTCTCCACAACCTCCTTTCAGGTAGTTGTAGACAGTAATAAGGTCTCATGTCATCTGCGGGCTTCACTAAAGACAGTGCCATACAATTAAGATTTAAATGTCTGGAAGCCTTTCATACATGCCGTGATTGATATTCTGTAATTGTGAAGTTTCTCACCAGATTTCAGTTTAAGCTTCATGGATTTTTTTAGTTTTTTATTATCCTAAGGTTTTGATTGCGTGAGACACGGATGAAATCCAGAGAACTGCTGGATGAAGCTGAATGAACTCTGCTTTATTCTTCAGCATAGTCATGCTTTTCATTCACTCACAAATAAATGCCTGATTTCTGCTTAAGGGATTTTTTTTTTTCCCTGAAATGGAAGAGTTGAAAGCAACCTTACATTGTAGCCATTTTAGTTTAAGCAGATTTTCAGCTTTCTTCTCAATATTATCATACAACAGCTAAACTAATGAATATGTAATTTTCTTTCCTTTCTGCTTGTCATGCCCTGCTAACATGGACATCTACAAAGGCTCAGGTTGGTGTTGCAATCTGTCTTCATCTCATCTTATTGTTCTCATTTAGTAAAAAGGGGCTTCGATGTTGTTCTTCGTCAGTCAGCTTTTTTTCCTTTTTCTCTCTTTAAAACTGGATCCACTATTTCTACTGCATAACAGATCCATCCAGAGTGGTGCCACATCTGTTTGTTAACCCTGAAACTATCCTTCAGCTGCAGCAAAATGTGCTGTTTCAAAAACATGGGACATTGATTTATTTATATCTACTTAAATTTGCTATGCTTGCCTAGCTTTGTGACAGGGAGACAGCAGAAGCTACAGCACCAACAGCTTCTAGAATCAGCAAAAATGCACTGAAACTCTCACTAATGAGTTTCTGCCTTGCTTTAGACCCCCATATTTGACAACAGACTAAAATGGCATTTCTTAATCTCTCGTCTAGATTCAATATTTTCTTGATAGTGAAGAAACATAATTAAAAAGTAAAATAAAGAGCAGAGCCCCAGGAACTGGCCATTTGTGACTGTATTCACATAGTCCCCATTCACACTTCAACATCTCTATTTTTTGCATAACTCTGAGATTAAATTGTCTTGCCTGAGTACCTCAGGTAGAAATAAGTGCTCAATATCTGCACGATATCTGCAAGGTTATACTGCATGCTCTCTTCTGCTCCTCAAGAGCTGTAGTGACAGTAAAACCTTGAGTGAAACCAGAGAGGCAAGTTCGGGGCTGGGAGCTGCTTCTTCTCCCTTATTTTTCTCATGTTGAATGACGTCAACTTCTTCTTTTAATCTCCAGGAAGGCACACATGTGCTATTACTATAGTACAACCTGGTGGTTTTTATGCCTGCACCAATCTTACAGAAAATAAAAGCACTTACCTCTGGTAAATACGAATAAATAAACCTTGCTGAGCAACATGTTAGTTCTATAAGTGTGAACTGTAATGACCAGGGTACAGCACAGCTCACTTCAATTTACTTTTTTAAACAAGGCGTTTTCCATTCATTGCACTTAAGAACTTGAAATTCAGCAGTGTCTAACTGCACATATTTAATCATCCAAGAAAATAAGAGATTTACTAGGAGAATTTTTTAAAGTCCGGCAGAAGCCTGGATACAGTAAATGCATCTAAAGGCGATGAAGGGAGAATGTGAAGCATCCAGATGCCTTTAGAGAGAGAATACTCTGCTGCTTTCCTAATTTCTCGCCTTTTTCCTCATTTTACAGTCAGAATTGTACAGTGCTACTTTTTTTGATGGCTTCATCCTGAAGTGTCTTTCTCTGAACTTTTCAATATCTGATTTTAAGTTGAGATGTCATACAGTTAGTGCCAGAAATAGGGCATTTCCTGATTCAGCGCCCTGCTCCCTGAGGGCTCCCTCACTGGCCTCTAATAAAGCACTTAATTCTTCATCTTCAGTTTTCTCATGTGTAAATTAGGATTAAAGTTGAGATGTTTTGAGTATCGGGCTATAAATAGTAGATAATCAAGAGCTGGGGAAACTTCAGAGGGTTGATAATTGTTTTTATCCTTCCTGCTCAGCGAGAATCATTTTTCAGCAGTGGTTTTGAAGGCTGTCACCATGGTTAGTCCCTAAAAGGAATGGTGAAGGGTCCGTTTCTGTAGGAGTTTTCTTACTGCCTACAGGGCAGAGACTGGGAATTGGTACTTCTTTCTGCCTGTGTTACAGTAATTATTGCCCTGGCTCTCAATTCATATTTTGTACTTCGAATAAAATTGATCCCATCCTTTTGCCATCTCTAAGTTTTAGGCATGTCTAGGTTTTCCAGAAACTTGGTTCGATGCCAGTGAATGCTTTCCGTAACCTTAGTGAAGCTCTAATTGATTTTCTTTTCCTGTACCACAAAGAAGGTGAAGAAACCCTAACTCCTTTGATTTAGGTGTAAATGAAAACTAAAAGTGCTGAATTTGCTTTGTGAACATTTGTGCAGGTGTCTGCTAGAGGCATAAAAAATTCAAGAATTCCAATAATTTCAGAAGTCTTATGGCATGCTGATCTATACAAACTTTTGTGCTATAAGTCATTCTTGACCAGTATTCTTTAATTCTGGTGGCTATTTGCAGCATCCAAATACCTAAAGACAAGTATTCGTCACTGAAACAGCTGCTTTGCAAAATCCAAATTGCTTGAAAATTAATTGTATAATCAGTTTCAATACTGGAGAGTGGTTAATGTATTTCTGGCGATTGTGATAAATACATAAACTAGCCTGAAATAAAATCAATTTTGTTTTAAAGAGAACTGTTTAATATTGAAATTTTAATGAGGTCATTTTTGTGATGTAGTGTTTGTTAATGTGCAAGTACTTGTCCTTCAGGTATCCAGATAACTTGGTAAAGCTTTTAAATGCATGCTTAGATCTGCCAAATCAAACGTGCACTTAAGCAATTAACAAAGTAAGAACCCAATTTTGAATTCAGTTTTAAAGCATTAAGGAAAAGAAACTCATTATTAGAAATTACCAATTTTGAATTAAGTGAAAACATTAAAGGAGGTGTGCAGAAAGTGTTAAAAGTGAGCAAATTGCCAGCCAGACTCAGTAGGAGCAGTTTTAATATCTGTGCTTGCATTTCCTTGCCAGCAATTGTCTATGCAAACCAAAGCAAAGCAGCTCTCTTTCCTATATGAGATATTTTCCAGCTTTAGTGTTATTCATGGTGATCTACACAGTTTAAAAGTAGGTTAATTCTTTGGTTCTGGCTGTTGGATGTGTTAGATCTAATGTAACCTTGGTATGTAAGGGCAGCGATGTGAAATGAACTTACGTTAGCAATGAATTTGGCCCATTTTTATTAGAAATTAATAGCACAGAGGTTGTCCTGAGGGTCTCGGGCATCTGCTACAGTGATCAGTTTGGTTGTTCTAATATAATAAGCAGATATTGACTTTAGTTGAGGTGAACACCAAGATTTACTGTCTTGAAAGCTAAAATATCGACTGAAGGAAAACCGGAGTCAATATTTACCTTGAGGGACAATAAATCTTGATGTTCGCTGAAATATGAAGTCACTATGATTTTCAGAAGCGTGGAACCTTGTTCTAGTTTACTCTGCATGTGTTCGTCAGAAAAGCTACCTGAAATATCGGTATGAATTTCTTTTAATGAATCAGTTGAGCAAGTGCACTCATTTTTATGTGTCCTCTGCAAGGTCAGTGTTATTCCTGACCTACATTTAAATAAATGTTATAGAGCATTGTAAATCACACGAATTTGTCTGGTGGTTAGATATTTGGACTTTCAATTCGGATACAAGAATCAAGTTTTAAAAGACAAAATAAATAGATTGACATTTGTATATCTTGTTGAGGTAACTGTCAACTATTAGATACTTTATCAAGGATTCATGGAGTGAATGAGAGCTGGCTTATTTTATTACAGCAAAACTATAGCAGTTTGCCTCTTTAAAAGTAGCTTTTGTCCTCCTTGCCCTTAATTTATTTAGAACTGTACCCATCAACTTGATTTTAGGATTCAGGTGTTAAAGTATTCCAGATTAATTGTGGCTACAAAGAGTGACAGAGTGGTTCTATGAAAGTCAGCAGCAATACTCCCATTGGCTTCAATCAGGTGTCATTTCACTCCTAGGTTCATTGAGCCCAAACCCCAGCATATGAATATGAATAAAGATTGAGGATGGTGGTTAATTTCCTAAAATGCTAAAAGTATTTTGATTGTGTTTATTTTTTGAAATGTTAAAGGCAAGGCACTAAGGGATGGAGCCAGGCTGATCCCTTAGGTGCTGAGCTCGTGTCTGCAGCTTCCAGCACCACTCCAGAGGGGAGCAACCTCTGAGCAGTGTGAAAAAATGTGCCCCTGTGCCTGTTGCATGGCATTCATTGACTTTATGTCCTTCGGGATGTGGAGTGTGGTGATGCAGCTCTGTATGTGTTCCGTGGCTCAGTCTGAAGTTTTTCGTATATGTGTCGTAGTGGCTTTGTATAAGTTTGGTGAAGGGTGAGCATTAAGCAGATTATTGTCAAAAGAACAGTTGTCTTTGTGCTTGGGAAGAGAAGTGGCACAGCTGGACAAGGGACTTCTGTATCTGCAGCATAGGGAGCAGATGGTGAATGTGATGTCGGCCAGGATACCGAGACGGTGTGATTTGAAACTTGGACACTCTCTGCGTTGCAGACAGGAATCCATGGGAGCGCATCCTAGCCCCCCTCCAGGCTCAGACACTTTGGATCCCTGAGTTGTGTGAGGAGTGAGGACACCACATTCCATCCCACCCTCTGCTCAGGGTCAGGACAGGGTGTGCTACCATGGACGCAGGGGGTGAGAAGTGATCCCAGGTTTCCCTGGTTGGTGGGACACAAAGAAGAGCAAGGCTTAGCCAAAATCCTGCCAAAATCCCTTGCAAATGCAAAATCAAGAACATTTTCTGTTCGACCTCCTTAAGAACCACAGCTGTTAGCAGAAGATAGGAATGAAAGGCTTTAAGGTTTGTTGGAGTTTTTTTATCAAATACCAAAAAAGAGGAATTTAAAGTGATTTAAAAACAAATGATAGCAAGCCAGGAGGGAGAAAGGGGAAGAAAACATTGTCCTGTGGAGAGAAGGAACACATGCCACATCACTGTGGTTTTAACTGCAAAAATAGTCACAAATTATATTCACAGCTTCCGACATGCATACCCACAGAGTTACAGTGGTGGAAATCTTGCATCTGTTTATGACTCCCATTTAAAAGGTGTAACAGAGTCTACCAATACACGTTTTAACTTGCTCTGAAGAAATCTGTCCCTTGTAACGTCACGTGGTGATTATTTACACTTTCTGTTGTCTCAGTGGTGCTACTGGAGTGGGCATTGCTCAGCACTTCCACAGGGTAGAGGAGAGGGATTGTTCACAGGTGGTGAACACAGTGGTCTCAGCACAATAACTTTGTAAAATAAGTTGTTTGTAGCAATTATATTTGAGGGTTTTGATGACGAGTGTAACCTGGAATGCTGACTGAATTGGAAGTATCAATTGGGTCAGCAGCAGACTGCCCAAAGAAGGCACAGCCCGATGGAGCTGGAGGGTCTGAACTGGATACTAAGGTACCACAGGGATCGCATGCCCTCCTCCGTGTGATGTCTGCAGAGAAGAGCTGCCAGGGCTTCACGTGTAATTGTACTGGCTTGATATGATTAGGCGGCAGGGTACAAATGCTGTATTATTGTGATCCTGCCTGCTCTTGAACGAGTGCCTCTGAAGTATCACTTCACATCATGTGTTTTTGTGTCACTGTGTACGGGATCTTTGTTTTATCCTCACACATTTCCCCTAATAGATTTGAGTTCACGTGGCATCCCAGTCTTGCCCAAACCCTGCTCATTTTCTTACCCAGAAATCCTACCAGGTAAATGCTGCAGGAGGTTTTGGCCACCAAAATGCAGCTGCGGTACATTTCTGGTGTTAAGCCTCTGCTGCAATCTGCAGGTGGGCTTTGATAGTTCAAAGAGCTCTGAGGTTGAGTAGATCTTAACACAGAGTGATGAGAGGTCACTGAGACAATGAACTGGGATTTCCAAGCTCTTGGTCTGGCCCAAGTGAGCAGCAGAGTCTGCTTGCTGCGGGCGGTGGGATGAGTGCTGAAAGGATGGCAGTGCTTGCCTCTTGACTTGTGGATTTCACAGTAATATCCTCTAACCTTGAAGAAGAGTTATTAATTAGAGCAAGGAAAAGAATCTTAAATCCCTAAAGCCACAGTTTGTGCTGCGCCTGCCTCAGCTGTTCCGTCGTGTTTGTAGGGACTATGGCTTGTCGGGACAAAGGCAGCACCTGTGCCATAACCTTCTGACCTCTCCCAACCTTATCTTTCTCTCCAAAAGTCTAAAGACCAGGAACAAGGCTTCTCTTGCCCCCAGTTCTTAATGAACTTATTGATAAACAAGTTTTACCTCCTTTAACACTGCCCATTGAGACATCTGCCCCCTGGGCTGTGGGTTCCCTCCCCCCCGGCAGTCAGTTCTTGCAAATTTAGGGCTTCATTCTCTCTAGATTTTTGCCTCTGCTCTGTGACGAGGGAGACTGATCATGCCTGAAGCACACGTTTCCCTCTTCAACTAATTGTCTCCTGCAGTCAGCAGTGTGTTTTGTCAGACAACATAGCCAGAGCGTGGTTGTTTCTTTTTCCTTCCTTCCTCCCTGTAGAGCAAGGAAACTAATAAATACTCCCTGTCTCAACATCCATCTCCTGGCTGTCTTTGGGGAATAGGAAGGCTTTGCGGTGCCTAAAGAGGGATTGTTACTCTCCCTGGTGTGCACAGGGAAATGGCTACAGGAGCCGGTAACTCTCTGGAGGTGACAGGCTGGCTGGGGTAGGATGGTGGCTTGGTGACAGGTCCATGTGCTGCTCCATCCCTCCGCCCCTCCAGGCTGCACAGGTCCTGCTCAATGTGTGCTTTCAGTCTTTGCTCTTTTGTACACTAGCTAATGTTATTGAACATGGCTGCGTAGCTAATTAGGGGCACTCAGGCTAGGAAACTTAGGCTCTATATGCACTGTATACCATAAACAGATATCTGTATATCATATCGTTAGGGCAAATGCCACTGCCTCAGCGTGCAGAAATTATTAGCCCATATCGAGTGACTGCAGTGCACTGTGATCTTTCAAAGAGCTTTGTTTAGGCCTGATGAAAGCTAGAAGTACCTCACACTGCCTGCGCACCCCCAAAAGGCTCAGGGCTGACCCCACTCACTTCTGGAAAAAGGTGGTTGTACCAAATGGTATCGTTGTGTGTGTTCCAGCCCAGCTGCAACAGTCCTAATAGATTTTGCACATTCTCTCGTGTTATTTGTGTACAAACTGTGAAAAAGGATTTGTGCTTAATAACAAGTAGGAGAAATCGTACTAATCGTACTACTGCCTTTGCCTTCCTCATTCTCCTTCCTTTCTCCTTCCCCTGCATGAAAGGTGATGCTCTTACTAGTTCATGCTGTGCTTCCCCCCAGCAGTCCTGACTTCTACTGCCCTCTCTCCTTTTTTTCTCCTTCATATGTTTTGCACTTTTTAGCCTATCTTACTCTTTCCTCTCTGCTAAACCTATGCACAACGTTTCTAACGACCCATAGTTAAAATTAGTTTCTGACATTTGCAGCTTCTGAGGGGTTTTCTTTAGCAAGTTTTCTTGTCATTGGGTATGAAGGTAACTTTCTGATGGGGCACCAGTTTTATTTTCTGGCTCGTATCTCAATCTCCCTGCCACCCGCCTCCAAAATGTTGCAAAAGGGTTCTTTATTGTTGTGGCCACGAAGTGCGTAGTCATAATCTCCTATTTTAAAATGAAGCTGTAAATTATTAAATCTGTGGCTAAATTTTTCTGGGGGAGACGGCTGGGAGGAAGGCTACTGATACCGTTATTTTAATGGTGAGAACCGAATGGCTCCGCAGCAGCGAGGCTGAGGAGATTTTGGTGCCTGGAAGAAGAAATTTTAGGTGCTCTCTTTTTTCAGGATAGTGCATTGTGCTTCATACGAAGCAACAGAGAAATCTGAATCTTCAAATCAGCTTCTACACACAAACTGGATTCAAAATAAATAACCTTTATTCATTACTGTAATAGAGCTGTTGATGCATTCATTTGTTCAAACCTAAAAATCTGCTAACATATTGTATCTCAGTGTGCTGCTTAACAACCTGAATATCCAGCACCATTAAAAATATTTATCAAGCTTTTGGCTGTATCTTTCTCTCTACATAGATACCATAGTTCCGGTGAATACATGGTGGTGTTTGATTAGGAGATGCGTTAGAGATAAGACACATGCAGGGAGAAAGGCATTTATCATTTTTGTGTATAAAAATGAAATTTATAGGATACGTGAAATTTCATTCTTTTATGCTAAATGACTTACAAGGACATGTTAGGAGCAAAGGTAAATGAGTGCTGATTTTAAGTTTGTACCTTCTGAAACACGAAAGGATGCAGTACATATAGTCCTGGTGAATGATGTGTGATAGATTACAGCGAGAGCAGTCAGAGCAAATGAAATTGTAATGGAGTTCCTCTTCTGGCTGCAGGAAATAGCTGTTATTTATCCTGTTTCCTAAGATGCTGCATGCATACTATGGTTTATTATATACTTAAAAATCCCTTGGCAAGTCAATAATGAATAAATGAACTTAAAGCTATTACAACACCCTTAGCCTAGGGAGTGTAAGCCAGGATATTTTTCAGTGTGCTCTTTCCTAGGCTTGGCTGAAGCAATTCTGCAGAGCTGCTAACCTGGATAGTTAAATGAACAGTTTTGATTCTTTCTCCTGGCAGGTGTATGAGGCAGTCCCATGCTACAGTGAGTGCAATCAGTATTCTTGGGTAGTAGAACCGTGGTCTCCGTGCAAAATCAACAGCGAACAAAATTCCCTCCACTGTGGAGAAGGAATACAAACAAGGAAAGTCAGGTGCGTGAAGACAAAAGCACAGGTACACCGGGTTAAAAAAAGCTGCTACATACTTGCAGAAAGCTACAATATCTGGCCATCTGACAGTGAGTGCATTGCTGAGTCCAGTATATTTTAAACGAAACAAAACATACGTTTATGTGCAATGGTTTACAGGAAAAGTATCTCAGAGATGCACCCTTTGTTACAATCGGAATGTCTTTCAGGAAGAAGGCGTGATGTTTAAATTAGAATTCTTCAACCTAAATGCCATATATACATAAATGCCATACCCTGAGATGCAAAGCCTCTGTATTCTTATTTGCTAACATTTTTCCCAAGTAATGGCACTGCACGCACTGGTGTGACGTTTGTCATTAGTGAATATTTATTCCCCAGGCACGGGGAAACACTGAGTTATTTACACACGTTGGGCTGTTACTAGCAGGAGCACAGAGGTTTGTTCTTGCTGGTTGTCATTTTCTCTTTGCTCATCTGTCAGCCGATCAAAGTTAAAATCCCTCTCTATGAAGTTTGAAATGTTTATTTTAAGTAGTTATTGAAATCTGCAAGAAACAACAGCATTTCGTACATCTAGCTGGTTTCAGTTGGCATTAGCATGATTAATTAGCATGATTAATTAAACGGATATAAACTGGAGAGGGGCAGATTTAGGCTAGACATAAGGAAGAATTTCTTCACCAGGAGAGTGGTGAGGCACTGGCCCAGGTTGCCCAGGGAAGCTGTGGCTGCCCCATCCCTGGGGTGTTCAAGGCCAGGTTGGATGGGGCTTGGGCAGCCTGATCCAGTGGGATGTCCCTGCCCATGGCAGGGGGGTTGGAACTGGATGGGCTTTAAGGTCCTTTCCAACCCAAACTATTCTGTGATTCTGTGATTCTAGACTTTGACCACCCATGCTGGGTATAGTACTGTGTTACCTATAGTGTCCCGTATGGGGTTGATATCCATCACTTCTGTACTACACTGGTGAACCTCTAATGAAAATGTCTGTTTTCTGTGTAGGTGTGTGAGTACTGCTGAGGACCACGGAGGGGAGACTGTGCCCAGCACACTGTGTAATCAGTCTGAAATCCCAGATGTGATGCAAAAGTGTAGCTTGTACTGTCCCAGTGAGTGTGCAGTGTCTGACTGGGGACAGTGGAGCCAGTGTCCACAGGTAAGCTCTCTGGCTCGCGTCTCTGTGGCAGTGCTCCTCATGTGTTGGTCTTCTCTGTCTGTCAACCATTTAATGAGTTATTTTCTAACAAAGTAACTTATTTTCTAATAAAGTAAATTGTTTTCTGAGACAAGTCAGGCTTAATGGATCCTGCCAGCATGGTTGAATCTGGAAAGTTTTGTACTTCTACAGAGCCTTTGCTACAGCAAATTAATAAAACACATAGCTATTACTGTGACAGTTGGTTCCACTCACCCTTCTACTTGGTCTATGGGAGAGGACCCACAAAAGTACAGTGGGTAAAGGGACCAGTACTGTAGCTGTGTTAAGGGCTGTCTGTGTTAGGAAATGTTTGCAGTGGAGAGCTCTGTGAGTGATGCATGACTGTCCTAACAAGCTGCTGGTGAACCGTGGTGGTGGCACTCCTCTGGGCAGGTCTTAGGCCTGAGGGAATGACAGCTATCCCTTCCCAACAGACACTATCTCTGTCCAGTGTCTTCGTCTCTTGAAAAACTTGAGGAAAGATTTGAGGCAACAGCAACGGAAATGCATGGCAGCAAGATGTCTCTACAATTTGTTGTGTCACAAAATACTCAGAACTTGGTGAATTGTGCAGGGGTTCTAGCCACCAGCAAGTGCTCTGTGTTTTCCTAAGTGTGCAAGGTGGAAAGAAGATGGAAATTCTGTCTTGTGAAAACTCTCTGGCTTCAAAGAATGTGATTTCAAAGACATTGTTTCTCTCTGATCCGTGTTGAAATAGGTGCTAGGTTTAATCTCAGGGGTTTTGCAATAGACTTGCATGATGTATTCAAGTGACAACCATGTATTCGTTGCCCCTATGTTAACAGGACCATTATCAAAATTCTGAGTGGTGATTGGACAGGTATTTATACTACTGCTGACACAGGTAATTTCCTTCCATAATATTTTGTGTAGCATATCAATATACTCGGTAAAAACATGTCAAATAAAATCTTGTGTTTCATTTCCTGCATTCACCTCCTCCTGAGCACTATAGCTTTGATGAAGTATTACACTCTTGCAACCAATACAGATACTTGGATACCTTTCAAGGTCCCACTGTGGTTGGGCTGTTTCTTTGCCATTGGCTTTTTTTTTTGTAAGAGATAGATTGTCTTCATTTTAGCATGCAGTAAACTAATGCAGAGCTCCTCAAGGCTATTGGGTATTTTTCAGATACCTTGGTGGCAGTCATTTGGTCACGAAGGACTGCTCAAAGATTTAAGCACCCAAGTACTCTTCAGAAATCCTGAATGTTTGCCTGAACACCTTTTTTTCCGGCAATGGCGAAGCCTTTGCAGCCCACAGAAGCCAGAAAGGGATGCTCAGAGCTTGTGGGCTGCACTCCATCAGGCGGTGTAGCTCTTGGCAGTTGCAGGGCTGAGTGCCTCAGTCTCCTTCTACATCCTTTTGCCATGATAGATGTTAATTCATAAATGTGAGGGCATCTGCATGCCAGTGCAATTAACTGAACAATATGTTTTCACAAGCTGTTCTGCAACGCTTTGTTGTGAAACTGAGATGACTGTGTGCAGATGGAGCATGTGTTTAAATAGTTCTGTCCAGATATGAGGCAATAAACAGTTTGAAGTTTTATGGACAGATAAAACTCTCCCTTTGAAGAGTTTACAACAGTGCTGTCTCCCTTTTATAGCTACTCAGGCTATTTGTGTTCCTTTGGTTTGGAGAAAGGACCACACAGCACAGTCTCTCCTAGGCTGCACACACCCAACATCTCCAAGGCGAGCGCTGGGCTTGCTGTAAGTGCAGAATGGCTGTACCGTAATGGTGGTGTATCTTCAGTCTGTGTGGGGGTACCAGTGAGATGGGGCAGGGACGGAGGCCAGTGTGGTGGCCAGGACTGAGGCCCCGCCAGCAGCAGGGTGATTAATGCTACCATCCATCTCCTGAGTCAGCACTAGGAAGGTGGTGACTGAGAATAGCCACAAGCTGGTGGACATGGTCACTGGAGTTACAAAGACAATGGAGCCTACAGAGCATCTTGTTTCATCTTTGAGGGAAGAACTTTGTGTGGTCAGTTGAGTAGCTCCACTGGTTGCACGTGAGAGCTTGGGTCTGGACCTTGCACGGAGACCCTACACATAGACATCCAAATATAGGAGTCTATATCTGGAGCTGAATCTCTTGTTAAGTATTTGATCAGACCTGTTGTGTCTCTAGCCACTCGAAGTGTCTTCCCACAGAGCCCCCAAAAATGTACCACTAAGTTTGCATGCATAGAATATCTTGCTCATTAGTACTGTCCATTTAATTGGTTTTGAGGGAATTCTATTCACTAGCTGGTATATTCACACATGGTTTCTGATTCATGCCAGACTGAAAGTAAATGCCTGTCTTCTGAGGATGTATAAAATGCTTTTTTGAACATTCACCAAAAATCCATTTTCTAAGTATGGCTCCTTTCTATTCCTCAAGTAATCCGAAAAAATTGAAGGATCACATCATATTGAAATGAAAAAGCAAACCCATACATCCTTACTACTCTTTTCCAAGCACATTTGCATTTCATATCAAAATAGTTGGCACTCCTGTAGTCATAGCACTCTTGTGAGGCAGCTGCCAAAGAGCTTTCTGGGAAATCTTCCTGTACCTCTGGTCATGTTTGGCTTGCTGAAGATAAAGAGGATTTATGAAACTTGACAAATTCTAGTTTGTTAGAAATGAGCAACCACAATTTCAGCTTCATCTTCGCCTGAGTAGCTATTTGATTTGAGATATTTACCCAAGATTTTGGTCAGGTGAGAATTCTTTTCCAGTCACTTTGGTGTTCTGCTCATATTTTATAGAGTTGATAATAAATATATCCTGATAGTGGAATAACTAACTCTTATCAGCTGAATATAAAAAGGCTTTTTAGATTATCCGGTTTACCTTTTGTCAATATGCCATTGTACTCTGGGTACTTTCTAGGGTATCACTTGGTTTTATATTGTAGCAATACTCTTCCCATGTGAATTTTCCGCTTCCAGGATAATAAATGAACTTGAATCGTGTTGAAATCAATGAGTCATAAAGGTGGCGACTGCTTTGTCAATAGGAAGTATTTCCTTCAATACTTCTTTCTGCTAAAACATTGTGTTTGTTCTACATTTGTTGGCTGCATTTCCCTTTCACTTGCAAATATTTGTGGTTCTGGAGTGATCTTTTCTAATTTCAGATACTCCCGCAATTATTTTATGTGTATTTTCCAACTGAACTACGATTTTTCCATCTTGATTAGAACACTATTTAACACTGCTGCACGAAGCTAGATTTTAATATTTCCTGTAATGACACTTTGCCATGACCCAGAAATGCAGCCGTCTGAAATGTAATACTTAGAGGTTACTTTTGAGGTTTTGTCTCTTTACTGGATTAAAAAAACTCATAATTATTCATTTAAAACTTCCCTATTCTCACATTCTCTGTTGTGAGAAATAAATTCAAAATGGTTTTCCCCCTGATTGAAGGCTATTTTTTTGGCTCATAAAGTTTTCTTCTTTGTCGCTAAGTAACATCTACATAACTACCAAGGCTTTAAAGCCATTTAAAAAAACAGCTTGAAGCTCGCTAGTTAGAAAAAAAAAAATCATGAGCAACTTAGATTGACTTGTATTTTGCTTCAGAAATTTCATATTTGTTCCCGCTACGATAATGTGTTCAGTCAGACACCATCACTTGATTCCTCAAAGACCCAACTAAACAGTCTGGAAACTGAAATCCTATCATCTTTGTTACATATTCAGTGATCGAATAACATGCACTACCTGCGGTGCCTTGACTTTTTATTCATCTGACTTGTAAATATAATTAATTGACTTCAATTGAAATCATCAAAGCATTCTTAAAAAGACTTAATGTGCAAGTTGTGCTACAAGTCCCTGAAATAATTACCTCGAATTTATTTTGTTAGCTTTCTGCTGCCATGTGGATAGCTGTCGCAGCCCCCAAAGCTGAGCAGAGTAGCCTCCTTGTTTGCCTCAGATGTTGGCATTTCTAGCTGCTAATTCGAAGAGGTCTAAAATTAGTTAATTATAGGAGGTTGTACGTCTAGTGAGTGAGAACAGCTGGCTCTGTTTCAGTGAGCATTTTCCTCATGGATCAATAGCGATGTACAACGCTCAGGACTTGTGACAATTGAGTTATTATTCTCTTAAATCCATGTGTGGGGATGTAATATTGCGATAACTGATTGTATTGAAAGTGGCACTAGGCAATACAGCTGACTCTCAGGTTTTGCAGTGACTTTCATCTTAGATACAAGTTGGAGTCATTACGGTCTGGAAATGCCAACTGGGAGAGAAATTGTGGTCTCTTGTAGACTCTGAGTCTCCCTGTGTGCATTACTGAAGTCTTCATCGTGACTAGTGTGTAGTTTTGGCAGAGGACCTGCAGTATGCAGGCTGGGTTGAAAAATGAAGCTTGCACAGAGTTGCATTTCTAGCCCAAGAGATAATTTATTCAGGTCAAGCATAAGAATTACGCTGGTCCACGGCTTTTCTGGAAGAATGTACACTGCTTCTTATGCATATAGTGGCTTGATTTTTTTTGTATGTCTTTATCAAAAAGTTGGTAACTGCTTTATTTTTTAGATTCTTTATTTTATTTGTGTTCATCTTTATTAATAATCATTTTTAAAGCATGATGGTTATATATGGAAGCGGATGAGGTTTCAGAATCTAGATGCATCTTGAAAAGAAAATTTATGCAAACGCATTTTCATTTCAAAAGACTGCTCATGCTATTGTAAATGGCTTGTTAAATTGTTACAAAACAATATAATGGTTCATTGCACTGTTAAAAATAGTCAACCCTATTGCTGCCAACACATTTACCTTCGTCTGAGGTTGTATGTTTCCTTGTGAATAGCCAGTTAAATATAATGTGGACAGCTATTTATAGCATGGTATGCATTATACAAGCTTTTTGATAAATTAAACAGCTTAAAGGGCTCTATAATGGGTACAACCTTTGTGCAGTACAATTATGATGCATGTGAAAGCTTAGATCAATGAATAGCTTTTAAAATCCATCACAAAGAAGGTCTAATAGTGTTATATTAATGTGTGATATGTTAACAGCTCTTACTCTGGAACTTAGAATTTGTAACCTCACAATTTTACTTGATTTAATGTTCTTCTTTTCCAGAACAAACTTTCTGTGCTTTGTATGTTCTGTTATTGTCTGGAGCAAAGACTAGGTACATCCTTTGTGTATGTTTATGTCCTTTGCTTTTTTTCTTAGCTTAAAATAGTGACAAGTGGTCATTGTGAAAAATGTGATTGGCTCAAAGTTAATAGTGCCCAGAATTCCTCCATAGAATCAAGATGATGACTTTTATAATTTCTAAACGGTCCTTTGGGAAATACTCTGACTCATTCCTCCCTTAACATTTTAGGTACCTCTCATTGCTTCAGAATATTTTGTTTCTGTAGTGCTGCGTATAATATGGTTTGTAGATCTCTGGGTCTAACTTAGCTTTTCCACGCTTCATAGAAAAGAATAATGGAAACAGAGAGATTTAATACAACAAAATAGGTTGGTACAGTATAGTTATACGTACAAAGTTACTTACTGTCTCTTTGTATGCCATCCTACTGCTGTAGGCTACTAATATGTGACTTGAGTTAGGTCCCCATTATTATTTCCATCCAGAAATTAAGTCCATTCCTATCACCAATACCAAAGAAAGCACATGCCTAAATTACACATTGCGTTGCTTACAGTCGTCAAGAGGGAATCTGGACTAAATCCAACAAAAAAATGTAGCCTGTAAAACTTAACTGCCAGACTGAGTTGGCGTCTAACCTTGAAGGTACATAGAATTCTCCAGGCCTCTGACTTTCTACCTCCATGCATCACAGCTACCTCTGCCTCTTAGGACTTGCTTTTGCTCTTATAATTATGGCCAGTTGGCACCCATAATCATCATTCTTCTTCAATCCATAAATCTTTATTTCTAGCCTGGGTGGTGTCAGAAGTAGGTTTCAGTTCTCTAGAATAGAGGCAGAAATTAGACAAAGTTTTTCCACTTGGTAAGCAGGCACTAAACTCTGATGATTCCAAGGCTGCGGCAAGAACTGCTTCTCTTTCCTGGTAGTGCAAGCCCTCTGGCAGAGCAGAGCCTGTTTTCTGGAAAGATAGGTGAGGGTGCTGAGGCTCCAGAGCTGCTCTTACTGCAGTTCGCTGGAGGTGTCCCTGGAACTCAGACACGAGCAAGAGGCTGAATTTTACCCCACGTTCCTTTTCTCTTTCCTCTGCATGAGGTCTGTGCGAAAGCTGCTTGATCTGGATCCTGACACGAGTCAGCGAGTTCTGTGAACGTGGAGAGCTTCAGCACCCGTACGGGGTTCTGTGTTGCGCTCAGTTCAGCCATCACTTGGCTTTGACGCTGCCTAAATCTATCTTAATAAATCATTGCAATCTAAATCTAGCACCTTGGCTTTCAGTTTCTGTGTGAGGAGGTTTCCTTTTGTGCCAAATTCTACCCTATTATTACATATCAGATTCTCCAATTAATTACGGGATTTGTAACCCCAGGCATAAAAATAAGTAGCACGACCATAAAGAGATGATCTCAAAAATGCAAATCAAAATTAAACTTCCACTACTGAATTCTTCTATTGTATGTACCAGCCTTTCTCTTAACAGTGTTGTTGGCTGCACCTTTTCCTCTTTCCTTGTGCTTCCATTGTAGGGGAAGTTTTGTCTAATGCTGGGCACAAAGCAGTTGTAATTAGCTTACAGGAGGTAATGGCTGACTTAATGTAAGAATAATTAACAAATGCTTTATCTATGATCAGTGAAAGTATGAGTTATTAATAGAACAGTAGGAAGTAAAATAATGTCTTTGGAAGTATAGCATCCGCTTACTGGGAAGAGAGGAGTTGTAGATGAAGAAACTCAGTAAAGGTCTGCAGAATCACAGTGAGTTTTATTTATTTAACCCCTCCAAATTGTAAATTCATATATGCTTGTGATAAGAGACTTGGATTCCTAGCAGGGTAGAGCAGATAGATGCAGTTTTGATCAATGTATCTGAATGCAATCTTCACTATTTCATATAGGAGATTATTTGAAAAGTCAAGTTGTTTTTATAATTTTCTTCATTTGTGAGAATATTCAGAATCAACCCCTTCCATAAGTTGGTCCAAATCTTAATGGATTCTGTGATAATTTCTTACTTTAATTACTCAAATAATAATTCTTTCTTTTGCTGCCTTTTCTATAGTACTACTGACTGGTATTTCTGCCCTCCCTCCTAAAAATGTAATTTGCCATTGATGGTGATTGGTTTTTCTCACAGTATTTTTTAAGATCCAGATTAAGGACTGGATATATACCATTGGTAGTGATGGCAGTGGTGTCAACAGTGATATAGTATTTTCCTCCCACTATGCAGCTTCCCAACTTCTCTTTGTTATCGCTCATTAATACTCTCAGCATCTCCCCACTGGAAACCATCTCTCTCTTTAACTTTCGCCATTTGCATACCCTAATGATTTTGATTTGGCTGAGCCATTCCTCAACATTTGCCATGTGGTAGATATTTATTTTTTCCACCCTGGGATTTTGGAGGGGTCCTGAAGGAGTTGTGCACCCTTGAGATTCCAGGGTAGCTGGATACAGTCTTTCTCCTTTGAAAATCCCAACTTTCATCTTTTTCTTTGCAAGTAATTCCCTCCTGCCGCTTATTCAGTTCCATATGTATTTGGCTCAATTTTTTACATAGTTAACTTGAAAGAGTAAGGCCAGAAAATCAATTATAAAACTAAAATTGACTTCTCAATTGACGTAAAGAGAAATTCAACAAATAATATTACAGGATATTAGTTACAGTTTGCCGACTTTGAATTTTTGCATGTTTCCTGTGTACTCAGCTTGATTAAATGAACGCTTTTCCTACAGAGATTCTTTATTATTCAAAACTGGTAAAAGTGCAGAGCTGACCGCATCAGCTCTGGCTTCTAAACAACACGGCTCATCAGCACAGTGAGAACGCCGGCTTCAGACCTGCAGTAAAACAGTCATTTCTTTGAATCCTGGCAAACATCAGATAGATTTTGACCTGTTTGACTGGTCTGCTACCCACCAGGAGGACACCGGAGAGGGAAAATAGTCCTGGTAGCCAATGTGCGCAGCACTGAGCCGCGTGTATGCCCTGTAATCGAGCACAGCAGGGGTGCGTGCTAGATGGAGGGGGGGATGGTATTTTAGTAAAAGAAGTTACTTATCTGCAAATTATGCATATTTTCTGGCTGCAACTCCTTATTTTGAAGGGAGGTATTTCCAGGATGGTACAAACTTAACTTCTTTCACAGCTTTCATTGATTTTTTTTTTCCCCTTTGGTAACATAATACAGAGAAACATTAATTAGGAGCAGCTACTGCGGTACCTTCTTTGATTTCTTTTTATTTGTTTTGTTTTATTGGCACATCGTTTAAGTTATTAGTGTTAGTTGTGAGGATGAACAATCAGATTAGTTGTGGGAAAGGCAGAAAAGTATTGGTAAACACTTAGCATAGGTTTAATTTTCAGATAATTAAGAATGATTGGATATTTTAGATGACCATGGATATTCAAATAAGATTACCATTTAAAATGATTTGACAGGGTGTGTGTCAGCAATAAGAACATAATAGAATTTCCTTTGTGTAGTGTAAGCGTAAGGAAAATAGGCCCTGATAAAGTATTTTAAGAACAGACCAGATTTTTTTCTATTTGTTCTGTTTAGTTATGGTGTCCTCTGTGCAACTAATCTAGTCTCCAGCAGTCTGAGATCTGCTGCAGTGCCATGACATTTCTTTTTAATATTCACAATACAGGAATTATCCGTACTTTCACCTGTGCAGGGTTCAGTGTTTGCAGACAATGTGCTGCATGATAATAAGCTTGTGTTTTTTTGTAATTAAAATACTCTATAGAAAAACAATGTTTTAAGTTCCCAAGCGTTTATGAAAATGTATTTCTGCGTTCATTGTTGTTTTGTTTCCTTTGCTGTTCCTGAGCAATATTTGATCCTAATGAGTGATTGTTGGGAATTAAATAGGTCATCTTGTTTAGTAAATGGCTCTGAATTCTTCTAATAGAGATTTATTTCCATTAGGATTGCTGGGGCCACTTCCATTTACCCATTCTCACTGTACATAATTGTGGAAAAACTCTGCTTATTTTCAGTGGGTCACAGCCCCTGCTCTTGGGGCTGCTTTTTTGTCCCAGCTTTGCAGCTGAAATTACTACTACATATTCCCATAATCACCCTGGTTTCAGAATAGGCTTATTTAGACTTTTTTTTGTGACTTCACTTAGTGAGATAGAGGAGCAGTCCTTAGTGCTCTTCACCACCCATATGCCTTGACTGGTGTCACAGGCATTTAATCTTTTGCTCTGTGACTCCTTCCTCCTGGAATAGTTCCCCTTAGCGTGAGACATGGATACGGCAGCGGGGCTGGGGGCACCGGCAGCAGCGCTGCATTCCCCATGGCTCAGCCACTGCTTGCACTATAGCCCCAAAGTAAGTGAACCAAGGGAAAAGCTTAATAAATGCTCAGGTGGAGCTGGGTGACATCTCTGTGTGACATCCAAAGAGAAGAGCTCTCTTGCACAGGAGACTGCAGGAGGGGATTTTTAGAGATGAACAGATGCTTTCCTTCACTTAAAAGGGATGTTTCTTGCAAGGCTGAAAGCCACAATTGTTAAGTTTGCAGCAAAATGGAAAGGAAAACAGCCCCATGCCACAATGCTGAGAGAGTGAGGATAGAGGGCTGCTAAAAAAACCCCCAGTTTTCATGCCTGAGATGTACAAATACAAATAAAAACTGGCCTCAGTTGGTTCATGGTCACATGAAAATGTAAACAAGGAAATCCTGTTTTATAGGCTGTTGGACATCAGTATTTGCATCACATGCTTTGAGAAGTCACACCGTCTTGTTGTCAGCATCATAACTGATAGGCAATTACAAATGCCCATCCTAGAAATGAAAGCTTTGCTGAAACATCAATTACTACTTAAAAATGCATTAGTTATCCCAGGAATCCTGTCTCATTATCCAGCACTATCGCATTTTATTAGAAGTTGTGGAAAGTACAGAGTGGCATGGTTTCTGTCCTGACCAAAGGATCCTTACAAAAAATTATGGAACTAAGTAGTATAGGAGTGTCTAAAATAGCCAAAGCAGAGTGGATGAAAGATGGCTTATAGTAATATTGGATTTCTTACATTTGAACCACATTTCTGTTCATTCATATGCTTTAAGTATCTTTAAAACAGAAGCATGGTGATTATATTGTAGCTCTGTATGGCCATGGATGTGCATGTAACAACCTCAGTTGTCTGTATGATTTACTGCGATCTCTTGTACTGTGTATCACTTTTGTATATAGGTATGTGATCCGAATATTATGCAAACCCGAACTCGACAAGTGCTGAGGTCTTCTGTCAATACAAAGCCCTGCCCTGAAGTTTCACAAATGAAGCCATGTATTCTTAACCAAAATTGCTTCCAATATCAGTATAATCTAACAGGTACGTAGAGCTTTCCAATATACTCTTAGCAGGAAGTGATTCCAGTTACAAAATATATTAAATTGAAGATCTGCTTTTCCAAATATTTTTCCGTAAAGGATTCACCACCTTAAAGGCTTTCTCCGGTTGTGTTTTTAGTTATATTTGCTTTGGGAGTTGGTTAAAGCCTCGACATTAGAAGAGTTAGGTGTAGGCATCACAAATTTCAATAAAGTTACTGTGTACTGCATTCAGTTCTGGAGTCCTCAGCACAGGAAGGACATCAATCTGTTTGAGTGGGTCCAGAAGGGTCCTCAAGGGTGATCAGAGGAAAGAGCACCTCCCAGTCGAGGACAGGCTGAGACAGCGTAGAGAAGAGAAGGCTCTGGGGAGATCTTATAGCAGCCTTCCAGTACTTAGAGGGGGCTTCTAGGAAAGCTGGGGAGGGGCTCTTTGTCAGGGAGTGCAGGGATAGGGTGACAGGTAATGGTTTTAAGCTGAAAGAGGGGAGATTTAGATTAGATATTAGGAGGAAATTTTTCCCTGTGATGGTGGTGAGGCATTGGCATAGGTTGCCCAGAGAAGTGGTGGTTGCCCCTCCCTGGAGGTGTTCAAAGTCAGGCTGGATGGGGCTCTGAGCAGCGGGATCCAGTGGAAAGTGTCCCTGCCCACGGCAGGGGGTTGGAACTGGATGATCCTTAAGGTGCTTTCCAGCCCAAACCATTCTATGGTTCTAAAACTGCCTTCGATTATGCAGCTTAGTGGACAAATGCATAATTTTTGTATTTAAGTAGTCATTGCAGGTATACTGGAAATAAAACAGTATCTTCTTTTTGGTGGGTTATCAACAGAAACAATTACACAATTCCGGTTAAAAGAGTATCATCTGTGTGAATCTGGTGTATTTAATAATACCCAGCAAAATTCTGGTCTGAAGACAATATGGGTTATGTGGGTGGGCATAGGATAGTCAGAACAAAAATGTGTTATTCAGAATCTCAGAAGCAAATAGATCTGTGGCAAACAAGCTAAAAACAAAAAAAAAAAAAACAAAAAAAAAAAAAGGAAAAATTCCTTTTGTTTTGACCAGTTTGGATAAATAAGAAGGGCAGAAAGAGGATAGAAGATCTAAGAGGAATTTGAGGGTTGGTGAGAAGGGAGAACAAAGCAGGAGAGAATGTTACATCTGAATATAAACTCAGCTTGTTTGAAACAGAAGTGCTAAAAAAACACAGGAAGCAGGACGATGCCATTTTTATCATCACATTTCAGAAATGCAGAACACTTATGTGTTCATGTTTATCGGAGGTGGAAGACACAAAGTAATAGGTTTTATTCTCATATGCTTCCTATTTGTTGATGTCATATGGAAATTTTTGTTGTTTGTGTTATGGTTTTAGTATTTTAAGGCTTATTTTAGTTTAGTTGCATTCTGACCATCATATTTTTAGAAAAGTAATGAGATGAATTTTCTTCTACTAGAAATACTATTTTTATTTCACGAGTACCAGAGCATAGTTTTAAATAATGTGAAGTTTTGCATTAAAACAAGAAATAGGTTAAACCAGAGTTACCCTTCAGAAACTTTCCCAGCTACTTTATCAAAGTGAAATTTTACTTCAGACAATGCAGTCTTGTAAATACACCAGCTGGGTTGAACTGATACACTTTATCAGTATTTAACAGTTTTCTGTGCACTCTGAGGTACCGGTTTTGTTAAGGAGATATCTGCGTGCAAAGTAAGGAGTTTGTCCTCTGAGACTTTCTCAGTTTTAAGAGCAACTTTCTTTTGTGTGAGTTGTTATTGGGTTGGAATGCCGTGATATGAGGAAGCGCTACGTTAGGGGAAGATAACCCATGTCTTGAGTAAAAAGGTGTGAAAACAGAATGCCGGCTGTGACCTACCGCACTGCATCCTTTGCTTTGTGTCTGCAGGGTGGAGCGGGTGCCAGCTGGGAGCCAATGCCACCTGTGGGCACGGAGAACGGCGGCGCCTCCTGAGCTGCCAGCGGAGTGATGGGGCCACGGTCAGCATGAAGCTCTGCCAACAGGTGAGGATGGCACACATGGCTGCACGGGGCAGGGAAATGCCTGGAAGTTCACTTTGTTTCCAGAAAACCGATGCCTTCTGACCCACACCAAGACATTATCCATCAATGATGCAAAATTTGGGGTCACTGCTGGGAGAGCAGCAATTGGGTGCTTTGAGGAACAAAAGCATCCCTCGGGTGTTAGTTGGTGGTATCACTCCTTGTTTCAAAAGCATGGGGCACGACTGCCAACCCTGCACCATCCCAGTGGCTCCAACAAAGCTGGTCAGCACAGAGATTGCGCCCTACTAGAAGTTTGGGATTGTCCTCTCAGTTCAAGACCCATACTGTGAGTGACTGTAAGATGTGAAATGCTTCAAAACTGAAACCATTTTCTCCCATTGTACCCTTGGGAAAACTCTGTGTAATCAACAACATCGGCATCCAACTAGAGTTGCTGCTAATTCTCGGTTTCCTGACTTGGTGCACAGCTGGGGCAGGAGGTGGCCGAGGGAGGACTGGGAAGGCTGAGGCTTGTGTTTCCTTGTCGTCTTGCAGCTTCGCTTGGAGAAGCCCGTGCAGACAAGCAGCCCGTGTGTGGTGGGGTGTGCGGTGGACTGCCGGCTCTCAGCATGGTCAGCCTGGTCACAGTGCTCCCATACCTGTGGTGCTGCCGGTGAGTCCCTACCTGCCATCCTGCCCCTTTTCCCCCCAACAGCAGCAATGACAAGACCACCAGTCCCAAAAGGGCTTATGCAGCCCCTGAGCAGGGGGCACAAGAATCACCCTGTACCACACCAAACCCTTTGGAGGTGACTTTTGGACAGTTTTGAGGTCCTGAGGTGTTGGGTTTTTTGAACAAAGCAGGCTACATTCAAAGTACTCAGAAGTGAAAAATGCAATTTAGGAAACAAAGTGGACAGATGCCTGAAGGTTTATTTTATTAATTCATTCAAACTCTCAGAATTTAGTCATAAGAAACATTCAGAGACAGGAGGAATGTGTAGAGCTAGCAAAGAGTTGGGGAGCGTTGCAGAATTCTTAAGAAATGGATAAATACAAATCTCCTGGTGAAGTTACTTTTATCAAAGTAATTACATCCCATTGAAGAAAAAACTTTTAAGAGTATTTTTCATCATCTAGTGTATGCGTCTGTCTCCGTCTTGTATCCACAGGTCCCTTAGTGCCTGTATGACTCCAGTAACTTCAGTGAGGTTTTCTATAGCCGGTAATGCTCACGAGCGTACAAAAAGTGAAATAGTTGGGACCTTTTTTCTAACTTTATATCATTTTAAAAAAGCTTTAGGTATCGACATAAGGAAATGTGTTGAAGCTTTTATTCAAAATAAGCTCATGACATTATTTCCCAGGCTTCTGATGTGCATTAGATGTACAGCTAATGGTCTTTAAGATTCGAGACCCATAATGTGCATTTGAATCAAATTCACTTAAGGTCAAAAAGAGAAAGCTCTTAACTTCCAGTGATTCCTTCAGATGGATTTTGGAGATCAAAGCATGTTCCAGAAAAAGCTTAATATTTGAATTAGTGGTGTTCTTTCTTTGCTGAGCTTTTAGCCCTTTTGTAAAGTAGTGTGTTCTTAACAGAAATGAATAATTCATAGACAGTGCTCTAACAACAACACACTAGGAATGCTATTAATTCCAAATTTTATTTTTTTCTTCAAAATCCATTTTGAAGCGTTAATGCTCAAGTTGCTGAATGGACTTAAATTATTTTTTTGAGTGTTCAGTCACTTACCAGAATTAACAACGCTATGTGTGCAAAAGCAAGTCGTAACTTCTTTACGATCTTTAGCGTGTTAAAGGAGCAGCTCATCCTACATAATGCCTGAAGGCTTTTATGTCCTGAGCTCTTACACTGCATGGTCTGCAAAGGGATGGACTCAAGTAAAGGTATGTGTCCTATTCTGCTCCTGATCCTGAAATGCTTATGTAAATCCTAAGATTTGGCTAAAGAGCTGGTGGTTCTCAATACGTGTAAGATGCAACCAGTGACTTCATGTCCTAAATAAGAGTTTGGCTTCTGTAGAGGAAAACTGGGAACATCCGTGCTGTGCCAAAGCAGACCTCAGCTCTTCGTGGGGGCATCCTGGCTGTAGGTGCCAAACCTCATTAAGACTACTTGTACCCACCCAGTCAAGCCCAAGCTCAGTTCAGTCTATGGGTCATCTTCTGGTCCTCAAAGAGCTTAACTCCTTTAGAGTGTTAGCTAAAGAGCTGGTTTGTACAGTTCAGGACAGAGATGTGTACAATTTAAAAGCTGGAGACACTGTTTTGTGAACTCGTGGCAGCTGAGCAGCTGGGAAAGTCTTAAAAGTTATATCATAAAGAAGCCAAGTTTTGCTCAGTCCTTCTCTATCATCTGAATAGCTTTGCAGGGACCCAAGAATCTTCCGAATCACATCTCAAACCAGGAGCATCAGTGAAACAGAAGTACTTTGCATCCAAGTTATTCCGAGTGCGTGGTTTCTTTTACTGCAGCCCCAGTCCTAACCTGAGTTTTGCTGCAGCAGCCAAGTGTGGAGCTACACTGACATAAAACATCCATGATGGAGGTCCTGCGGACGTGGCTTTTGTGTAGTTCAGGTTCTTCACTGAGTTTCAGTGGGTTATAACTACTACCTGATGATGGTGTTAACAGAGAAGACACTAATTATGTACTCATCTACTGGTGGTACTTCACAGATGAATGCAGTGAAGGTTTCCTACCCGAGGGCTCATTGACTGCAATACATTTGAAATCATCATGAGTTTCTCACAGGCATTTGTGAGAATAGGGTGCAGCCTCAAATTAGGCAGGGAAAACCAGAGGATGACAATAAATGAACAGAGGGAATTGGCTGTAGTAAACCCTCATTCAGCTTCCCTTTGCCAAATAAGTAATTGCCCACTATTTGAGAAACCTAAAATATAGAACTTAGTTGCAGGGTTCTTGGGAATAATTCACAGCAAATCAGTAGTACACAGTGTTACTGGCTTTGCTCACAATAATATTCCTCTTTTCTGGCTTTTCTTGGAGAGTGTCTGAAGGACCTGCTGAAAAACCATAAACAACTTCAAAGAGAAACATAATTTAAATATAATTCAGGTCCAGATTTAGTGTTGCTGGATTTAAATTTTCATGTGTTTTTTAACTCAAGCATTGTTGCTAGCATTTTTATTCTGTCTGTCTCTTCCAGTAACAGTTTGCTGTGATGTATTTTAATGGACAGTGCCTTTCTCTCTCTCAGGTTTTATGGAACAATGCATTTAAACATGAAGTGGTGTTGCTGTGTATGTGGCACTGACAGCTAATATGGTTCTGGTACACAGCAGCCAAAGGCGGATATATTGATTTTTATAAATGACGATGAGTAAAGTAGATCTCTCTTCCCTGCCTCCGCTGAGCCTACGGAGATGTGTAACTGATATTTGCCGGTTGCAGCTGCAATTCTGGGCAGCATCTGTTCAGAATGCTGGCTGGGGCTTTAGGCTGACTTTAGGTTATATATTGGGGTTCCTCATATCAGTTGCTGTACTGCTATGAAAAGATGTATAGTACCGTGTTAATGGATGATGCTCCTACGGCCTGAATCAAAGTTACTGGAAAGATGTTTGGTATGGATAAACCCCAGCAAATTGTATTTCATTTGTTAAAGCAAATGAACACACAAGGAAGCCGAGTTTTTCTACATAAGTGTTTTCCAGTCTTGTATAATTTCTCTCAAGCCATCTAACAGTAGTGCTAAATAGTGTAAGAACACCTAAACCTGTGCTTTGCTACTTATAAAGCTGACAATTCATCAGATAAATTGTGGGACTTATCTGGGTTACGCAGGGCTGAGGACACTGCCATGCCTTCTTCAGTCCTCCGAGCCCAGAAGAAACCATAACTTAGACGTGCACCCGAACACCAAACTGACCCATGGAACAGAAATGAGGGAGATGAGAATGTTTACGACTGAAACATTTGGTGGTTGCATTTTTCACGGGTTCATCACCAATTTGGGAAAACATTTTTGGTTTTGCCTTCTGAAGAAGAAACTTCTGTGATTTTTTTTTCTTGCTTGCTAGTCAAACTCGTTAAACTCTTGGTTTGATGATCCTGGGAGACGCTGTTGGAAGAGGGGCCACTAAAATCTCTCCTAGAGCTGTGGATGCCCCAGTGCCCAGTAGTGGGACTGGCGGTGAGAAGTAGATGCAAAGCCCCATTTATCACCAATCCCCTTTACTTTTCACTTAACCTAACCTGACCTTCAGGGCTGTATTTAAGTAACTTGATTCCTGCTCTGGTCTTACCTTTTCTTGATAGGGTTGTGTTTTATCTGCTCTGCTCACACTCATCAAACAGATAGCAATGTGTCAGTAATTTTGACTGGGTTGAACTCTAGCAGGAATTTTAATCATCTTGGTTTCAGCTGTGATGCATCACTTTGTGGGGATCAAGTGCAAGGAGTGGCAAGATTTTCTGAGGATAAAAAATCCTATTCTTCTGATTTGAAAATATGATCCTATGTTTTTGAGATGAAATTTTAGCCACTGATGCGAAATAAGATTTTAAGTGACCAACCTTTTTTCCTCTGTTCAAAGTTAATGACAGATTTGAGGATATAAAGAAATACTTCTTTTTTCTTTTTTTTCAATTTTCAGCATACTTTCTGTCTTAAGTTTTGTATCATTTAACGCTATAGAGCAGAGGAAGCAGACATGTGGCAAATTCATGTGGAAATTAAAGAAAATTTCATTAGGAAGCTAAAGAAACAACTAGGATTGCTTTGATTCTTCTGGAGTTTGTATTGGTAGAAAAACAATTTCAGATGCAGTGAGGTTCTGTCCTCCATAGGCAGCAAAAGATAAGGTATTTAAGAAGTAAAGATGGGGAGTTCCTCTGCTACTTGAGTAGTAACTGGGCACCTAGATAATGTTTATGGAGTGAGGAAAAAAACCAGAGCTTTAAGAAACTCGGTGCAGTGATTGTGCAAAGACAGATTTCAATAAAATTTCTGTCTTCAATGATTTGTTTACAGTATAAAAAGAAAGTGATAGACTAAATGAGACAAGCGCCAGCTGACTGTGGTGAATGTAGTGAGTTTAAATGGTTTGGATTACAAACCGTAAGAAACTAAAATGTAAATAAATTCAGAATGGTTGTTAATTCATCTTAGAAGGAAAATGATGTTTTCTACTCAGTGGTCTTCCCACTTACATTTTGCTAGAAAGATGTTAAACAGAGGAAAGGAAATTATTTCTTTAATTAAAAATTAAAATTGATGAATGCTTCAAGCTTTCATGCCCCTACTAATGAATTCAGACCTTTTAAGCTTAGGAGATCCCCTGTTTTGGGAGCTCATGCCTGGGTGGGTCACAGAGTTCCCAGGTTCAGGCGAGACGCCTGCTGCAGGGCATCCCAAAATACATAGACATGAACTTCACACAGTTTCCCACAGAGCCTTCTCCTTCGCTTACCTGTCCTCAACGGTCAAAATTAAGAAGACTCTGGCAAATTTAGTCCATTGATGGAGAGGAAGAAACAGCTAATTCTGGCCGGTTGGGCAGGGGAGGGCTGCTGTGGGGTTTGCCGGCGGCAGGCTGGGGAGTTTCTCTTGCCTTGCTTTCACTCCTGGTGAACTGCAGGAGGTTCTTGCCTTTCCTTTCCTCTCAGCTGGTAGGATTTTTTCCCGTCTCCTAATGTATCTGATTCTGTGATGGCTGAATGCACAGTTGTGTGGATAAGAGCTTTTATCATCACTTCTCTTACAAACTCCCCAGGTTCAGGGGATTAGAATTGGAAAAGGGAGAAGTCTTAAAATTGGTTTAAATGGGTTTGAAAATGGAATTCAATGGGTCAGAGCAAGGGGATAGCATTGTATAGGTAAGAGAGCTTGTTAAGATATATGTCAGTAGCTTTTTCAGGTGTGTCTGCATTTAATTTTTATTTGCTAAAATGTTTTTGGAAGCCCTGCTCTGTAGACAGTCACAATGGCAGTTATTAAAGATGTACCTTAAACCTGGCTGTCCATTAAAAAGTACGTGTATAAATAGCTGGAAGAAAGTTCTGGCTGAATACTACAGCCTCCCCACTTCACTGGGGCGTTCGCTGCCCACCACCCTGACTCCCCTCTACTCATGATTGCAGCCAAATGACTGCGATACAAATGGCAGAGCTCCACTGCAACACGTTATCTCAGTTATTGCAATTAGCAATTTGTGTTTGCATCTGTCTTGTTGTGTGTGCGCGCCCTGATGACTCAGACCTTTTGTTTTCTTAACCGCCTCTTGAATCCATTCCTTTTGAAACTCAAGGCACAAATTTCATCCATGGCACAATAATCTGCATCCCATTGCACCATTTTTTTTCCCCCTACTTTTCTTTCTAATTGGAGCTAGGATTCCAATTTTTCGTGAAAACATTCCTGGGTGTAAATGGAGAGCAAAGAAGTCAGAAATGGAAATGCTGCTAACTTTAATGAATATATTCAGGTTTATTATTTCAAAAGTAGTAACATAATTGCTTTTTCCATTCAGTGGCTGAAGAATTTTTCACCAATAATAAATAGGATTTTAATGGAAATGGCAGAAGTGGTTATGGATGGTAATAGTCACTAGAGTGTTTGCAGTTTTCAAATTAGATGCACATAATTGGTCATAAAAAGAAAATTTCATTTGTTAAAAATCTCTAGAAACATATTGCATGTGTAACATTAGAAATAATGCTGCCACAGGAATTATTTTCTTGTCATATTTAATAGTCAGGAATTATTCAAGTATTTAAATGCGTTGTGTAAACAAATAATGTATTTGGAAAACATACAAAAGTGTGTTTAGAAGCTGTGTTTGAAAATATAGTGCCTACATCACTTAAGACTTAGCAATTACATCCATATTATCTAAATTGTCTTCTCAATTAATTGCTTTTTTAATAGATTTTAGTGGTGGAAAATGAACTAGGAATACTGATAAATCACAAAATCTGCCTTTCTTTCTTTCTTTCTTTCTTTCTTTCTTTCTTTCTTTCTTTCTTTCTTCCTTCCTTCCTTCCTTCCTTCCTTCCTTCCTTCCTTTCTTCCTTCCTTCCTTCCTTTCTTCCTTCCTTCCTTCCTTCCTTCCTTCCTTCCTTCCTCTTTCTTTCTTTCTTTCTTTCTTTCTCTCTCTCTTTCTTTCTTTCTTTCTTTCTTTCTCTCTTTCTTTTTCTTTCTTTCTTTCTTTCTTTCTTTCTTTCTTTCTTTCTTTCTTTCCTTCCTTCCTTCCTTCCTTCCTTCCTTCCTTCCTTCCTTCCTTCGTTCCTTCCTTCCTCTTTCTTTCTTTCTTTCTTTCTTTCTTTCTTTCTTTCTTTCTTTCTCTCTTTCTTTCTTTCTTTCTTTCCTTCCTTCCTTTCTTCCTTCCTTCCTTCCTTCCTTCCTTCCTTCCTTCCTTCCTTCCTTCCTTCCTTCCTTCCTTCCTTCCTTCCTTCCTTCCTTCCTTCCTTCCTCTTTCTTTCTTTCTTTCTTTCTTTCTCTCTCTCTTTCTTTCTTTCTTTCTTTCTTTCTCTCTTTCTTTCTTTCTCTCCTTCCTTCCTTCCTTCCTTCCTTCCTTCCTTCCTTCCTTCCTTCCTTCCTTCCTTCCTTCCTTCCTTCCTTCCTTCTTTCTTTCTTTCTTTCTTTCTTTCTTCCTTCCTTCTTTCCTTCCTCTTTCTTTTTCTTTCTTTCTTTCTTTCTTTCTTTCTTTCTTTCTTTCTTTCTTTCTTTCTTTCTTTCCTTCCTTCCTTCCTTCCTTCCTTCCTTCCTTCCTTCCTTCCTTCTTTCTTTCTTTCTTTCTTTCTTCCTTCCTTCTTTCCTTCCTCTTTCTTTTTCTTTCTTTCTTTCTTTCTTCCTTCCTTTCTTCCTTCCTTCCTTCCTTCCTTCCTTCCTTCCTTTCTTCCTTCCTTCCTTCCTTCCTTCCTTCCTTCCTCTTTCTTTCTTTCTTTCTTTCTTTCTTTCTTTCTTTCTTTCTTTCTTTCTTTCTTTCTTTCTTTCTTTCCTTCCTTCCTTCCTTCCTTCCTTCCTTCCTTCCTTCCTTCCTTCCTTCCTTCCTTCCTTCCTTCCTTCCTTCCTTCTTTCTTTCTTTCTTTCTTCCTTCCTTCCTTCTTTCCTTCCTCTTTCTTTTTCTTTCTTTCTTTCTTTCTTTCTTTCTTTCTTTCTTTCTTTCTTTCTTTCTTCCTTCCTTCCTTCCTTCCTTCCTTCCTTCCTTCCTTCCTTCCTTCCTTCCTTCCTTCCTTTCTTCCTTCCTTCCTTCCTTCCTTCCTTCCTTCCTTCCTCTTTCTTTCTTTCTTTCTTTCTTTCTTTCTTTCTTTCTTTCTTTCTTTCTTTCTTTCTCTCTTTCTTTCTCTCTTTCCTTCCTTCCTTCCTTCCTTCCTTCCTTCCTTCCTTCCTTCCTTCCTTCCTTCCTTCCTTCTTTCTTTCTTTCTTTCTTCCTTCCTTCCTTCTTTCCTTCCTCTTTCTTTTTCTTTCTTTCTTTCTTTCTTTCTTTCTTTCTTTCTTTCTTTCTTTCTTTCTTTCTTTCTTTCTTTCTTTCTTTCTTTCTTTCTTCCTTTCTTCCTCCCTTTCTCCCTTTCTCCCTTTCTCTCTCTCTTTCTCTGCATCTCCTTCACCATGTCGTGTCTTCTCCCCTCACCTAGGTCAGATGGTGCGTGGGCGCTCGGTGGTCTTGCGGGCGATGGGCGAGGGCAGACCCTGCCCGGAGCAGCTCACCCAGCACAGGAGCTGCCCGGTGAAGCCCTGCTATAGTTGGCTGTTGGGTCCGTGGTCTCCCTGCAGAGTCCAGGTATGGCTTTCTCCAGCACTCCCCGAGAGCTCCTCGGGGCCCCCGCGGCTGGGTTGAACAACAAAAATCATTCTTATATGGCAGAATTGATTGAGGCCGCTGCTCGCGGGTCGGAGGTGTCTCTGTGGCCATTGAAGGTGCTGGTACGACCTGTAGGCGAGCAGGGGAAGTTCAGGAGTGGTAAACCTCTGCACCTCATCTTCCAGCCATCAGCAGCGATTTATAATAGTGTGGGTTCAAGTACTGTGAGCTTATAGAGATACTAAAGGAGATTTATGGAGTAAATGTGCTTGAGTGGGCATAGTCATGGTGACCTATAATTTATTTATATAAAATAATGCTAACAGGAAAATAGATACACTAAATTTCAAGAGAGCTTAGACTTTTTTAATCTTTCTTCTTTCCTTTCCCCTCCCTCTATTTTTTTTAAGAAGTACTGTATAGCAGGTCTTTCCCCACGATGTCTCCGGTACAGTAGTGTGAGTTATTCTACAAAGTTCTAGCTTCTACTTTCTCCTTAGCCAGCCTGTCTTTTTAATGATCTAAAAATGTCTGGATTCAAATGCATTGTGCTGTGCCTGTGCTCAGCACCTCTGCTCAGCAACGAGGTATCCTTTTTAAACAGCCAGTGTCTTGCATCAGGCTTGAATTAACTTTTTCTTTTCTCCTTATCTGTAAGATCACATTTCCAATATTAAAACATATTAGTTGGTAACCCGGTTTATGCAAAAGGGAATCTTTCACAGTCAGGTTTCTCGGGCAGAGTGAAATCCACTCGGGCTGCTTAAAGCTGCCTGTGCTGAGAGGGTAGTGGGGAAAGTGTGATTGGGGAGGAAGAAAGCCCTGTCTGGTCCCAGAGGATCTGTGGCTGCTTCTCTACATGATGTCACGTAAGAACCTGAAGCCAATAATAGGCATCAAGACACAACCCTTCTGTTTCCTGCTCTGCCCTCTACCATGCTGCGAATGCCTTGAATACCTACATGTTTTCTAGATGCAGTAGATGGACGTGTAGTGAATACTGCAGATGGCAGAATAGATGTCCAGAATTTTCCTAGGTTTTCACAATTGAAATCTGGAATGTGGCAGTCTTTGGGCAGTCCAAGATCAGAGAAACAGCAATATATTTATATGTCATATAATGAACAAATTATTGCAACTAGGGATGTGAATATGGTCCTTGTATGTACTGCACTCAGTATATATCTATGTATAGCATAAATATAACAAAATTATAACATCGGCTGATGTTTTGTCCAGCTAATGTAAGCAAATTTAAACGTTAAAGAACAGACCTTCAGCCATAGAAGCTAACATAGCTGATAAAAGAATTAGTAGGGAAGCTAAATTAATGCCTGGCATACTCTGGATAAATAACACATTGTGCAGATTAAAAGTGTGCGCATCCAGAATCCAACTAAATTTCAGCTAAGAGCAGGTAATCACAGCCTTCCATAACCCAGATATCATCCAGCGCTTTCAGTGAGATAGAGCCTACCTCTCTCCTTAAATTACTGTGATGTAGTTTCTCTGCCCTTTGCTTTGTTTTGGAGAGGAGCCATTTTATTCGTGTTCAGTTCTCTTTAATGAGGTGCTTAGGAATTAAATGTACTTCATAAATACAGGGTGATTTATTTCTGTGCTTCACTGGAAAAGAAGCTTAAGCTTGCTTTCTAAAGAAAGCTTCCAGAAGTCCTGTTTTAAAGGATGCTTTGTTAAATTAGGTAAATGCATCCCATGGTAAGACCAAAATGCATATTGTTGAAGTGTCATCCTGCAATAATATAAATGGGACAATTAATTATAAGGCTAAAATATTTCTTCCTTGTCTTGACATAACTGAGACTGCATTTCTGAAGTGTAGAAGGACTATTTTATGCTAAGTTGACTTCATGTGAATAATTAGAGCTGTCTGCATGTTTAGGAATAGAGCCCGCTGAGTGTTCAATATTGCTGATTTTCACAGTACAGAAATCAGTGCATTGCTCTCCGGGTAATTACACACGTCACAGGCACACCTCCGGCAGGCCTGGGGCATTTCTGCTGCGTTCAGAGGAATGCAGAGCTTGGAAAACGGTCAGTACACCTAATCTTAAAGGGTTATGTTACATTAATCATTTTCCTACCAGAGCTGAAGTGTTTTACCCTGATTAGTGGGGAAAAAAAAAAAGTAATAATTAGCAGTGACTGACACGGTTCATAATTTTTCCGTTAAAGGAATGTAAGTGAAGTAGCTAGATGCTATCAAGCACTAGCTGCCTAACAGTCCTAAGAAGACTAAGATCCCTTTCCTCACTAAAGTCTTTTAAAAGCAGTCCCCTAAATGCGATCACACAACTCTTCCTCATTAAAGAAAACTTGTATCTGATTAAATGCTCATCGGGCTGTGAAAGCATTACCCAATCAGCTCTTTACGTAAAATAATTGTGAACACACATGAACCCCAGTAAAAGCTGAAAAGGGAAGACTTCTTAAAGGCATGTCTGGGCAAAGCATCTCATTAGGGCTGTTATCTCTTGTCTGATTAGTGTGTTCTATGTAGAAAGCATCGGAGGGTGAAGTGAGAGAAGGTTTGTGCAGATGCTGCCTTGTGTTAGCATGGTGATTGAGTCAAGAGATACGTCCTGGTGTAAACCTTCTCCCTGTTTTACTGGTGGTTGGTTGGGGCATGGTGGGTGAGAGGGAGAGGGTCTGTGCAGGTGTTCATGGAGGGACCTATACCTCCAGGCTGGATTTAGGGAGCCCTGGATGGGTTCTGCATCCTCCATAGGATCAGCATAGAAATTTTTGCAGCTGAGGGGGAGGAATCTTCTCTGGAAGTCAAATCACTGCATCTGCCAGGAGCTTGTGACTCAAGAGGCAAATTTTGGTGCTAGGCAAACCTCAGATGATCATGACTTCCAAGGAAGATAATTTACAATACAGATTGGATCTCCAGAGTTTTGAATATGTGATCGTCTTCTTGGCAGTTCTCCTCTGATTTCAGCTATTCCCTGCATCCTCAATGTGCCTTCACTGCAGCAAACTTCCACTCATTCCACACCTATTAATTAGATCTTCAAATGTATAATTTTTAAAATGATAAAGAAGTTAATGGAGTGGTCCTGCATTGCTTATGACCTTACCAAGTATACCAAAAAAAATCTCCTTCCATAAATGACAGGATGACATTTTATCTTTTAAGCGTATTCAATTGATTGTAAAAACACATTGCCGGTCTTGAAAGAAAGAAAGAAAGCAAATGGAAGCCCCCTTTTAAAAATGAACCTTTATCTTTGGAATTGTTTGAGAGTCCTCAGTTTCTATTTATTTTTATTCTAAATATTGGCAAATGTGAGTGTATTTCCAATATTGTGCCATAGAAGAATGAAGAATGTTGCGTGTGAACTTTTATCGTGGAGACTATTAATACTAAAAAAAATATTGTTTTCACCTATTATTTATATCTCAATATTCATGAAACTATTTATATATTGGTATGTATATAAATACCTGTATATATTTATACAAGAATAAGGGGTTTTTTTAATTTAATATTTGCCCTTTCCAGTAACATTTAGTTGTTCCTTGAGCCACTTTGTGCTGGAAATAGCCTGATTAGTGCCCATTTCCCTCCAGAATTTTCTCCACATTGTCTTCTGTTTCCATGAGCCATCTCTAAGAGCTTTAACCCAAATGACAGCTGCATGAGTTATTCACACACCATTAATCTCAGACCACAATAGAGGTTTCACCGGTAAAATGTAATTTAGAACATTGTTGCATAGTTGTATACTGACCAAAGTGAAACATGGTGTTAAAAACTTGAAATCTGGCTGCATATAGTAAATCTACACTAATATTTCTCTGAGATGCTTTTGATCCGCAGCTACTCTAAATCCAGCTAGTTATGCTCTTGTTTGTATTTCATTGTGGGTCTGCAACAGCAGGGATGGAGAGAATGAAAAAGCAACCAGGTGTGTGCAGGAGAGCCATCCTTGAGGTTCCTGCTGCAAACACACCACTCAATGAATGCACTTGGTAGGAGCCTTTCTGCTCTGCAGATGTAGTCCATTATTTTAAAAGAAACCACTGCCAAGTGAGCCAAAGGAGTGCTTCCCTTGGTTGTATAAAAACAACATTTCATCCTTCTTCTTGAATCGTATTTACTGAAATTTTGTGAAGTACCACATCCACAAGGCTTTAGGCACACGTTCATGAAGCACCAGGCAGGTTTAAGGTTTGCATTTCAAACATCACTGCAGCTCTGTTTTTCAGATGAGACTGAAACAACTCCAGGCTCTAGAAATAGCCTCAGTTTTTCAGTTCTTATCCTCGGCCGTTGATCATCGCTTTAGCCAGGCAGTATTGATGGTCTGGTAAGGAAAGTATTCTTCAGCAAGTAGTTTGGTGTAGAGCTATGCAGTTTGGAACTGGGCTGATGAGCATGAGGTGGCTCAAATGGAGCCTCCTATTTCTTCTTATAATGGGATTCAGTGCCAGCAGATGTTGGCTGCCTTTGGGTGAAGTTTTGGTAAAATGTTTGACGTGAGTTGGTGTTCTCTGCCTACTCCAGAACCAACAGCTCTCTTTAAGAAATTACACAAACAGCCTAGCGTGCAATGACCCTTGCAGTCCAGTGAAGTGTGCTGAAGGATTTTTGCTGTTGCAGGGTTTAAACCATGTAAGTGCTCCCTTTGGGCTGTATTATCAAAGAAGGTGAGTGGAAATGTCCATCCCTTCTGGGCAGGCTCTGCGTTTGGCCTTTTTAGAGAAAGCAAAAAAGAATCTGTGTTCGTATAAAAGACATGAAGGACTGACCCCAAAGACAGTATTCATCTTTCATGGTACCCACCTCTTCTCCTGCTTTGGTTACTACACACGCTTCTGTGTAACACTGCCTCTCAGCATCCATAGAGGTTTGTACAGATGAGATGTCCATCTGTCTTCCCCTAATCGAGGATACTATTGCAGTCCAGATTTATATCTTTGAAGTCTTTTTAGGTGGAATGAACTGTATTTCTTCTGTCATCTGCTAACATCAGTGATGTGTGTCTCTGTTCCCTTCTGTTATTTCAAAGGGTGGACATTGCGGAGATGGATTGCAAGTCCGCAACCTCACATGTGTGGTGCACGATGCATCTGTTTCTGCTACATCCAAACCAGTGGAAAATGCGTTATGTGGTGAGCTGCCCTTGAAAGAGAGTGTGCTGCAGTTACCGTGCTCTGTGCCGTGCCCAGGTAGAGTCTCTGGGAAGCCTCAGCGCATTTCTGTTTGTGATAGCTGTCTGAGACAGAGATGCTACCATAGCTCTGAGTACTGTCAGCCACCATAGTAAGAATGTGTACTTCAGCAGATCAGAGAAATGCTCAGTCTGCGGTTTCTAGATCACCTGAAAAAGACATTTTTTTTTTTTTTGAGAAAACGAGATTCTCTGTGAAGCAGAAAATCTGAACAATGCATAAAACTGGGTGAGAAACTGGGGGTATTTCACTATTAAAGCTATTGTATGCTTAGATTGCCTTTTTCCTTTGGTGCTGATTCCTTTTCAAAACCTATGATTTATTCTTTCAACATGCAGGTGACTGCCACTTGACAGACTGGTCAGAGTGGAGCTCCTGTGAGCTCACCTGTATCAACGGCAGGAGCTTCGAGACGATGGGGCGTCAGTCTCGATCCAGGGCGTTTATCATTCAGTCTCCTGAAAACCAGAAGAGCTGCTCTGGACAAGAGATGGAAACACGGCCTTGCACAGGTAGTATGGCCAAAATGCAGTTTCTTCCCATTCAAGAGTTTATTCTGGTTTTGTTGCAAGCTGGAGACTGATTGGTGTTGATGTTGCAGGAGGAAAGTGTTATGACTACCTGTGGAAAACCAGCCTTTGGCGAGATAATGTACGCACGGTGTGGTGTCAGCGCTCAGATGGAATAAATGTCACAGGTATATACACAAGTTGCTTTGTATGATTATGAATTAAAAGTCTCCATCCATGTTTTTCTTCTGGATCACTTGCTCAAAGGGCAGTTGGACAGCCTTCCTAATTCCTCCAGAATTTCAGTTCAGATTTGTGTGTAGGAAAGGCAGATGGGAGCTCACCAGCCTTGCCATCAAGTCAACTTCACATGTGTGATTATATGAGGGTATTTCAGTGAGTTACCCCTACTGTTGCGTTGGTCACAGGAAGAAATGAGTGTATGTGTACTAAAAGGGCTTCGTGGGCTGTTTTGCAAAGCCATTAGTGCAACCTTCCTGTAACTGTGGAGAACAGAAGACAACATCACACGTGTGGTAGAGAGCCCAGCTCTGTACTTCTATTTAACACATAGGAATCTCAAATCACTCCAGCTGTGAGATCCCTGCTGTTGCTGTGACCTACAAATTCTGCCTGCACAGGATGAAGAGGGAAATTCATGGTCAGCACTTTGAAGATCCGTGAGAGATTCGCAAAAGCAGTAGGGCTTGCACATCCATAGGATCTCTCAATAGGCACAGGGTGAATAAGGAGAGAGTAGAAATGAAAATGCAGATGTTATCTAGTGCTATTTATAGTGACTACTTAAGATAATAACAAAAGTTTTATATACACAAAGGGTGCCGACTAGTTAAGAACTCATTACCATGTTTTTATTCCTATAGAAGCACAGAGTTCCCCAAGTGAGGATGGGCAGAGGTGTTATGTGGATTATGTCTTCTTATGTAGATAAGTCATTAATGAGGACACAAAAGATCTGCATCTAATTCCTGATTCTGTCCCCAACTTCCTATGTGGCCCATGGCAAATTGCTTAAATCTGTATATCTCTGTTCTCCATTAACAAGATGGGTATGATAATAATTCCCTGCCTTGTTAAGGCAAATTAATTAATGCAGTGCCTACAGATATTATGCTAATGTGCTCAATAGACTAGTATTTAACTATATAAAATAAGCAAGCAAACACTTCTTACACTATGGTGTTCTAAGTCAAAAACGTTTTAAAACATACCCTTGAAGGAACTCAGTAACTTTTTCTATTACAGGAGGTTGTACTCTTCGGACGAAACCTGCAGAAGTTCGGCACTGCAGCCCACCGTGCAGAAAACCATTCTCCTACTGCACACAGGTAATTGCTCACTGCAGAGTACAGCTGAGAAATTAACACTGCTAAATTTATTCAATTACCTTCTGTATCTTAAATGCATTCCAGTACTTAGAAAATATTTTAGTGTGTCCATGGTACCACCTCGAGGAAGTTGTGGGAATTTCAGCCTGAAAGGAAAGCTTCATAAACCTGCACAATTTAATGATGTAGTATTTATGTGGTGTTACAACTTTGGTTTTGTTCTGTGGAGGGAATTTGGAACCTCTTGGTTTAATTTTGATTGAATATTCTTGCACTGTGCTGTAGAAAATGGGCTGTAAAGTTCTGTAAGAAGGGAGATGTCCTCTCCTTCTCCTCCATGCTCCCATGAGTGTAGGGAAGTTGTAGTGTGTGATCCCACCATCCCCATACTATCTTCTGAAGGAAAACCTGGAAGTTACCTTTTTTTGCTGAAATGTTGACCATCTGCAACACCTGCTGAATCTTTGAGCCACTGTCACTTGCCTCTGGGCAAACGTGAGCCCAGAGGTTATGAATATCCCTTTCTTTAGAACAGAATGCCGGCATAAGAGCTTCCCAAAATGTATGTCACTAGTGTGGCAGAGTATTAAATACGGAAAGTTTAAAGTAGCCGAGGGCAGTTGAGGTTTAGATACTTATATTTTGAAAATAGCCTCCACAGCTCTCAGCTTCAGCTGAGGAATTACCATTCAAAACTAATTCATGGGCAATTGAATGTGGCTGAGAGGATGGTAACAAGAGTGCTCAGAGCCTACAGGAACGTAAAGACGGTGGGTAAGCATGAATTTATTAGTTACAAGAACTCTTGAGACTTCACCTGTTGTCTAAAAAAAGCTCAGGATTGTATCTGTCAACAACTGGGGGATGTTGTGACAACATTGATGCCAAGAGTTACATTCTTATCATAAAAATAGTAAATCAACTGCCTGTTTGGATCATAACCAAGGGTATCAGACCCTCAGGCAGGCATTGTAATTTTAAGATCATTAGCAAAGAGGAGAAAACTTTTAAAAAGATGTTTTGAAGTGGATATCGAGAAGCTGCAGCATCTATGCAGCAAATCACAGACTTCTAAGAGACATCTTGAAGAAAATCCTTAGACTGATACAAGCAGTGGATATTTGGTCAAAAGAGAGGAAAGCTTCATTTCAGATGGCCCTGTAACATACCAGGGTGGAAATACATTGGGAGAATTTGGATTTGAAGTGGAATTTTTTCTTGTTTGTCTCTTCTAACTTCCAGCAGAGTCAGTGGGAAAGATTGACAAGAGGAGTTTGGATCAGGCTACAGGTGCCAGTTATTAAGCCTGTTAGGATGAAAACATTCATCTGTTTAGCTTCTCTGTAATTACTGACTGGTTTTCAACCAGTTCCCCAACTATATTTTGGCTTTTTGAACTGAAATGGGTTTGCGGGCACTGGTTCCTGGCTTATTTGGTTTGGTGGTGGTGAAGTTGCATGTGTAGGGTATAGCTTGGAGTTTCTTCATAGTCTGCCTACAGTTTGCACTGTTCTATGAGATTATGCAGTTTGGTTTAATGCTGAATTCCCTTTTGTCACCTAGAGAGGAGTCTGCGGTTGTGAGCGAGGATATACAGAAATAATGAGATCAAATGGTTTCCTGGATTACTGCATGAAGGTACCAGGTTTAGAAGATAAGAAAGCTGATGTTAAGACCATTGCTGGAAAAAATAAACCTGTCAACTCAAAAATGCGTGACATTTTCAAAGGATGGTCTATTCAACCTTTTAATCCAGGTGAAAAACTTAAATATGAATGGAATAAATTGTCTTTATAATGTTTCTGTAGAAGAAAGGTACAAGCTTTGTAGATCATAACATCAGAGATTGTGTCTGGGAGCTGCAGAGCAGCCTCACAGTTTCTAACTCGCATGCCCTCTTTCATTCCATTGTGCCTATACAGAGTAATCACAACCTCTTATGTTGAGAGATAGCAAAGACAGAACAAAGCAGTAATAGTTTGCAAAAGTATACTCATATGTGATTTGGGGGGGATGCTCAGAACTATTATCTGATGATGTTTCTAGATGTAATATATTTGAGCCATGGAAGATACTTATCACTAATGCTTCAGATGTTTCAGAGCAGAAAGTACTTAAGAATTCATTAGAGAAAACACTGGTTGTTTCTTGCCATATTTCAAAAGTATTTGAAAGAGCCAGGGTAGAAAGTGTAAAGTTCAGAGTTTTCAGTGCTGAAGTTAAGATATTAAAAAAACAAAAACAAAAAACCAAAAAAAAAAACCAAACCAAAACAAAAACAATAGAAAAAGCAGGGAAGCAGCTCTGGCCAAGTAGTGCATCCCAAGTGGATCTTTGACTTCCATGCCATAGAATGCTTTCCAGTTGGAACTGTGTACTGGATGTGCCCAGACTGGTCCACAGGACTAGTTCTGTAGCCATAATAGCTGATTACCATTTTGATTATTGTTTTGCAAGATTAATTTATTCAAAATAAATTTCTAAAACACAAGTAGGACTTGAAAAAAGGAGACAAAGGTGTCAGGCACATCAGGTTTTATCGAAACACATTAGTTCTTCCTGTGTTCTAAAATACTGGCACTGCTGCCTTCCTTGTCTTCTGTTATCTGAACATTGCATTTGTTTGCTATTAGTTTGTAATGAACACGAGACTTTAGGAAACATGTAATGAAAGGTTCTGTTACAGGATTCAGGGAGCCATAATTGTCTGATATATGTGATCACACTTTGAATGTTACATTTACATATTTTATTTGCATACAGTAGTTAACCTTTGTGTTGACAGTCTCCAAGCTAAAAGAGCTTAGTCCAAAGCCTTTTAAAGTTGGCTGGGTTTTGATCAAACCCATCCTCCAGAAGCCCATGTAGTTTGCCAGCAGTTTGAGTCACAGGTTTGGGGTTAATTGCCTTTCTGTCAGCATCTGTGGCCCTCTGCAGGCTGTCTTACTTAGGTGTCATCTCTTCAGCTGGTATCTTTACAGGATTAGAAAAAAAAGGAGAAAAGTGTAGGTGCATGCTGCAATCTGCTGCTTAAATCAGCATTTGAGGCTGCAGCCATAAAAGCTTCTGGTGGGCTTGACCTCAGTGCAACTTCTGTGAGCCAATTCTCCCCCAGGGACTATAAAACAGGAACAGGAACAAAGGGCATTTTGTAGAACGTGGTGTTATTTAATTTTAGGGCAGAATTGTTAAAGAAACAATATATTGGAAAGAAAGAAATGTGTTCCATGTGTGCTAAGTGTATTACCAACTCCATGGCATCCTCCGGGTAACTCTTCATTCTGTATGTGCCCTTCAGACCCCAGCTCAAGGCTGGTGCTCTTCAAATCACTCCCCTTTGGTCTAACTTCTTGATAAAATATGTAATTACTCCCCTTAAACAAGTGCTCAGGCTTACTAGTCTGGGGGTTTGCAATAATTGCTGTTAGCTGAGCTAAGAAACCGCGGTTACCTACCAGTTGCACTCTTGATAGCAGGTCTGTGGTGAATGCTCCCTGTATGGGTGGCATTTATTGCCCTTCAGTACCACAGTCCTTGACATTTGTGTACGTCTAAGGATGTATATCTGTCAGTAAAAGTATACGTGCTTTTCTCCAGTTAATTTGACATTTCCCTTCCCGGTTGCAGTTCCAAGCGCAAATTTTTTTTTACCATTTAATGAGGTTAATGTTTTTGTTCTTTTAAATGCTCTGCAGGAATGCACAGAACTGATTTTGAATCAGGCTGTGTTTTTCCTTTCTTTGCCACACTCTGGGAGGCAAGCGCTCAGGTACAGAAACTTCTTTTTCGAGTTGAGAGGAAATTTAAATAGCACTGTTTAAATTGTAGGATGACATAGTCCGATGCCTTTATGTGATGGAGAGCATACAGCCTTCATAGCAGACCTGGTGGATTGCCTTTTTGTTACTGTGACAGTCCCTTTGCAGGACCGCTAAGTGTTTCTTGCCCGTTTCCAGTTGAGAGAGTGACAAACTTCATACACAGACTTCAGCAAAAACCCAAACCCATTCCAAATCTGATCAACAGAGCTCTTCTCACGTGACTGCTGGGGTTTCAAGGAGAAAAAATCTGAGAATTCTCAGCCTCTCCACAAGGCAAGGAATGAAAAAAAAACAACAGAAAGAGATGGATCTGATTAAATATGTTTCCCTTTGAAAAAAAATCATCATTCAAACATAAAATGTAAAACAGGCTCAATGATTGTCCCGTGAAGTAACTACTCACTCGCATGACTGAGTTTGAAATGGCCTCTGTCAAATCATGTCTGTGGGCATGGCACAGGTTCATATTCCTGCCTCCAGCGTGTATTAACAGTTCTGTTGATGGGAACCAGCTCAAACTACCGCTGCATGGAAAAAAATACCACAAGGAAAGCTCTACAGTCAGAGCAGAGCAAGCACCAGAAACATTGATCTTTTAAAAATTATTATTAATGCAAAGCTTGTAATTAAGCACCTGTCCAAATAACATGTTTTGAGACTTTCTATCAGAAGAAAATGTTTCAACACCCTCAAGCTCACGTGTGTATGGAGGGGGGTTCCTGCAAGGGTTGCAGGGTGAGTCCCTTGGCATTGCAACCCAAACAGCCTTCTTAAGCGCCTTACCTTGTCTGAAAGCCAGTTATGTCTCCTGCTCCTGTGGCCTGACTAAAAAGCTGTTGCACAACTTTATCCCTCTTACTGTTACAAGAAGTATTCTTGTTTTTATTCTAAGCCGAATTTATTCCCATTTGTTGCCCAAGCATTTTCAGCTCTAAGTAGCTTTTTCACGTCTGCCCGCTGGTGTTTACCCCAGTTGACCCCCCAGCTATTTACAGAGAACAATCCTATCCCTTCTCAGTCCTCTTTTCTTTAGGCTAAACATATCAGGTGTTTCTATCTGGGTCAGTTCAACATTGAACTGCCTTTGCCAGAGCAGCCACTGAGGCTCCTGAGCAGTAGTACTGCAATTACCTCGTGCCCCTGCTCCTTTCCACGGGCAGGACCGGGGCCAGGTTGTATTTCTCGTGCTGCACCATAAGCCTGGGCTGCCCGTAATGAACTGCAGGAGCTCAGCCAGAGGGAATGGTATGAAATAATGCTGCTTTGGAAAACTGAGTTGAAGGGTTTATTTTCAGTTTCCATTGAGGAAAATCTACGCTCCTTAACAAAGTGGAGATTTTATCATTAAAATGATTGATTTTTACAGGAATCTTTTTTTTTCCTATTAAAAATGTGGGGGTTATGGGTAATTCCCAGTCACTTTACGCTGTGTTTCCCCTCAATGATGTTACTAATTTTGCTTATGTGCATTCTCCTTGCTTAACCTCTTAAGAATTTGTGTGCTTTGGAATAAAATTTTTTATCCTCTTCTTTTCTCCCTCTGTCCTTCATCTTTGAACAGATGGTAAACTGAAGATGTGGGTATATGGAGTATCAGTTGGCGGATTCCTCATCATAGTTTTCCTGATTTTTACATCCTACCTGATGTGGTGAGTGTGGCATGTATTTTGTCCTTAAATAAAAGCTAATTGGCTTTTATTTAAACAATCCAAAATATATCACGACACTCTGTGTTGCAGAGGTTTAATCCTTAAGGCTTTAGGAAAGGGTGGATCTAAGATTTCTTAACTGCCTTTGTTTGGCTGCCACCTCAGAGGAATTTTGAACCCTTCAAATTGTAGATGTTGATGGATGTAATTGTGAAGAAGTATGGTGGCCATACAGAGAAAGAATTGGTTTGGGTTATCAATAGGCCCTTATATTTATTCAGACTTATACTGGGATTAGAAAGGGCTTTTTATTGTATTCTTCAAAAAAAAAGATAAAGTAAACTGAAAAAAAGGCAAGGAGGCTGATTGGACTGAGGAGCTGGCTTCCGCTCAAGGAAAGACTAAATAGAATAGGGGCATTCAGTTGGAAAATTGTATTTGATGTGGGAATACAATAGAGATCTATGAAATCATGAATGGAGTAGAAAAGGGCGCTGGGGAATTTTTATTTCCTACCATATAAGAAGTAGGAGGCATCCGATGAAATGATCATTTAAAATAAACAAAAGATTTTATTTTTCACGCAGTGCGTTATTACCTTGTGAGCTGACTGCTGCCGGGGACTGTGCATGTCAGGAAGATAAATGGATTCGAAGATGGCATAACAGTTCTGGGTCTCTTGGTGTTAATTGTAGATTTCTGGATGTACGCTTCAGCTCAGGAAATCCCTAAATAGGTTTTTGCAGTGAATACATCAGGAGGAAACATCCTGTGTCTAAAGCTGCTGTTACCAACCACTATTCAAAGCAGAGTATGAGGTGTACCAAAGCCGTAGTCTACACTGGTGTGTCACTGGTGGTGGGCTTTACTGGTGAGGGAGACGTCTGCCCTCCTCCAGCAGTCCCTCTGGGCAGGGGTGGTAGGACAGGTTTGATAGCACTAGTGTTGTGCACTCTGATTTGAGTATTTGGAAAGGCGCTGCCATTGATGTGTCTTGGAGGATACGAAGGGAGCAGTGGGTAGTGTCCGTGTGTCCCGCAGTGCCAACAGTTGTCCCTGAGGACCACAGAGCTGGCCCAGGCTTCGTGATTGTTAGCAGTTCAGCTGCTCCAAGCCATGTCAGATCCGAGCAGGCAACCAGAGAGTCACAACTGTCACCTGACACCATCATTGCTCTCTTTCATCCGATATCACTTTATTCTCTCTCACTCTTTTATTCTTCCTCTCAGTCCCTCTCTTCAATTAAAAGCTTAAATAACAGCATTTGGGTGCTGCTTAGGAGCTGCAGCTTTGTTATTTTCCAAGACAGGTAGCTACCACTTCTTTGTGGCTTCACAGCGAAGCATACAGAGGATTTTTTAAACAACATTACATAGTTTTCCATCATACAAAGCCTGGTGAAAAAGTGTATTTCTCAATAGTAATTATTGTTGCTTCAATACTGTGCCAAAGAAAAAATGAGAATATCCTACTCCGAGACAGTTCATATTTCAGTTTTTCTGTGAGGTGTTCCTTGTGTTGTCAGCTGTGAAGAGACACGGGAGACAAATATGCTTTATTTCCTCTCCAGAAGAAGAGCACAGTTGGCTGCCCATTTTCGTCAGGCTGTGTCTGTGCCACACACATAGTGGCACTCAAGCAGGTCCATGTGGTTTTTCTTGGAAAAAGTCACTGTACTACGGTGTTGCCTAGTTGCAAAATGAAATAGCCAGCATGGGAAGTCGGCTTTTTTTGTTAAGTTTGGGGTTTTATGACATTTCTGAGCTTATTACAGCTTATAATTGTATCTCCTGAAATATTTTTCTTTCTCTTGCAGCAAAAAAACAAAGCAGCATCAAAGCACTCCTCCGCAGCAGAAGCCTCTAACCTTAGCCTATGACGGAGACGTAGATATGTAACATAAAAAAGAAATCCAAATGTAAACATCGACTGCCTTAATTGCTTTCTTTTTTGAAACTCTCCGACTTCTCAATTTTTTGAGGAATCTTCTGATGTGTAATATAGCGGGCAGGACAGAAGTTATTGCAAGCTTAAATTTTTGCCACCTCTTTGTTAAAAAAAACCAAACAATTGAGTCAACAACTTGGATCTTGTGAAACTTTTCTGAAGGAATCAGAAAATACATCTCTTCCTGTTGAGCAATGGGAATTAAAAAAATAAAGAGAATCTACAGACATCAAAAAGAATTAGTTAAAAAAAAAGGCATGACAATCTTGAGGAAAATGTGACATTTACTGTAAATGACAAGTTTGACACAGCATCATTATGCACTATATTAGTGCAGGGTTCTTTATTCTTCACATATTTCAACAATGAGTTTTCTAGTGTTTACATTTCGTTCAAAGACTTTAAAACCGGATCATGTATTTTGAGCAACGCAAGGAAGAATGGGTTAAAGTGTCTGAAATTATCAGGTTTTTTAAAGTTTCTTCTTTCTTATCCTGTTTTCTAGTCTGGAATATGATTTCGATTCATTTCCACCTACAGGACAGAATAGAGATTGTTACGAAAAAGCATAGGTGGTTTCTTAGCCAAGAGTATTTTTTAAAGAGTTGAGTAGATAGGTGTTTTGATGAATGGCTAGAGGATTTGATGGTTTTAAAATATTATAAATTAAATTAAACCATGTAGATACATTATGGCCAGTTTAAATTGTTATTCAGTTTAATTAATACAAACTCTGCTTTTGTATTTAAATTTTCGTATCTGAAATATTTATAAATTCTTATTTTGAATTTAATTACCTGACCTCATTTAATATACATCAAACACAAGTGCAGTTTGTAGAAGGTCTTGCTTTTTTAAATGTTTCAAAACTGCTGAGAAGTTACATGTTGTAAACATCTGGGATTTGAAGAGGGTACGTGTTCATAATAGTGTGTGTTGCAAGTAAGAAAGTGCCATCTTGTGGTATTGACCTGTATTTATAAGCAAATAAAATGCTAGAGAGAGTGAGAAAATTGCTTCTGGTATGGTGAATTAATTGTGAGTAAACAAAAGTCATTATTAGCCTTATACTGTGTCTGGGATTGGACTTGGATTTTGAACAGTTCTGGCATATTTTGTGCTGCAATGATTAGAGAAATATTGTAGACAAGTACAAGTGGAGATAAAATTGCAGATCTGGAGAGTGTTTGGTCTTATTTTTAGCTCAATGCTGCTGTTTATTCCATTAATGAGGAAGAAGAGGAAAAGAATTGATACGAGCCTAGCACCTCTGTGGTCCTTCTTGATCTGCAGTTCATGACTTCAGACTTCGGAGCAGGTCATGACAAGATAAGGGTATAACTAGGGCAGAATGCTTATCTTGTTATGTTCCTATTCGCAGCTTTATGAAGGCAATTGAATGTTATGTTTTCACTGAAGAAATAGAGGAATTGTAGGTAGGTTTCCTTCCGCAGACCCAGATTGCCCAGAGAAGTCCTGGGTGCCCCATCCCTGGAGGTGTTCAAGACCAGCTTGCAGGGGACTTTGAACAACCTGATCCAGTGCAACGTGTCCCTGCCCATGGCAGAGGAGGTAGAAATGGATAATCTTCTGGGGTCCCTTCCAACTCAACCATCTATGGTTTTATGATTCTCCTGCAGCATCAAATTGAGATAATATTGTGTCATAAAAGCAAGGTCGAGAATGTGCTTTCCTCTCCCCACACTAAAAAAAACGCTGGTGGAATTGTGAGGGGGAATTTTCTCTTTTATTTCTGTCCCTGAAGATGTTCAGCTGTCTCTCCTTTCTACCTTAGAGTGATACCTATTTATGGTACACAAAGCAAGATCTGGTATTCTCTAGTGACATCAGGGGCCTAAATCTATTTTTAACAGTGCCCTGTACTGAACCTTTGAGTAATACAGAGGAAGAGTTAGAAGGGGAATAGTGATCGAGTACTATTAGGAAGAGTGCTCCCAGATCTTAATATATTTTGTCTGTTGTACGTGATGTGAGGAGAATGGTACTCACTGAACAATGAAGGAATAAACTCAATTCAGCAAGCTAATCAAAAAGTCATTGGAGTGGGAAAGTTGGGATAATAATAACGAAAAAATGATAGCTGCAAGGTGTGGTTATTGCCCTGAACAACAGGGTAAATTACAGTGCAAACCGTGATGTCTGGTGCGTAAGATGCGGGTGGGAGGCAAGGAACTCCAGACACAACACTGCAAAGTGTGTTTGTAGTGAGCTGAGGTGGATCCGGGATTGTGCTTCAATTTGATGGCCCTCACGCAGTCTGTCCCTCCACTCGTGCTATAACATCTTCTGACCAAAGTCTCCAAAGGGACTGGTCCCGTGCTGCAGAGCAGCCAAGGGATGACGTCTCCTGCAGAGCTGTTGCAGTTCAGCATTCCCTTTAGGGAATGAGTCCACCTCTTTGGTTTTGTGGCATAAATCAGAATAAAACAGCGGGGAATGCTCATGAGGCTGTTGTTAGAGACCACTGCTGCCAACCACGCACTGTGGCTGCCAGAGCGCACATGAACGCCGCATCCACATGTGGTCTAGCTTGAACAGCGTGGTGAGTCAAATGTCACGATGGAATTGCATGTATGTGATAATCTGGGATTGAATTAAGCTGTAAGATTGAACTGAGGAGCTTGTGTCTCTGTGCTGTCCATGAAGCTGAAAATGTAGTGTAATGCAAAAAGGAAAAAAAAAGGAATTGGTTGTTTAAGTGGATTCCAAGATAATTGTTTGTAAGAGCCCTATGTAAGCATGCTTAGAGGGAATGCCCAGCCTCCTGCCAGAGCACTGAAAGGCAATCCCAACCTTTCAGAGTCCAAAATGCATTATGATGTGGAAGAGTGATTACCCCCAATTTTTGCCTATTTGAGGTTTCTAGGCTTTGTGTTGAAGTAGCTGGTACAGCCCCCAAGGGAAGAGGAGAGAGAGGTGATGGTCCGGTTCGGGAAGGTAATTCCTATAACCCCCAGCTAGGGCATCCCGCTACGACATATGTGTGATTGATTGTGAGCAAAAACATCCAAGGATGACGAGTTTGCCAAATGCTCTGGCAATCTGTTTTGGTAGTTAATAACCTGAAAATGAAAGAGGCTTCATTTTATCATCTTTTATTTTGATGCTATCGATTCCAGTGTCTGCTGCCAGGTGTCTCGTACTTCAGTATTACAGCTGTAAAATATGCAACTCTTTTTGTCTTTTGAAAGAGATCTATCTTCTGTGGCATTTTCTGTCCTCCATTCAAAGACTCTCCAGCGCAACAGTAAAACCAAGTACCAGCAACTGAAGTTAAGACACTGGAGAAAAGAAATTACCAAGTAGTATTGAAGTGTTGCATATGTCATTCCTGCAGTCCTTTCAGTTATACTCAGGAACGGGATATTTGCATGCACGGGTACCACATCTATGCGTATCCCTGTGCCTAAACACTTTGAACATGTGGGCTTTTGTACAAGGTATGTAAAAATCAAACAACATTTTTCCTGCAGAAATATCTTGGAAGCCCCGGGGTGCTTTCATGCAAGTAGGACTGGATCCCAGCTGAACTCCTCTCCCCTCCAGCAACCACCCTAGAAGTGTCACTGAACACTTGAACTTCAGATGCTACAGCCAAGAGCAAAGACTCTAATTTTCTTTGCTCTGGAAGCAGAGCAGTGTAAAAATTCCTACAAGACAATGTAGCTAAAGACTTGTAAATTAGCTTGTGCTTGTATTCATATGTGTCAAAGAAGAGCCTAATTGCGTAGTTTTTCTTTGCTTAAGTGCACTTACATTCATGGGCAGTTTCATCAGGAAATGAAGAAAATATTATCTTGGGGGAAAAAAAATCGGTTGAGCACTTCCAGTTTGGATTAGTCCTTGTAAAGATGAAGTTGTCATTAGAGATCAGGTCATTTGCTGCTAATGTGGCATAACTGGTTTCTTGAAAAACTTTTTTTTTTTCCTATATACATAGCTTAATTTGCATTTACAAATGGAAGGAGAAAGGAATTTTAAAAATAATTTGGGGGCTTGTTTTCACTTGGGAGTAATGCTGAAAAAAGACTACCTAACTCGGGAAATTTTGAAAGATGAATCAGGATACCCGATGTATTAACGTGCCTTGTGACAGATTACTGCGCTGTCTGGTTTAAAATGCAATTTAAAAGAATTAACTTCTATATCTTACAGCTGTGACATAGGCCTGTCCTGGACAGGAGCTTGATTTATATTATCTTTATGAAGATGAATCTGTGTACATACTATTACTCGTCATCAATATGCATGTGTTACTTGCTTCCACGAGCCGTGACCTGACAGGTGACTCTGTTACTGTCATTTAACTGCTGACATGACTTTTGCCACTGGCCATGCTGTTAAGCCGTTGTGATGTGACACAGCCTGACTCATAACATGACGGATCATGCCTCCGACTTCTGTCAGATGTAGATGATAAAGAAAATCGTGCGTAATTCCTCCTGGCCTTGCTGTGTCTGCGGGTAAGGGCATGTCCCCACATCGTGGCTGTCCCCCTGCCCAGTGCAGCTGCATGGATTGCTGGTGTGATGTGTCAGGAGGTGGTTACCAGTCAAGAAAGCTGTAAGGTTGCCCGTAAGAAGTCTGTACGACCCCTCAGGATAACTAGGACTAGAAATGCAAGTGTAAAAAAAATGAGGAATTCACCTGAACTGCCATTAAATAAATGGAATCGTGTGCAGTCATTTCTTGTTCCTACCTGGTAGAGAGAAATGAAAGGAGTCTTGCTGTGAAGTCTGACAGCATGGGATTCCGCTGTCCTTTGAAACAGGTTATTATTTGGCCATGCTTTGTGATTTGGTTACATTTACATTTGGGGAGAAAAGACTAGATTTGAATGAATACTTATAACCGTAATCATGGCTACAGGATAGTTTCTGCATGATTTTTTTATGTAAACCCTTTTACCTTCCAATATAATACAGTTTATTCTTATTTTTAAATGTAAGCGTATGCTAAAATGATCACATATGAACTGTCTGCTAAAAGAATCCGGAAACCCTGTATTTGCACTTGTTGGCAATTATGCTCATTTACTTTGATTACATGCTTTGTTACAATAGTGTATAGAACGGGCTCTAGACGGATACATGGGTTAAAGCAATTTATGAGATTTATCCTGTCTGTGAAGAGATGTTTTGATAGAATGAAAAATCAGATTCAATTTCCTCTGATAAGAAAGAATGTTAATTTTCTCCTCTGCTTTATGAAAGTTCACCTGCATGTTATGAATATTGTCGTCGTTACATGCCAGTATGACATTTGGAAAAAAACTCTTCAAACATAATAACAGTGAAGAATCTTTCAACAATATTAGGATGAAGTGGAGCATCAAGCATTAATTTTGCAGATGAGGAAGACAGCAGTTGAAATTTTTTGGGGGGGACGGTATTCTGTCTGAGTCCTACACCGTGTGAGCAGACTTTGAGCAGCGATTCTGCAAAAATGTCTGAGTAGATGGATGTGGCCCAGAAATGGTGTTTCCAGGCTGCTGCCATTGCACAGCAATCAGCACACTTCACAGGAGCAGGACTAGGTCAAGGAATGATGCCATATTTCCTCTCTCCATCGCAACTATCGTTCGGTAGCTACATTCTAAAGCTCATGTTTAGCAGAAATTAATGTGCATATAGGGCATATAGGGAAGTTGTGGCTGCCCCATCCCTGGAGGTGTTCAAGGCCAGGTTGGATGGGGCCTTGGGCAGCCTGAGCCAGTGGGATGTCCCTGCCCATGGCAGTGGGGGTGTAACTAGATGGTCTTTAAGGTCCCTTCCAACCTTAACTATTCTATGATAGTTTCATTCCTCTGATACTGTTGTAGCATATTTGGAGGGATGTATCTGATCCAGAGGCGGTAATTGGTGCTTATTGACTTCACTTAGAGATGATCAGATAATTTGTAGGTTGTTATCTCTTGCTTCCTTTAGAGTTTTTCACCTTCGGTGTCCTTTGCAAATATGAATTCTTGGATTTTGAAACAGCTCGTGTGGTAAATTAGGTGATTTAATTAGGCAGTTTTGTTTTGCCTTCTACATTGCTAGTCAGTTTAGTTCAGTGACTAAATTAGAGAAGAACATCCCATGAATTGTTGGTCAGACCAGTGAAAGATCCAAGTGTACCATGAGAAATATGGTCTGCAGCTGCTTTTCCGCAGCAGAAGGGTTAAGTTCAAATCTATCCAAATTTATTTAAATGGAGTGTTTGGGGTCTACATGAGAATGGAAATACAGGATGGTTTCAATGACATGATGCAGCAGCAATTTATCATCTTGCATGGTTTGAGAAAAAATCAATGCAGAAATTTCACATTGACGGCTGACGTCAGTGCTTTTTTTTCTGTTTGTGGTGGATGTTCTAAGACTTCCCTAGAATGAAACAAAAGCCTTGTCCTCAAACAAGCAATCCAAAGTAGGACTTTGGAGAAGAGATTTCTCTATGACAAAAGGTTTTTTTCTTCCCGCGTGCACTGTGTATAACTTGTGGAGGTTGTAGCCCAGCTGCAGCCCCAGTGACTGCTCATCTTTCAGCGGCTATAGGTGAACTCTTTGTTTTGAAAGCTGTGAGAAACACATCCGCTGAAATGCAGACAGTGTGTCTGAGCCATCCCTCTCGGTGACAGACACGCTGAGGGGCTGCAAGGATAAGTCACAGCGGCAACAGGTCATACCCACAGCGGTCTGTTGTTTTCTGTAATGGCCCACACCGCTTTTTTAACTGGGCAAAACCACTTTCTATTCCAGTGTCTGACAGCCCTGAAATAGAAAAGATGGGGTTTTATATCTCAGTGCCAGTGCTAGCTCTGGTTTCTACTGCAGTGGGCAGTGCACGATGGGCTCAGCAGAGGAGCATCAGAGACGTACAGCTACACAAGCTCTACTCCGTGACTGACTGCTTCACTCTGTGGTGGCAGCAATGACATTCAGGCAGGTTTGTCATTGCTGGGAAGCATCACAAGGTTGCTACTACTTCTCCAGCAGAAGTTGGTGGAAAATTCCACTTCACATACTGAATGCAAGAAGCTGATGAAGCCTGTTAGAGACGGAATTATGATGAAAAGCTGTAATGCAGATGTGTCACGTCACGGTTGCATTGTCACTCTATTCCTTTGTATAACATGGCAGATCCACTACAATTATTTTTGAATGCAGTCTCTATTAGTGCAAAGAAATGACTTGAAATATTTGCTATATTATTTGCTTCATGCCAAGTGAAATTTCACTTAATTTGTCACTAAAACCGCTGTCCTCATCTGAGGAAAGAGAATATATTTACATAAACTATTCTCCAGTAATTCTACATTTTCTGCAGGACTGGAGGCTGGTATCATTGCCCGGTCTCATCAAGCTTTGTCCAGAAAAATCTATGCTGAAGAACCTGTGGGACTGAAGACAGATATAAGGAATACAAATCTGTTCATCATACCCATCTGGCTGTAGAAAGGCCAAAGAGATCAAACTCTCATTCCTTTGTCACTCCTGTACATGCAACACAGATCACTTTTGACCAAAAAAAAAAAAAAACAAAACCAAAACAACTTCAAAATACCCTATTCAATTTTGCAAAGTTATGTAGTGTTTTTGATGTACTGGCAGAACATGGTTTAGAAATGAGGAGCTGCCATTTGACATGAGTCTGTTGGATCTCCTCTGCAGTCACCACTGCACACGGTTATGATTTCCCTTTTACGGAAGTCATACAACGCGCTGAACTGACAACGTGGCTCACAAGTTGGGAGGGATGGCTCTCCCAAATAATGCGAATTTTGAGTATTTTTCTATATAATGGTAGTGCTTTTGCTCTTCATCATCTTATTTCCATCACCGTGACAGCCAGGGAGGTACAAATCTAAAAGCCAGAAAGCTGTCTGCCTCTCCTAATCATGCAACCCTGGGAAGAGGATGTGGGGGGGGGGAAGGAAAGTTCAAGGCTGTGAGATTTGTAATGACATGAGGAGCGTTTCAGCCTCAGAACAGGGGATGTGGCAGTGGCTGTAGGACCAGTTCCCTCCTACTGTACAGGACTTGCTTGAAACTTGTTTGTCCTGTCATTGTCTTAGAGAGAGAATGTATTAATTTATCAAGACTGTAGAAATGCAAAATACACCAGCATTAAGGTACCCCCTATTTAGTCACTAGTCCTCTTTTGCCCTTAAACTTCTGTTCTCCCAGAAATCAGCTTCTTTTTAAACTGGGAAACAGCCTGGCTTTATTTCATGAATGCAACAGGTTCGTGGATGTGACTGTTTGGTACTGCTGCCAGGACTGTGTTAAAACCTAATTTAAACAGAAAAGAAAAATCTGTTATGTGTTTGGAGTTACTGCCTGTTGCTGCTGCAGGGGCCGGAGGCTGCCAGTTGCGGTCTGGGGACAGCAGTGGGAACTTTGGAAAAGATTTTGTCAGTGCCTGGAGATCCTTATTAAGATGCTGACAGCGCCTGGAGCTGCTGCTTGGTGCAGTCAAGCATGTTCTGCGTTCTACATTTTGTTTAATATGAAACACTTTGTCTGGCCTTTTTTGCTGCTTGCTTTGTTTCTATTAATTATCTTTGATTTTCTTTTGCTTCTTTATCAGCTTCATTTACTTTTTTTCTGTAAAACTTCAGATCAGCTTTCTAAAGCGAAAGAAAAAAAAATGAAGTGGAGCTATTTTTTTCTTCCTTGCTAACACTGAAACAATGAATATGGATCAGAATTTTCATTTCCTTTTTTACCACATCCATTTACTTGATACAACAATCTTGCCAGCCTAGTTTTACTTTGATAAACCTAATAAGGAAAAAGCACTTTCCAGCTCCATATTATTTTATACCTTGTTTGTGACTTCAGCATTCCTTATACAAGTTTAAAGACAATCTATTCTTTATTGCCCTTGAGCCATTTCAGGAGAGCACTTGTGTTTTTCCCCATGTAGAAATGTCTCCCTATAACTTGATGAATATTAAATAGGTGCTTGAATAAAATGAAACAGCGCGCTCTGACCTGACAGCTCCGTTTATTGCATCATGGCTGGGAGAGAACCGAAATGTCAGCGTTGTTTGACCATGGATGCAGATCCCCGCTCCCAAATTACTTCATCAAATGACCAATTCCACAAAACGGACTGAGCCACTCATGTAAAATCTCCTCTGTGGAGAGTATACGCTGCTTTCCTAAGGAGTTCATTTGCTGCCCAGCTGAAAACAGCCCTTGGCTCTAAAACTGTGGAGCTGGTTTCTGCTCCTCTGCTGCCACGTGAGTGGAGCAGTGGTGGCCCAGAGTGGCTCTTGCAGCAGGTTTAAGGTAAAAAATCTGGGTTAATTTATAGGGGTGATATGTATGCTGTAAATGCATAAGAGTCATCGTTTCGCTGTTTCAATACCACCAGGGGAAAAGAGATCAGAGCCTTGCTTGTGCCTGCAGCTCCCCAGATCACTCATCTTCTCCACGCAAGTGGGACAAGGGCTGAGCATCAGCAGAGTGAACCCCTCAGGAGCACAAGATACCTGCAGAGATCCAGAGGCTGATGCAGAGAGATGCCAGCGCCTGCCAGCCCTTACTGGGGAAGCGGGCAAGAAGTTGCAGACGAGCAGGGGAGGGATTGGTGGGTTCCTTGCAGAGCTATGCTTGACACTTGCTCCTTTCTGTGGCACTCCATGCAAGAGTGAGCTGTAAGCACTGTTAGGAAGGGAACGATGGCGAGATGGCTGGAGATCACCTCCCACAGGCTCTCTCCCTTTTGCAGGAGAGCTCATCTGAAGTGTTGCATGAGCGTCTCTGTGAATGGCCACTTGCAGAATGCAAAGGGCCTGCCTGCATTTTTTTTCCTTCTACTGCCGAGAAAACAAACAGGCACTCTTTTACTACAAAGGAGTAATAGGAGGAAGTGAAATCAATTCCTTTCTCATTGCTGTACACGGCAGACAGGAGTCACTCCTGGAGACAGTCCTGAAAGTACTACCTTCCCTAACCTGTAATGTGTTCAATCACTTTTCTTGCCCAGAGCTGTCGCTGAGATGTGGACTTTCCCATTCCTCGTGGATATGTTCAGCTGTTCGCCATGCCAGGGGTGAAGCTCACAAACCACCTTGTATACAAGGCACACATCAAACTAGTGCTGGCTGGAGCATCGGTATGTATTCACCAAGGTCTACCAACAACTTCCTCCTCCTCTGCCCCAACTCCTCTCAAATATGTGATATTTTTAATATTTAAAAGAGCAGGTTTGCCTCCAAGGTTAAAATAGAGCAGAATAAATTCATCTGGAGTCTCAGCAGCACAGCATGGACTGGAAGCGAGGCACTAATCCATAACTATGGTGCAGCATTTTTTTGCAGTGGTGCAGTGTAGTTATCAGCGTTACTTATTGATGCCTGTTTCGTGGCTGGCTGTGTCTCCTCAGTCTCTCCTGGGCCTGGTATTCACAGACTGAGATCATATAGAGGTCTTCACTGGCAGGTTTCTCTAATTCCTTTTTTCTTCCAAGACTTTGCTAGTCAATGATTCCAGTGTGGATATTTTACATTTGTAGCTGTGAACATACATTTCAAGTGTTTGCATGATCAGAAGGGAAATGCAACTTGTGTTTTAGCTGTTTGCTCCCTCGTTTAGCTCATGGATGGATTTTGCTGCTCTTCTCCCAGACATACTAACTCGCTTCAGTTGCTTTTCCTTCCCTGGGTTGTGCTTTTTCCAAAGACAAATGTGGGTCCAGTCCAAGTGACAATATGAGTCATTGAATGAGTAAAGATGCTGGTGTCAGTTCAAGGAGCAGCGAGTGGCTCTAGTGGCCATTCCGTGCTGCAGCTGGTAATGAAGGTGATGGGGTGGTTTCAGTAGTGTGATGCAGACTGGGTTTATTATACTTTTCTCCCTCGGTATTTCTCTGACCAGTGTATTGCATAAATTCATATAACAATTCCTTCCGTTCCATTCAAGAATGGATGGAAAAATGACTGAGCTAATAGGGTTCAGTACAAATGCCCTTATGTATTCAAACATGCTCCCTTTGTGCTAACTGCTTTTTCACATGGGAAGTATTTATTTTTAGGGCATAGAAAAATGACTATATTTGCACTGTCTATAAATACAAAGGGGACAACCAGATTAATTAGTGCTTGCTTAGCAGAAATGGCTGTGTAACGGTACAGAACAAATAGCATGAATCTGCCTGAGATTACTTTAACTAACATTCTCTCAATTGAAATGAAAAAAAAACCCCACCTCATGCCTGTATCAGGCAGAGAAGCTCACCAGCCACCCACAGGAGTAAACGTGGCTGCCTCAGCCATATTATTTTGGTCTGCTCTGAGACCACTTGTGCTCTTCACTGTCCTCCTCCTCACTCGTCTGGCGGTTCTGCATTTCATTTCGTGACAATAAAAGAATTCACAATATTCTTGCTTTTCCACATCAGAAAATAATTAAACTCTATAAAAGTACTAAGCAATTATAGATTACATCGAGCTAATGTGATTATTAAGATCTATGTGGACATTAGCTAAGATGGTGTATATTAAGTATTAAAAAATATACTATAATAAAACCAGTGTGAATGCAAGAAAGCAAATGAAGATTCATGGTGATTCCCTACACCGGCCAGGACTACAAAAAATAGGTCAGGAAATAACCACACTCAATAGAGACACCATCAAATTTCAGTTTGTAAAGTCTGTTAAGGGCGATGTTGAAGTCAGGAATGGCTTTGCTACTCCTCAAGGCAAGGCTGGACTTCATGTAGTGCCTGTGCACCTGAGCTTGTTCGCCTGCCCTGATGCATGGCTTGATTTTTAAAAAAAAATTGGCTTCCTAGATCTTCCAGAAACCCTCAAAGAAGTTGATCCTTAGCTCCATGGCGTGTCTCATCATATGGCTTGCGAGGCATCACTTCTCATGGTGAGAGTTGCTGCTGGGAGGGGTGGGTGAGAGCTGCTCATGGGGCTCACACACACAGATGGCATCACAGAGTGGGTGGTGGAGACCAGGCTGATGCGGGGTTGCTCTGGGGAGCTGTGGAGAAGCCCCTGATCCTTGAGGAGGTGCATTTAGAGCAGCAAAAAAGGATATCCTCAGGAGAGGGCAATGAATTCGGTCCTGGTGTCACAGGTGTCACAAAAAAACCCAGCAGAGCTCAATGTCTGCACCACTTTTGGTGCTGTTGGTTATTCACACTTTTTTCAAGCTGCTATTTCTTTCTAAGGTATCAGTCTTGACATGTGGCAAGACCAGCCAGAGCTGCCACTGGCAGGAGTTGGTTGCCTTATCCTGGCACTGTTACAAAGATGGAATCTGCCTGCGCAGTTTGAGATACTTTTCCCCTCTAGACTCTGACTTTAGGGTGCATATGAAGGCATGGCAAAGCCCCAAATGCAGCATGAATCACATTTAAGTCTGTGCAACTTATCACAAAACTAAAGGACAGTAGTAAATCAGCTCCCTCCTCTTTTTTTTCCCCATCCATAAGTGCTTGTAGAGGTGTTTTGCAACCTTGCCGTGATGGCAGCAAGCCTTTATCTGAACAAATTGATCCTGAGATACTGGATTTTGTACCTTGTTTGCTGCCACCTTGCCTGCTGTTTCTATCCTGGCTCCGAGCAGGTACAAATAATGAATTAACTGCTGAATAAGCCCTGTGCTCCCTTGAGCAATTATTCTGGCTTCTGCCATAGCAGACTCAATTTGTCCTGCAATAAGTACAATTTTCTGAGAAGTTAGTTCTGGTTCAGGCACTAATCATCCACATCTGTGCAGTGTGGGTATTTTTGGGAGGGGAGCCAGTTGCGAGTCTGGCTGTCAGATTGGCACGTGAAAAAGCATGTCTTCAGAGTGCTGCAGTCTTCGGGGGTGCAAAGGCACTCCCAGATGTACGTGGCTTTAAGTCAAATAGCAGAGAGAGGAATGGTATAAAATATGCAACCATCCTGAGCACTTGGGTAGTGTATTTGCAACTTTTGCTTTTCCGTCTCTGGAAGATCAGCACTAATGATTTAACATGAATTTAAATCTCAAACTTGTAAAATTTGTTTGCAAAAAGGTGATGCAGGCTAGAAATGGAGGTGCTGGTTAGAAAGGTTATTTTATACATCCGCTAATTAATTCTGGGCTAGAAGTGTCATCAGACAGTAAGGAAGAGAATCATGCCAAATGGTGTATTTGAGCATCAGCCAGCATTCAGCAGGCAGGCACCTGTAAACCTTGTAAATACCTGTCCACTGGTTGAAAGAGCAATTTAGAGTGGTAGCTGGGGGACCCTGATCTGGAGATGCTGACCTGCTCAAGTCTTTTCTCCTCGTGTTTTATCTCAAGGTGCTCAAACACAGAATAAAAAAGATCAGGGAGATATACAAGGTCCTCATTTTGCTGTTCCTCAGCAGCAGGACTGGGATTATGTATGTTAATAAAGGACCTTTCCTTATTTTCCTGTTGCAAAGAAATGAGTGAGGTGAAATTTCCATCTGCAGGAAGCAGCCCAAGAGGACAGTGAGGATGTGGTGCAGATGAGAGCCCCAGGGGTTTGTAGAGTAGCTGGGAAAGGCTTCAGGGGTTGGAGGGTCTTCCAAGTAGTTCCAAGAAATCTTCCAAGACAGAAAGTAATGAGATATGCCAAAAGACTTCAAAATCATATCTGAAGAAAATTATGACTCTGCCCCAGCGTCCTGATGAGCTGCTACTTGTTGCTTTTGCTACTGGGCAATTCCTGAAACGTCAGGGCATGCTTTGCGTACCTTTTCTGTTCACGTTTGCTTGCCTTCCTTGTTACTTTCATCAGCTGAATCTGGCCATTTTTCCTCCTTGCGAGCGGGGGTTGCCCCCTCCTCTCCTGAGGCCAACTGTAGGGACCCCTCCCTACATTCAGCACCAGCAGCTCTCCCCAAAGCCCTTCTTTGTTTTTCCAGCCTGGCTTCATTCCCAGCACCTCACACCACTGATGCTCCCTTCCACTGTTAACAGACCCTGGTCACTCCTGGTTGGTGACATTGTGGGCAGTTTGGGCAGGTTTTCCGACAGGTTTTCCCCCTGTTGTGTTGTTAGCATGAGCAGTGTCAAAAGGAAAGGTATGAAATCCTCAGCCCAGCTGGTCTTCAGAGCGTTTGGCTTGCACAACACTGGTGGGACCTGTGCGCACATCTTGGGGACGCATGTGGTCCCACTGGGCACGTGTGTCAGCTGGGGCTGTGGGTCTGGCTGGGGTGAGGGGCAGGCAGGGATGGGTGCTAAGTGAACTTTGGACATCAGTCTAGGGTAGAGCTGCCTCAAGTGTCCATCAGACATCACCTGTGTGTCAGCGACAGTGTCCCATGACTGGTAACAGCCTTCTAGGGGAAAAGAGGAGATAATAGCTCTTTTGTATCTCCCCACTGTGAGTGCACAGCAGTAGGAAGAGCTCCTCAGGGACTACTCCAGTGATGAGGATCAGTGGCAGGTATAATAATTGAACCCTGCAGGTAAAATAATCTCACTCTTTTCCTGCCCTGGACTTGGCAAGAAACTTGGGAAGTTGGCTTTTGGCTGGATCTGGTGAGGCTCGTAAGAGTTTCTGAACCAGCATCCTCATTGTAACCAAGGTTTCCTTTTTTTGCGTAAGGTTCTGCTGAGTTTAAATTTCATGCCATTTTAAGAAAAATGATCTCTGTAACCAATGGTTACTAGCTGTGTAATTGGTGTTAATTACCTGTGAAACCTCAGCTGCATCTCCAGAACACTACTGGTGTCTTTGGTGCAAGTAGACCCATATTTAAATATCTTTCCCTGTTTCATACCGCTGTCTGAAATACGAAGTCCACTGCTGAGAGGGGCTGGCAGGGAGATTTTATGATCTTGGGCTCAATCTTTAAGCAGATGCTGAGTCACAGACTGTTATATCCTGTTTACTCATTTTGAATATGTTATTAAGTGTTTATTGGTACCAAAAAAGCATAATTAAATAGCATGCCAACTGCAGATGAACACTAATATTGATGAGGCTTGTGGCACAGGAGATGAGGGAATTTTATTAACATTGTCATTTCCAATCCTCAGCATCATAAAGGACCAGGACGTTTTCTATTACAGTTGCAGATCTACCTTAACATCGCTAAAGCAATCGTAGTGTAGGAAATTAGGTATAAACTGAAAAATAATTAAAGGCCTGCTGACAACTTGATAACACTGAATAATTAACGTGCTGGTAACAAATCCTGAATTGTAATTTCCTTGCTATAGCTGATACTAGTAATTGAAATAAAAAAACATCTTCGCTGCTTTTGGAAAGCTCAGTCACGTATGTGTTATTTAAGGAGAGGAAGGAAAAAAAAAGATGAAAACCATAGCTCTGGGTTAGGTATGCTAAAAGCTTGGGAATCATGTTAAATCCTGCAGACAGGAATGTGCCTTTGAAGAGCATTAAAACTGCAGGAGGTACCTCCAGCAGCCCCTGCAATGTTATTTACATTTAGGATACACTCCTAGGCAATACATGAGTGGAAGTGGTCGAGGACATTCATTTTAAAGCACATGAACTCTACACAGAGGCAGACGTGAGATCTGCAGCATGGATGTGCATTGCTACAAAGATGAGTCCAATGCCATAAGCCACAGAGCAAGAAGAGATGGCCACGTTACACTGGAACAACTTCATTTAACTTTCTTCCCTGGGATTTTTGAAGCAGTTATCGTCTTGACACACTGAGTTTGTTGGGGTGTTTTGTGCTGGTCCCTTTGTGACACCTGGAGTGTGGGTCACGTCCTGCCTCAGCAATCGACTCTTTCTGCGGTAAGTAGTTAAAATCTGGCAGGGGGGAGAGGGAATGAGGTTTTGTGGCCACATGGGAGAGCAAGGACAGAGGGAGGTAGCTGGGACCATCAGGGCTGGTCGTCACCTCAGTGGCTGTGAAGGACTTACTTACAATCATAATCGCAGTTTCTCTAATGATGACCTGACCATCACCGCTGTGTGAAAAGTTAGTAAGTACCTTAACGTTGCCCAGAGCTCATGTTGCATGTTTTCACCCATGCAGGCAGCAGAGTCTGCCTTGAGAGGATTGCTGAGGCTGATCCTGCATTCTTCTATGCCAGGGTCACCTCATGAAGGTGGCATGGGGTGTGCAGGAGTGGCTCTGCACTGCACTGCGTTACGGGCTGTTGACCCAGCTGGATCCAGCCTGGCTGTGGGACTTGGCGAGGAACGCAGCAGAAAATGTCGAACCCAGCGAGAGGGAATGGCAAGGCTAAAAATTGCTCCTAGAAGTTCCTTTCATTTTTGTGTATATTCAGGCAAAAATAAATAAACCATTGAGGTGCTACAATGGCACACAGTTTACAAACTGCAAAACTTCCAGTATTTTGCAAGATGATAAGAGGCATCCTGTGCTCGCTGTTCACAGTAAAATAATCCAATTTCTTCTTGAATATCCTGAATATCTATCCACATCCACATATAAAATTTTAAAATTAATTCTATTTGCCCCCATGCTGAAACTAGTCATTACTGTACATTTTTTATCTAATAAAACTGTATGATAATAATATTTTGACATAATTTCAAGGCCATGTTTAAATAACACTGTTGGAAGCTGTAAGCTGTATTATGACTCCGAAGAGCTGAAAAGCCAAGCATCTTTCTCACTGTCCTTTTCCTGTCGGCAGTGTGTGATTTGAAGGCAGCACAAAGAGACTTGTGTGAGCAATGCTTTTCCATGGCAGTGCTTTTTCCCCTGTGTGCATATCATGGCATTCATCTGCTTGTGTTTATCGATCAGCTTTATTGAACTGAATTTGACAGAGAGCACCGTGTTTCTGCCTCATACAAGAGAGGGCACAGCTTAGCATGTGGTGAAGAGCATTTTGGCTCTGGTTGCACATTTAGGACTGGAAGTGAGTGCCTTATCTCTTCCATTATCTCATCCACTCCTGATCCCTTGTCGATTATCTTAATATCCTTTGTATCCCACCTGACTCCTCATTTGGAAAGTCTTCAAATCAGGTATTGGCTTTGCTATTCAGTCTTCACTTGGGATTCCAGTAAAAATTGAACTGTGAATAATGAACAGAAGTAGGAGGCGTTTCTGTAGGACTGGGACGCTAGAGGATGCTTGGGGAGAAACTGCACAGTTGATACCTCCCTCCCTTCTCTAAGACTAGGAGATCTTGGGACAAAAGAAAGCACAAATGCAATCTGCTCGAAGGGACTGATAATCTCAGCAAGCAAAAGGAAGATCTATTGGGAGGGAGAGAGGAAAAGAAAAAAGATTTTGCTGAGGTCTTGCAGTAGACCAACAGCTTCTCTACTGCACAACTTTACATCTCCAGCAAATTTATGCTGATGTTTTATGAGTTTGTTGAATATTCCTGCAATTCCAGCAGTGTCTCCTAAGAGTTGCTGCTGGAGCAGATGGGAGACGTATGGCTGCAGTGAGGGTGCACGAGGCACTTGCAATGACCACATTGGGGTGAGGATGTGCTGCACTGAGCAGCCAGTGTCATAACCCCACGGCTGGGCAGGACCCCACAGGCACTCCCTGCAGCATTTTGGGGATATCTTTGGATGCCAGGGGTAGCTTGGCCCCAGGACAAGCAACAGCAATTGTAGGGGGATACATCCTGCACATCATCAGCTTTGGGTGTGTGGCTTTTGCCGTGGTGCAAAGCCAAGGGCAGGAAGAAGGTGTATTTTCCAGGCAAGAGTTTTCAATAGGTTTGGCTCTGCTGCTGCTGTGAGAGTGGAGAAGCACAATGGCAGATTATAAAGGGACTCAGGGCCCTGTAGCTCTATCAGTTTTGATCAATTTCTCAGTAGAGTTCGTAATACCCCAGAGAGGGTGTCAATGTGTTTTATGGAGGTCTGCAAGTGCCTACCATGGCTAATCCATAAAGCTGAAATGGTTTCCTGGAAAACAGACATTTTGTTGTCACCATGAGGAGACTACTAAGCAGTGGTGGGGAAAAAGAGAAGAAAAATATAGCAAGGCTGCAGTACCTGCTCGAGCTGCTGTGTATGGGTGCACCATAGGCAGAAGTCATGGGCTGCACATGATGAACAGACTCGAGGAATCTGCCTGTGGTGTCTGGCAGCCAGAGAGAGCAGGAAAACAGCCACCGCTGCTGTCCCAGTGCCATTTCAGCCCTTGCTACTGCAGTCCTTCCACCTTCTTGCCCAGGAAAAGCAATCGCACCTTTGTTTGTTTTGATGAAATCTAAAGATCAATTTTTAACAATTTTTGGAAATCCCATTTAAAACACGAAGCAGTTTCCCCTTCTTCTGTTCCACAGTCATTTAAAACACGGATTGCGGTAAACTGGTAACATTAGCTTTATGTTTTCTGCATATCGAGTAAGAAAGGCATGTTAACACTTGAATACTTGAATGGTTCTCCCAGTTTTCTATATTTATCATTGCAATACAAGATCATCTTGCTTTCAGGGTATTTCATGGAATCATGGAACAGTTTGGACTGGAAGGAACCATAAGATCACCCACTTCCAAAACCCCTGCCATGGGCAGGGACACTTTCCACAGGATCAGGCTGCTCAAAGCCCCATGCAACTTGGCCTTGAACACCTCCAGGGATAGGGCAACAATGACTTCTCTGGGCAACCTGTGCCAGTGCCCCACCACCCTCACAGGAAAAAATGTCTTTCTAATATTTAACCTAAATCTCCCCTCTTTCAGCTTAAAACCTTTACCCTTGATCCTATCACTGCACTCCCTGATAAAGAGCCATTTCTCATCTTTCCTCTAGTCCCTTTTAAATACTGGAAGGCTGTTATGAGGTCTCTCTGGAGCCTTGACTTCTCTTCTCTTCTCTTCTCTTCTCTTCTCTTCTCTTCTCTTCTCTTCTCTTCTCTTCTCTTCTCTTCTCTTCTCTTCTCTTCTCTTCTCTTCTCTTCTCTTCTCTTCTCTTCTCTTCTCTTCCCTTCCCTTCCCTTCCCTTCCCTTCCCTTCCCTTCCCTTCCCTTCCCTTCCCTTCCCTTCCCTTCCCTTCCCTTCCCTTCAACTATTTCAGCTTGTCCTCATATGGGAGGTATTCCGTCCCTCTAATCATCTTTGTGGACCTCCTCTTTACCAAAGCATTTTTCTGAGACACTCTGACTCCCTCTCCCTTCCTCCCCACCAGCCGCTGAAAGTTTTAATGAAATTGCTTTTAAATGAACCTATTTTTGGACTTCTTTCAAAGCATCTTCAGTGTTCTAGAATTTAGCATAGAAAATAGACTAGGAGAGGTTTTTTTCACATTAGCCTGACTCCAGGAGCTGGAAATTAATAAGAATACCAAATATCTTGACACTTAAAATGAAAACAGCTAGAGTGGGTGCTCACTGTATAAGCGCAATGTGAATGGTGCATAGTGGGAGCCCTCCTTAACTCCTGTAGCACCGCTTATGCATTGCATAGATTTCTGCAGTCCCTGTGTGCTCATGGTATACATCTATGGAGTTTTTATTCTCTGGACTCTAGGGCTGATTCTACCCACACTTCTACCAAACTAATCTTTCTGATTGTAAGTCTCTTATTCACAGGAGAAATACAGATTTCAAAGGAAGAGAGAAAAAAAAAATTGCTTGAAGATATGACTACTGAGCCCAAGGAAAATTCCCCGGCTTTTTTTCCACAGTAACCATTCCAAAGTATGGCCATTTCCAGAGATTACCAGTTTGCTGAATAGCATTTTTTTCCCCACTATGTTCAATAAAAAGTACTTTTCCTCTATAGACCAAGGTTAATCTGCAAACTGAAAGCCAAGTCTTTCACCCTTCCCCGTGCTGAGTCTTGATGCAGAGAATAATATTCAGAAAGCAATAATCACATTGCAACCATTGCCTAAGGGCTGGTTCATACAGGATGAAAAGTCAGCGAGTGCTGAGTTTCCAGATGACCTTGTCAGCTCCTAAAAAGAAAAAGCAAAGACAACAGCCCACATTAGGGGGAAAGGCCAGATCAAGCACAGCTAAATGGGAATCAGAGAGTAAGAGAAAGAGCAGAAAACTGTCCTTGCATCCCCATCTAGTGGCTTTTGCTAAAATACATCTGTGGTCCCTTTTGTTTTGGCTACTTTTTCTGCTCTACTCATTAATACCTTGCAATCCGCTAAATGGTAGACAAACACTTTGCTAAAGTTGCATCAGAAGTGCTGAGCTGAGTCAAAGCTTCTCTATTTGAAGTATTTCTTTGCATTCAAGCTTTTAGAAATATTTCTCAGTAAGTTTTCAGGCTTTCAAAGTGGTTTTCTTGCCCTGCTTACTTTGTGGCTGAAACTGCCTTGGCTGCAGAGAGCAGCTGAGCTCCAAAGAGACTGTTTGCCAGGCTGTGGGGTACCAATGGGCATATTTCCTCCCTGATATAAATACCAGGGTTTAAGAGATGGCAGAACTTACTACAAATTAACAGGAAATATTAACACAAAATTCAAAGAAACATTAATCTTTCTAAGGATACTCTTTTTAAGAGCAGGACAAACCAGAAAGGTTCACAGAGGGTCAGGAAAAGCTTCTGTGAGATTGAGCATCGAGGACCTACTCGCCCACCATTTGCTCTTTCTGTTTACCCAGAAAAGGGCTACTCATCATTTTATTTCCATTGATGGGAGCAAAAGAAACATTCCAGTTTTGTAACGGTGTTTTGCCCAGCAGAGTGGCTTCTCTTGCGGAACTTTAGCTGCTCTGAATGTTCAGGCCTCTTCCCTTTGGAGGTGGTGCAGTGTTACGCATGCTATGATGGCTGGGATCAGCCTTGCTTTAGGAGGAGGTAAGTAAACATATCTTCAATTCTGATCCTTCATTTTAGGTGCAATTGAAATATAAGAGGTAGCATATACTAAGTAGACACTGCTTTTGTGTTGTCTGTTCTCTGAGCTCTTTATGGCACTTACGAAAGCTCAGCACCCATGGGTGGTTTGGTCTGCCTGCAGTTTGCATCCCCTTGTAACATGCTGCGATTAATCCAAACCTGCAGACTTACAGTTGTGGGCTAGTTAGTGAACCTCACTGAAGCACAGGAGCATTGATTTAGCGTATCAGCACGGCCGAGAAATCCTAACATAAAGCAAAGCTCCTTCAGTGCCAAGCTCCCCTGGGTATACCCCTCTTCAACCATCCCAGCCCTGTGAGGGTCTCTTGTCACAGCCTTATTTCTTACCAAAACTGACCATCCCCTTTAGTTCATCCTCTTGAACCAGAAAAACTTCTCAGGAACCAGTTTCCACAGCCTTCCTATCTGCACTGTTGACTTTGAGCTAGGGACAAAACCTCTTTCATTGCCAATCCTCCACATTTCCATACAGTGGGATTTGCAAATGCCCTGGTTTTGAAGCACTGTACCTGTTGGATGTGTTCAATCCTGCTGATGCTGTGCTCCCAGATGCACGGGTACAGCCAGGGAAAGTCAAAATCTGAGTGTATTTTCCTGGCTGAAGACCTGTGAGCTCTTGAGGGGTAAAAGTCACACTTTGCTGTACTTATTTTTGCTCTCGGAGATATTTTTGAATGCTGTATGTCCTATAGAGCAAACACCTTGAATCAAAGAGCCTTTTCTGAAGGTGGTCACATTGGACTCTCCCTCTCCCTTTGCCTTGGCTCTGTAATTAGAACTACATGAGACATGACCTCTAGTCAAATAGTTTGAAAAGGGTAGTTGGAAAAATCTAGCAGCCAGCAGCCGGGCTTTAATAAAAACGCAGGAAGGGCTGTGCTTGAAAAAATAAAATTATCTCCAGAACTATATGCTTCATTTTTTTTGGAGGCTGGAGTGCCTGGCCCCAGCAGCAGTGAGTGCTGTTGCCCCTGGAAAGGGATGGATTTTCCTTCTCCAATGCTATCTTTTACCATACTTATCAGAAGTCATACTCTTCTTCCTGTAAGAAAAACAAAATATCTATATACACATATAAAAACAAATGCTGTTGCTTAAACTCCAAGATCTAGTGCTGCCCAGGAGCTGTTAGATATTTAATAGGATTAGAGCAAAACAAAATTTCTCCCTTTAATGAGAAATCTAGTCTTTAACCATCATGAGAATGGGTGCTACATGACTGCTGGTTATCTTTCTCTCTACCAGAACTTGCCTAATGCAAAATAACGTTTGAACAAATTATTTCATTCAGGAGAGTACAGAAACTGCTGGCCGTACCTTAGAAGATTTTTCTATGAAACTGAAAATGTCTGGCTAACGAAAACACTTCTGTTAAAAAAAGAAACACTACTGCAGAAGAAAAGAGCTCTGCTCACAAGAAAATCAAAGTTACATTGCACCAGTTGTTCTCATCCTAATCCTTCCTGACACTCATCAGCCTAAAAGTTGATCACTATTTAGAAGATAAAGACATCAAAATTTGATTTCCAAATACGCAGACTTTACTGCCTGAAGGTGCAGGTCCAAGGCTTGTCATGGTGGGCTGGTGGAGATGAGGCACTGAGAGGACTCAGCACCAAGGGTGAGACCAGCCTCAAGCTTGCCCCTGGAAAAGCGAATGACCTATTTCTGCGGGATCAGCCCATAACTGACCTCCACAGCCACAGCGTGTGCGGAAAAAAACACTGTTGCTTTGTTTTTCTTGTACTGTGGCACTGCTCTAGCTTTAGTCATCATCTCACTAATCAAAAAAAAGAAAAAACCCCAGCTTTTTCAATTTGCACGAAAAACACAGTTCAGAGTGGATTTAGTCACGAGCTTGCCAGAACAACCGAGAGCAGAGGGTACATCCTCCAAAGCCACCCTGCCGCCAATTCCTGTTGGCGCAGGCAGCTGCCCACAAAGTGCTGTTGTTTCCAGTGCCAAGGGAACAAAGGCTGTTGTTGTAGGCTAATGCCTGGGCTCAGTTGTGGCATGCGCCTACGTGGGCTGTTGGAACTGGGAGGGGGGACACAGCGGGGGCTGGGGAGGGCTATCAGCCCCCAGTGGATGCACTGGGAGGTTTCCAAGCGCCGTGCAGCTCCTCGATGCTGGAGGTTTCTCTACAACTCTGCTTGCTCCAGGGAGGTATGGCTTTCTCTGAGACCCGTGGGGTGTCCAAACCTGCTGGTGGCATGGTTGGGTGGAGGGGTGCCTGGGTCAGAGTGGGCAGTGTGGCTTAGCTGGGACAAGGTGGACGCGGCTGGGGGCCGTGAGGGAGCTGCAGCCCGCGGGGCTCAGCTGAGAAATGCCAGGTGCCATCCGTCATGGCATGGTTGCTGTCTGGGGGGCTGACACTTCTGGTGGAAATATTTAGGGATGGAAATGGCTGATGTAAAATCACTGCCTGGGTGGTCAAACAACATTATGAGCCAAATCTGCATTTTAGAGGAAGGAAAGTGGTTACAGTCTTTCCTCACCTTTGATTTGAATATTTTGGTTAAGAGCAGCAATGTGGCCATTTCTAACTTAACGTGCTTCTGTTGGCCTGCCTTGTGGTGGAAATAACATAAATCCATTTGGGAGCCAAATCCAGGATAATCCAAGACAGGTCACTTGATGGTGAGGCATCCCTGCCTGAGAGCATGATCCTTGGCCTCTGTCAGCCACATGAGGCGGGTGGTGTTTTGGGAGAGGGATTTCTGCAAGGGAGGATGTTTTATTTGTGGCCCCTCACCACAAGAAGGATATTGAGGCTCTGGAGCGTGTCCAGAGAAGAGCAGCGAAGCTGGTGAGGGGGCTGGAGAACAAGTCTTATGAGGAGCGGCTGAGAGAGCTGGGGTTGTTTAGCCTGGAGAAGAGGAGGCTGAGGGGAGACCTTATTACTCTCTACAACTACCTGAAAGGAGGTTGTGGAGAGGAGGGAGCTGGGCTCTTCTCCCAGGTAACAGGGGACAGGACAAGAGGGAATGGCCTGAAGCTCCGTCAGGGGAGGTTCAGGTTGGATATCAGAAAAAAATTCTTCACAGAAAGAGTCATTGGGCACTGGCAGAGGCTGCCCAGGGAGGTGGTCGAGTCGCCTTCCCTGGAGGTGTTTAAGGAACGGGTTGATGACATGCTTAGGGACATTGTTTAAGGGAGTGTTGGGAATGGTTGGACTCGATGATCCAATGGGTCCTTTCCAACCTGGTGATTCTATGATTCTATGATTCTATGATTTGTTGACTGCTAATCTGTTCTGCCTGTTAACTTCAGGGAAAGGGAATGGAGAGGATCCTAATGCTGTGCTTTCCAAAACCAGACCTCACGTGGTCATACAAATTCTCAACGCCCTTTCTATTTTACCGTTGAATTATTAGATTGTAGTCAAAAGGAGCATCGGTCTCTTGGATGCCATGGTTCTTGGTAGGAGAAAAGGCCAAATCCAGGTGCGGAGAGCACCCAGGGTTTTCTATATTTGTAATAGCAACCACTGCACCTCCTATTGTGCCATCTCATCCTGGGTGACATCCAGTCACTTCTGGCACAGGTCTAAAAATGTTTCCTTTCTTTTTAATCCCTGCAGTTTAGCAAGCAGAGTAGGTGAAGGCTGGGCTTGTCATCCTTCCCCCCAACCTTGGCTGCCCGTCCCCTTGGCAGAGCAGGGACAGGGGCTGCCCGGCTGCCCGGGGGGTTGCAGAGCCCACTGGCAGGTACTGCTGTTCTGCCCCACTTCTCCCTGAATCAGAGACAGAATAAACACTTGCTCAGGTCTCTGGGCAGCCAGCAAGACCTTCTTCTCTCCATAAAAAAACAGGGATCTCCCAGCATGTCTATCCAGCAGCATGGCAAGGATGCAGGAAAGCATCTCCTCTGGCCCAGGGTAGAGAGCACGATGGAGAGACAGGGTTCAAAGCAAATAAAAAACCAATGGCAATGGCCCTGGGTCTGCCCGCCGTTGGCTGACACCCCTCAGTCACTTCCACTTGGCTTCCAAAGGTTTGAAAATCTCAATCTCTGCCTTTTTTTCTCCTCCCCTTGAAAACAGCACAGCTCCCTTGCAATGAGGACAGCCCTGCAGACGTCAGGCCGTGGGCATCGCCTGCCCCGGCCCCTCGGTCCTTCCCCGTGGAGCTCAGGTTTCCCCTTCTCGCTCCAGTGACGCTGCCTGTCCCCACAGGTGCTGGCCAAGTGGCAGCCACACGCCGGGGTCACTGTCACCGCTGCGGCTTGAGTGGCTGGCACGGAGCGGGGAGGCGGGTGGACATGCTAACCTAGGGGCCAGGTGCCCGGCTAACACCCAGCTCTGTATCCCAGCACTGCAACTGCTCCAACCATGGATCCGGCTCCGGAGATGAAGAGGTATGTGAGTTTTGGAAGAGAGTGAGGATGTGCGTTTCCCCATTGTCTGGCGGGGTGGCAGAGCCAGTCCTTGCCGTTCCTGTGGCACAGATGATGGTGTGTAAGGTGGGAGTAACCGCAGATGTGCCCGTATCCTGAGAGGTGTAGGGGCTAAGCTAGTCTTTGGAAGGAGACCTTTAGTCCCTTAGCAGCCTGAGTTTAGGTGTAATGAAATTATGAGTTATGAAGATGTTCTTGCAATTTGTGTTGCAAGAAACATCATAAATTTAATGAGTTTTTTGACTTATAGGTGCTGCATCACTTAGAGTGATATAGTGAATTCCCTCTGTGAGCTGCACTTGTAGTCCATAACGCAACCTTCTCAGTTCATGCAGGGAATGGAGGGAAAGAGGTTTATCCCTCCTGATGGCAAGCCCTGACTGAGCCAGGACCTGCGGCAAGACTAGCTGTGCACAAGCATCCTGCGCTCTGGCAGTCACTACTTCAGTCCTGCTGCTGGATATTGGAGTGCTGGGATGGGCAGCACCAGCCCAAACTATTGCGCTTAATTTTCATATCTGGGATAGATTTTAAGTCAGATTTTAAGACAGATTTCTAAGGAAGTCCGTTTGTTCCTAGCAATAATTAAGCTTGCTTCTCAGCAGCAAGCATTAATCAGTCTTAGAAACCCTGCCTGGGGAGACACGGCAAAATCTTCATAGAAGAGTTATCTTGGCATCATCTGTCCTGGTGAATACTTGTGCTGCAGTCTATACAGGTCACCTGGCAGGTCTCCTGGGATAGATGGAAATATTTGACCGGTCAGAAATGGAGTTCATGTCCACAAATACCAAGAGCTGTTCCTCTCTGCACAGGCGAAGCCACGCTATCCCTCAGCCTTTTACTGGGAGATTTATTCTGAAAACCATCTTACTCAGCTAAGCCAACGGAGAGGACAAAATAGTCCTCTGTTTTGACAGGCAATGATGAAAGAGGTCAGAGGGTTGAGTGGAAGTCGGAGGGACTGGCCTACAGCCAAGCTGGAGATTATGGAGGTGGGCTGAGTTCAAGCCTGTTTGCTGAATGTCTGTGAGATTTCCTTCTGGGGAGAGATGAAGTCAGGGTGGTTGGAACAGAGACCTTTGACATACCTCATGGGAGCCAGGTACGTGACCTTGGCAGTGAACTCAGATAGGATCAACTGGTCTTGCAGGACCCTGGCAGTGCCCCGGTGTCTATGGTTCGCCTTAGTCTTTTCTTGTCTTCATCAACCAGAGCTGTACACTATTTCCACGTGGCCATTTCTTGCTACCTGCCAGCACAGTCATTACATATTGTGTCTCAAAGCCCTTCTACAAGACTCTCTCTTTTTTTTTTTCTGTCTCCTGGCTTGTTTCTTATTCAGCCATTGAGATTTTACCCCTGGCAGAAGGGTTCCGGGGGCTGCTTACTGCTGGCAAAAACTGCTTGTCATGAAGCATTTTCTAATGGCAAAGTTTTGGTGCAGCAATGTGTCTAAGCCCAGGTTATACAGGAATATTAACCCTTAAGTCTGCTCCACATCTTTATACTGAAATGTTGCTACCCAGAAAATGACTATTCTCCTTGTATAAAAAACCTTACCCCAAAAATTTATTTGCAGAATTGAGGTTCTTCCTCCCACTTAATTGCATTCCTTCCTTTTTCTAGTGGCACTCCATCCCACTATTATAGATGAGACGTGTTGTCAAAGGAAAATGAAGATGTGAATTTATTCCTGGAAATCTTCACAGAGGCTCCTAAACTGAGAATGAAAACATTTGTGATCAATGATCTCTTTGACTTTTGCTCTTTGAGTCCTGTACCTTCTGCAAGTTACCGAACATAATATTTGCAGCCGGGAAATGCTGAAGTTAAAATATAGCAAAGCAAAAATGTTATGGGAACATTTGGCCAAGCAGACTTTTTAGCATGTCAGATGCTGTCACTTTAGCCATTTCCTAATTTCACTGTTATTTATAGCAGCCTTCCAGTACTTACAGGGACCTACAGGAAACATGAGGGAGGGCTCTTTATCAGGGAGTGCAGTGGTAGGATGAGGGGTAGTGATTTTAAGGAGAAAGAGGGAATATTTAGGTTAGATATTAGAAGGACATCTTTTCCTGTGAGGGTGACAAGGCACTGGTACTGGTTGCTCAGAGAAGTTGTGGATGCCCCACCCTGGAGGTGTTCAAGGCCAGGTTGGATGAGGCTTTGAGCAACTCCATTCAGCAGAAGACGTCCATGCCCACGGCAGGCCATTACATCTAGATGACCTTTAATGTTCCTTCCAACCCAAACCATTCTATGAAACTATGATTCTATGTTTCTATGATTTCTTCTGCTCCATTTGTGACTGAAGGTTTCACAGAGTGTGTAATATCAGTTAGTCTAATGCCTTCCACTCTATTGATTGGTTAAAGATTCTTCAGAGGGAGGAGAACTTCCACAAGAGAGCTCAGACAAGCCCAGGTGGAGGTGGCCAGTCCATTGCTGATACCTATGAGTGATCAGCTAACCAGGAAGTTTTTTATTTTTCTATTCTACTAAAAGAGAACAAACAGTACTGCTCACCGGGCAAGGAAAAATTGTTCTGTAGCATTTTCCTTTTGTACTGCATTTTCAATGCAGCTTCAAAAAAGTGTACAGATTCTTCAAATAACTGAAGTGTTATACTTTCCTTACAGGAATAGGTTCCCCAGCATGAACTTTGAAGCTGAGATTCTGACAGCTCCACATGATAATTCAGGTATTTGGGGAAAAAAAAAAAAAAAGATATAGGATTTAAATATCCACTCGGATTGTTATCACGACAAACATGTTTTAATTCTTTTGGAGTTAGAGATTGCTTTATAAGGAAGAAGCAGGATGCTAAAATGACTGCAATTCAGATGATTTCAGGTTTATGTTAGGGTGTAGGTGATGATAGATGTTGATATATTTACCTTCAATAGGGCTGGGCATAAGGTCTCCACGCACGCCTACCGGAAACAGAGCTATTAATGATATATGGGCTTGGACACAGCACAAGCATTCAATTTAATATTGTACAGTCCTGTATAAGACATACAAAGTCTTCTTACTAGTGGCAACTAAAAGCAGATGATAAATAAGCAGTTCCTTTAAAGGCAAAAATAGGATGATGTTCCATTGAATCCTATCCCTCATCCTCATTTCATTTAAGAGGAAAAATCTGGTTTTTTCCTATTGAATTATACCTTTCCAACGCTGATCTTTCACATTGAGGCTGGCACTATGACAGCCTTCCTGCTGCAGCCCTCTGTTTGAGATAGACCCCAGAGCCGGTACTCAGCTGCATGGCGTCTTCTCATGATCTTCAAGTCTTAGCTTTATCATTGCTTCTCAGACTCAAGCAGTTGGCCAAAGCTTGCACCCTGGCAGCAGTACTGTCAATACGATGAGACAGCAGGAAAGCGTGTTTTTGCAAGAATTGGTTGCAGCTCCTTGAGTAGCCCTGAGTGTTGGTTCAGAGCTAGAAATCTTGGTCTCAGCCAACCATCTTTGAGTATGACCCTGTTCAGATGAAACGCTTTGGCTGTCAGTAGCCCTCCTGGCCATGAGCTGCAGTTCCTAGTGGGGAATTCACCTCTCTGGCAGCAATCTCATACTGACAAGAGTCGGAAATGAGGTGCACAAGGTCGACTATTTTTGCTTCATGTGCAGGTGGCAATTTTTGTGTTGCATCACCCTTAATAGCAAGTGTTTTGACAGCTGATGATTTCGGTTACACCATCTAGCATGTGTACAAGCAACAGCTCCCACAGGTTTGGACCTGCTGCACCTTTAGTCTTCCAGAAAAAGCATTTTCGAGACAATTTCCTCAGGCTGACCTGTACTATTGGACACTTGCCAAATCTGCTGATGCCAAGGAGCATCTAAGAACAGTTTTCAAATCCTGAGCGTGAACAGGTTGGAAAGTGCTCACATGAGCCCACCTGCATAGATGGCTCCTGGGCCATGCATCCTCCATACTACCATCCAAAATCTCTGTCTTCTCCTGGGTTGTGTTTCTTCCACGATGTAAATGCTTTGATCCATCACTTGCCTTAAAAACACTAACACGTAATTTGTATTTGTTTCTTAAGAGCTATATGTGATCCCTTCCATGAGAAGTCTCACTGCTGAGGAGTATGTAGAGGCCTTTAAGTCATTTTTGGATCATTCAACAGAACATCAGTGCATGGACGAGTTCAACAAGGAAGAAATGCCCAACATCATGGCTGGGTAAGGAGCACTTCCACTGAGGTGGGAAAGTCATCTGTTACCCTGTCAGGGCAACATGCATAAAAGGGTCAGCAAAAATGTTTAAGGATTTTCTGGGGCAGGAATGAACTTTTAATGCTTTTGAGTTTTAATTCTCTTAATATTGGTCTTTAGGATATTCTAATGACTCCAGAATACAGACTATTTCAATTAATTCACTGTGCTGCCTCTCAGCTTACATTAAGGAAAGAATCAAGACCTCCTTTTCACGTCCTTCTCTTTTCATTAGCTGATTTTTCTGAGAATTAAAGGTTTTTGCTGTTTGGTTTTTGGTTTTCTTTCCAAAAGAAAGCTCCCTTGTGCTCTCTCCCTGCTTTTGGGACTTCATCACACATCAGTCCAAACAAAAACACATCTCTAATTCTCTTCTAGTGGTTAATTCTTGGTTTGCTTAATCCCCTAAGACCTCCTTCTTTCTATCCTAAGTTGATTTGCATTGCTTAAGTACAGAATGATAATCAGTTTTGTGAAGTATTGATGTAATATATTAAGCCTGGATGACTGCAATAGTTATAGAACCGCTTAGATCCAAACAGCAAGAAAGTCCTTTCAAGTTTCGGTACTTTTTGGATACTATAGAAACTGTATTCTCTATTGAGAAAACAATTTAAGTAGGCAAATTTTTATTCTCCAGATCAGATATATGTAAGAAACAAGCAATGAAACAATTATTAAAAAAATTGTATCGGGATATTTTAATCGAAAAATTTACTTACATGAATTTTAAACTATACAGACATTGCACTTTCCTGTTATGCTGATTGTGGGTCTATCAAAAGGTCTTGACCCTCATTAGGACCAAGGCTCCTTGACTAACTCATGCCCTCCAGGATTTACTACTCGTTCCCTGCTTGTTGAATCATTGACGTGGTGTCTCCTGAGACCGTGTGTGGGAAACTCAATCCCCCTGCACTGTCCATGCCCAAGAGCAGAATAAACCACAAAACACGTCTGAGCAGCGAGGTACCTCCTCTGCTCCTTACCCTTGAGTCAGTTGTTACTAAATATTCTGCTAGGAACCACATGACTGTGTTCTGTTTGGTCTTTTCAAAAGTAATTTTTCTAAGATAAAATCTATTGAAGATTCTGACCTTCCATCCCAATTTCAAATCAAAATTAAAGTTGAAAAGAGATGATTTCCAGTCACCTGGATAGACTGATTTTTTAATTTTTCTCACTATTTATATCCAATATTGGAACACTAATCTTGTCTCTGGAGGAGGCAGAGGTTTCACCTCAGCTCACCTTACCCCTGCATCCCCACAGACGCCCATCCCAGCTGAGCACAATTCCACAACCCCCAAAGGGAACCCTTTGCTCTGGGGTTCCCCAAGGACTTTTTGCACGGTGCCAGCTGTAGCTTGAAGAAAACTCCTTGGCAAAGGACGAGAAACACTTTATCCTTATGCCCTACTGTACTTTGAAATATGAGCTTGTTAATATTGGGTTGGCTCTCACCACACAACAGGTTACGGCTGAGATCCAAAGGGATGCTCAGATTTCTGTCACAATACATATGGCAAAACATGAAAATTTCCGTGCCAATGTGGCATCCAAAATATTAGAATTAAAACATGAAGTTGTGTGACGTAGTGTGGTTAAGTAACGTGTATTTATAATTTCAGTCTCGGCAATGGAAAATCGACTATAAATGTTCTGGGAGTGGGAAGCGGCACAGGTAAGGAGCTTAGCAGCGTTGCTGGGGGGGGGGGCAAGGGTATCCTTACAGGTGGCAGAAAGGGATATCGGAATTTCGAGCAACGTGGATAATAATTCGGGCTTTAAAACGCTGTTTCTCATTGAAGCAGAGAATGGCAAAATGGGGTGTGGAGCTGGGATGAGAGCGATACTGCCCCCCTTCCTTCCCCATCTCACTTCTGAAATAATTCTGGTCAAATCTTTCTGAGAAGTGAGATGAGTGTGATGATTTTAGCTTAGTCTCTGCCTCTTGATGACTTTCACCTGACTTTGTATGTCTCAAAGCAAGGAGTCCTGCTCCAGGTTAAGTATGAGAGCATCTATAAACCTCATCGGAGAGAATGAGAGATATGAGAGGTTTGTTCCACCTGAAGTCCTGCCTTAGAAAATCACTCCTGAAGGGATCTCTTGTTGCGCTTTGCTCCTAGGGATCCCAGAGGCCAAATCTGGGTAATATTCTGCTCCAGGTGGTGCAAAACCAGCTGCCTACAACCATTAGCTTGGAGCCTCCTCAGGTTTTACAAGGGGTGTTTTTATCCAGTGATAAGTAAGGTTTAACTGCAAATGTTAGTTCTCCCCAGAGAGAAACAATCTTTTGGAAAAATGGCTTTAAATCCGTTCTAAATGCATTTGTGTAAAAAAACCCCAACACTACAAAACCGAAAACAAAGCGGTGAAACATCCAACTTTGCTCCTAGGGAAACTGGGAGAAAATAAAAAGTAGAGAAAAGAAGTGACAGTTTGATTTGCATGTGGTATGTGTATGCTTTTGCTTTAAAAAGTATTTTCAGCTGAATTTTAAGTGTGAATGCTTTCAAATGAAAGTATTTTTCTTGATTTTTTTTTTTTGCTTGCTTTCCTGAGCAAAAGGAAAATAGAGACGAATTGTTTTACCCAATTGGGAGTATTTTGGAGCACATCAGAAAGCAAGAAAGAAGAAATTATTAAGTTCTTAATTACACTCTATTTTAAGTAATATAAACTGAAAATTCAGACTCCAAGAAAAAAAAAGGGAAAAATGAAATTTTTGCATCATCATATTTTTTCCTCATTTCCTCTTTAGAATGTGTTTTAATGGAAAAATAAAAGCTCTAAAATTGCCTGGGTTTCCTGAGTAGCTGCCCCTCACAAATGCCTGGCTAGGGGTACAGATTCGCACCCTCTTGACTTGCCCATGGCTGCAAGGGCTGAACTTCTGCATCCGGGCAGAGGAGTGAGCTAGGATTGCATTGAGCAAAAGGTTACATCTGATCCCTGACCTTTCCAGACTGGGACTCTGATTTCACAGAGCCTCCAGAATTAGTGTAGTTGACAAAAATATTAATGAGGATTAGTGATTGACTCCATATCCTAAAAGACTCCTGGCTGGTCAGTTTACATTTTCTCATTCATCTAATTTTTTCCTGTGTCTGTTAACTATCTTGGCTGTAACCTCCAAGTTAGTTTCAGGGTGGGCTGCTGCTTGCAGAGGAATTTCACTCCTTTTCCAGACCTGGTTGAGGGTGTTGTTACCTGCTCTTGCAAAGACTGGATTAGTCCATTTTGTGGAGATGGAGTGAAAAAAAAAATGCAACAGCATTTGAAATATCTATGTGCTGTTGATAAACTGAGTTGCTACTATCAGTGGCTCCATGACATGGATCTGCCTCCTGCCCACTCTGAGTCTGTGGGAACCCAGCATCAGCACCTCTAACTGCTGGTGTTCCTCACCCCAGGCACGTGCTATCTGGCATTTAAGACCGCCTAAAGTGATTCAGCTGCTTGCTGTAGGGATTTCCTTGAAACACCAGTGTCATCAGTTACGGTCCACGCACCCACCTTCAGTGGATGGAGTTGCACCTTCTTTTCTTGGGCGTTTGGCTAACCCTGCATTGCTGCCACTGCATTCCTCAGGGGCCTTGAGTGTTTTTCTCCGATTTCAAAAGACCCGTTCTTCCTTGGACGTCCCTGTAGTGCTGGCATGGATGATATTTCCCTTCTTGAATTCTATTTACTGCAACAGCTACCAAAGACGATGACTTTCCTAGTAGGTGTTACACCAGCTGAAAGGCTCGGGAAGATGCAGTATCTTGTATCAAGACCTCCGTGTGTGACATTTGCAAGGGCAGGGCTATTTTTAGGTTGCACCATCAGCTACAGACAGTATTCTTGCAGAGGTCCACTCAAGGTGTTCACCTCTGCTGCTTATTTCCATAGTCCCAGATGAAACAGATGGACTTTATACACTTGGTGTATTGTGGCCTTTCTGGGAGAAAACAAGAGTGACCTGCATCACCTCAAAAGAGGCTGGGGAAATTCCGAGGACAGAAGGACAGACTGCTGCCTGCTCCTCCAGAGCTTAGACAGCGATGGAGTAACACCAACAGCTATATTTGAAGGGTACCTTCACACAAATACATGAGTCTTTGTTTGCAGCTGCAAGATAACAACTTGTTAGTAGATACCCAGAGCTGACAACGTGTGGTGAGACCCCAGAGAGGGAAGATCCGAGGTGCTGCATGTCAATGGGCCTTTGCTCTTGCCGTGCAGTTCCCTGGGTCTCGAAGCTGTGTCACAGCAGTGGCAGAGCAGCTCCCAGGTCACTGTGGCAGTGCCAAAAGCATGGGCCACCTTGAGCCATGCTGGAGTTACGCAGCTGTGCTGACTGTCTCCTTGCACCCATTCAAACTTTGTGCTTTTGCTGAAAGCTAATGCGTCCTGGTTGTTTTTCAAACACTGAGCTTTGATTGTTTTGAGCTGTTTGTCCCATGACCCAGAGTATTGCCATTAGGAGGTTTCTGAGCCGTTGCTTATCTCTTCCTTGTTCTTAGTCTTATCTGTAACTGTGCATGACCTCGAGCACCAAGATATCGTAGTAAGCCTATCACTGACTTAGATGCCACCGTGCAAGCTGCAAAGCCGACAGTGTCTCGTTTCTGCTTGGGGAATCTCCTGGCAGCAGAGATGGCAGGTGCACCCATATCCTTTCATCTCCTTTATGTACTTTTTAAAGTAATGAATTGGTGTTTGTTGTATAGGTGAGCAGGATTTGAAAATGATCAGGATACTACAGGCTGCGCACCCCGGAGTCTTTATTGACAATGAAATTGTAGAGCCTAACCCACAGCACGTGGCAGCTTACAAAGGTAAAGTTATACCTGCTATCGGAGGTATAGTGAGGACCGTTGATTTGAATGATGAGTTTTTCTGCTGTTTTGTGAAATTCATATTTTTCTTCTACATTTTAAACCAGAGTTGGTGAACCAAGCCCCAGACCTGCAGAATGTCTCTTTCATTTGGCACCAGCTCACTTCCTCAGAGTACAAGCAACAGGTGAAAGAGAAAGGTGCACATAAAAAGTTTGACTTCATCCATATGATCCAGGTAATGGAGTATTACTTTAAAACCGAAGTATTATCTTTAACTACTCCCTTCACTTCACCTGGATGCATCAAATTAAGGGGACCAGAGCTGAGCACGATTCTCCCATGAGCAATAACTTCTGCAGCAGCTCTACAAACACCAAACCTCGTTCCCTATCCAGCCTGGTTTTGGTCTCTGGTTTGTACTGCTCTGTGTATGATGGGTAATAAAACAGGATGAGTCTCAGACCGTCACATGGAGGCCAACAACTATGCTTTGCTGCCACAAAACCTAGGATTATTTTTAATCAGAGTAGTTTGGCTGGCACTGAAGGGGAAGCTTAATGAACGAACCCCTGTGTCGGATTCTGAGTCAGAGATGGACACACACTGCTGTGTCTCTGATGCTGATGGCACTGATGCTATTTGTGTCAATTATATTTCGTAAAATAAAAACCTGTTATTCTCTCACTTTAGTGGCTTATATATCATCTTTCTTTTAGTTCATTTTGCTTTCATTTCATAACAGCCGATTTCACAGCTGGGAAGCGTTTCAGGCGTTTGATGGCTGGGTCAAGGGCCAAGTTACAAGTCCCAAGGGCAGCTTTTGAGATGAACCCTGCTTTGTCCTCGTATAAATTCCTTGGTGTCTGGAAGACATCTAGGCTGTCCATGGTCTAGACAAGGCTGAGAAATGCCTCCGGTGACAAGGACCAGCCACAGAAATCAAGAGACTCCCATCCACATGTTTTCCAACCTGCAAAACTGCTCTGGGCTTGAAGTACAGTGATGAGAAGGTTGGCATCTGGCTGTTGGCCGAGTCTGAGCCAACAGGAGGGTCCCTGGGTCTGACCCCAGGCTGTTGGTGCCAGTGGAGAGCTGGTAATGCTCGGTTCCATGGGGCATCCCTAAACATTCATGATGAGCCAGGACAGGATGGGAAGCAATTGGGAAGTAATTTAAAACAACAACTCTGTAGAGAATGGTCTTAAGCCTTTGAAGGTCCCTTATACTGTGGAGGGGGGAATAACAGGTGCATGTAACTCTTGTCACTTCCAGATGCTGTACCGTGTGGAGGATATTCCCAATACTATAAAGTTTTTCCACAGCCGCCTTGATCATCATGGTAAACTCCTGATTATAATCTTATCAGGTAAGAGGGGGGCTTTTATTTTTTGCTTCTTTGCTGGTGTTTTGAAGAGCTTTGAAGTATAAGAACCACAAATATTTATCTTGGCATTTTAGCAGTGCTTATTAATCACATAAAAAAAATGCTGTCTTTCATAGGGAACAAATAAGCTTGGGTTTAGTTTCTTGCACCACAATATCTGGTGCAACTGCATAGGTGTAGCCTTCACACGCTCTCTTTCCAGCTTATGAAGGAGCTGAAGTGCTCTCTATCTCACAGAGACCTCTTGCTGTGAAACTGCTGGCTAGAGAGTACTGTGGCTACTAACAAACGAGGGTCAACCCTTCTTCATGGTAAAATGAGCACTGTACAACCTGAGCTCTGGGAGGACCCATCTTTGGGGCTCTTCTCTCTACACAGCGATGGCCCAGACCCCAGCAGGTTGACAAGAGCTACCAAGTATAAAAACAGGCACTTAGAACATCAGAGCACTTATTTTATTTTTCTTAAAAAAGAGTGTTTTTTCTAGTGGGGCATTCACAGATCCACAGCTTGTAGTGCAGTGGGCATACCAGTGGGTAAAACTCCTTTTGTCATTTCTGGTAGATCGTTTCCCTTGCTAGATGAGACTGCCTTTTTAAATATGTACTCTTTGATGTATACTTGAAATTGGAATTCAGGATATAAAATATCAGCACTATTCTACCAAAGGGGCAGTTAATAGGTAGCACATATATGCAGACTCAGTGCATTTGTATACTCCTCCTCCTGGAACAATCCTGTGCTGGAGACGGTCTCCTCAGAGTTTCCTTTAAATAACAGAGTTTTGGAAGAAGGGCTGATGGAAGCCACAGTCTTACCCCTCTCCAGACGCTGATGTTTATAAATGGGCTCAAGAAAGGGGAAAGCTCCTCTGCTCCTCGCAAAGTCTGGGCCAGCAGCAAGGGACGATTTCAGACTCATTTAGTATTTACATTGGCAGGTGTTTGACTGCCTAGGGTTTGCAAAACTAACCCTCCTTCCTACTTTGGCAGATAGTAGCGGATGGGCCACCTTATGGAAGAAATACAGACACTGCTTGCCTTCCACCGACAGCGGCCACTACATCACATCCAATGGCATCACGGATATTTTGAAGAGACTGGGCTTTGAATACCGCGTTTTTGAGTTTCCTTCAGGCTGGGATATCACTGAGTGCTTTATCGAGGGGGACCCAGTTGGAAGCCTCATGATGGATTTCCTGACGGGGACAAAAAACTTTCTGGGCACGGCCCCTCCAGGGCTGCGGCAACGGCTGCAGGAGGCTCTCTGCCAGCCTGAGTGCAGCAGCAAAAAGGATGGGAGGATCATCTTCAGCAACAATTTAAGTATGATTGTGGTTGAATCCCAGAGTCCAGACCAGCTGCAGAAGACAAGTTAGGGTGGGCATGGGGGCGATGGAGCTGCAGAAGGATGTAGCATAGAGAGAAGGCCACTTGCAGGCAAGAAGACAGGAAAGTGGAGCTCAGCCACAGCCTCGCATTCCCAGATAAGGTAAGCGGAGCTGCCTGCAACACCAGCGGTGAACTCTTTGTCCTACTGAGGTCAACAGGCCGGGATTTCACACTGGCTATTTAGTTGAACCCTATGAAAACATTTTCCAGAAAGTAAGGAGCTCCCTTTTGCTAAAAGTCTATATGGACTTGGTTTTTTTTTTCAGAGTATGCATCCTGTCTGTGCTTTTGACACTGGGATTTCCACTTTTCTATATAGCCAGGATGTTTACGTATCTAAAGATATGTCTATACGAGCAGGTGCTGCTTTGTAGCAGAGAGGAGGCTGCAGCCCCCATGCTAGCTGTATACAGACCGCTGCTTCCAGGTATGCCGGACAAAACCAGCAAGGTGTCCCCACTGCTTTGCACCAAAGTAACTGCCTCACTGCATCCAGACCTGAGCTGCAAGTTGCTCTGTGTTAGGCCTTTTCGCGTGGTTTTATCAGTGTAGGTGTTTTCTGCCCTCAGGCATATCAGCACCTTGCGATATAGACATGTCTTAAAAATTTATCAGCCTTTTTGTTTGGAGAACTTTTTGGATCCCAGAATGGTACTTGCCCTGTGCTCTTCCAGGCAGGTATTAGTTTTGTTACTTTCTTACTACTGTTTTTCTCCATGTAAAATAAAAGCAATTTTAAACCAAAAGGGTCACATCTTGTTCTGTACGTGTGGGCTTACAGAAAATGAGGAGTGAAGAGATTATTTAGTTACAAAAAAACCCCAAAACCATACTGTTTTATGGAAGCATTTAGGGTTTCTTGTAAGTGAGAAAGACGAGCCTGAGGCCATGGAAGAGCCTGGAGCAAGCATGAGCTCATTCCTGTGCCACAGCCATGGGAGGCAACTTGGCTCACTCAATGCAACATCACCACAGCACAGCAGCGCAGCACCTATGTTACTTAAGTATAATATATGCCACTAAAATGTTAATATAGGTAAGTTAAGACTATTGCCACAGGGTTCTGAGTTGTTCAGAGGGCTAAAAGAGGTGCTACCAGGGCACCTAGCTGGAAAGGAAGATTCCGCACGACAGACCAGTGGGATTTGGCTCTGTGTTTAGTGCCACGGCACTGCGCAGACCTCAGGCACAGCCGATGGTGGGAAAGGGCCTGAAGTCCCACCAGCCTTCCTGCAAACAGCTCTCAGGGCAAGAAGCAGCAGCACTAATTGAAAACGCCTTCAGACACAGAGCCCACCTCTATAAACTGATTTTTCCTTGCTTAAGCTGGAAAATACATGCTTGTGTACACCTGAAGAGACTCAGACACCACTGCCTTATTGATGTCTGGTATTGATCGGGAGGATTGTTCTAGCATCACAAACACATGGGTTGGCACACTGGCTTGCAAAATATTAGGTGTCATATACCTGGAGTCCTGCTGATCCTGCTAAACCTATCGAACCTCAAACCCCATCCATCTGCCTGGATGTAGTTACTGCCAGAGGTAGCAGCACTCATCTGAAAAGGGAACGTCACCTCACAGACTCATTGTGGATCCAGTTTGTGCTTTGGTTTATTTTAGTTTTGTTGGGGATTTTTTTCACGTCGTTTTGAAATGCAGCCATTTCTCCTGCAGATGTTTCCTCTGAAGCTACTGTAAGGGGGAAAAAAAAAGAGGAAGGGAAAGGGAAAACGATAGTGTAACATCATCCTTCTGGCAGGACTGTGGCATTCTGGTCTGTAAGTGCTACTGCTGTCAGTCTGAAAAACATCAATCAAATGGGGCAACCTCCTCCCGAGTAACCCATATCTAAGCACCAGCTTCTTATTTTGATCCATTTTATTTTTGTATTCTTTAGATAGCTTCTATAGAGCTCCTGGGCAGGGAGCACATGGCTGGGCTGCTGGATGGGCTCTCGCTGCTGCTCCCATCACTGTTCTCTTTCCATGACTAATTGCTACGGTTTATTTCCATGTTTGTGGTGGCTCTATCTCTCTCTGATAGATAAAAAAATGAAAAACAAAATATAAAAGGAACCAGACTTGCTTTTCAAGCTCAAATGAACCATCTGCCTGTTAGTCTTTGTAGAAATCTGGAACAGTCTAGGCTCCCCCAGACCTTCCCCAGCCCAGGCAGCACCTAGGCTTCCACTCCTCTTTGGAGTTTCCTGAGCAGATAGATGCATTTCCAGTAAGCAGATACTCAGCAAAACTCATGAGCACAATATTTACCCACATGGTTCTAAATCAATGTGGAAAAGCTCAAAAGAAAGGAGCGTGTTAAACCAGGCTGTTCAATGACAGCTTAGGGAGATGAAGCAGGGCACTTCATTAAAAGTATGACTGCTTAATGATTTGTCTGTAATTTTTTCTTTTGATTGTATAAAAGCAAGTAATATAAGAACAGCTCTGCTTGTACACCCAGAACAAATAATATCTAAATATCTCTTCCACTTATTTATATATTTGTTCTTGGATGAATACGCTATTTAATAACTATTTATTATGTTTTTTAAAATATCCTGTCACCCCCTCACATCTAGGTCTGTGCTTCCCCAGCAGCCGGCATTCAGGAGGGTGGTTGGGTCTATGTGGCCACGAGAGGGCTGCAACAGCCAGCAGATTACATCTACCTCACAAAACAGTTGAGATGCTGAGCTGAAGAAACAAAGTCAAGTAGCTGGCCATGTGAATGGTTCCTTGGCTCAGCTCCACTTTCTTTGCTGGGTCACCGCATGCTAATATCAGCTGCTGAGGACCACGGTTTCTTCTACCACATTCTTGCTGCAGGACTCTGGTTTATAGAAAAGTTATTGCCCAGCATGGGCTCCAACAAGGGCAGCAGAAAATTTGCTCTTGGCTTGTTGTTTTTCTCGCCCCACTCAATAACTGAAGTGCTGCAGAATAGTCATCTCTCAAATGCAGCTCTGCAGACAGCTAACCAAGCGCCGTGGCTGAAACATGAGGAAGGGCCATGTCAGGAGCATCAGGTTGCTTCTACTTTAGCTTTGAATCAAATTAACCTTGCTGATCTCGGTCCTGCTCAGCAATGAGTTCCATGGCAGTTCTCGATGCTGCGTTCAGCAAGGAACATGTCTGTGGTTCCCTGAGACTCATGCTCTCTGTCAACACAATGGCTTGTTCCAGACCAAAGAGAATGGTTTTGTGGATAACCATTCAGGAAGTTGCTGTGGGTACTCTGAAGTAGAAGTAATGCCTAAAAATTCCAAGTTGCATTATTTTTAAACACAGCAGTTACAGATTTTATCCTTACTTAAAGTTGGTAATATGCCCATTTCAATGGTAAGGTATTGTTCTGATTGTGTGAAACAGCATCCTAAAAAGGGGTTACAGAAAGCAGCTCTTTATGATGTCAAGGAAAGATAATTTGTTTTTCACTGGCTCTATATTCAGTCTTGGGGGCTGAATGGTTTGCATTTGTAATGAATGTTAATTTTCTCTAACCAAGAACATTATCAGAAGAATGACGGTACCATAGGAACTGGAAAATATAATAGCTTCTTTCTCAATAATCCCAGTAAAATACAAGATCAGTAAAATACAGGATCAGAAACATGACCCATCTCTATATGACCTGTATTCAGCAGAGAGGCAACAAAGGCCAGACAAATCTCCTCAAAGCTGCTGGTTGTACTGGTGGTAGGATCATGCTAATGTTCCTGGAGCTTAAAAGACCTACAGGATTATTAGGATTATTAACCTTCTGGCTCTGGTCATGACTCTAAGAAAGTGTTTATCACCCTACCTTTTAAAGTACAATATTTTTTGAAGGACTGAGAACAAATATTTAAACGACATCTAAAATATTTTTATTATTAACCATTGCTCCTTGGAGTCACACAAATCCAGCATTTAAGTATCAACAGAAGATAATTCTTGCTAGATGGTGAGAGTCCTGGTTAGGCCTGCAAAGTGTTATTTAATGCTGCTGGTTTTAGCTAAAGCCACAACCATCATAAATACAGGAAACCTGTTGCTCTTCCCCCATTCTGCTTTAATTTCTTGATAAAATAACAATAAACGAGTCTCTCCAAGACAAATGTTTGAAGAGTACAAGCTACAGCCAGACAGATCTCAGGTCTGAAAAGGGTTTGTAGAACAAGGGAGACGGCTGGATCCCAGTGGGGCTGAACGAACAGGGAAGAACAGGGAAGAATGGACCAGGAGCTTCATTTCCACTAGTCACTTCCAGATAGTCTGGTGACACTTTTGGTTAGACCTGCCAGAAAATTTGTAGAGCAAACGTGCTTTGTCATACATTGTAATGATGGTACCTCTGGTGAATTTAGAAATGTGATAAAGAAAATTTCTGAGAAGTCTCTAAGCCCCTATTGTTTCGTTAATGTTTTTTAACATCCCATTAATCACTCTGTGTGTATCTGTCAACAGCTGATATTGTGGATTAAGGAAGATTACAGTTTATTGCTCCAGTGGCTGTTTTCTTTAGGTTTTAATTTTATGGGCACTTTGCCATTGAATTCAACATGACAAGACCAAGTACCTTGCTTTTATGAACACTTTGCCATGCTTTCCTGAGTCAGAGCTGTTTTACTTTATAAGGTACCTAAATGATCATCCAGAGGGTAATTGCTTTGATTTTACTTTTTCTGGAAGAAGGGCTAATAGACTTCCAGTACTGAATGAAGAGTCAAAGAAATCTTCATTTGCAGATATTTTCTTACAGTTAATGTTGATTTTGGTTTGTCATTCTTGTGCAGATTATGTCACTTTTTATTTGGGAAAAGAAGATGATATTTGAGGAATTGCAGATAAAATTTCTATATATTTAAGACATTTAACGTACAGACCTCCATTATTTGCAATCAACTACAGGTTATTTTCCAGTTTCACATATTTGCTATCCACTTTGGGATGCAAAAAATCCCTGTGACTCAAAGCAGAAGTAATTAACACCAGAGAATCAAACAACTCAACTGTGAATAACCTTCAGTCTAAAAATTATTCACCCAAACTTACCCCCTCATGCCGGGACTTGTTTTTGCACATGCTTAAAAATAACAATGACAAAAAATACAAAATTCAGCCTAGATGTCCTTCCTGAGCTTATTTAATTCTTACAGATGGACTCTAAGTTCTCATCCTTCCTAGCTCCCTCCTCCAGCAGAGCATCCCCCCTCCATGGCCTTATGTCAAGGCAGCCAAATTGAGGTAGATTTTCCGTCTGTGCTCCGGGGGCGCAGGGACGTAGCTAACCTCCATTGTGACTCACTTGAAGTTCCTGCCAAAAGTTAATCCAGATTTTTTGCTTCAAAGCTTAAGGTGACACGAAGCAAATGACCTGTACTTGTCTGGGTGTTTTAGTAGGAGCGTCTCACTCGATTACAAATGCCTTGAAACAACAAACGCTGCCAGAGCGTATCTTCCCTGCATTTTATATAAATTATTCCTGAGACACTGCTGAAGGTTTATTAATATTTTTGATACTTTTGGAATTTTAAACAAAGGACGTTGGTATAACCTGTAGTACGAAACCAGGTAACAGCATTAATGAGAGAGTAAACATCTTGCTTTCTCCTTTGTGTAGGCGAGCTGTATTTTTGGGTCCCAGTGCCTGCAGAGGAGCAGCAACCCCAGCAAATACCATCCCCAAATTAATTTTGGTTTTGGTGGGAATTTGAATAAATCTCCTGATTCCGTTGATCAGAGGCAAATTGCTATTGAACATTATCAGCATTTGTTCTGGTACTGCAGTCTCCCTTATTGGTGTGTCACAACAGTCCCTGAAAAACAGAAGAATGAGTGAAATTTCACTCAGTCTCAGAAAACCCCTCCACCTTGACCAGAATCATGTCCTAGCTAGGGAGGGAAGGAAAGATGTAGGGAATATGGAAAATAGTCTTCTATGACATCTTTCTTCTTCTTTCCCCATCTTCCCTTGCCTTTTGCCAACCTATTAGTTTGGGACCTCCTGCACCGAAGGCTGCATCCAGGCAATCCTACCTCCTCCTGGCCTTTCCTCATTAATTTGCCTAATTTCTTTGCACATATTTTACAAAGATGAGGAACAAATAAATCCATTTCAAATGCCTCTCCACAGTTGCTTTTTATCTTGGTGTAAGATATCTCTTTTTTTTTTTATATATATTTATTTTAACATGAGGACCATCTGTCCTCTGCAAACACAACAGCTTTTCATTTCAGGGGTGCTATGGACTATATGGCAACTGATTCTCCATAGAGTCACTTCCTCCTCGGTAGTCATACGCTGGTAAGAGCGGGGCCAGGAAGGACACCAGCCAGGAGGAGAATTAGCCCCAGTGTTGGCAGCCAGAAGGACGAGAGATGGGCACCAGGAGCCAGGCAGGAAATGTTCCCTAACATTGCAAGGGCCAGACATGGAGTAAACATTTTTTGATCGTGTTTCAGTCCTCTGGGGAGAAACGTATGAGCTCATCACAACGACATCGAGCGCGTTTCCAGCTGACAGTTAACAGTTGGCAAAGCAGAAACGGTGTGTCATCTGTCAGCTGTGAGTGGCTGCTTATAGATGTTTTCCAGCAGGTACCATGATTTTACTATCAGATTTGAGTTGCTCTGAAGGCAGAGCACCAGCAGGATGCCGCTCTTTGGTGGGATGGGCTTGGGTAGGACTTTGAAAGCTAACACTGGGTTTTCCAGGGTTGGCTGTGACTCCTGCTCCTTGACCTGTGGCCACGCTCACCCTGACTGCAACTCAGTCTTTTATCTTCTGCTTCCAAAATCAGGCTACATGTCATGGAACCATAGAATGGTTTGGGTTGGTAAGGACCTTAAAAGTCATCCAGTTCCAACTCCCCTGCCATGAGGGTGAAACTGAGGATTTCCTCCCCTCTCCAAACCATATTGGAGAGTACCTGCAGTTAAAAACTTCTCACTTGGATAGACAACGGGGGCACATTTGAATCTGAGCTTGCCAAGTGAAGTACATTTTTATAATTAAGGGCCATCCCAGGAGATCTGCATTTTGCGTGAGGCCCTGCCACAGGCTTCCCCAGGCTGCCCATAATTGTTTCATCTTGCTGAGCCCCAGCGTTCCATCTTTAAAAGCTTCCCTTCCTTGTAGGCAGGTCATGAGGCTAGAGCCATTACAGTAAGTGAGAGGCTTTATTACTGAGGCTATAAGTGTCACGCCAATACAATAGTAATAATAAATAACTTCTCTAAAAGTGTAAAAGGGTCTCACATTATTAATTGCCTTTCAAGCACTTGCAGTGTGTGTAGACTGGGATTGAATGCAGAACTGACTGAAGGGTATTCTCTTGCTCACGTTTTTTGCATTTTGGAAAGAAATCTCCTTTCTTCAGCAGAAATGCTCTCAGTGCATTGACCCAGTGAGAAACCTCTCATCTGTGCAGGTCCCTATCACTCCCATCAGGGCTCAGATGATCCTGCTGGGGTGCAAAGGTGGAGGGGAATCCCACTGAGAAGCAGAGGAGGTCTCACATTGCTCCATAGGCTTTTCTATTTGTTTACTTTCTGAATTGCTTCCTATTTTCCCCCAACATTCGTTTCAGCCCCCTTACATTTGCGGTTATGGGCCAATGAGGTTCAAGGCTTCCCAAGAGCATTCTGCCTGGGGATGTGGACACAGGGAACATTCTGCATCGATTCTCCCAGGGGCCCTTCTGAAATACCTTCCTATAACAGTGACGTGGGACTTCAGCACCAATGCTTTGAGGCCACCCCAAAGCACTGTTGAACTACCCTCACCTGCTGCCTCTACGTGCTGGAAGTGTCATTCCTCTGACTGTGAGGCTCCTTTGCCTTTCTCAGCCCATAAAGATGGAAATGTGGACTTTAACAAATGTACCTAAGGTCAAACAGATATTATTTAAATGATGCATGGAAAGAAGATCTACAAAAGCAAACCCTGTGGAAAAATGACACACCTCCTCTTTTAATGCAAAGGAGACTGCTTGTCCTCAGATGTCCATGCCAGCTTACTGCCACCTCTTCTCCCAAGGGCTCCTGCATCCTCCTTCCCCTCCACCTGGGCCAGCAGAGCCACTTGCCAGACATCAAGCTTCTTTTTTCATTCCTCCACTCACATGGTGGTCTTCTGGTGGCACCTTGTGAAGGGAACAGTCTTCCTCAACCGGAATCAATATAACCCCCAAACTTTGTCTTTCCTTCATCTGCAAAGGTTTCTATGACCCAATCTGTCTACATCAGTCTCCCACAGAACAAGGAAAAGACCCTTTTCTCAGTGACAACCACACTTTCTTGTGATTTTTGCCATGCTATTAAAAATTCTGAAAGTATTTCTGTAGGGTTTCTTTCTGGTAAAAGATGAAGTGTAAAGCCGTTCTCTTCTTGCCTTTTATTTTCATGCATTCCTGAGAGTTTTATGGTCAGGAAGAAATAGAGCTTGAGAAATTTGAGCTTGGAAAATGAGAATTTGGAGGAAGTCGTTAAACACAGAAAACCATGTTTTAAAATAGGAATAGTCAGAAAAACCTTAAAAGTGTCAGATTTCTCTTGTTATAGTCATATAACTTAAAAGTTGTATAACATGCAGCCTGCTAAATAGCAATAGAAAATCGCAAGTTTTAAAAATCTATTGTATTTTCTTCCTAAAATATTTCACATGTCAATTAAATCTTATCTGAAAGAGAAAGAAATTACAATATTTACAAAACTTCAGCTGATGCTGCCATCACGATGCATGACAACCATCCTGCTTGAAATGCTGAGACAAATACAGAACAAGAACCTTGTAAAGACATTCATATAAAAAATGGTAAGAACCAATAATCAACAGATTCTACATTTCATAGGATCAATTGCACAACAAGCAGAAACGTAGCACTGGCATCAAATCCTTCCTTTTCTAAAGATGTTGGAAACTTTCTTTTCTTTTTCCTTTAACAACAAATGCAAATGCTCTAAATCTTCTCAGTCCTAAGTAGAGAAAGTGCCAGATGACTTCAACAGGAGGCAATGCTTTTAGATGCTTATAAAAAATGTGATTTCATGCATGTCCCTGCAGGCTATTATTCAGTGATGAATGTGCAGAGGGCCTTCACAATGCCAAAAAAAGCTCTTTGTTGAAGGCAGAAGTTGGTCTCAGCTACTGCAGGACTCCATCACAAAGCATTGCACAGGGCTGAAGCCTGCCCTGTATGTCTAAGTCAAGATGCTCGTAGATAAGTTCACTGAGCAAAAGCAGGTCACATCAGTAGATATAATGTGTTCTTTGAACCTTCGGTACCTCATTTTCCATCCTGCACTGTGGTATCTATCTTCCTTTGATCACTGAGTAAAGGGCGGTTGTTTCATTACAATGGAAATAAAAATAGTTGACAAAAGAGAGTAGTGTTTTGCCTATTCAGAATGACAGTGGAAAGTTGCACTCCTGAGTTAGCTTGAATAGAGGGAACATTATTAAGTGCTAACATGAAAAAGACCTCTAAAAGAAGATAACGCCTTCACCCAATTAATCCTTCCTAATGAACTTACCCTTTGGAGGTGGGTAGAGCACTTTCAGCGTGAAGTTTGCTTCCTGTGATCATTTGTGCCAATAAAAGTCTTGCAAGAAAGCTGATGAAAACTGATGTGAATGTGCCTGAAGTGAGTTTATTTTGATATTTGACTTTTCAGAAAAAAATCTACTAGCATGCTCACTCTCGATGATTTCTGTTCTTTAATAACTCCTCAAATGATCATAAAGCTTCTGGGCATCCACTTCCCCTTTGAATTTGCAGCTGAGAAAATTCCACATTTGAAATACTTCAAAATGGAATACTATTTGACGACCTGTATTTTTGAGGTGGATAACTACTTTACTGAACACTTTGATCGTTATTTCAGTAACAGCAGCCTCAAAATGCTCTTCTGGCTTAGAGAAATTTTGACTGAGGAAAGAAGCCTTTTCCCACCCGAGCTATGTTATAATGATACTTTGCACTTAGGCAAATTCCTTTATAGAAGCATGTTTTATTCATCAATTCAATCGATGCTCAATTAGTTTTGTCTAATTGCGATTCTCTTTATACCACAGAGGCTTGGAAGTCCAACCAGGACAGGGTTTTTTGCTGCTTTTTCCTGTGCTTTGGAGATCACAAATCAAAAAGTGCCAGAGCGAGGAAAGAAAAAACCTCTAACAAAGCTGAGGATGCCAGATTAAAACAAATCTGGATAAGGAAAAAGGCCAGAATGATTGATGAGAAGAATTTTTAAAATCATATATTTATGATGTGCAAGTTCATTTATAAAACTGGGAGCTGTTATTGAACTGCAACTAGAACTGATTCTAGGTAGCCAAAAGTGTGAGACCATCTCCAAATGACAGTATTCAAAATTAGCTTCCTAATTCGTACTTCAGTTCTAGGAATTCATACTAGTGATCTGATTCTCACAGATGCTAGTGAGTACTTTTTCAGCCTTCGAAAAATAAAACATCACTGAAAATTAGGACTTAAGTTGATAAACTGAAATAAATGTTGAAATTCTAAATGTTGGCCACTGTAATTTGTCCACTGCTATAAAATGATTCAGCGGTATGATTATGAATAGATATTCTCAGGCTCCAATGTAAACAGCAAAAGAAAAGATATTGACAATGGAGCTAATAGCTGGGGAGGAATTACTTTCCACCTGTTATACATTTTTGGGATCATGATAAAATCAGCCACTTTGAATTTGCGCAGTTCGGTTTCATACTTCAAACGAAGAACTGGGATCATTTCTGAGCACCCTAAGCCAGTGACACCTCTCAGCCCCTGTGGCAGGAAGGAAAAGATTTTTGATTGCACTTTGTTAAATATGGCTGCAAAAAAGCCGGTGTATCGAGGTGATGGGCACTGAATTAATATCTCTTTCCATATTCTGGAAGAGACTCTTAATCAAAGCGAGAGTTTATGGCCTGTTTTTAATTTCACAGCTATAAAGACAAACATACAACTTTTTCAAAGTAATAACTAGGAATCACAGAATAAAGCACTTCCCTACCAAATAACAATAACACATTTAATTAAAAGAAAAACTATACTAGCTGTAACAGATTATAGTGTCTATAATTTATTTCTAGATTTATGAGTATTTTATAGTCCACTCTACTTAATGTAAAATCATGTTTTTTTAACTATTATTTCTCTTCTATCGCCTTCTATTCCACATAGGTTAGCAACTATTGCATCCATTCTTTTCAATAAATATCTTAATATAGTTCCCTTCTACTAAAGAAGTATTTTCCTTGCTCATTTTAGCCATACATTGTGTGTCTGTATGCAGGGGGTAAAAAAGCATGCCTGCGTCTGTTTTTCCCTGGCAATCCCATTGACGAGCTTGGGTTAGAGCAGCTGCCCCTGTCAGGGGTCATTGTTGCTGCTGCTGCAATGAATCGTTGGTGGGTCCTCCTACTGAAGTCTTCAAATTATCTGTTTGGGGTTTTTTGATGGCATCCCTACACCTGTTGGTACTGGTGATAGCCCCCAGCTTTTTATCATCAGCAAATTTCATGTTTCTGCTCCATTTGTTAAGACTTTTAATGGAATTACTGTCTATGTTTGGTCCATAGACATTCCCAAGTAGATTTTCTTTCAGTCTCACAGATACCTTCTTAAAACACTGTCTAGTGTCTCCCTTTTAGTCACTTCCTCACACATTTCATCATTTCTGGATGACTCTTCTGCTGACATAACTACGATCCATGAGACACCTTATCAGGTCCTTATTTAAAGACACGAAAGATCAGAACAGTGGTATTTATTTCATCCTGAGTGAATAAATACGTAAATAATTTCACAAAGAAGAGCTCAGCTGGCATGACCTGTGCCATGCCTGAGGACCTCATGGTATATTACACCTTCTTTTTCTTTACTACTTCCTCAGTTAAAGTTTCCCCCAGCCTTTGCACCAAAGCCAGCCCCAAAACTGAGGTCAGGCTATTGGCATTCTGGGTCCCTGCACCACATTTTCCAGTCTTCAGTCCTCTCACTGTGCTCCTGACTTGACAATCTTATTATAGACTCTTCCTCCCAGACCTGCAATGTTACATTCTTACATCTACAAGGAAAATACTTATAATCACATATGATTGCTTGAAAACTCTTAATTAAGGCAGAGTCTGGTCCTGAGTTGCTGTGCAGGTTGAGTAGTGGCTGTAGAGCCTGAACCTAAGCAATTGTGGGGTTTAAGAGAGCAAAGAACATTTCTGCTGGCCTTAATCTTCCACCTTCTGGTTTCTGTTTGACACGATTTCCCTCTCAGGAGCGCTTTGGGCTTGTGCCTCAGAAAAGGAGGAGGGGAATGCTGCAGTTGTCTTTCAAAGCACAAGCAGGTCTGAGAAGACATGCTCCCCAGGCTTGGTTTTAAAAGCTTAGACGTGCTTTTTGGCTTGTGGCTGAGCTGATGCCTGAGTGATTCCGCTGATCATAAAAGACACTGATGCATCAGCATCAGCCAACACCAGAGCCATCTATTTACCCAGAGAAGTGCTGCAATAGATCAATGTTAAATGCTTATTTGCGCTTCACTGCTCCAAGGCACAGAAACTAATTACCAAAGATAAATTAGCCCCTGTGACAGACTAAGAAATACATGTCCCAAGATAGACCACCTTGACCACAAACAGACATAATTCTCCCTCTGTTTAGGAGCAGCGGAGAGTTATGTGGTGTATGGTTCAGCCAGAACTCTCTTGGGATGGAGAACTGTTGGTTTTGTCTGTGTGTTAAGGAGTTGGCAGCCATTCGCTGAGCCCTTGACTCTTCCTTTTCCCTATAAAGTTGGTCACTTGACTCCTTTGTGTCTCTGTTTGTCCAGCTGCAGATTAGCAGCAGTAATAAAACACCTTTATATAGATGCCAGAAAGCACAACTGACGGGAAAACCTCCCCAGGGGTGTTGCATTAACACTTGAGCTTTCCCTCTACATGCTGCCTGCTCAGGAACAACGCATGCCTTCCTCCTCTTCTGTATTGCTCATATATCTGCTGGTAGCAAGTTGAAAGTTTTGTGCTTTGTACGTGATTGCAGAGAGTTTTTCCAGCAAAAAGCCCTCAGTGGTTGTCATTGCAGCTGTAATCAGCGCGTGGCAGACGCAGAAGAGAGCTCGGCAGGATTGCAATCAGATTGTAATGCAACTGCTCCAATTTTACCTCCCCTGTACCTTTTGCATCACCACTCTGCCTCCAACAGTTGCCAGATTTGGTGGATGGGAATCCAGAAACACCTTACCCCATCTTACTCCCTTATTCTCTAGCTAGTGTCTGTAGCTGAGAGATGTGGGATAGACCTCCAGGTCCCTGAGGAGGTGAGTGCTTGGGAAGGTGGCAAAGCTGCTCTTGATTTTCCCTGTAAGGAAAGCAGGACCGAGCTGCTTCCATTAACCTTTTGCCCCCGAGCCCTTACCGAAAGAGCTCGCAGTCAGGCTGGGCACTGCGCTTTCTGCAATTTGTGTAAATCTGGCAGAGTACAGGGAGCAACACAGTTATAATGGACTCAACCTGTACACTGCATCCATCGTAATGAGCTTGGGGGGACCTGCAGGACTGCAGCAGGAATAACTTGAGTGGAGAAACCTCCTGGAACTGCTTCAGGAGTGGTTTCTGGAGGTGATGAAGCCCTGCACGCTCACACACTGCTTCGGGCAGCAAACCCAGCCTGCGTTGGGTTGGGTCGTCTCAGTGTCTCAATATCGGCAGCGAAGCTCATCTGTAACCCAGGTAAGTTAAACTGCAGACCTCAAACAACTCTGAACTTACTACATTACTTCCCTTCCTCTAGGAAAATGCATCTACTGTCTAATATATCTTAGGACTGCATTTGATTTTTTTCAGCTGGTTATATTACTGTGGCATCACAGACCCATCCGGTGCTGCAGTGGAGCAGTCCCTTGCTTGTCACTTTGCACCATTTCAAACTGTATTTTCAGGTCTCAAAGACATCCGTTCCTCTCACTATCGTATCTCAGTCCTCCTCTATATTGAAGGCATCCCCTGGGTTTGTGGTATCAGCACAATATGTCTCCACACACTTCGTTTTCTGCTAAGATCATTAAAGGAAAAAATGACAGCGTGACTGACCCTTGAGGAACATCCTGGAAAATGCTTTTGTGTCCAATGCTCCTTTCAGGGCAAATTCATTGCTACACTCCAAGTATACTTAGGAGGAATAACCTGTATTTTTATATTTATGCTTTGTTAATATAATCTTTTCTAAATATGAAAATCCAGATTTCTATCTGATCAGCTGAAACACCACTGCTGGCTTCATGACGTCTTTCTTCATCTTCTTCATGAACAGTGGAGCAAAACTTTGAAGAAGTTGGTGGAAGTGGCCAAGATTATAGCTGGCTGTGTGTCCACTTGCCAAGGTTTTTGTAAAACCCACTATGTCAGCTGGAGCGGGCACATCAGCACCAGCTGCCAGCTGTGGGGACACCAGCATCCGCTGTCTGTGCCGCAGGAAGCAGCCAAGCCCTTGACGTTGTCGTCAGGAAAGGCAACGATAGCTTAGTTGGCTTTTAAGGCATGTCCTCAAGACCCGACTGGTGGATCTGAATCGCAGAATCACAGAATCACAAGGTTGGAAAGGACCCATTGGATCATCGAGTCCAACCATTCCTAACACTCCCTAAACCATGTCCCTAAGCACTTCATCCACCCGTTCCTTAAACACCTCCAGGGAAGGCGACTCCACCCCCTCCCTGGGCAGCCTCTGCCAGTGACCAATGACTCTTTCCGTGAAGAATTTTTTTCTGATATCCAACCTGAACCTCCCCTGACGGAGCTTCAGGCCATTCCCTCTTGTCCTGTCCCCTGCCACTTGGGAGAAGGGCCCAGCTCCCTCCTCTCCACAACCTCCTTTCAGGTAGTTGTAGAGAGTAATAAGGTCTCCCCTCAGCCTCCTCTTCTCCAGGCTAAACAACCCCAGCTCTCTCAGCCACTCCTCGTAAGACTTGTTCTCCAGCTCCTCACCAGCTTTGTTGCTCTTCTCTGGACACACTCCAGAGCCTCAACATCCTTCTTGTGGTGAGGGGCCCAGAACTGAACACAGTATTCAAGGTGCGGTCTCACCAGTGCTGAGTACAGAGGGAGAATAACCTCCCTGGAAGTTACAAACCTGTACGTACCCAGCTTAGGTGACATGGAAATCATACTACACTTGAACAGTGTTACAGACAACCCCTCAAAGCCCCCTGGTCAAGGTGGTGCTGTTGCAGGTAGGTTTTCATAGTTTTGGTTTCAGGCAGCAGAGGTCAGCATTGTCCTGCTGATGGGCCACCACACATCCCACCTGCAGAGAGAGGCAAAACATTGCAAAGATTGTTTCTGGTTAGTACTTCGTGTTTTCTCGTGATGAAACGGGCATGAATTGTCTTGCAGATACAGCAGCTACTTGGGGGGTAAGCGATGGAGCCACCATCTGCGCCTGCAAGGAGGCAGGGAGGGAGGCTGCAGGGTGGCCTCCTACATGGCATGGGCTGCTCAAGGGCCCTGGAGACAGCTGAGACATTCTCAGGGTGCTGCTATGAGACCTGTGGGACACCTGCGTCCATCTGGAGGAGCAGCAGCAGAGAGGCTGATTCCTCTGACACGGCAAACATCCCCAGACATGGGTGGGCGATGAAGCCTGGGAGGTCTTGGTCATGCTGGGGATGTTTCCCTAAACCTGCTCGTATCGAGACTGTATTTGATTTACATTTTCTTAAATGGCTAAGAGATATTTTAAGCATGTGACTGGCCCAGCTGTCATGGGTTATAGATAATTCTAACACTTCCAAACAACCTATTGGACAGTATAGTTATTCTATTAAATAATTATTAGGTCTTAATAAATTTGCTTTTGATGTAGTGTCGGACCAGGAGAGGAAACAGAGATGTGAACAGATCCTAATTTGGAACATTTTAAGGGCTTGAAAACCTCTACAACACTGTCCACACGGGAGCCACAAGCCAGCATCAGGCAGGTAAGTGATGGAGATTTGTTGTTCAAATGTGTGATTTCTGAAAGAGATTTGAAACACATGACCCATTTGGGGCTTTTAACACAGAAAGTTTGTGTTTATGCTTGGTGGTCATTAAAGTTTTGTCTGGTCAAGCATAGACAAAGAACCATAACATTTGCAGGATACCAATATACACCACATATTTTAACTGCTTACTTAGACTTTAGCCTTTTTCCTTTTTTTTTTTTCAGACTAAATTATATCTTCAGAAGTTTGCAACCATTTTCCTCTATAATCCATGCCTTTAGCACAGAGACAATGCTCTGTGTATATGGACACCAGGCTGTCCAGCTGTCCCTTTCTTGCTGCCTGCTTTTGCGTACTCTGTGGCTCTAATCCACGGCAGATTTCTCGCTTGTAAACGTAGCACTTCAGAAGTGTTATTAAGTGAATAACACACATTTTTCAAAGCCATCAACCCAGTGCCAGTCCATGCAATTGCTGTCTTATGTATCTATATTTTTTCTATAGTAGGGAATTAATTTTTCCGATTAGGAGTAGTTTTTATTTTGAAGTCTTTGTTTTTTTCACTTAAATTTGGAGTGATTCAGCCAGGCTATTTTCAATTCATAGGTTCTACACCATTTTAATGTTACATCACTCTCTGTGCATGACCAAAATATTACAAATCACAAAGCCATCGGCTGTACAAATCAAATCGGTTACCTCAGTATTGTTGCCTTCATCAGTCAAAACACTAATCTTGTCATAAACTCCAGAGGTTCCTTATAGGAGCAGTTTCCATCAGAGATACCATCTGGCTCTCATTGTACATCTCTATTTGAAGCAGGGAAATGGCACGGCCATGGTCTTCCTGGAAGCCTCAACGTCCTGTGGGGACTGTATTTTCACCCGTGCAAAGAAAAGTGGTTTTATGGCTCCAGATGTCTGTGCAGTTCATGGATGGCTGAGGTGCTGGGCAAACTTTGGCCAGGTTTGAGGAAAATGGCAGAACTCAACAGATTCATTTCTTTCTCATAACATTCCATGAGGTACAAAAGGACTTAATTTTGGTCTGAATACGTAACAAAAATAAATAATTTGAAAGGTGGATTTGGTCTATCCTGATAACGACAAGGAAATTTAGGTGGTGGGGTAAACCTGGTGAGCTTGGCCTTCAGCACTAGCTATTCAATTGAAGCTCAACAGAAAAGTACTTCAAATATATGTGATACAATAGACTTTGCTGGATGGATCTAGGCGAGCTGTCTGGGGAGATCAAAGCTGAAGTCTGTTAGATGAACAAACTCTTATTTCCATTCCCTCTGCTCTCCTCAGACATTTACTGTTTCTCATCTACTTCTGTGCTTATATTTTCCATCTCTTGTGCTGGAATGCAGTTTAGCAAGACTGTCCAATGAAAAACCTGTGTTAGACCACAAACGAGAAGTATATCAGTGGGACGAGGATTAACATAACAGCTTTGGTCTTGAGGCATTTATATGCGATGCCACATCGAGATGAAGAACCCAGTCCTTGCACCCTAATACTGTGGTTGAAGCAGCTTGGACCTGGATGATCAGTGGTCCACCCACCTCTCCACCCTGCAGTTTGAGAGATGTTTTCTATTGAGTTCATAAAAGAAACACAACACAGAATCCCCTATTGCTGTGGCAATGGATTCAATCAGTCTCAGCCCATTAGTTTAAATAATCAATATCCGTAAGTGCCATAATGCTGTCTCGTACTTCATCACAAAAGCTGAGAAGTTACAGAAGGTCACGTGTAATTAGGGGCACTGCCTCCATTAACTTTGGGAAAATTAAACAGCCACTATTAGAGCATCTGACAGGTTTCTTCTCTTAGTAAACCTGGTGCATCCAGCTGAAAGAGAGCTGATCAAAGGAAGAACAGGGCATGTTTCTATCAAGGCTTTTCATGGCAATAGGATGTTGCTGCATCACCCATCCAGCAGCCCAATGTGTGCTTTGGATGGCACAGCTACATCTCCCTGGCTGCAGGAGAGTTCCTTTCTTTTTGTGGCACTGACCTCAGCTGCAGACCTGAAACAGTTGTGTCTCTGTTTGTGAAGGATTGCTAAATATCATCCTCCCTTGCTCTGCAGCAAGAAAATTCATGAGGGAAATTGCAATAACTAACACAGAGGAGAGAAATAAATCCCATCTTCCCAAATTTTCTGCCTTGTTTCTGTGTTGTACAGCCTCTGTCAGGAAAAAGGTGGCCCAAACTTTTATATTAAACCACTTTTAAAGCCACTGGGTATGGTAGATAAACCTTTTAAGATTCCTTGGGAAGTTCTTGATGTTTGAATTTCAGAGAGTCCAAACTAAGGCCAAGTTGGCTCTTCACAGGGTGTGTGAGTCCCCCTGAAACCCTAACCACGATGTCAGAAGCAGCAGCAGCTCGAAGGGCTGTGGAAGCACTGGATTGTGGTGCACAAAGGAGCCCAAGCTCAGGTTCAAATATTACCAGACCCTTTGCTTATTCTCTCAGCAGCCTCAGTTACCCAAATTCCTTTTCTGCCTCATTTTGCCCTAGTGGGTGCCTGGCTGATAGTGGAGTACCTGTCCCACTCACACCTCAGCTGCTGGGGGCGTTTCTGTGACCCTAGTAGACCTCAAGCTCCTCTGTCAACACTGAATTTGGCTGCAGACGCAGCTCCAGCCTGGCTGAAGGACAAAACCCACCTTCTAGGAGACAATGCCTCATGGTACTGGCCCGGGAGGCGTTGTGGGGATTGATGCGGAGAAGGCTTTGTCTGCAGCAAAGAAGGAAACCCAGAATCATGGGGTGTGGAGGGGGCAGGAACTTCAGTGAAGCACTGCATGAGACACCTATGACATTCACAGCTGAGATCCTGTCCTTGCCTTGCTGGTGTGGCCCCTCTTCTCTCTTAAACCATGGCTATCTCTTCCCCAGCTTAGCCCAGGAGTCCCAGTACTGATAAACCCATGCCCTGTACCTGCCCAAACCAATGGATGCCTCCATCTTCAAGGTGGGACAGCCCAGCATTAAGACATTGGTCCAGGGCCAAAGATCCCCCAGGTGTGATGGAAGGTTATTAAATTCCTCAACGCATAGGAGGACAAGCACAAAAGCGAGAGCAAAGAACTGGCTACCTAAAACAATGTTTACAAGGCAGGTGTCCTGACTCACGAAATCATTTATGAATATTTCAGGCATGAAAATTTGCGTTGCATTTCTGCACTCTGTAAATGTTCCAGGTTTTTTGAGTGAATTATTTTTCAACCTTAATTATAGAGTCATTTATTTCTTTTCAGTGGGTACAAGTATCCTCCAGATTAGAGGTACATTCCTATTAATGTTCCATTTCTGATGTGACAAAATGGTACATTTGTCTCAAAATACAACTAGTCCAATGAACCAAAAAATAGGTGATTAACAGAAGCCCAGTTCCTGGAATAAATCAAAGATTTGATGTAGAGGTTCTCGTCTCCCCAGTGTGTGCCTTAATCCCTGGTTTATACGCTTATCTGCAGTGCATTTCTTTCTGCCGAACGCTTTCATTTTTGCACAAAAGCAAAACAAAAGGCAATTAAGTCCCAGTGGAACAAACCCAAATGTTTCACAAAATGAAATTCTTGTTTTCTGGCTGGCCTTAAGGTCATTTACTTTGTGAGGAGGCTGCCGTACTTCAGTCTGCAGTGAGACTGCAACAGATGCCTTCGATGCTGCAGCACCACTGAAAGAACGATGCTTGGTGGTCTTTAAATATCCCCATCCCCAAATCCTGGGTGGTCTGTAACCCCGTGCTCAAAAATCCTTCTGTTCTAAGCAACCTACAAAAACATGGTGTAAGAAAGTAATCGTGACCAGACAGTGTTACTGGCTCAGGTAGAAACCGAGCTCCTTAGTCAAAACAGAGGCTTTTGCCTTCTGAGTGACCAAACCCAGCAAGTTTGCCTTGGCTCTTGCCACCTGACTTGATGGATTCCTTCTGTCAAGAGACATAAATATAAGTTTTCCTTAATTTTTCCCTTTTTTCCTTATGACCATCATGCAGGACAGCCTGTGGGCGTTGCAAAGCCACAGTGCAGACATCACAATGATCCATCCCCTGCCCAACTACCCCGGGGGAAGACGGAACCTGCTTAAGTCACCAATCATTGCTCTTCTGCCTGCATTAGTGTTTTACACTGCTTTTGTGTTGCAGCGGAAGCTTTGCTCCTGATTACTAAGAAACAGCAATGAGAAGCCTGTGAGAAGCTGCTGGTAGCTGAAATGTGTGAAAACAGAATCAATGCTGGGGTTTTTTTCCCTATACCCATTCAGCTGCAAGTCATTTAGGGAATTCTCCAAGCCTCAGCTTGCACTTACAGGCATCAGCAAATTTCCAGCCCTCATGGACCTTGACCTACGGACTTACTGATAGGTAACTTATCACAGTGTTTATGCAAATAGCCCTGCCCTTACACTTGTCTCCTGTTTTCTTCTACTTGCATCACTCTTCTTGCATCTTCTCTTTTCAGTTCTCTTGATGATATAGTAAGGACAACTCATTTTTCCTGGAGATGGCCACTGGAACATGGAAGTGAGGGGCTGCTCTAAGGTCAATTAGAGTATTTTACATCTATATCCCGAAGGTAGATACTGGAGCAATATCATCTATAGGAGTTATAAGCTGTGCAGATGTCCTTAAGTTTTAATCATTGCAATACTTGAAGCCCCACAAACCTCTTCTGCCATCTCTGAAAAAAGGTGAGGAGACTGAAGGAGGATTGTCACCACCATACAGAAACACAGAGGAGGTGACCTTGGGCAATGCTGGAGTGAGGCTGGAAATACCCTGGCTTTCCCTTAGCATTGAGTGCCACATTACCCTTTCTGCAGTGTGTGCTTTGATCTTCACTTCTGAGTAATTTTGAGATTTTACTAATTACTAGCCAGTTTTAGGGGACATAGGGTGTTTTTTTAGGGGGCGAATCATTTGGATTTCTTTTTTTCGTTAGCCTATGACAGCTCGAAGGGGACAGTACTGACTGTCTTCATGCTGCTTTCGTAACACACATCCCTAATGTATCCCCACTTTCCCTCTATTGTGCAGGACATGGACTCTGCCCCACAATGTAGACTCTGTCCTGCAGTGCTCATTCTACTTTGTGCATTCTTCAAGAACAATCCAGGGAGGGGAAGGATAAACGGTGATCCCAGCTGGATTGGTGGGTTACTGCAAAAGCTGTTACCCTACATCTAGTCAGAAGTGAAGAGACCCACGAGAACCTCTCTCATGCTGTGTTCCAGAGGATGGGACATGCCTAGGGGAAAAAGCTGTGAGTGATGGAGAAAATGCCAGGTTTTCTGTGCACGCTGGGATGAGTCTGATGGACATGTCACGCTCTGCTTAAATTTGTTAATTGTCAAAAGATGTTGGACTAGTAAGCACTCCCAAAATAGCAATGTCCTTTGTGGACCTTATGCCCGGGGTGCTGATGGAGTTCTAGTTGGGGTGGGACATATAGTGCATAGCTGAAAGTGGCTGAAACAAGTCATCAGATCAGGGTGCGTTGTTCGCAGGCTGAAGTAGTGGGGAAAAATAAATTAAAAAACCACCTCAAGTGCCCTGACGATTTTTGCATGTTTCCTTGTTTTTATCCATCTGTGACTGTGCGACTGTGCAGACTCTGGAGGGTCAGAACTGGACCACTTTTGCGTTTTCCTGCCTGGAGGTGGGAAGTTGAAGATTTAACCCTATGTTATCAGGAAGCATCCCACGGCCAGAGGAATCAACCACAGCCCAGGCTTCCCTCCTCTTGGTTCTGAACAGTACAGTTATTAAAAGAGATGAACTATAACGAGGCGACATATTCTTTTCAACTATCTATCCTTGACATAACTGCTATGCTTTAATGAATTTCATTTGGCTTTGCATTTTCTTCCACTTTAACCATCCTCACATACCCCAGCGCAAAATACTTCCCCTGACACCCTCTCTTAGCCTCCCATTCCCCCCAGAGTCTCGATGTGATTGCAACAGGGAAACAAGCATCTGTGGTGTGACAAGGAGGTGAACTCCTGTCACTGAAACCAGAACTAAATCCTGAAATCCTTTACTTACTCGCCTTTTTGTAGTCATTAACTTTACCAGAGGGTTGTTGAAGCAGAGACAAAAATCAAACCGAAGTAAAACACTAAATGTAATCCACAGAGCAGTTTCATTTCAGAACAGAGATTGCAAAGAGGATTTCTGCTCAATAAAAGCATGAATACACATGTATATATAAAGAAACTTGGAGATTTTTGTCTGTAAGAAGATGAGGGGTGAATAGAAATCAAAATAAGAAAATGGCAATGTAACTTTCTAATAAAACCCTGATACCTTTAGAGCAACTGGTCCTGGGATTTTTTTAATCAGGAAAATAGCTGGGAGTTTAAATAACTTGCAATATAAAGCCTGCACAAAGGAGAGAGTGGACAGGCTAAATCGGATATGTCGGTATCTCTCAGGAGGATATGATGCCTGAAAGAAGCAGTGATACATGGAAACTGCCTACAATGGCACCGACTGGATTGAGGCGAGAGATAGAAATGGTATAAAAAAAATTTATTACAAGCAACAGTTGTAGGCCTGCAGGGCAAAAAGCGAAGAGAGAGCAGGAAGCATTGCAATAGATAAGGAGGGTGAGCAAAAAAATTGAGGGAATGGCCATTACTTGGGCTGAGGAAGGAGCTCAAAGGATGTGATTTGGGACAGGAGGTGGCTGCAGGCAGCACAGGGCTTCCTCCTTCCAGGTCCATCCCCCTGTAAGCCAACAGTCAGGCTACCTGCAGGAAGCCCTCGCAGCCCCTTTCTCCCATGTCACCTTCTGAAAAAATCATTTTCTGACAATAGTCTTCATCTGGCTTCAGTGCAAATAAATACGCCTTCAGTTTAAGGCTTGAGGAAACAACAATAATTTCTTTGAGAGTGGTGTTTCACAGAAAGGGGAAGATCCACAGTACTTTTACTTCTAGGAAAGTTTTAAGGTGGTCTTTTCAGCACCTCTTGCCAACAAATGAACGTACTCTGCAGAAAGGAGCTTTCCAGACAAGGCTCCTCTTGGCTCCAGATTAAGTCGTAATTAAAAAAAATAAAATGACAGCACTGTCCTTGAAAAGGTCTTTGTACATTTCACTTGAGCAGTGTTATGGTACTATTTCAAGAACTTTTGCATGATGTATGTACCTAGCACTGATAAGCGCTAGCAAGGAAGCTGTAGTTTTCTACTGATATTTCATTTATTAATTCCACATTTGCAGCTGTTTTGGCAGTAGTTGGTATGCTCGGCTCTAAAACTAATATATTAGTTTCTGTAGCAAAAAATGTAGTATAAATTAAAACATGGCTACACTCTAATCCAAGCACGGCCCTGGCAGGACACAGATCATCTCACTTTCCACCCTGAATAACAGCATCCAAAGGTCTAATTGCACATGACAGTCGTTGGTCATAACATCTGGCATTAAAAAAAAAAAAAAAAAGTGAGATCATTATTAATGTCAGTATTGCAAAAAAATCAGCCTGTTCATATGGTCCTAGAGGCAGTTTATTTTGTGATTATAAGTTGCATAGAACTACAAAAACTTATTTTTATGAGCGTATGCACTGAAAATCAAGGGCTGGGGAGGTGGAAAAAAATGTGTCTGTGTCCGTCCTGTGTGACTTGGAGGAGTATTTGATCTCTATTTTCTTTATTCCTCCACCTTTGACCGATTGTTAGACTTTGGAGAAATAGCAACAGCATCATTATTTCTCCTTCCATCTGTGCTCAAAGTTGGGAGGAGGTCTGGGACCACATGATTCCCTTGAGAAAGTCCAGATTTGCTGAGCCGGTTTCCCACGCAGGCAGGCTGGACGCTCGCCGGCCCTCTGTTATCAAACATATGTGAGAATATAACTTCATGGTAATGAAGTTGGAGAAGGGACAAAGGGGTTGGAAGGAAAGAAGTCAAACCAAAAAAGGCAAATGCAAGCAGCTGGTACGAAGGGGTTGGGATTGCTGGGTGTAAAGCCAGGCACAGTCCCATGTTCAGAACACCCTGCTCTGTCCCAGGAGGCAAAAATTCTTCAGAAAGACATCTGGATTGTTTTAGATACTTAATATATATAGGTTACCTCAGTCATTTAATTCCTAAAGTGTTACATAGGCTCTGGGCTGTACAGAGACGGGATGGAAAAGCCATTCCTGTCTCGATACTGACAACTGTCGTCTGAACCAGGATCCCAATAGACTTAAAGATAGTACAGGAGATTTTGTCAAAGGGATACTCTTTACCAGGTCATGGTACTTTAAATGCTGGGATTTGGCACAAATGGTGGCTTACAAACATCTGAAGTGTTCCTAATACGTGGTTTTACAGTCATCTTAATGCCAAGATTTTGACTATGAAAGTCATACGCGGCTACTGCCATCAGAGGGGAGTGAGTGTGTCTAAGCCGTTTCCAAAGCTTATCATAAGTTCCCACAGGAAGAGATATAAATGGCACGAAAATATTACACTTCAAGCAGAGAGATTTAGGAAGCATGTGAACCATGCCGAAGAGCTGTAAGTGGAATATTCAGTTGTCAAAGTAATGCTGCGATGGCAGCCACTGTGCTCGCTGCATTAACATATCAGAGCTGGAGTGACAGCAGACGTCAGTGCCATGTGCTCCGGGAGGGGGGTGATGGCTTCCCAAAGTGGGGTTAGAAGAAAGCCCTTCTCATTTCAGTTGATTGCTTTTCAAATGCGACTCGTTCAGATCCTCTTCATCCCGGGAGCTCATTAGGGAACAGCTAGAAGAGGAGGTGAGGGAAAATTAATAACACAGAAGGTGCTGATCGCAAGTGGATGTTGTGTAGGTATCAGAAAGACAGGGATCTTCTGAGATCGGGAATATTTATTTCAAAATAAACAACAGGCTATTTCTGTTATAAGTGAAAATTATTTAAAACATGAGCAGATGTTAAGAACCGCATGAATTCTGTATAGCTTCATACCTTTATTAAGGTGCAGCTTAATAAAGTGGATCTGAATCTCCCCTGAGTGCCAGCCCCATTGACAGCCTCTGAAAAAAGATGTCCAAGGTAGAATTTTTCATTTATAGGTAGCTAGATATTTCTGTCAATTCTGTCCTCATATCACTGCATTTTGAAAAGAGAAAATAATTACTCCCATATATGGGTAAAATGCCCTAAAAATTGCTCTTTTATTAATGACTGATTGTTGCTTCCTGAAACACATACCTGTGTAGAAAAGCTAATCATAAGCAAAACGGAAAAGAGGATAACCCATCCCCTCTTCCCTGGCATAATCCTTTTTCCCCATCATATCAATAACCTGAGCCAGGTCTTTGCCGAGTCCTTCACGCTTCTTCAGCACAGAAACTAGTTCCTTGGCAGAGACTGAAATCCCAAGGGAAAAATGAGTTGCATACCGCTCAGGGGCAGTGGGAGACTGGGGCTCTTGTGTCTGGTCCATCATTACCTTGTGGCTTTGCAGGATAAGAGCTCTATGCTCTAGGTGCTCTCTAGCAGCATCCATTCCCATCAGACCTTTCTGGTAAGGAGTACCAGTTGCTGAATTGTCCACCAACTTTTATCACCTCCAAACTCAGACACAATAATGAAATCCCTTACCAATATTCTTTAGAACTTGAATTTCTTTCTATGAATAATTTAATTAAGAATTTCAAATTCAAATTCCTAATCAAAATACTCTAATTTTTTTTCTTTTTTCAGTCTGGGAATAGAGCACTGATTTGTTTCACTAATTACAAGCCAGAAGTTTGGTGCATAATGAGATATTTTACAAACAATCTTTGATTCAATTAACTTCGGGGAGAGGGAAAAATCAAAATTATTTTAACAAGGGCAAACATTTGTAAAAATGATAATCCATTCCTCAGAAGTACTTGGGAAGATAATGCAACACATTTGTTGAATAAATTCATACAATCATTAAGATTGGAAAAGACCTCTAAGATCAAGCCCAACTGTCAGCCCAACACTACTGTGCAACCATGTGCTTTTTGAACACCTCTGGGGATGGTGACTCCACTGCTTCCCTGGGCAGCCTATTTCAGTGTTTCACCACTCTTTCAGTAAAGACATTTTTCCTGGTATCCAGTCTAAACCTCCTCTGGCACACCATGAGACCATTTCCTCTCATCCTACCACTTGCTATATGTTCTAAGCAGCCAGGTTCAGGTTTAGCCTGTTGAAGTTGCTCAGTGTATTACGAGGACAAAAAGTGAAAACACATCCAGGCATTAATTTTTGCAATTTTAATGGTGGGGAGTGTCTTTGAGGATGAACCAGTTGCGGTGGTTTGAGACTGACATAAGTAAGCATAAGGGGATGCTACACCCCTCTAGCACCAAGTGCTGCAGCAGCACAAAGTTTGAATGCCCCAGTTTTAAAGTGATGATGCCTATGCTGATATTGAGGAGAGACAGCAACTTCCCATCCAGATCTGATGGGAAATTCATGGGGTACAGCTGTGGTGGAGCCCATTGCACCCACCTGGGACTGCTGTGCCCATCAAACCCACCCCAAACGCATCATGAGGACAGGGGCTGTAACAAGGACCCCTTCGCTCTGGGCAGAGACCGCTGTGCTGCAGTTCTCCCAAGGCACTCTGGTTTGTGTGGGCTGCATCTAATGAGCTGCAGGAGGAAGGGAATGGCTGTGGCCTTGCAGTTGGCCCCTCTCCCCTTGCCCGTGTGTGTGTGTGTGCATGCAAAGCTTTGGAAATTTCCATTTTAATAAAAGCAACCTTGGACGAGCATGAGCAATAACCTGTCTGCTCTTTGGCACAGACAGTTTGGTTGCCCTGTAAAATGAAATTTTGCTACCCCGGTGCAGTGATCTTGTTATCAAGTCCAGCTTACATCAGCGTGCTTTATTAGAAGACAGCACAAATAATTCTTTAGACATTAAGCAACACCAAGTTTCTGCTTTTATCAGGCTGGTTGAGGTGATTAAATCAGATCCAGAGGTAAGCCAAATAAAATCCTGGATCTCTGGACTCAGATATTTGATCCATTTACAGATGCTTTGAAGCCTGGTGACAGAATAGAAACTAGGTCTTTCCTGACCAGTCTTTCTCACTCCCGCTGCCACTTGAAAATCCAGTGCCCTTGGTCTGATCCATATGCTTTGGTCTGTTGGGTTTTCTTAAGGCAGGGGGGACACTACATATGGATCCATCCCCTGCCTGTTCCCAGCATCAGCCTGGCTCAGCTGTGACTCCAGGCTTTAGTCTATGCTCCAAAGGAATCGATTTTTGCCCAAGCGAGGGTCACTGCAGCCATACAAGACCGATGTGCAATTCCCTTGCTCCTGTCCCTTCCAAGATAAAATCAGCATTACACAGCTTTATGCACGTAATCACCCATCTTCATGTGTAACCAACAGCCAGTCCCAATGCTCCACCTGTACCCAGCATTTTTATTGACTTAGATTGCAATTCTCATCTCTGAAGGCATCAATTGATTAACCAGTCATCATAGCTATTCTAAATCTTCAGTGGAAGAAGAACCTATGGGAAAAGCAGAACAACCTATGGGAAAACCAGAACAAGCTATGGGAAAACCTGCTTTGCCTCTGGGCACAGCTGGTGGCCACCTCAGGAGCATGTGACAGGGCACATTACTCGACACCTTTCCTACTTCAGTGAGGGCTGGTTCCCAGAATTGATCCCAGCATCCCTGGCAGAATAATTTATAATGATTCATTCGGACCAAGACTGAAACATTTAACTCCTTTTTTCTCCTTCCCAGAGTATAAATGTTCAGCCAAAACCCACACAGATGTACTCCAGAGAAGGAAATAATCTGCAGATGTTGACTGTTCCTAGCTCTTTCCTTGCGTAAGGGGCCAGTGACAACTATTCACGTCCTTGCCAGGTTTCTGGGTGGACTCCTCTTGCTCACGACTTTGTGTTTTAATATTATACCATGTCAGTGTTGGCCAAGTGTCTACAGAGTTATGAATTGTCCCCTGAGCTGTCATGACAGAGAGATCTTTAATGCACAATAGTTATTATTTACAAAATATTGATGTCCTTAACACTTGTGGGATCTCTTTTCAATAACTCAGCCTCCTGCCATCTAGGACAGTGATGTACATAGGACAGTGCATGGTAAAATGGCATAGGGAGGGGATTTTTCATTTATAAATATTGATATTAAAAAGTGCAAAATCAAATTAATGAACAAACCGGTAGGTCTGCCTGAGGGCAATGTGACCGGCTTCTCTGCAGGATTTCATTTTGCAGAGTGATGCCAGCCCCTGTCCTGGCTCCTGCCCTTCTCGGCTGGCTCATAGCCTCCGGCTCAGCAAAACCCTGCCCTGGGAGCAGGTGCTTCTGCAGCACATCATATAGACACGGCTGGAAGGGAAAAATGCTAGGCAATGGTGCAGCATCCTCCTCCCAAATTACCCTGCACCAGGGCAGCGCTAAGCCCACGTCAAATTGAAACTGCTGGGGTTTGGCTTCAGGCTCACAGAATGTGTCTCCAGGGGAAAATAAAGCAAGATAACAGCAGCATCTTTTATTTTCATAGAGCACTTAAAAGGACCAGATGCATATAATTTTTAATTTTGGCTTTCTAAAATTAGGCTTGCCTATTAAATGGCAACTGGCACTTGGAAAACTCTTTTAGTGGATTGCAGAGGGAGAAAAACATGGGCCAGATTCACTGAGTTTACTTTCCTTTGAACAACTTGCACAGCTTTGGTGATCCCAATCCAGATTTCTAGAACTGCAAAGAAAACCAGGAGAACACCACTGACCTTGCTGTTCTGCTCTGTTTGAACAGTGGTGTTTATCGCTGAAGTTGAGCCAGTTGAGCTTTGCATGGCTGCCACTGCAGCAAGGTTTGCACCCACAGTACATGTAGGAGCAGCTGTTGCACAATTAGCTTTTGCTGGGACTCTGCAAGCCAAGAGAAGCTGGCTCAATTTGTAGCTGTCTGACAGAATAGCTGGGGTTTTATTTTCCTTAAAACATCTCTTGCAAATAAAGTTGTGATTGTTGGTTTGAAACAGCCAGGCAGTTGTGGGGCTGCTCATCCCTCCTGTGGAGCTTTGGTGTCCCTCTTTGCTGAGGGACTGGTAGAAGGTATCAAAACATCATGGTCCTGAAGCTCTCAGTTTGCTCCTTGGTGAAGGGATTCATGCCTCCTTCCACCCCAGCGGTTTGGAAATGGTGCTGTGTATTGAGGAAAAAAAACAACACAGCATGTTTTGCCTTCCCACACAGTCATTGTTCTAGCTGAACAATTTTAACTATCAATATGACATCTTTATTTCAATAAACTTTCAGCTAAATGTCAACCTATAGCCATTTTTCCAGTAAATGTTCCTTTGAAAGCACGGTTATTAATATTATTGGTATTATTTCATATGACTTTTTCAATGTGAACAGTTCATTTCTCCACGAATAGTTCATTTCTCTATCTAAGTCCAGAAGGAAAACATCTTTATTTAACTTCAGAAAAATTATTTTGCGCTAAACACGAAGGAACAATGAATAATTTGTGGCATACACAGGGTAAATATTTAATTAAGGCTCTGAACACTAAACCACAATGTGATAGCAGACATGGGTCAGAGCTTTTTTCCACGCTTGTGTTCCCTGGAATACTCCTAACACGGCTGGGGATGTTGCACACAATTTGGAAAATACTCCCCATTGCTCAAGCCCTGGAAAGTAGGTGATAAGCAAAATCTCAGCTGCTGGCAAGAAAACCGGTTGAGAAGCCAAGTAATCTATAACGGCAGGCTTCTATAGGCAAACTGTAAATGACGCTGTACATCGTCGTGTGCCACACACTGAGACAACTGTTCTCAATTTGTCAAGAGTACCGTTTCTTATATACCAGCAGCAGGGCTTTATTTTTCATCCAGACCCTAATTAACAGGTTGATAGCTCTCCGTGTCTAAATGCTCCCCGTGTGTTGGTGGCCATGCCAGGTGTGTCTCGTGGACGCACAGTCAGTGTGGACCACACAAGAAGGTGAGGGTGGACATGGCAGGCAGCGTTTAAACAGCTCGCTCTGCCTCTGGAGGCAGCTGCTGCTGCACCAGATGATGATATCGCTTGCTCCTTTCTCAGGCAACAAAACCTCCTCCACGCTGCCACATCACACACCCAGGGGTGGGATGGGACAAGGGAGCTGCTGGGAAGGTGGCCCGCCGGGAGTGTGTCGGCATTGCTCCGCGGGAGAGACTGCAGCCCTGAGAAGAACAGACCGCTTGTGCGTGAGTACAGCTGCCCGTGAGGCAAGCACGGACTTAACAGCTTGCGTTCAACTCCTCCAAGAGGGATCCCTGTTACGCTGGCATTCAGCGACAAGCCGTAATCCTGTGCTCATAAGCCCAGGTTCCTACTGCAAATAGTCCACAGCTGAGGGCATGCTCTGTTTTCTGGTTTGACGTAGAAGATTTAAAGAGTTTTACAGTGAGTTGAAAGCAGATTTAATTCTTCCAGTGCCAGTGCAAACCGGGGGTGGATCAAATAACTGCAGCGTAAACACAGAATCCATTTTTGAAACTCTGCGATCTATTTAGGGATCTACACATAAATTTAGATTATTACTGAGGGGAACGCTCCCAAGTGAATATTATTATCCAGAAGTTTATATCAGTCTCATTAAGAAAAAAAAAAAGTCATTTTCTTCCTTCTCTTTACTCATTTTTAAAGTTAACCGGCCACGATTCAAACAGCAAAACACATAATGAAACAAATGGGGCAAATTCAAACAGCCAAAAGCATAATGAAATAAATGAGACAAATTCCTTGAACTGCACCTAACAGGAAAATGAATCTCAGTTGCTCATTAGAGACCGACAAGCAGAGAATGTTGGCAAATTAAATCATGAGAAGTAGAGGGAGGCATAGAAAAAAAGGTTGATTACCTAAATCCCCTCTTATTAACTGCAAAATATTTTTTCAAGATTGAAGGTAGTAAAATAAAATAGTGGCAAATGACAAAACCTCTTCAGGCACTTAAAGTAGAAAATGAGGAGTTGGGCAGAGCAGAGGAATGGGTAAACACGGAATATACCACTTTCTTTTCAGGGTAGGTTAGCACTGAGCAAGTCTCACTCAGCGTATACAGGTGTTTGCTTCCTTACCCTCTCAGGCAAAATTTGTAATTGTTTCCTTTGATTAATTCAGATTTTTCTGAGAATTTGAGTGCTCATCATCTGGGAAAAAGAACTCGGGATGTCAATGTGCCCATCCAAGGCTGACGTGGTGGCTGAGCAGGGTGGGCAGCATGAGCAGCAGGTACCACCCCATGGCCCTTGGCAATGGTCCTTCACCTAATTGAGTCAATTCAGCTCCAATGTGTTGGTCTCTTTGTCTAATGCACGGGCCAGACTGCTTCTCTTATCTAACCCCACCAGGCTGACAGAAGCAGGCGGCATGAAGGCGAGCTCTGTGGCTGAGGGGGCATCGCCTTCCCATGCTGCTCAAAACTGGCCCTTGTAGGCACCCAGGGCCCAGTAAAGTTTTTAAAGCTCTCTTGTCGCTTGTTGCCAGGCCCCTTTTATCATTGTTGTTGTCTATCTCACCTGGTTTTGCTGGCTTTTCCCTTAAAAACATCCTTGCTGTCTGAGAGGGTGGGACACAGCGATGTGCTGAGACCTGTGTCTGCCTTGATGACGGTATGGGTGGAAAACCACATCTTGGATCCTGCTCTGGAGGTTGCTGCTGGACTTTGGGACTGCCTCAAATTGAGTAATTAACGGGTTTTTGCTAACTGACCTAGCAGCTCTGGTAACAGCATGCTCTGGAGGAGGTGTATCACCACCAGCCTTTAGTACACATCCTCCTGTGGAAACCTTTGGGATGTGGCTCACAGAATACAAAACCAAAACACGTCACAAATTGGTTGTGTTCTTTGGCATGAGCAGCAAGGAAGGTGTGCAAAGCCAAGCAGCTCACAATGCCACTGAAAATCAGGGAAGGATAAGAAGAAGAAGCTAGGGGACTGTAACTGCTCAGCATGTCAGCTGCCCCTAGAAGTCATCCTCTGAGGAGTGAGCACCGGAAAGAGAATAAGGGTATAACCAGGCAATGTGGACATGGACATATCAGGGGGAAATAGTGCCAAGTCAATATTTTTGTAGGTGGTGTAACAGTCTCGATGTATAGGGTAGAAGGAGACGCTCCTATACAGAGACTTTAGTGTTGGCACTATCTTGTACGACTTTCTCATGAGCAAGCAGGAAACATGTAGCCTTGTTGAGACAGCTGTTGGATGAGTAGAAAATCAGTTATACACTCCAAAAACTTCTCAGCAGTTCTGTGCTGGAAAGGGAGGCAATGAGTATGAAACTCAGCCAGCTACTCTTTTGTGTTTGCACCCATGATTTGGAGGAGGGACAAGATTGTTATTTAGTGTGCAGCTGGGAGGGACTAGCGGTACAACAGAAGGCAGAATTGTTATTTAAAGGGACAAGAGAAGTAGTTTGGAAAGATCCCCACCCAAAGCCTGTGGCTTCGATTTCAGCGGTCACACCGGTAAGCGAAGGCAAGGAGTGTGGGGTCTTGGTGGGTAGAGGGAAGCTGTTCCAGCTGCACTGTGGACCTTAGTAGGTGGGAGGCTTAAATGCTTCACTTAAGCCACAACAGGGCTTGGCTGGAGACAATCCAAAGGGAACAATAAAAATATGAGAGGTGGCTGTTACCAACCTCTTCAGAGAAGTCAGATCTGATTGTGAGAGATGTAGTGTGGTTCTTAAGCCCGGGGCTGACAAGAAGGAAGGTGAAAAGTTTCTCCTTGCCAGTTAGGACAAGATGCAATGGACTTAAACTGCGATTTAACAGGGGATGCACACGTCTTTGTGCAGATTTCAAGGTACAGCCCAATGTTTCCCGGTAGCATGCTCTGTCTCCCCTGCTCCCAACTCTGTGTAAATTGGGTTTAGCACAACATCCATTCCAGTAACTCACGTGGCTTTCATGAATTAACTACTTTGCCCATGGGAATCATACCATTATCTTCAGAGGAACTAGAAAAATAAAGAGTGCATTTATGGGGTTTTTATTGTTTTCACCCCACCATCAGCATTCCCTTTAAAAACATCAAAAGAGTAGAAAAAAACAGATAGAGACATCTGCCAGCATCTCTGGAGATGTGTGTTGCACTTTCTTCTAATCCAGACCAAATATTTGGAGCCTCTCCATGCCTTCAAGAAATAGGGAAATTTTTCATTTATTTAAGAACTGTCTAAAGACCCTTTTACTGGGTTTTAAGAGAGCCCTGTGTCAGCACAGTTAGAAAATGCTGGCTTTTCTTCTGCGCAGATTAAAGATGATATATTGCCCTTTGCTGCTCAAACCTTATTTACAGTTCCTATGGCAAAATTGCGTAATACTTTTTTAAGTGCTGTGAGGCGCAGGAGCAGCAGGGCTGAGGACAGGGAACAAAGTCCAGGCACACTCTGTTTTTTACCTCCCTGGTGTTATTCCTTCTCTAGGGCTGAAAGAAGAGCTGCAGGGAACATTTTGCCCCTTCATACACTCTTCCAAGCCCAAGCATGGCATCACCCATGAGGAACTTGCTCAACGACCCTGACAGATACCTCCAGTCTTTCCGCCTCTTCCTTGCGAATTCAACTGAGCACCAGTGCATGCAGGAGTTTGTGGAGAGGCAGCTGGCAACCCTGATAGCAAGGTAACACGGAGTTGGCTAAACTGAGCTGAAGGACAGCCCAGTGGCATAATCCCATGGAGGGGATGGGCTCCAGGGGCTGCCTGTGAAAGGCAGATTGCTGTTCCCCGCTGGCCCCCCATCTGTAGGTGGCTGATAGGACTTGGCTGGAGATTTCATTTACACATGTTCCCGAATGGCTGTTCTTCAGGACAGAGCCTGCCTAGCAGGGAGGAGATAAGGCTGAATTGTTTCCTTGCATGCTTACCCTGAAACAACTCTAAAATGCAGTAACAGATATTATGTTCCGACATTAAATTTGATTGAAAGCATCTTTTTAAAAGTAATCTTTTCAGGTAATATTTAGGCTCTGTCTAGTATGTGTACCAACACTCCTACTTTGCCTGCTGGTGTGTGTTTTCTGCTGAACCCCTCGCTTTGGGGGCTCACTTGAACAGCAAGCAGCTGGGGTCAAATCCTGGTTTTGGGGAGACCCTTCTTTGGGTCCAGGGGTTTATGACTGTCAAAATCTCGCTAAGATTTTAAACGTCCTACACTCATCTCTGTTTGTCCCCATATCGCAAAATATAAAACTTGTACAAATAATTTTAAGTTGCTGGTCCAGATTCAGGGAAGTCTCTAGTTCTCGGAGCACAGACATGGAGAAGACATATACCCGCTGCTGCTTGCATGCAGTCATGGTAAAAGCTCCTCTATGGATTGCCAAAATAACTGGAAAACAGGAATCTCCAATGAATTCTGAATTCTGCCAGCTCACATGGTCGTACGTGTGCATGTTGCATTTGATTTTGTCTTGCAGATTTTAGGCCTCATAGGATCTCTTGTGCTTCACAGAATGGATGTAACCCTCTGTATTGGTAGCTCTCCTAAAATGTATAATATTTTTCAGTATAGGAAATGGGAAGACTACAATCAATATTCTGAGCGTTGGTGGTGGAGCAGGTATGCTATGAACTTCAATGCTGTTATACTTTTACTTTTTTTTTAAAGAATAGGGGATTACAAGTTACAGAAAGGAATGGGAAATAAATCTTTTCCTGAAAACTCAGCTCCAGGGTACAGATGGTGTTAGCTAGTGTGTGGCCGCGTTGTCTGAAAAGAGGTTGTGCCTCCCCACACTGATTTTACTATGTCCTCCATGAGAAACCATCACTCCTCAAGAGCAGAGAGAGGCTTGAACTGCCCCACACAGTTTCCAGGAAAAAAAAAAGATGCCATAATGGCCTATATATATCAGAATATTAAATTTTACTTGCATTACAGTTGCTCTCCCCTGTAACTATTTACTGATGGAGTACCTCCCCATCATTGCTGCCTCCTGCCCTGTTACATGAGAGCCTCAGCTGACCTCTCTATTGCTTGTACATACTTGCTGATCTCCACCGATGCACAAGCCCTTCCTGGAGCTACTGTCACCCAAAACACTGGAGCTGAACATAAGTTCTAGAAGAAATCAGAAGGAATAAGCCTCTTATCTGAAGTTCACTGGGTGTAAAAACAATACCAATAACATCAAGCGGCTTCTTCTCATTAAATTCTTGCTTAAGTTCCCTCATAATTAAAGCTCGTGTTTTCTAATTCTGCTCTGCCCATTAAGTCATCAAAATTAAATTTTATAAGAACATTTAATTTAGTTTAAATGTTTTAGCTATACCATCTCAAAAGACTTATCTCAGCTTTGTTAATCTCTCCTAAGAAGTAAAAATAATTGTGCACAAGTGGTGGGTGTTAGTTATTAAACAGGCGGTGTGACAGAGCAGAAACATTGCTCTCCGTACTAGGGAAACCACTCTTCTTCCAAAACCAATGATTTTAACAGGACCACTTTACTTAGTGGGGTACTTAACTTCCCGAGCAGGGACACTCCAGCTTACCATCATGGGTAGTCAATCAACCAACAAAGGGCTACAAAGATGATCAGAGGGCTGAGGCACCTCCCATACAGGCTGAGAGAGTTGGGGGTGTTCAGCCTGGAGAAGAGAAGGCTCCTTGGAGACCTTATAGAGACCTTCGAGTACCTGAAGGGGCTACAGAAAAGCTAAGGGGACACTTTTTACAAAGGCTTGTAGCGATAGAAGTAGGGGGAATGGCCATAAATTGGAGAGGGGCAGATTTAGACTGAACATGAGGAATTTCTTCACCATGAGAGTGGTGAGGTCTTGGCACAGGTCGCTCGGGGAATTTGTGGCTGTGAACACCTGGAGGTGTTCAAGGCCAGGCTGGATGGGGCTGTGGGCAGCCTGGTCCAGTGGGATGTCCTTGCCTATGGCAGGGGGGTTGGAATTGGATGATCTGTAAGCTCCCTTCCAACTCAAACTCTTCTATGATTCTGTGATAACAACATAGAGGGAAAACTCATTTTATGATGTAAAATACCCCTACACTACTGAAAACCTGTTCCTTGCTGACTTGTTCCCACCATGGATCCTTGGAAGGTCAGGAGGCAGCAAAATCCCAAATCCCTTCAGCTATCCCTACCTGACATTGGAGGACAGTGATGGAGCTGCTGCCCTGTCCCCATCCACCCCTGCGCTTTGTGGAGAGGAGGCGCAGAAGGAAAGCTTTTCCTTTCCACTTTTCCACCTGGAGAGACAAGCAAACCATTTAATGTAGCATCATATCCCATTACACTCGCCCATCTACAGCATCTGCCTTCGCCTGCAGCCTTTGCCTTATTGAGTTCACACTCCAGCACGCTGCACTCTGTACCTTTAAAAACCATAAAAGTCATCAACGCTGCTGTAAAGTAGCAACTGTGCTATAAACTATCCTGTTATGTAAAATGTTTAATTAGAAACTTAATGGTGAACATAGTGGTAGCCTTTAAAAGGTAATTGTGTTGGAGAGTTTAAATAATTCGGATAGCCTAATTGCCAAGTTGTTGATAATGCAAGCTGCCACAGATTTGACTGTAAAATGCCTCAGGACACTTGTTTGCATATAAAGGAGCTAACTGAAGTCAATTAAGGCTGTGGATTAAATTATGAATCAAAGGGGTGTTTTTTTGGTTAAAAACAATACAAGGGTGATTTGACCACAGAAGAGTGGAAGGGAATGTATTTACCTATTCACATACGGAAATGCAAAATTTGATTTCTTTTTATCAGGATCCACACAGTCTTTTCAAATGGCAAATCCATTTTATGGAAAGTTAGTAAAGCAACCAAAAATGAAAATAGTGCAGTAATTCATTACAACTCCTGTGTTCCAAAATTTTACAACAACAACCTGCAGATGACTGGCTGTCACAAGTTTCGCACTGATAGCAAATGTACAGCTATTTCTTTTGCTTCAGAAATTCAATTTCCCTCCCTCAAAGACCGTGCTTGTGGAGATGCCACATATATTTTGGTGTTATTTGTTGCCCTAAGAAAGACATGTAAGTGAAAAATATTGAACTTTCCCTCACTTTTTATATCAAATTCTCAGGACATTAATGAGCAGGTGAAGGGCGGGCTGGGGTGCCTGATTTTAACAGATGGTGATACGTAGTGGGGTCAGAAGCAAAGAGAGAGTTCTTCATAGTGAAGACTAACCTTCTGGACAAGAACATGATGGGCCAGGTTGAGCTCTGGGGAACACATTATAGCTATTTATTCCCTAGTTATTTCCTTGTGAACCTCAAATCTTCCGTATAATGGAGCTAACACTGAAGTGGTGGGAGCCCACGGGTATTGAAAACCATGAGGATAGGCAGAGGCCATACAGTGCGGGTTGTCCCTCTGCAGTCCCTCTGCAAGGGCCCGTCTGGTCATCAGGGTGATCTTCCATTCAGGACACAATTTTGTTCACTTGCAGGGAATTTTATAACATGGAGTTGTGTGCAAGCACAAGTACATCTTTCAGGACAAAGCTCAATATTTGTCTGTAACGTGGCCCCTGGATCTTTATTATTCACCACAGTTACTCTCTGCTTTACCCGTTCTTCCTTAATTTATTCTTCTACTGTTTTTTCATACTAAAATTTATTCAAGCGCAATAAGCAGAAGTGAGCGTTAAGAAAGCAAAGCAAGCCAGTGTGATATTGTCCCTGGACTCGTGCCTCAGGAGCATCATCTTCCTGAGTATCCTATGTTGCGGATGGGGAGAGGTGGCCATGAGAGATGGCAGCTCTTTTTAAATTTTCAAATGCTGTATTTATTGGTAATTCCATGGGTGAAATAATTGCAGCTAGCTTGAACAGTGTCCAGAGAGAACTATTCCTCACAAAGAATGTACAGTCTGTTCTGAGATATTCTGTAAACAGAGGCTAGATAAACATAAATGGTATGTGCACTGTTCATTTTGATTTTGGAAAAAAATTCACAGGACACTAAAGACAAACAGATGTAAAAGTTTCTGATTCCAGTATAAACACATAGTCTCTTCTCCCTCATCCACATGACCTGGTAACCAGTGAGATGCTTAGCTAAAAATGCTCCTACTGACTCTTAAGAAATCCTGCCTTCGGACATCAGAATTGGTACCATCGGAGTTTTTTAGAATCTTCTGCAGGAGGTTAGGATGCATCCAGAAAATATGAGATCGAGCCACACACATGACTGCGTCTGGATTTCCCCTGATGGTGGTAGTCAGAAAGAACACATGAAGACAGTTTGGACTGACATTTAAGTTTTTCTCAAATCGTAGAGCTAAACCCTCAGTGGTAATCTGCTGAGAGTACAAAACAGTTGCATGTACCTGTGTGGTACATTTACTGTACATTAATAGCAGGTATTAGTCTTCAAAACGGGGAATGTGATGGTGGTGGACATAACATTTGCCTGAGCTTAGCTTTCTTGTTGCATCTCATGTTCCCTGCTTCCCTAGGTGAGATTGACCTGCTGATCCTTTCAAAAGTACAAGCCAGATATCCAGGGGTCACCATCAACAACGATGTGGTAGAGCCGAGTGGTGATCAAATCTCCAAGTACAAAGGTATTCTTGCATTAAAAAAATTAAATTTACATTCAGTAATCTAAATGCATTAAAAAGAGTTGAACACTGGGTGACCCCACATTCAAATGCTTTCTTGTAAGAACTGACTCTTAAAAGTTAAAAAAATCACTATCTTATGCTTTTTTTTTTTTTTGCCATCATTGCTTTTCAGCAATGTTCAGTGTCTCTTTAAGATCTTAATCTCTCATACTATAAAGAACTCTGTGGGGCAAACACTCAGACTAGATAACCTTTAAAAGCTAAGCAAGGTGGGAACTGGTGGGGGGTTGTGTGGGAATAAAGAGCCCCAGATTTCAGAAAGTTCTTCTCCTTCAACTTGCACTAAATCAGGATACTTCCTCTTTATCAAAGGGAAAATTTTAGTGTCTCATGGTAATTTTCACATACCTTAAAAATACGTTTCCAAATAGCAAATGGCTAAACCCCACAGTGTCGCGCTAGCTTACTTATGAGCCTTTGAATTACAAAACATGTAAAGGGAGAGGAAAGATTTTTGCTGTGTGCTCCATTGCTTAGAACTTGTTTCTTTCCACCAACTCCAAGGTCTGAGTAACATTCAGGAAGGAAAGCCAAGCATTTTCCAAACACGACTGAATGGTAGCAAGGATTCTTTTATCAAATTGCCCTGCAAAGCAAGCATTAAATACCAATCCACAGTTTGACTGTCACTGGATTAACACCTTCCAGGCTTTACATTAGCAGGTAATTATGGTCTTGTATGGAGGTGACACCAGCTACACCCTACATGCGGTGAACAGCCCTGAGCAGAGCACACTTTGTCAGAAAGTGGCTGCTGAATGGATGTGACAGTAATGAATGAACCTCGGCAGCAGACTGTGTTGTTGGAAATGCTCCAAATCATAGTAAATACCAGACTGTAAAACCACGCTGTAAATCTCCAACTCTTACTTAAGTCCTTTAAAACGAAGCATTCCCAGTATGAAGCAACTTGTAGAAGTCTAAGAAAAAAAACAACAATAACAATACCTTTCTCCTTGCAGTGGGAGAGTTCAGAGTCACTGGAAGCACCAAAGGCTCCTAGGAGACACACCACTTTTTTGTCTCTGCCTCTGTATTACATGGACCTGGTCTTTGAAAAGGTGGCCCATGCAAAATCCCAGGAACTTTTATATTGATCCAGGCTGAGGTAGTAAAGGATGGGCAACAGAACACTTGCTCTGTTTATAAGACAGTCTGGGCACTTGGACATAGCATTTCTGTCCTGTTTGGGCCATTAACCACAGGCTGCGTGGAATGGAATTTGCACTGATTCTTCCTAGTGGCCTCATCACCTACCAGCAATTAGCCGGCAGTCCTATCGTACTTCAGTGAGTTTCCTCCCAGAAGAAAGTCAAAGAAAATATAAGATGTTGTCCTTATTTTAAGTTTTATGCTAAACTAGAAATGAAATATTCATCTGAATTTCTTTCTTTAAACTTTCTTATTTAGTAATTAATCATGTCCCCAGTAGGTATCATTAATTAGGTTTCTAAGCCCTAAGATTTTCCAGAGAGAATTGGAAACATTATCTGTGCCTCTGAGGATTCAGTAGTTATGTTTTCTGCCTAACCAGATACTTTCTTCTTGGGAAGGATAAGCCACACTCAAAAGAGAAACTTCATACTGGGATATTCAGTGATGACAAACTGAGGTTTATCTTAGGCTGTGTCGTACACCGAAGGCCCTCTTCAAAGCTCCATGGCCAGGCTGTGAATTTCCTTCATTCCTGATCCAAGTCCAGATGAAGCCTCTTGGTGACCGTGGTTGGAGTTGGTCACACCACAACCCACCTGCGTTGCCACTGCCTGCACAGCTTGGCAGAACTGCAGGCAATCCAGTTTTGATGGCACTCGCTCAGGGCACACGACCAGCTTCTGATCCATAAAAAAATTCGGGCTGAGCCCAGGAGAAAACTGAGGAAAACTTTTCCAAACAGTTAAGATGATATGTTTTGGCTTCAGATGAATCTTTGGGCAGAAACCTCCCATAATCAGAATGAATTTGTCCTTTATGAAATTTCGACTTTAAAAGCCCACCCTGGCAAGCAATTCGGTTTTCTTCCCAGTGTCTCCTTGCAGACTGACTAACGATTGAACTGATCCACATTGCACCAGATTGTTTGTGATGGTGATATGAACTGCGGCTGAATGAACCTGGAGTTTAAAACAATGGATTAAATCTGAACTACGAGCACTGGGACCAGTGACTGCTAAATGGAGGTGAAAAGAGTAACAGCAATAGTGTCCAAAAGGGGTGGCCCATTCCCAGACATAAAAGAGAGGAGGCAAGCACCAATGCAGCATTTTTTGTTTGTCCAACAGGGATATGTCCTCTTCAGAGCACAAAAGGAGAAACATTGTGATTAGTGGTGTAAAGGCGCTGGTGTTGGCAAATCCTGTTTTTTGGAACATGTGTTCTGTAGCTAAGGCTTAGTCTGCCTTTGGGCCATTTAAAGTTTTAAATTTATGTTCAATTCAGCGAAGCACAGGAATCGCATCAGGGCTAGCTTTGTCCTGGAGCAATCTCAAGCGCCAGGCAGGGGCACAGTGAGATAAGCTCCATATGCCAGCAGATGGACATAAGTATTCCAACATCCTTTAAAATATGACATTATCCCTCAGTTTTGCTCTTGCAAAAGCAAAGAAACACAGTGGTGAGCCAGTGTAACGTATTCCTTGAATCTAATTCTGCAGTTTTCTGCTTTCCTCAGTTGCTGGATGTGCATTATATTGAGATCTGAAAGTACATTGTGTATCATTCTCTATATGAATCTTTGCTTTAAAACACTATTATCCATTACCTGAAGCAGCTGGGCAAAACCGTGGGATTTTGAAAAATCTCATTTTTTTGACCACAACAGAGGCCAATGTCAGGACATGGGTCCTTGCCCACAGAGCAAAGCTCCTTCCCTCTCCCACTATCTTTGCAACACACTCCCCAAGTAAGCCATTTGCTTTTTCTACCCTTCTCAAACTTGTGTTTTCTCTCCAAAACACGGTCCTCTTGATCCATCCTCAAGCCCCTGTATTTATTTGCTCAGTCTCTGGAAAACCATTCTCCATGGCCTGGCTTCTGCTCAGTCATGAGGTGCTTGGGTAGCACCTAAGCCAAGGGACCATCAGCTCTTCTCCCGTTCGGTATGAGATCTGTTGCTCCTGGCCTCGTTACTGTTTAACCCAGCCAACATATTTTAATGCAGCTTTAGCCAGCCACAGAAAAGCTTCTTTTTTAAAAAAAATATCAAGTAGAGGCTGGAATAGGAGTGAGAAGAGGAAGGCATCACACCTCCCAAAGACTCCATCCTACAAAGACCAAGGCATCCTCTTTCTCACATTTGGGCTCAAGGTTTTCAGTATTCTACTGTTCTGTTACACCAGTACCAAAACTCTCCACCTAAATATGACTTTTGGATGTCTTAAAGCTCTGAATGGAATCCAGTCCCGTATTTGCAATTGAGATAACTCTGTCCTACCTTCTCCCATATTTCAGAGCGTGTGGCTAAGACGTCAAATCTTGAGAATGTAAAGTTCACCTGGCATAAGGAAACAGCTTATGAATATGAAAGTCGAATGAATGCAGAAAAGAAGTCTAAAAAATGGGACTTCATTCACATGATCCAGGTAAAAGTCTCTGCAAAGTAAATGTTGTCAAAGGCTTGGCTGTTAAAAGTATGCATGAAGTATGTGACCTCATTATCCACTCTAAGGGGAAGAAAGGTGAGTTTATTTCCCTGTAATTTAAAGTACTTAAGCATAAGTGAACTGCAAAAATGAAAGATGAGTTACAGCAAAGCAACTTTGAACACAGTAGTCCTATTAACCAGGCTGTGGGTGGCAGCCAACTAAAAGTACATTTTAACTATCATTTCTAAAGCTCCTTGTCCTCTCTGTGAAATTGCCTTTGTATTTCCAAGTTTGCTGAAGCCATTACAAGCCGTCTTCACCGCTGAGAAAGGCAAATCATTTTTATCCCAGGTTAATAAATGAACAAGAGCTTGGTCCTAGGAAAGCCAAAGAGCAGGCAAGGTAGTGACAGCCCTGAGCTCGCGGTGTGAGCCCACTGCAGGTGTTGTCCTAATGTGTCTTATTGTCCTGCTGCTTTTTTCTCAAGATTGCCCCCATTCATTTTCTTTTACCTAGTGATACCACTGTAATACCCACAAGGACCTCATCATGTATCTGTAAGCATCTCTGCTCTTTCCAGATGCTGTATTATGTGAAAGATATCCCAGCAACTATCCAGTATTTCCACAGCCTCCTGGAAACACAGGCGAAGCTCCTCATTATCGTGGTGTCAGGTGAGAGTCGCTCTACCAGCACTTCTCATTTAGGCAAAAGCCACGAGGACCTTTCGGGTTCAACAGGCCAGCTAGGAACCAATACATGCTTTTACTTAAAAAGATCCTTTATTTACATCCTTTATTGCCTATAGAGGTGCACTGGCTGCATAATAACAGGTGTCCACTTATCTCCACCCATTGACATTTGCATGCCATCTCTAGCTGTGCAGCTCAATGCCGCAGGTTAGAAAGCCAAAGGCTTTGTGAACCCATAACCTCGTGCTACTGGCGCTAAAAGCCTTTCCCTTGCCCTCTACCCTTCCCCATCCTACAGCCTGGCCAGTGATGGATGGCAGCAGAGGGTGAGAGGCTCTGTCCTACGGCTCTACTCACAAGAACTCATTCAGCCTCTGCTGTTTTCTGTAAAAGGCTTTTCAGGCTGGGCACAGTGCTCTCTTGCTCCCGGAGACTTGTGGCATTAAGCAAATGGCGATGACAGGGCTCAGCTGTGCCATAGAGCAGGTGTTAGAGCACATATGGTTCATTTTCTTCTCAAACTGCCCATTTTCTTAATATCATCATTTTGGGCGGAGAACAGCCTTCTTAGGCTGCTTCAGATTTGAAAGAGATGCTTTGTGGTCAATCAAGAAGGAAAATGTGGCAATGGAGTAAATTATGACCTTTTGATAATGAGGGCGAGGTATGCTAGAGAGACTGCAATAGTGGGATCTAATTTGACTCTGGATAACCTTTAATTTGACTCACAAGCTAGGTAATTTTAGTTATGTAAAATGTCATATCTGATCTTTTTTTCAGGGACATTAAGTGTCAGTTGTTCAGAGGTTTTTATTTAATTGTTCACATCTGCAAGTTGTAATGTGCTTGGTGAATTTAATTTTTTGTGTTAGTGAAGTGTCCACAACGAAGTGGGACTTCTCTGACTTGAACTTGTTCAATTAATTTTTCTCCAAAATGTTTTCAGTTTAAAGTATTTTCAAGCAGTTCACTACAAGAAATCTGTATTCTAAATTATCTGAGTCACTGTTCCTGTTCTTTGGCTGAAGGAGAGTAGATCATAATATGAGACTATTGCTGATTACCTGTTTATGGTTAATTAAAACTCTTTTCCTATTGCTTAGCCTGTTCCTCTGGATATTCATAAAATGTGACTACAGGGAGGAACATACATCTATTCAAAATTAATGTGATTAAAAATCTTAAGTCATGAAAAGTATTTGAAATCCTCTCTGGGCCAGGTGACTCTTGTTTGTTGATGGAGCAGAATGGAGCAGAAATTGCTGGGGGCAGCAAGAACATGGGAGAGAGGAGTAGTACTCACAAAAGCAGAGAGGAAAGGAAGAGGGAAACCTTGGGAGAAAGAGTATAGAGGAAGGAAGGAAGGAAGGAAGGAAGGAAGGAAGGAAGGAAGGAAGGAAGGAAGGAAGGAAGGAAGGAAGGAAGGAAGGAAGGAAGGAAGGAAGGAAGGAAGGAAAATATGCTATGAAAATGGGCACTGAAGCAAAAGGAGGTATTGGTAGATAAGCAGAACAAAGCTCATTTCAAAATATGAAGCTAACGACATCTCCTACGCAAACACATAGGGATGTTTTAACTAAAATCCAGTCTGGATGATAACTAAAATCCAGAACAGGACGGATAGCAGAGGGCTTGATCACTCAGTGAAGGCTGCAATCCCTCCTTCTCCATTCCTGCTGGGAGAGAGGGTGAGTTACAAGAGGTATGCGATGTTATTTTTAACACATTTAAAAAATCTGTTTACATCTCCTTGAAAACAAAAGTAGTGCCATATGCTGAGCCTATGGAGAGCTATTATAATAATGCTGCGTTCAGGTAGTGTATAATTGCTCGGCTCAGAGATGGCTCTGAGTCACACAACACTGACACCAGCAAAATTTCTGCAATTAGTGCACTGCATTCAATTTCCACCAGGTGAAAGAAAATACCGTAGCCCTTCTAAACACCAAACTGTTTATTTGACTATAAATAACTGTTGCGGATAAAGCATTTGCAAAACCACTGAGCAACTGATTTTAGTAGTTATGGAGATTTATAGTCATAATTCTCAAGACCTGCTCATTAGGCTCCAAGTGCTTTTCATCCTGTCCAGCCCTTCTGGGTGATCCTTTTATAAATGATTTATAGAAGAAACGCTGAGTCACAGATCCAAGGTGAGTGAAGATAAAGATGTAAAGATGTATCTGGGTAGTTTTCAGCTTACCCAATTGGTTTTCTTTGTGAAACATCCCTGGAGAAGAGGTGCATTCAGAAGCCTGTGCTTGGCACGGACTCAGTTCTGGGGGTGTATGTGGGGTGACAGGAGCCTGTTCGTTCCTCACCTTCGTCTTTGCACACCCAAACAGTACACAGCCAAAACAGTCCTTCTGGCACTACTGGGGAGGTCAGCCTTGGCTGAGGAGCAGCCTCTTGTTGCCCAGACCCAACAGCATGTAAGCACGATAGAAGTGAAGGCTGAAGGCCAGGAGGACCATGCGGCTTCATCCTGGGCTCTGTCTATCGTCTATCCCGCTCTTCTGTCCACCACACACCCAGCCACATGGAAAATGTGACCAGGGTTTTGTAACCTACGTATTTCACATAGCAGAGAGATAATTTACTGGTAACAAGTGTTTCTATGAAGCTCATGTGTAGCTCAACCACAAAGTAATTTGGTGAAGGAATAGAAGAGGATTTGGTCGTTCGAGCAGGCAGCCGAAATCTAGGGAATAGTTTAAATCAAGATGACACTGAATAGCTGATGTTCAACAAGTGGAGTACAGAAGGATGGCCCTGAGACAGATTGCCTGTGTGCACGAAGCAGAGTGGTGCATCATGTTGGGAGTGGAAAGGTGAAGGACTGAGTACACTGAGCTGCTCTGGCCACAGCAGTGGGCTTGGTGGGAGGTGCTGGAGCTTCGGGAGAGGTGATATGTCCATCCTCTCCTACGGTCCCCAATACCCAGGCACAGAAGCAGGGAGGCAGCCATCTCCACTGTATCCCAGGACACATGTCCAAACTTGGGAGAGATCTTGCATGCAATGAGGACAACTGCTAAAAAAAACCCAGATGATCAAATGTTTGTTCAAATAGTGATTTTCTTTAATCTTGTGCATTTTTCTGGTGGTTTCTCTCTCAGGAATGAGCGGCTGGGAAAGGCTGTGGAAGAAGTATGGGTCTTCCTTCCCTTTAGATGATCTCTGCTCTTACATTTCCTCTGCTGGCCTCAAAAGGATACTGGATTCAGCTGGGCTAAAGTATCAGGTCTATGAACTCCCATCTTACATGGACATAACGAGCTGCTTTATTGAAGGGAGCAAAGATGGGGAGCTATTGCTGGATTTTCTGACAGAAACTTGTGAGTTCTCTAAAACTGCTTCCCCCGAACTAAAGCGTCAGGTAATGGAAGAATTAAGAAAGCCTGAATGCAGTGAAGAAAGAGATGGCAAGGTGCTTTTTAATAACACCCTGAGCGCAATAGTGATTGAGCCATGACTTAACCATGTCTTGGCTCTTGAAAACAGCCCGACACAAACTGTTAAGAGCAGAAACATGTTTTTCATACTTTATAAATCTCTTAGTTTACTTCAGTACTGATAGGTAATTTTTAGAGCCAGTTAAGAAATCAGTATTAATATATGTTGTTGTAGGTAAGCTTTAATATCCGATTAATTCTGCACTAATCTATGAATATGCAACTCAGTAAGCAGTTAACTGTGCTTTGTCATATGGATGTTGTATAATCAGATGTAATATGGACCATCCACTCAGGCACTGTACTGACCATTTCCAGTGAAAAAGTCGTGAACTATACGTGGTTTCATTATCTCCATTAAAAAGCTCTCTACAGACCAGATAAGCAAATTATAACTTCTTGGTTCAGCTGGCAAGAGTGGAAGCTCAGAATTCCCATTTGGGTGGCTGCTCAACAGAATTCTTTGGGTTTGCTGTGGCTTCAAGATCTTACTCTTCCAGTTATTGTCGAAGTGGATTCACACCTTAGAATCATAGAATAGTTAGGGTTGGAAGGACCTTAAAGATCATCTAGTTCCAACCCCCTTGCCATGGGCAGGGACATCCTACTAAGTCCCTTCTACACATGCAATGGTTGCCAGCTTCTGTCTCCTCAGCCACTTCCATTTAATGCCATTGTTTCTCTTTTCCCATACTTTTTTTTAATGATGTTGCATCTGCAGAGCTATTTTTGTACAGAGTCCATACTGGTACTGCAACAGGGAAGTGATCAAAGGTGGTGAAGGCACAGCAGTGGTAAGAATCATGCTGGAGAGGTGGATTTCACTAGTGAGCTCTGATGCCTTTGTCAGGAATCAGCTACTGCTGTCACATAGGGCTTCTTGGTGTTTTTAGCTAACCACGTAAACCTGGCAGCAGGGGCCGGGTATGGCTTCTGAGCTTTGTAACAACGAAAAATAAAGTCTGATGCCAAACTGACAGTGGGATTTGTTTCATTTTCAATGGAGTTACGTCAGGTAAATCTCTTCGATATATAATATAGGATGTTCAGCAAGAAAACGCTTCTCCTCCTTGGTCCCTTCTCCCTGTGGTGCTGTCTCCAGCCTAGTAGTTGATGCATTTGTTTTGCTAAATGATTTTATGATTTGAAGGAGTGTCCTGCTCTTTAAAAAGAACAATGGATGGTGGAATATAATATAGTGACTTGAATGAACTTAAGACTCTGAATACTTACTTCAGTGAAGCAGGTCTGATTTCTACCGTTGAAATAGTTAATTTCAGTGTTGAAATGGTTTAGTTTAGGTAATGTTTTAGCAGCAAGCAATTATGTTTTATTTTTGCACATACATTTCTGAGACAATATAGGTTATTAGTGATTTGAGGCATCTACAAGGGGCTATAATGGGTCTTACTAGCTGTTTATATTTATTTGAGATTGGATTATTTGAAATACACACTTCTTCTAGTTGTCAAATGTTAATTCTAGTGTATTTTAGAATGTTTCCATGATATTTCTCTATTTCTCAGCTGTTGAACAGAACAAAGTCTATTACCACTTTTACACAGCGCTACATACAGATTCCTGCATTAGAAGACCTCAGTATATCTGTAAGCTGCTGTGGTGACATGCCGAAATGGGAAAGGAAGAAAATCTCTCATTAGGACAGATTGCTGCATCCATTTCTAATGGGAAACAAATTAAAGCTACAATTACTTTCGCAGCTCTTTTGTGCTGCCGATGACCTTTTCTAAATGGTGCTTGCAGAGGAGGTGACCGCTGAATATTGCCACATCAACCCTGTCAGAAGTGACACATCTTTGGGAGCCACAGAAATGCCAGAATAAAAAAAAAAAAAAACAAAAAAACACCCAATCTGACCACAAAACACAGCAACAAGATACACATGCATATCCTGTTTGTTTTGTGATTTAGCATAGGCAAGAAATATAAGAAAAATGCATTTTAGAATTTTGGGGGGAGGTTTGTTCTGAAAATGTGGGAGAGAGCAGGAAAGATGAGGAACAGCAGAGATGATCTGGAGAGATGAGAGGGGGATATGACTGCAAAACACACGCAGAAGATTCAGTGGGAATGCACGTGAGAGCTCCTTCCCCTCTTTAATCAGAAAGGGAGAAGCTGGGGAGAAGGAGTGTTTGCTGGGTGTGTGGAGTTACGTAGGGCCTTATTAAAAGCAGAATTCACTGGGGTAAGATGCTTACATCCCTGGCTAGAGAAGAAAACTCCTTACCTAAAATCAGGCACATAGGGGTGGTCCTCTGCCATTGCTTTTGCTTTTGAGGAGAGTTTCCTTAAAACACTGGAGGAGGGGGAAATACAGTAATCTCCATCCTGTATATGCAGCTACTTCTGTTAAGGGGCTGGGGGAAAACTGAATCAGAAGAGCACCCTTAAGGGATAAGTTATTTTTAATTCTAAATTTGTAACACACACACATTTCCAAGAAGCACTGTAAGTATTATTTAGTAGGAAATGAGTGTGGGGAAAGCACAATTTTATGCTCATTTGACCATAAAAACTGAAAGAGTTTTTGTAAATCTCTTGAATAACTTCCTAATAGCCTGAAAAGCCACATTTTCATGCAAAAATTGGCCTTAATTGTACAGTGAGATACTGCTATTCCAAAGCATGTTTGGGGAGTCCAGCCTGTCTACAGCTGGGCCTTTATACAGCAGTTTTGAGCTTATCCACGTTCTTCCACCACTGAATTAAGTCTTTTACCCTCAAAAAGCCTGTCTTATCTCAATGAGCAAAAATTTATTCCCAAAGCACATCTCCAAACCAGCCTGCTCTTTCCAAACACCAAGGTGAATGTGTGGGCCAACGGGATGGACCTCCCTCGCTTGGACCCCTGGAGAGTGAGTGTATAGGTTTATACAGAGGTTCACTGAGGTCAATGATCTTAAACTGGCATAAAACTTGATTGAAATAATCTGGGTGTCAGGCTATCTGTATTAATGTACCAGAAATGATCCGGCAAGTTGCTCGAGTGCCCCTTTCTAGCTAAATAGATGTTTTGGATATGAAGTTTAATCATTTTGTAGAAATGTGATGGGATAAAGACGATCCTCAACATTGCACCTACACATCCATCTAAGAAGGTTCTGAACAGTGTTTGTTTTTAAGTTGGGAGACATCCTTTTTTCTTTTCATTTTGCTGGCACGTAAGCCTGGAATACACAGTTTATATTACAGGTGCAGGAGGAAAAAAAGCTGGAGGGAAGGAGGAGAAAGAGGAACTCTTCTTTGAGATAGTGGGCAAACATGCAGGCCTGTATCCCTCTGATAAGTAAGCACGAGCTCGTGGCTCTGATCCTGTGTCAGGTGATTATTTCCCAAAGCAATTCCCTCGGGATGTTTGCTGTGCAGGGAAAGGAATATGTCCATGGATAAGGCATGGCTTTCAAGTGATGCCGCATGGAAAGGCTGGGGGAAAGCAAAAGTCGGGGAGGAAAAGGCCGACCCCCTACGAATGGATCCCAGTCTTCACATATGTATCCCCTCCACATCAAACACATCTGCCTGAACAGCTTCAGGGCTGTTACTTTAAATCACACGTAGAAAAATATTCTCACTGCTCTGTTAATTACAACTGCAAATCGAACAAATGCACTTGCAGCTTGGTTGCTGTTGCCATTTCTACATCAGTGTAATTCATGCTTGCAGCCCATGATAGGATTTTTTAATGTCATTACACAGTACGGCAAAGTCTTCATTTTTAATAAAAATACAAATGCTAAAATGAAATGGATTAATATCTAATTTTACATCTTCATTTACATGATGTGCAAAATTATCTTAAATATTTGTTATGGATGGAGTGGCTTTCCACCAATTTAGGCTTTTTTTCGTACTGGAGAATGTTAACATAAATTGTAGCATAAATCATTGCCTTGTAGAGTACCAGAAGGCGCATATAAAAACCCATATCTTTACTGCACATATTTCCCATTAACCATAATCTATTAGTAATTGAAGTTCATTACAAATTCTTGTAGACTTTATTGCTATCATGCTGGATGACATAGTGAACCTGGCTTGCATAACAAGAAGTCCTTGCTGGGAAATATCCTATTAACAATGACAGTGCATTTGTCATTGTGATAATAAATCCAAAGCTGCTGTAGATTATAAATTATTGCGGCGCCATTTCCACTGTTGTAGTTTAAAAGTTTTGTCAGCTCTTCCATTTTAAACCCAGGCTTTACAGGCAGTTATAACTTGACCATAAAAATCTGCAGTGAGCTGAATCTCGGCTTACAAGGTCTCAGTCCAAGAGCGTGCTTTTCCCCTGAATAAGGTTCATATTTCATCCACATTAAAATATTAGAAGAAGAATCTGTGTTTAGGAAACATTTTTTTCTTCCACATTTGCATAGCTTCTAATTGGAAATAACAGGCCATTTGACAAGCAATTCGTCCATAATCTTTCTAAAGTTTTTGGTAGAATTTAAAAACACACTGAGGCAAAAAATGAGAGCAGGGCTGATGTAAGCGTTCATTAGTTTAGAACCTGAAAAAGCCTCAAATCTTATTTCTGGATGCCACAGACTTTAGGAAGGCATTGGGTAAACCCCACATCTCTTCAAAGGAGATATGATGCTACCCATATTCCTTGCAAAGGTGTTTCAAGGATTAATTACTAATGCTGAAATTCTGGCATCCACTCAGATCATCTTTCATGGTGTCTATGCAATTTTTTGAGCTCTCTATATGTTTTAAGTACTATTAAAAGCAAATTGCCATAGAGTTGAACTTTAAGTGTTAATTATGACTTGAGATATAAATGACATCAGGTCAAATCTTTCATAATTTAACTCTGTAATTGACTTCAGCCCACTACACCAGGGGATAGAAATCTAGATGAATGAATCTGTCCATCATATTTCTCAAGTGTCTATAGCAATGCATCCAATTAGCTGGACATAACCATTATGTGACGACTGCTCCTAAGTAGTATAGGATGAAGCCTTAACTTCCCTGAAATCACTGGTAAAACTTTTGCTCCCACCAGAAAGGCCAGGCTTTCACTTCATCCTGCAATACATACTCTGTCTTGAAGTACTGTTCACGTTTTCACAGAATGGATAACGGATTTTGCAGTAAATATAACTGTGTTTTCACACAAGTAGTGTCTTCTATCTCAAAATGCCTCAAATTGCTTTAAAATCTTGATATGCAAATCCAGATCCCTTATCGCTAGAAGTGCAGTGATGTCCTTGGTGAAATTCAGCAGCTGTTGGGTGGTTCACAGCACCATCTCACAGCAGATTACTGCGGGACAAGGAGGAGGAGATGGCTGTTGAAGTGGTAACATCAAGGAGCAGGAATCAGTTACCCAGGCTGGCATTGAGCTGGAAAATTGGTACTAACATGTGTCCTCTGGCCAAAATTGCCATTAACTCACTACTGCCACTCTTCTTCAGCAGCAGAGTGGTGGGACATTGGGATGGGACATGAGGCTGGCTCAGGATGAAGCCTAGTGCTCCCCACCCCCTTCAGCACATTCACCAGCTCATGCAAACATGCAAAATCATGCTCACGCTGATGGAACTAAGGGTGTCTACCATCAATGGGCTTGACACTAGCTTTTGCATTGTAGTCCTACCTGCTTGCAGTGTACTGGCGTTCCTTCTTGCTTGTGGCAGTGGGGAGCTCTCCTACAGCACACAATGTAAACCTTCATTAGCTTGTACCTCACAACGCCTCACATTCAAATCTTCCCAGTTTTCTTGCACATCAAGATCCACTTCACCATCAGCCTTTGTTACCCAGTAGAGTTTCTATAGAAGGCAGAGATGAATCCAGTGTGTGTAAGGGGAAAGAAGTAATCTTCACTTTTTTGCTTTAAGGGTATATTCCCCTTTCCACTTCCAAATTAATATGAATGGTACCTAAGAGAGATGCATGAATGTGTGGGTCCAAGGTGGTACTGGTGAGATTCGGGATAGTGCTTTTATTCGGGAGTGGTGAACTGATCTAAATAAGCACTGGAAAGAAATTATTTCAGCATATTACAGATATCTGTATGCTATCTGAATCATCGAGTCTCTATCCAGAAAAACAATGAGTACAAAAAAATAAACAAATTAATAACTCTTCAAAATCCCTAAATCTAAACCATATAATTATTTCCCACTTTGACACTCCTAAACTGAAACCATGTCATAGTTTCCCATTTAAGCAGAACATAAGAACTTAATATCTTTGAGATTCTTAATGCCGTAATTATGTTTGGGCACGTTTACATCAATGATTTTTGCAGAGGTGCCAATGAGTTATCATTTATTTTGGTGAGAGTTAAAAGGATATTTGGCAGCAGATTTAATTTCTTTGTTTTCTTAAAGAAAATGAAATGACATTATTTGGAGGCTGTTTCAAGGATCTGGTATGTTACCACGGATGCTGGCAGAGATGAATTAGTGGCCAGAGTACAGGTGATCTTGCCAAAAATGAATAGCAATGCAATTTATCATACACTTCTGTAATTTATCTTACGACCATATATTAGACTAGATAAAGACAGAAAGACATGTGAATTGGATGGACTGGACTCATACTTAAAACTTACACCTGCTTTTATTGAGGCTGACAGGAAGATTTCTATTTCCTGCATTGCAGTCAGAATTTGGCTTCACATTTTTAATTTGCTTTGAAGTATGAACTTGTCCAGCAATGAGAAAAAAGCTAACTCAACATTAAAGAGTTTGTTGATCGTGTCTGCTATTTCATATTCAATGCAAATTTCTTCCATCGTATATTTCATATTCAAACATTTAAAACCTTTGAATATAAAGAACACTTAGACGCTCAAAAATAACAGCAAAGAGCAGCTGTGAAACCACTGCAAACGCTCATTATGTGCTACACCATTTTCAAGGTAACAAACCAACAATTTATTTTGTCCCCTTCCAACAAAATCTGTACTTCAAAACCCACTTTTCATACCGAATCGGTCTGTTTGTAAGACAAACAGTCTGTGGCTCAGACTGTTTACCTACACACAGCAAAAAGACGTGCTACGCTGCCTTCAAATTCAGTAATATCACCAGCTACCTTCTTCAGGCTCGTTGCGAACCAGTGATTGATATCTGTTCCTTTGCATTGCTTTCCTTTCATATCTTTTTGTCCTGCTGCTATAATTGATCACAGATTTTTCCATCAGGCTTCATGTCAGATTAGGATAGTGAACATGACTCGCCCAGAACAAACTGCTTCAAAGAGCACTGAGGCAAGCTCGGAAGTCGAACCACTCTAAGAATGATTGTTTCGGGCGCGTTCATGAAGACAGTGCTATCGCAGGAAGTCCTCGATATGCTTTTATGGCTAGGGATGGGGACGGCTCCTCTCTGCAAAGCCTGTTGCAATCACATCTGCCACTGTGAGGCTGATATTTTAAGCGAGGAATGATGCCCGGCTCATCATTTTCCTGATTCAAGAAGAAATTTCTACTTAGAAGTTGATGGTTATATCTGGCAAGATTTGTACGCATATTCTGTCTGGGATTCGAGTTGCAAAGTCACACTTAGCTTTTGTGTTTGGTGCTTTATGTGCACTATCAAGAACTAAAAGGAACGAAAGCTCGACAACTTTCTCTGCTCTGCATGGAAATATATTGTAAAGATTCACTGTTGCTAGCCTTCCTAGGAGAACTAAACTATCAATCCCTTACTTTAAAAGCTCTTTGGGGGATTACTGCTTGTTTTTATAGTGCCTAGTGCAATTGAGTCTTCATCTTGTTTGGTGGTTTTTAGGTGCATCTATTGTATAAATAACATCAATCTTTTTTTAATGTGAAGGACAGAGTGTTATTTATGGAAGGGGACTGTAAGAATTTGATACAAATTTGGATCAGTGATGGTGGTTGGGTTTACTGACAGCAATTGCCTCCTCCACGGCTGCTGCTGCTCAGATCTATAATCTGTGAAGAAGAAGGTGAGTCTTCCCATGGCAGCTGTGTGACCTCTGGGACTCCTCCTGGAAGAGGAACAGGTGTCAAAGTTACACATGGGTTCAGGAGAAGATGACAACGTAGCAGGCGAGAAGTGTTTCGAGGAAGAATATCCCAGTGTCCAGTGCAGAACATCTCTGAGATGGAATATCATTTCACTTCACTTGTCGTTTATATGTAAGATGTGTAGGACGCTCTTCCCTAGGTCACCACCCATAACCACAGCTGGAGAAAAGCTAAATCAATCATGGCAGTCCAACCATTTAGAGCTTGTTATAGCCTAAACTGAAATAACCATCACTGAAAATACTATATACAATATCATGGCACAGAAGTATTGTTACCCATTTTACACAGTAAACCTCATCTTCCTGAATTTCATTATTTTTTCCTAATAATGATTGACATTAAGCCCGGGGCCAGTATTAGGCTGCTGAAAGTAGTGCTTGCACAGCCTGCAGAAGCATGAACTCGGATGTCCTGCATTTAATCCCAGGGAAGACACAGGCAGTGGTGCGTTAGTGTAATACTTTTAAATTCTGAGCAAAAGCCTTTTTGCTGTGCATGTATATAAACCGGGTTCCCTTGGGTTTTGCAATGTGAGAGTGAATGCTGAGACCGCCTGAAATTAGAGACTTCGGGAAAACAAAACCCGTGAAAGTTTTTGAGTCAGCAGCCACCCAATATTTCCATCAGAAGCTACTACTGGGATTGTGATCGTTCATGAAATAAGTCTGTTGAACTGCTACTCAGACAGATGCACTACGAGGGCAGAAGACAATCTATGCAATAAACACTCAAGTACGTACGGGCTGCTGCGATGCTGCATGCTTGGCAGTGGATAATGGCATAGGGGGATGAAAAAATACAATTGATTCAAGTAAAAGCTTGTACTCTGCCAAAGGCGGAGGCTTTGCAGCACAACATTTGCAGTACCACCTTTGCAGTAATTCTGATTCTTTCAGGCCTGGACCTGGCTCCTCCTCCTCTCACCTTGCAGAGGCTTTGAGGCTGTGCCAAAAGGCAGCACTTGCTCTAAGGCAGAACCCAGGGTCTGCTGGAAGGCCAGAGAAATCTGGAGTTTCTCGACTTGCAGGTGAACCTTGGGCCACCAGTTGATTTAAACTCTTGAACAGTTGATTTAAACCCTTGGGTACCTAACCTGCATGATGGGAAAGGTTAACCAGGATTTACTGAGGGAAACCTCATTCTGGCATGATTTATAAAGAGTGTACAACTGCCTTCTGACTAAGCAAGGGACACAGATGCCATGGTTTACTGTTCAAATGGCTTATTGATGTGTAAGGTCATCCATCACACATTGCTTTAGACTCCCAGGCCAATACATATAAAAGCCTGTCTCAAAACAAGCATGGCCTTTTCAGCTCTCATCTGCCCATAGCAGTCCTTCCAACATTGCTAATTACATCCCTGCACATTACTATATCAGCTACAACTTGCCTCAAAGCCATGGCTCTACTGACGTGCCCCCGGGGTGGATTGTGCTAATGAACTAAAAAGACATACAGTCTCCATTTAAGAGTCTGTTTCAAGGACCAGAAGTTATAAGCTTGACCTCTGGACAACCACACTTCCATTTGGATGGCAGAGCTGCTCCAAGACTGCCTTATTCATTTCAATTTTTTGCTATAATTCAGTTCCTCATGTATTTGTGGCTACATGCTCACAATGACAATGCATGGAAGGGCTCTGTTTCTTTTGCGGTCAAAAAAAGAAAGATAAAAAGCAGACACACTGAGAAGACGAGAGAGATCAGCTAGAGAAGGATCCTAAGAGAAGTAGAGTACTGTGCTGGGGCTGTGGTACGGGAGAGGCTGAAATATCCAGGTCTCCCTCAAAGAGGCTTGAGTTGGGTAAGTGGTGTCCCAGGCTAGATTTTCCTCTCAGATGTCAAGAAAAACAATTAAAACAGTCTTAAAATATGAAAACTCTCTTCCTCTTTTTTTTTTTCAGAGCATGCTTCTGCACTCCCAAGGCTCTCTCCAACCTAGACAGAGGCAGAGGGACATGACTGGTCTAAATGACACTGGCAGCAAGGAGCCCTGAGGCACTGCCCGTAGCACCGAGGGCAGCAAGCAGAGCTACCCACACGCACATGGGGGAATGCTGAACAGGGGAGTTAAGCCCCGACACTTTTAGGACCTAGATGTTTATTCTGGTCATTAGGCATCTTCATGCTCAGGAGACTTACAAAGCCTCTGTTGGAACTGGGGGAGTCAGGCAGAACAGGGCAACCAGCGCTGCCTTCCAGGGAGAGCCGGTGAGTTGAACCGGAGGGAGATGGTGTAGCCTCATCTTTGAGTGCGTGTACTTCACGTGTAAGAAACCTTTTCCTTGTGCTCTCTCTGTGTGATTTGCGAGCCACATCCTCCCACAGTGATGTCCTTACTGCTGATTTGGATTATTTGCACAAAATGCAGTTGTGCTCATGGAACATGTACCAGGGACACATGGAGCTCTTCCCACCAGTAGCTACCGTGCCCAATTGCCTGATTTTATGTTACTTTATTGGAAGAAACAGGTAATTCCAGTTATAGATGCCAGATCTCAATCACCTAATGCTTTTCAGTCACAAACCTCACGCTGCCTCTGGAGCTTTAGATGTGCATTCTCATTTGCAAGCAGAGAAAATAAATGTAGTGTCTTTGTAAGGATCTGAAGAGGGCTTGAGCTGGAGCTTGTCACCGTTGTGGTTTTAGCCTTAGCAACAGGCAAAGAGGAAGGAAGGAAGTGAGGACAGAGATATGAGATGCAGCCAGTGTCAAGTAGTGATGCACATCCAAACCCTTATTCCTCCTGCAAATGATGGGCAAAGCCACCAAAGGCAATCCTATCCTCAGAGCAGTTGGTATCTCTAAGAGGATGATGAGATGATTGTGATTCATATAAATAATAACATCTTTTGCTCACTGAATTCTGAAGGCTTTGTAGGGTCAGAGCCACGGTGAATTTTAAGGACAGGGTAGGACAAGGACATGGGTGTGCTAGACTTTAAAAAACAGCTTAGGATGCCTGGAAGCTGGTGCCCTTCTTAAAAAAAAATCTGATTGTACCAGCAGTGTTAGCATGAATGGAGTAGGGAATAGGAAATTGCGCAATGGAGTTTTTAATTATGATTCCTTTTGCTTTCCTAAAAAAAACATTAAAAAGTCATGATGTGGCAGATGACTCAAGCCTAGAAAATACTTCCAATTTTATTTTAATATTATTATGGCCTTTTGTTAATTTATCACCAGTGAAATACTAAACAAAGCCCATCTTATTGTCTACTTCTGACACCATGAAAGTGATAATTTTTAAAAGGTTACCTAGAATCAGTGTGAAGCTTTGATTTCTGTCATTAAGCATATTTAGGTCTAGCTAAGGAAAGGTTTCTTCCCTGAAACACACATTTTGTTAAAAGCTTTTTAGTGCCCATAACCATTCTGCTGATCTCAAAATATGTTCTCCTCACAGGCCAAAGCTAACCTGTGCATATGAAATGAGTTCAGCTTAATGTTGTGTTAAAAGAGTTTTGTCTCTGGAGCAGTCGCTTTTCTTAATAACGTGTAATCATATGCCATCTATTTAGTTTTCATTTAATTTGCCCCATGCAAGCAATGAATCCAGTTTAATTAAATGTTCTTTTAAGCAGCAAAATGACACTGGTTTGTGGTTTTAAAAATCTATACGCCACAGGGCACCCTCAAGACACAGAATCCTAATAAAGAGGATGTAAGATGTACAGCTAATAATACAGAGTGAGTTTGACATTTGCAGGGTAATTTAGCGAGCCAAGAGCTTCCTTATAGGCTTCGTGTGGGAGCAGAGTGGCTGCAGTACCATTTACCAGAAGATGAAGAGCCATGTTTGTAATAATGCTAATAAACAGCTAATCTGAAAATTAGACTAGCATGTGGCAAAGGGATGTTGCTCATGTATAATAAATGCAGCTCAGCAGCAGGATGAAGGCTGTCAGCTGATGCTGAAACCTTGTCACAGCGTTAATCAGCAGCCAGGCTGGGCTCCGTCTCCTGTGCCCCATGTGTTCCCAGGCTGCACGCTGCTGGGCATGGAGTGGAAAAATGCACATTAATGCTAAGGGAAAGTAACGAGGTGCAGGAAAAGGGCACTGAGGTACCCCTAACAGAGCTTAAAATAGCCCCAATGTCCTAGACCAGGGGAAGGGCTTGAAGTTCAACAAGTGCTTAGTGGTCATTCCAAGAAGGGGTAAGGATAAGCATTCACCAATCATTCCCTTTTAGTTTTGATTTTCTCTGATAATTTAAATCCGATCTATCCTTGGCCAGTACGTAATTTAAGTTTTCTGTTTTCAAGGGCATAAGGTAAAAGAGGAAAATGAGGTAGAAATGAGTGGTAAGTGTTGTTTTTTTTCCTTCTGAAGAATCAGGACTTTAAATAAAGCAAGTATTAGGGCAATTAAGAAATAAACACTGAAAGCATCTTGCTCATTACTAGAATGAAAGTGCTTGCTAATATATGCAGTGCACCTGGAAATGCCCATTCAAGTAATTACAAAAGGGAAAAACACTAGGGAAACAAGCGAGCATGAAAACAATAGCCATTAGAAACAATATTAAATTAAGCATGCCTTTTGAGATCTGCAAATTCTCTGATTAAATTGTGCATTGCAAACCCTGCCTTGACTTCACTTAGCAAGAGTCCTGGAGCGAACCTGCAAAATTTGAAAATAGTCTCTTTGTGTGTACTGAGCCGCAGTCAGGGCCGTTCCTGACTTAGCATAATGCTGGGATTTTTAAAAGATTCAGACCCCTCCCCTTTTATTTTCCTTTTTCTTTTCCCAGATTCCATCCAGCAGAAGGCATCACACACCTTCACTCTGTGCAAAACAAGGGTAGAAAAAGGCACTTAATGCCATGCAGCATTAGGCTTGGCAAATAGAATCATAGAATCACAGAATAGTTTGGGTTGGAAGGGACCTTAAAGATCATCCAGTTCCACCCCCTGCCACGGACAGGGACATCCCACTGGCTCAGGCTGCCCAAGGCCCATCTAACCTGGCCTTGAACACCTTCAGGGATGGGGCAGCCACAGCTTCCCTGGGCAACCTGGGCCAGGGCCTCACCACTCTCATCGTGAAGAAATTCTTCCTTATGTCTAGCCTAAATCTGCCCCTCTCCAGTTTATATCTGTTCCCCCTGGTCCTATCCCCACAAGTCTTTATGAATAGCCCCTCTCCAGCTTTCCTGTAGCCCTTTCAGGTACTGGAAAGTCACTATAAGGTCTCCTCAGAGCCTTCTTTTCTCCAGGCTGAACGACTCCAACTCTCTCAGCCTGTCCTTGTAGGGAAGGTGCTCAAGTACTCTGATCATCTTTGTAGCCCTCCTCTGGACCCGTTCCAACAGTTCCATACCCTTCTTACATTGAGGATTACAGAACCAGACACAGTATTCTAGATGAGGTCTCACAAAAGAGGAATAGAGGGGCAGAATCACTTCCCTGAAGCATAAAGTCCATCAAAATCCGCAGGTATTTCTCACTGACCAAACAACACTTAAGTGTGGTCATCCGTGAGTATTTGAGTGAATTTGGCCATGAATTACACCCAGAAGGAGGATCCTTGTGCTTCACCCGAGAGCCCCTTCCCACCCAGCTATAGGGCAGGATGACTTTTTACCTGGTATTTTGGCCAAGGTGCCTTTTGCAATGGGGCAGAGCCTGCGGGCAGGGGGATTACCCCCCGTGACTCCTGTCCTTCAGATATGCCCAGACCAGGGATGGGTCATGGGGCGGAACTGTGAGCCATGATACAGGGCTTGCTCTGTTAAAGCACACACTACCATATGGATGTTTGTTTTTCTGTACAAAGAAAGGGTGGGATAGAGATCAAGATACGACCTTAGTGGTGACAAAACTGTATTTTCTTACAAAGACATGAGAAATTGGTAAGGACAGGGTTATTAATACTTTTATTGGAGTGCAGGGTTGTTTATAACCATTTTCCTATCATTGATGAGATTTCCAGGCTAATGGAAACTCTCCCACTTTCTCCTGTTCTCTGAGAGAACTCCTAAAATTGATGGTGGAAGCCAGCAACCACTTCCAATTGATTTTGTGTCATTAAACATTAAAAACTGTGTGCAGCTTCAACAGAGTCCTTTCTGCTGGTGAAGTGAGCTTTTGCCCACCAGAGATCACAGGCTGCTGCTAAAACCATGAGTTGGCCAGGAGATAGGTAAAATTGTTAAAAAACTCTTTCCTAGCTAAGACTTTCTTGTAACAACACACATACATAACCTGTGATCCTTCCTCTTCCAAAACCTGGGAGGCAGACAGCTTTATTTCATTTTTCAGCTTTCAGCTTTATTTAGTGGGAAGAGAAGAGCTGAGTGAAGGTTGCCTGTTTCTGCTTAACCGGATAACTCGACCCCTCTCTGCTTTTTCATAGGCAATGAGGTGCTTCTGCTTTGTTTGCTCTTACGGAATCTTCTATTATCCTCCCTCCCCTTGTTCCTTCAAGGATTTCCAGTGAGCCAGAATAAAATAGGACCTTTGAGAACTCTTTGTTCCCAGGAAAGCAGAAGGTGAGAGCTCCTTCTCTGTTTCTCAGTTCATTCCCTCCATATGAACAATCAGGAGATCAATCTGCATGGTGTGGATGGAAATTCCCATTTTAGCTATTGACAGGCAGCGGGGAAGCATCAAGCTCCTATGCAGTTGCAGACTGTAGGGCTCTTACCTGATGCCAATCACAGTGAGGGCTCTCTGAAGACATATTTTGGGAATACATATATGCAAATGGGGCCTTTCCGAAAACCCAGAGAGGTCTGCAAAAAGAGAATTCAGGATGGCTCCATCCCTGCCATACCTAAATAACGAGTGTCTGTGGTCTGAAGCCGTCAGAAGACCAGGAGAAAACTAGAGTCACAGAGATCCTTTCGTCTCCATCAGCCCCTTCCTCTCCATCATCCTTTCCTCTCCATCAAATGGTAGGACCAGGCACCTCGGATGGTGGTGAGTGTCAGCTGCTTTGCTCCAATATCTTGGATATAAATGAAAAAAATACTCTAACTCAAGGACAAAGGCTCCTGTTCCCATGGGAAGGACATTCAAGAGGACAGCTTTTGTGCACCATTTCAGGCTTTGCAATTAAGGTCAGGATAGCCCATAAAGTGACACATAATAAATGCCTTCTGCATCTTAGGAAGTGTGAACTAGATGTTGCAAATGGAGACTTGTACGGCCGAGCTGCTTCAGGCCATGTGGTCACTCTGGTCCTCGCTGTGCCATTGTACGTTTGGAAATGCAGCAGGATGGCAGTTGGGATGCTGGCATGGGCAGGCAGCAGCAGCACACACGAGGGTAAAAACGATGCTGGTCTAACAGAGGATGCTCAACACGCTTTCTCTGTTAGTGTTTGTGGTCTTGGATCAGCTACTTAATTTGCAATACGCAGAGCAGCCAAAATAACCCTGTGCAAAATAAACAGCTGAGAGAAGATGAAAATAGAGCTAATAATACAGTCATTAGGAAGACAGCCAAAGCACAAATTGCAGTGTCGAGTGTGAAAGGAGGAGTCGGAGAAGGGAAATTATTGTTTGCACCCTACATTGCATGGAGGGCACAAAAATGGCCCCAAATAGCAGCTGTCACTATCAAAGGCTGTGTGGCCAAACTTGTTGTCTTGGCACTGGACATCATCCCAGGAAGATGGTGCTGAGTGCTGGGTAGTTTGTTCATGGACCTTCCTGGTGAGCAGCAGCTTGGTGATGTGCAGCAGCAGGCAGAACAGAAACATCTCACACTATAAATTTGCCTTACCTGGGAAGATGGGAGTGCCATCTGACTTTTATGGATGTGTAAGACACATCTGAGAAGGGGTCATTTGCTGGCACCAAGGTGGGTCATGATTAAGAGAGCAACAGCCTGATATTTCAAACCAGTAAAGTGACAGTCCAGGAGGGTCGGGGGTCGTGATGGATAGCTATTTCCAATCTTTGGATGGGCATCGATCACTGCAGTGTAGGGCATGGAGCTGCCTCGTCCTGTCCTGTGGAAGCTGCAGCACTGCAAGTGGAGCTTAACCTTGGCACATTTTATAAAGGCAGGCACGATACCAGAAGTGGTTAACAGTAGCAGAGCAGCTGGAGATTTTTACTGCCATTTGCTTCATAGCCAGAATTTCTGAACCATCTAAGGTCAGGCAGAGTATTTCTTTTTACCCTCAGGTGGGAGCTAATGATAATGCAGCTTCTTGACTTGCATTCACAGCACCTAAAGTTGCTCGAAGAGGCTGCGCCACTGCACGTCCTTAAACAGAAAATTCAAAGTGCACTTTCGTGCCAAGTGCTCTTGAGTTTAGACCTACTCCCTTACAGAGAGCAAAAAGAGGGTAATTAAATACATACTTGTTTATATAGTAGCCTTCTGCCCAAGACGATTAAGGCTATTCTCCTTTATATGAGTATTTCTACTGTGATAAAAGTGGTGTAGAGCTAACGATGCAAACCCATGCTTCAAAAGTATTGACTGGAATGATTTCTCCTCACTCTTCTTCTGTTGGGCCTTTTCAGGTGGTTCCTGTCCAGTCTGTTGCATTCATAAAACGAGGAAAAACAAGATCCCAATTTCTTAATCATGTTATGGAATGATAATGATTTCCCTCAATATCTCTCTGTGCCTCTAGGGAAATAAAGTCTAGGCCAATTTCTGGCATCTCACTTTCCTAATCCCCTGTGTACACCAAGGCAGAGGGTTTATTTAGTGGTGTGGAAATGCCCACCTCTTTACTTCTGCCTGCTTTTTTATTTCATTGCTGGAGGGAGAATGTTAAAGGATTTTGTTTTTCAACACTGTGAACCTAAAAAATTAAACTTTTTGCATAATAATTTTTATTTAGGAGTAACAACTAAAACTGCAGTAACAGGAAGGAATGTGAGATATGTTCACACCCCCTTGATTTAATTTGCTCCCTTGAAGTTGTCAGAATTTCACTGCATGTAATGATTTCTCCTGTTTAGCTGAGGCACTCATATGACCTCTGCCAGAAGTTTCTTAGCTTCTCACAAAAGTTCAGGCTAGAGAAATAATTTTCTCTTCATAATACAGATGAGAGACTAAGATATAGAGAGTTGAACAGATTTAAAAAATCATTGTGGTGTCTAAAGCTGAGAATAAAAACTAATGGACAGTTCCAGAGCTCTCATTGTGTGAAATCAAGAGGAGTTGGTAACAGTATTTTCAACTTTTAGTACCTGAAAACCTTCAGACTCTGTCCCTCACTGATGTGCCTGGGTTCGCCCACGAAGCCCCTGCAAGCGGAACCTGAGCTCCCAGAACTGAGCCCACATCCAGTTATGAGGAAAATTTAGTTAAACATAGAGAAACACATCCAGAGGAGCATGAACGAACGATGAGGATAATTAAACAGACTTTTCGAGGATGATGTCATGTGTCACAGTGCTTGCCCACGCAGGCACGGTCCGTTTTTGCCATGGTTGTGAAAGTGGCTCTTCTAAACAGATGCTCTGGATGAGCTGAATCAAGGCAGAAAGATTTCCCTCATTCCTCTTCACTCCTTGCACAATGCAAAGCAGAATATACCTATGCCAAAGCATTTCATTTCTTCCAGCTTTATTGCCAGCCTTCGGGCTGCCTCATTCTGGACCTGCTGCAATCCAATCTGCTCTTGCTAATACTTCTAATATAATATTTATAACAGCCCAGGTTGAACCAAAGGCTGCTTGCACTGACAGATGCCACAAACTACATCTCTCCTTTCCATTTTATTGTTTGGTAGCTTCTGGCAAAGAGAGAGACAATTTGGTAACGAAAGGCTCCGTCTCTGCTTTAAACACACGGGAACCTTCTGCTGTGCTGCCTGTTATTCATAAGGGAGCAATCAAGTGGTTGCTGGTTGGTTATCAATGTGTTATGGAAGGGCAGGATAGGTGATTTTTGTGGATAAGATATGCTTGTGATTTAATTATTGAGCCGCAAATGCATATCGGTTTTCACACTTGTGGCTTTGGGGACACGCACATGGGCAGACTCAGCTGTGACACTGTGGGCAGAGGGACCCTATTCTGTAATAAGGGTGTAAAGTCATTTCTCTGTAACTAAAGATAATGAGTTCTGCATGACTATAAATAGATTTGGAGCTGTTTTGCAGAGAAAGCATCTCTTAGCTACAGCGGAGCGCTGGGGAAAACTCTACAGGGAACAATCTTCTCCTGGCAGATGGTTGGACCAGGAGATCTGCTCAACATTTTACATGTCTAGTTTTCATGATTTATACAGCACTGCCCCTTGGAAAAGCAATTCTGAGAGGACATTATGATTCTATGATAATCCATTGTACCTGAAAGAGAAAAAATATGTCAATACAAATATGCTTATCCCGTACGGTTGGAACTAACCAACTCCTTCAGCTCAAGTTCTGTTTGAGTTTTTCAACTTCCTTGGCTAGAACCACATGGAGTGTTTTGTTCGATGGCTGATTAAGCAAATTTCCACGGGAATAATAGTGTTTCAGTGGAGAGGTGAGAATGGTCAGAGAGAAAGAAAAAGGGTCACCTCAGGGGCCCTGCACTGCACAATCTCTGAGTTCAGTCTCTGATACGGACCAGATGGAGGAGATATTTAGTGTCTTCTATGCTGGACATGTGTCCTAGACAATAGGCTACTTATTATCTCTCTCTGGGGGAGAAGGAAACTTCCTTTTTACCAAAATCTCTGTTTTCACCCAATCACAGAATAAGATAGATGATGAAATATCAAAAACATGTTTTGGAAAAAAAATAATTTTCTTCCAAGCTCTATGCAAGTGCCTCGGGTGGAAGATGGGGAAGGGCAGGGCACAAAACTACTCCTTCTGGTCTTCATTAGAAAGAGAAGTGTGAATCAAGCGGGGAAATAGGATCCAAGGAGAATAAAAGGCTACAGGGCAATTTTGTGCTTAGTACAACTTAGTTTGATGTTGCTGGCACTGAGGGAGCTTTGCATTGCTGTCACTCCATGTGGCAGAGCTACAGGGCACAGCTTCTGTCAAAGGGCAGTATTCTCCAGAAGTAAATATTGCAATTACTGTGTTCATAAGAACATCAAAGACCAGAATGAAAAATGTTTCAGATAAGGAAAGGTCATCAGGCCATAGTGGGATACAAAAATGTACAGGCCAAAGAACCCGTGATAGGAAGTGGCTGGACACAAATGATTTTAATATAACTATTGGTTTTAAATCAAACCAGAAATTCAGTTAAAAACACAGTCTAAGCAGAAGAAGACAATTAAGTCAATAAATACAGAAAAGCTATGGAAAAAAATAATATACCAACTTCATTTATGTGTACAGTTACACTCTGTGCCCCACTCTTGATCTCCTTGTATAAACACAGTGTAAAAAAAAAAACCTCAGGTCTGCCCAAGTGTTGTGTACAAGCAGAGTGCAGAAACCTGGCTATTTGTTTTTAGCCTCTCTTGATATACGTCCATGGATATGATATAGTATCCATTGATAACTCTTACTTCATACTATTTCCTGCAAATGAGCTGTATCGCTCGAAACAGGCAGTTTTCTTTAAGGTGAACAACACCCAGAGAGCTGAAAGCCCTCATCTCGTGCAGATTTAATCTAAAAATCACAGAGAAAAAAAAAAAGTACTCTGAATGCAAGGCAAATAGCAATTACCCTGATGCTTCCTTATTTCAGCAATGAACTGCAGCTGTATTTGCTCTCGGGCAGGGGAACTGTTTTTACTTAAACCATGGGGAGAAGAGGTTACAAATCCCAGAATTTCATTGCCTGGAGGAATCCCCACGGCACACACATTTGGATATGAATTGCTTGAGTCCTCTGCTGAAAAAGAGCACTCAAATTTTTCTTGCTGCTCTTGGACACAGCTGGCCAAGACAATTCACATTGCCTGGAAACCAGGAAAAAAAAGCTTACATCCAACTGATTTTGCTCAACTATTGTTTTTAAAAATCTCTGGTCTCAGCAGTCCTTGCGAGGTCTCTCCCACTCCTTTAATTTCTTAATACATGTAAAACCAAACAGAAGAAAAACAGGGCAGAAGGTTCATGCAGTTAAGCTCTCTATTGACTTCATCCAACTTAATGCTTTTTAATCACTCTTTGAACAAAAGATTTAGTCTTCATAATCCTCCTTTTGCTCAATTTGCTGTTCCTTACTTTATGAAATCTACTATTTGTTTGATCTCTCTGATTCCCACATCATGAATAAGTTTGCAGGAGAAAAAAGTGGTTAATATCACAGGAAAAATTACATTCCAGAATAAAATATATTAGAAATTACAGTGCCAAATTTTCTTTTTCGGTTCTTCATTGGAAAGGTGCACCCAAAACCGCATGGATCCCTTCTCACTGGGCACTCATCTGAGCTACTGACCGAAACTCATATCTCTCCAGGAGCAAGAATGCAATTAGTCTTGCTGATGGCACAGCTAATGCAGCCCTTGTTTTGGAAGACTGACATTTTTTTTTTAGTGTTAGAGACATTTGCCAAGGAATTCCTATTGCAGGTTCTGCTTCTTGGCAGCAACATTACCACTACTTTCCTATTCCAAACATTTGAACCTATTTTTGTCTACGGGTATTTTAACTGGATTGTGATGGAACTTGCCAAATCCGGTCGGTGCAGTGGGTTGGTGTGTCCCACACGCCCCACCTAGCAGGGACACCGAGACCCGCTTCAGTAACCCCCCGGCTGCTGCGGATGTCTGGCTTTCACAGCTCCTCCTTCACTGCTCTGTCAGACAGTGGAGAATAACTCTGCCCTGACAAACAAGTCTTTCTTTCCTTTCCAAACATTTATGTCTGATTCATTGGGCCTTCAGGTCTATTTAGGAGAAAGTAATTCAACCTGAGTATTTCAGCTGCAAAGAAATACACTGATGTGGGCAGCAGTGCGTTAGGCAGGAGAGCCAGACCTGCAAATCACTGTTTCCCATCACCCAAATCCTGTTCTACCCTGAATTTCAACTGGTGTGCTTTGTACAAAATCCTCTAGACCTTTCTTCTTACTGTCTGTAAATATAAATCTTCCATTAGTTCCTCATTTAAAATAAACCAAACTGATTAAATATCACTTTTAAGATATTACGAACTATTACACACTTGAAAACACACGTATTCTCCAAGTTGATCATAAACAAAAGTAAGTGCAAATTAAGTTAAAGTACCCTGTGAAATTTTATGTTTCAATTAAACAATTTCAATGAAGCTGCTTAAGAAAACTTATTGCTGTGTTTCCTACTGTTCCATAAGGTCAGACAGATGTGATCAAACATACGTAACACGTAAGATATATGCAAAGTGCTCTTGCCATCATTTTTCTTTATGAGAAGTAAGGAATATGCCCTTAAACCCTCTGAAGAAGAAAAGACCATACACCTAGGTTCAAACTGTATCTGGATTCTTTTGGAAAACTGGAATATGATTTTCTCTGAATAACAGACACAGAGCCTCAGGCACTTTATATGTTCAAAAATTAAACTTACAACTGGCATACATCTGGCAGTGATCCTGTACACTAAATCCATTTGGTTGGCCAGATGGCCTGAGACTTGCAGCTTTTTAATCTCACACACAAAGCACTTTAGGCTGGAAAAAAACAATAAATACAACATAATACAGCATCATGACAAAAAGCCTCTTTTATTGGTTTTGGAGCTATAGGTATGGAAAAATGTGTGCAAAGCAAGTATTGTTTTCACAATTTCCTCCCTAAAATGTTCTGTGACTGCATCCTCTTTTTCTCCATTTCTTACACCTAACTGATTCCTTAGGTACCTGGTGGGATGCTGAAGGTATAGGATTGCATGATCTGCCATGACTCCACTTTGACGAAGAAGAGCAGGACTGCAAGACCTTAATATTGCTTTTATTCTTGCTCTCTCCAGACAAACATCCCACATTGTCTTTCAGCATTACAAACAGAGGCAACCTTAATAAGTTAATTTTTATACTGCTGTATCCTCAAGCAGCCAAGGGCTGGAAAAAGCAAACACTTAACTTGTTTTGCTCTGAAAGCACTTTTCTTTTTTCGCAAATACCTTTCTGTATCTTATTAGTGAAAATCCGTCCTCACATTGGTTCCAGCAAAAGCTGCAGTCTTTTTTCTACATCCTACTGATCAACTCCTGTGCCTATATCTGCTTTTTTTTTCTCTTGTGAGCTGCATTCCGGTAAAAGCATTGTAAAAAACTCACACTGAAACTATGTGTATGTGAATTGCTGTGTGCTATATCACCACAATATCACCATAACATTCACCTGTCCTGCACCACCGTTAAATTAATGCTATCAGGAGGGGAGCACATTGTTATGAGCTCATGTTCGGTCCTCTGGTGTTTTCTCCAGCTAAAGTGGGAGCACTGCACAGCTGCACAGATGAAGCAGAAGTTCAGCCTTTCAGCATTACAATCCTGTTCTTGCAGTAAGGCTACTTCTTACCATCAGGTCATCACTCGCCATAGATATCCCTTTCTTATCCTCTCTTAGGAAAGGCTAATGGAGCATCTTTGGCTCAGGCTTCTGTTATTCACCTTGTGACTAATTCACACACAATACCAGGGTTTAGGACACAAGGATGACTTCTCTCAGTGGCTCGTTTCATCTTTCCAGCGATGCCTTTTTTTTTTGCTGGCAGCTTCAAAGGCATCTTAGTGGATAAACTGTCTGACCTACTAAAAGAAGTACAAAGAGAATCCCCTTCTCAATTAATTCTTGTGCTCCAAATTCATACTCAGATTTGTTTCTGAGCAGCTTTCATTTCTGTTAATCAGCTATGACAGTTTTAGTTCCCTTGAGTTGTTGCTTGGCTGCAGATCTCCTCCTGTACTCTACTTTTCCCAAGTGTTTTAGGAAATGTTGCTATTGAAAAGGCAGAGGGCTGGACCTCAGCTGAACTGAATCGATACCTCCATCAAAAGAAATTCTTGCAAATTCACTGAAGTTAAAAAAAGCAGTTTATGTCACCCAAGGCTCCTGTCCCTAAATGTTGCAGAGATAGCACGTATCTACCTTATTGCCTAAAGACCTGATCCAAATACTGTTTCACACTCTTAATTTCCATAAATACAACTAGCTTGGGGGGAAAAAAATGCTCTATGCCTTCATACAAAAAATCCTACGGTAAATTTGTGCTTCAGGGAAAGTAGCTGAATATAATGAGAGATGTCCACAGCATACATGGAAAATGAGCGCTATTATCACTGACAGGAACTCAGAAGCTGGGTGGAATTCCACAGAAGACCACAAGGGAAGTTGAAAGTGGAACTGGGAGAGGAATTTAGTGATGTCCACCTGTCAGGTCCCTGCTCTCTGCTCAGAGCATTGAGCTGTGCCTGTGCTTTCAATAGTTGAAAAGAAAGGTGTGTGGTACAGAGTCAAGATCTGTGGATTTGTTAAAAAAATAACAAATACACTGAAGTACAGGGGTTTAGCTACTACCTGGGTGCTTACCTAGAGCATTAGAGGCTTGTAGATGCAGAGCTGAGCCGAGAAGCAAAGCCATTAAGTAAACTCTTCACCTCATGCCCGGTACTCCCACCCCTGTCACACTCTGAAATCTCTTCAGCTGGACCAAGAGACACGCGGCACATCTGGAAGCGGAAGACTTTAATTTGGATGCTTGACTACTAATTTATGAGCCCAGCTTTAGCCAAGCAAATTTGACAGTCCTGGCCCCTGCCTTTAATGCTATTAGTATCCTGGAGGGTCTATTGATGATTTTGTTCCAAATCAACTTTGGCACATTAAAATTATTTGCCTGAAATCCAGCAAAAATGCTATTCTAGTAATTCAGGTCTCAGACTCTGCGGTGCTGTATAGAAAGTAACAGGTGCCTGCATAGGTGCCCTCAATTTGCTCTAAAAATTTCAGAAGGATTTTCCTGCAATTTAAAGGATTTTAACACATATACTTTCTTTTAAAACTTTACCATTCGTTTTAACACTGAGTAATTCATAGTTCAGTTCAAGGCAATTTTAAAATCAAAAAAATCAAAATGGACTTTAGGGAAAAGGTGTTTCATCTTGAACTTAAAATAACGCAGGTATATCTTTTAGATATATCTATATTTGCATCTACAAAAAAGCACATTAGACTACAAACAGTACAGTAGCAAAGCAGACTTGAACTACTTGATGTAAGTCAGGCAATGCATTTGTCTTCCTGCCAGAACAATGATGGTGCACGAATAAGCAAGAACCATGATTTACCAGTGTCCTTTGTGGTGTGTGGATCAACTCCCCCCAAAAATCTTTGAGCTTTTCACCCTATATATGGATTCACATAAATGTGACCACCCATTGCATTTACATTTGTAAATTATACATGTCTGAGAGGAAGGATTATATTAGCTGACTTTTACGGGAAATGTTGCCTACACCATACTTAAAGATGTGAAAAAGAAGAAATATATAATAAAACAAAATGTTCCTCCCACCTTCGTGCATTGCATAAGGCAGGTTCAGAGGCATAGTAAATATCAACAATCGGGAATGCTAAAGAACATAAAACTTTAGTTGCTGTTTGGGTTTGATGTGTATATTGTTAGCAGCCACTGCTTTTTGTTGAAAGATATCAGATATTTCAGTCAGCAAAGAAAGAGCCAGCAATGCTAAATAGCTTGAAACGGCAAACAATCATCACCTGAACCGCCAGCTCATTTCAATGAGTCTTTGACTGAATATATTACAGCACAGAGACAGAGTTGTCCGGGGTACATCCAAAACAGTGTCACCCAAATTCATAATGGCTAACCATAAAGGAAAATAAACATATCTGCCTCTTTGCATTTTTGCTCCCCGTTATGGAGTTTACTATCTATCCCTCTTTATAGGTCTTGGATTGGGCCCCAGTGCCAGCTGATGGTTTTGGGTCCATCAGCGCGACAGCCAGCTGCCCAGAATGGCCAGGGTTTGGCTCTGACAGCCCAGCCCGGTGGAGAAGAGACCATCTGGCACTGCTGCCTTGCTGGGTACCGGTCCTGCAAAACTCACCAGAAAGCCCATGCTGTGCTCCAGGACTGGGTGACTGGCACTGCTGCCAGGCCAGGGCAGCACCTCCTCCTCCAGGGAATTGCCTACCTCAAATCCACTTTTGGGTGACTGAAACCTCATTAAGGAACACAGTAATTAACCCTCAGAGCCTTCAACATAGTGCAAGAGTCTTCTGGGATCTTGACTGTAAACATGTATTATAGAAATAGATGTCAAATATGCGAAAATACAAGTATCTTTTCCCTGACTTTATGCTATGTAGGATGGTCAAGGATGGCTTTTGCAAGAAGAGCAAAGATAATGTCCCAGAAATTAAGAACACATTTTTCTTGCTCTGGGTAGATACACTGATATGCATGGGTAGCTTTTTCCAGTTCTGGCACATTATTCCAGTCTTTCCCACCATGCAAACAAATGTTTCTTTTCTTCAAGTTCAGGACAGACTTTCCCAGGCAAAATCCATCCAGATGGTCTCCAGACAAAGGGAGGAGTCTCAGATTTCTCTAAATAGTTTTTTTAAACCAAAGAAATTGTTTTCTACAGTGTTCTTCACTGATGATGCCTTTTCTGCTATTGCTCACGACACTGATGGAATAAGCTGCTTTTGTTGATTAAAGCTCTTGAATCCCATAGGCAGTTTAAATCCTATCAAAAGGTTCATCTTTTCAGACGTTCTTTTTAAGTTCTTTAAATACCGTTTCTGACTTTTCCCTACTATTTCAATCCCCATAGCTAAGCCCTTCTTGCTGTCTTTATGCAGTTCCCGGAAATGACACAAGCACTGTCGAAGCTACACATTTGCTTCAAATTAATATCTGTGTTATTTTTGTGCATGTATTGCACACGAGGACACAAAATTGCCCTCTTCGTATACTGCACATGTAGTAGACGTGTGTATAGATATTTGATGGACGTTTCAGTGTCCTCCCTGGGTTTATTTCTTCAAAAACAAAACAATCAAGCAAGATTTTAACACCAAAATCTCATTTACGTCCTCCGTGTTGTTTAAAATATTGCATTTCTTTTCAGACCAAATGTTCTTGCCTCCTGTTTCAGAAGCAATCGCTTTTGTGGACGCTGGTGACACTCTTTGCTGCAGGCTTGCTTGTCACAAGAACTGCTTACACTGCTTTCATCCAGAAGGAAAACATAAAAGGTGAAATCTACCACTTAGTGCATGAATGAAGTGTTGATTCCTTTAGTAGAGCAAAATCTTCAGCTGTAATTCACCCAGGCATATACTATTAAAGCAGGAGAGTCTTCATCAGAACCTAGGCTTCTGTATCCTAAACCCTTCTGCACAATCCGCTTTATGAGGGAACTTTATAACCAATATCAGGGTGTTGCCGTGCACTGTGTCAGCTCGGAGACAGTGGAGGAGGTTGGTGGCTGTTTGAAACTATGGCGATGCTATGGTAGATGCACCTGAGAGGCCAATTGCAAGTAGAGTGACCTGCAGGTTGCAGAACATTATGGACCCGTGGGACAAAGCCACCAGGAAGTCAGAGCACAAGTGTTTACATATGCCAAAAGATGCTGAGTGGGAATCCCTGTCCCTGGGAAAGTCTTGTGAGAAAGAAGGAGCGAGCCAGAACAGCACTGGGGCAGGTGGATCAAAGGAGATGATAGTTTTGGTAGGACCAAGAGCCTGGGGCGGTGAAACATGGGTAAGAAATATCAGTGAGGTATTCTCAGCTCCTGCCACAGATCATGTTATTTCAGGGTAGTAAAACTCCTTTGTCAGTAGTTTTATATTCACACTCTCTTCAGTAACTAATATGCGTTTCATCTGAGAGGGACAAGAGGGCTTTTTTTTTAATTTTAGTGCCTTTATTGTTTCTTGAGATTCACTCTGTTAGAGCCAACTTTAGATGAGCCGAGGTGTGTGACATGGTGAAATAGCTGTTAGTTCGTCATCACAAGCTGTACTATACTCCACAAACGACGTGAAGTGTTTGGGATCAAAGATGACAGATGACTGTCAGGATGAGCTGGATCCAGAACCTACCCACTCCGCACGTCATATGGGATCTGGTTACTATCAAGACAACTGAAGGACTTGAAACACCCCACTTCAAATTCCATCAGTGTGTATGACCTTGAGAAGCACAAATAGTCTTTCTCTGTCTCAATGGATTGGGGAAAAATATGTTTTCTCTTTTTACATAGTCCTGAGGATAAATTCCTGAAAGCTGCTGAGATGCTCAGATCCTGTAGTAACAGAGGCAATATAAGTACAATAGATTAATAGCCTTTCCATTAACTTTGGATGAGACCTTATAGGCATTGCGCATTTCTTGCAATGTTCAAAGTAAGCAATTATCATTATTTCCATCTGTTCTTTCTCTGCCTGTGTCCTTTAAAAGTTATGGCAAAGGCTGATGAGGTAGAAGGACTGTGTGCCTCAGAAATGAACAAAGCACAAAAGTAGGTCTGGAAAAATATAACACATTCTCAGAGCCATGTTACCCTTTGAGCAAAAAAAATATGCATGTTATCATGTCTGAAATTTTTGTAAATTATTTTGTGAACCATTATGAACGCTCCTTAGGCTTGGGTGAATGGCTCCTTCTCACCGGTGTGTTCTGTCCAATGGCATGACCAGGTTTTACAAGAAGTAATTTCTGAGTATTGGCATGTCCTGATTTTACAGTCCTGGTAAAATTAGCTCAGAAATGGGCAGTGACATTGAATTCTTTGAGAAGAGTAACATAAAAAACTTGCTGCAGGTAAAGAAACCCAGTCCCAGAGAGCCACCACTTCTGCCTAACAAAGTAATACTCACCCAGTGCAATTGCATCTTTTACCAGATGTGTTAAAAGACCTATAAAATCTCATAAAAGTGGACAGCTAACTGTTGCTTCATATAAATCCAACTGCAGCAAAACCTAGAGTAAGCTCTCTCTGAGAACAGGAAAGGAAATTGGCAATGAGTCACCTGCATAACTTCTGAAAAGATAAAAAAGAGTTGTGATATCTTTAAAATTGCTGTCTTCCTAAAGCTCACATACATTGACCTTTTATTAAATTCTCTTAAGCTGGTGCCAAGAATTGAGCTAAAACTTCACCCTAAATCTGAATTCCTACCTTCTAGGGAAAATACGGGTTGTTACAGTTTCTCAGTTCCTCTGCCTTTATGAAGGTTTATGAAATGATGTTGTAGCTCCTTTTAAACATAGGTAACACCATAGTCAGAAGCTCAGAAATATGATCAGTGGTTAGGAATAAATTCACATTTATTGCATTTGAGCCTAGATAATATATTACATAATATTTATATCGTATTGTCAGCAAGGTTCAGCTTCTTTCAGGTACCAGAGAAAAACACCACGTCCAATAAGCATCCCAGGAAACCCTTTCAGAGCAGCACTCACCTCAGCTCATTGGTAGCAGGTTCGAAGGATGTGGTGGAAGGATGAACAGGTTGTTGCTTGCTCTTTCTCACAGGTGTCATGTCTTCTTTTGGGAAGCACAGAACTGCTTTTTGGGCTCTGCATAGTGGAAAATCAGTGTTGGTGGAAAGCTACACAAAAATGAAGGCGCTCAGGAGAGCTTTTAAGAAATTCTGGAAGCATTCCTGGCTGGGCACTTGAGTAATTTTAAAACTGAACAAAGGAGGTGAGAGCAGGAGGAATGGTTTGTTTTGCTTCCAGGGTGATTTTCATGTGAATTCGTTGGGATTATGAGATAGATGGTCCTTCCCATTCCTAAACTGAATGGTGTGAGGGGCAAACATCAGACACTGAACATTTCCAAAAGGACCAAGTTCTGACATGCTTTGGCTTTCAAAATATTTTTACAGTTGTTCAGACCCTGCTCAGAAAAAGACAACACTGACTTGATGAGCATTAAACAAGGAATAAACAGACATTGGCACCTGACACCATAAGGTTGCCTTTAAGTTCATACTGCCCTCCTTGATCGGTGCATACAAAACACATCAGTGCCTACAGAAGCAAGAATTTCTGTCAAAGGCTCTTGTGGATAACTTCTGCTCCTGTTAAAACGATTCAGTTTTAGTATCCCAAACGAATCAGTTGGCAACCAAGGTGTTAAAATTCTGCATTCACTACTAGAAAGCACGGGTAGAAGTGAAATGTCCATTTGAAAATGTATTTCCATCTGTTTGTGGATAGGCCTGCGTGTCTGGAAATGTTATCAGGGTTAATTAGAAAAATTATCTCATCAGAACAAAAAAAATCAGGTGAGTGGAATCTCTCTGTCTGAGACACACTAATCTTTCCTCGTTTGGTTTCAAGTGCAACTGTGATCCATCAAAGTCATTCCCCTGTGCAGTCCCTCGAGGACATCAAAAGTTTAGCCACATGTGGCAATACTTACATTGCACCTGCAGTATTAATGAAAATGGGTGTTGCAGCTGCTTCCTCCAGTGGTATGCAATAAAATAAACTTTAAAAAGCAAGGTTGACATATTCATGATGTTAAATACTGTTGTCCTTATTTGAAAAGACACATGTTATTTCTCTGGTTCGTGAACACCTCCCATGAGTTAAAAAGAGGTCATGATCATTCTCTGTCTCCTTTGTCACTCAGTTATTCTTGTTCGATATTTGCCTACATGCCTTTTAAATATTTTTTTCTTCTAATAAAATAAGAAACACTGTCAGACAGTGCAGTGAATAAGAGGTATGTTTCTGTGAGAATGGCTTTCAAAAGAAAAGCTAACGATATCACCGATTCTGTACTTGCTTTGGTTGCGCTGCCGCAGGTGGTTTTGCTTTTTTCAAGCGGGCAGTCCTCAACGCTGATACCTTGCTGATAACTCAGGCCATTGATTTTGAAATGTTCGTTGTCTCCTTTAGTAAGGTTTTTCTGTATGAAACAGTCTCACACACCACGACTCACTGCTCACCTGTCATACAAATAAGCTATTATTTGAAAAAGGCTGTAACAGAAACCAGAGAGTTCTTTTTTTTTTCAGCCATAATGGTATTTCTCTGATTCTCCTTTGGGAGGATTTTGCTATGTCTTTAGATCCCAGTCTTCTCTCTCATCATTCATAGGACTCATCTCTTTCAGGATGAGCTCCAGGAGAGCAAGATTTAGCCTGAGGTGTCTCCTCCAAGAAAAATAAAATGTGAACTGTTCACTGCTTTGTTTTCACCTTTGCTCTCTTGAGAGTCAACCCATTTATCAGATGCAGGCCTTTGCCTGATCCCTCTGCTTGGGCACTGCTTCTCACAGGTGGTGGAGGTGGGAGCTCCAAAGTGCCAGCTTGAGATCAAGAAGCAAACTGGCAGCACTGATATCTATTTTTACAGTTTGCTGCAAAGTGTCACCATAAATAAAATGGAAAAACACTGCCGCAGCACTCTTGCTTTCTCCCTTTATCAGTCGTTGTCCTTTCTGCTGCAGCAAATACAAAACAAGCAAGAGAGAAAACAAATTAAATTACTCTCTGGTGCATGGGGAAAAAAAAAAAAAAAAAAAAGCCATTTAGCCCAGAATTCCCACTGGAACTGCCAGGCTGCAACAGGGAGAAAAATCTTATAATAATACTGCTGTGATGTGCAAGAGTATTAGGCGGTTGTTACCCCTCGTGGCCAAGCACCGTGCATGGGAAGGCACAATGATCGCCCACTCCTCTTGGAACTGCTCCCTTTGCAAGGCATGCAGGCAGGCACGGTACCACAGTGGAAATCTCCTGGGGAGACCGCAGTGCACAATGTTCTTCCCAATGCATGCTGGAGGGGAGCACTGCAAACCTGCCAGCGTAGCACCTCATAGACTGATGCTTCATAGACCCATTCAGAGCCACCATCCGGGGCACGACACTGCTGTGTGTTTGTGTGAGGATCTGTGAGCATCCTGTGTTTTTAATATGTGCCCACAGGCATTGAGATCATGCTCTTCATGGTTAGGAAGAACCACAGTCATTGCCTCCTTAATTACCATCATCTTCCCCACCCCTATAGGTTCAAAACATCGTGCAGGGTTTATGCAAACACCCTCAATGTTCTTGTTTTGGCTATACAGGGGACATAATGTCAGCTTTGCTGTATAAACAGAAGTTGGTAGATATATCCTTCCTTACTTATTGTCATTTACTACTGCTCTATTTTATTACCATAGCACCCACAAACCACAATAACGTAATAAAGATAAGTAACTCCAGTCCTTTGCCAGTCCCTTCCAGCTGAGTATCTCAGGCTGGTTTGCAGCCTCTGCGTGATTTCCAGACCTCCAATATCAGTGTAATGGCTTGCGTGGTAACCTCCGTCCAGCAAAAGCAGTTGCTCAGGCACCGCCTCTGTCAGGCGTGTGGTCCTCTTGAAGTGATGGACATCTGCCTGCAGACACGGAAAGGAGGGAGAAGAGTAAACCCTGACCTTTCAGAACGGGTTTAAGCGTTGGATTTCTGTGTGCTGCACCGCTGCTGGTTTCTGCCCTCAGCACTACAACCTCTACAGTGCACTGTAAAGCAGGTACCTTGCAGATTAGATATTCCTACTCTATATGGAGGATTTAGGGAGGTGGTCGAGTCGCCTTCCCTGGAGGTGTTTAAGGAACGGGTGGATGAAGTGCTTAGGGACATGGTTTAGGGAGTGTTAGGAATGGTTGGACTCGATGATCCAATGGGTCCTTTACAACCTTGTGATTCTGTGATTCTGTGATTCTGTGATTCTGTGTGTATTTACAGACAACAACTTTGCAGCAGAGCCTTCCTCACTAGTCTGGGATATTTCTTCTATAAACCTGACCATTCAGAGATTTGCTTAAATTAACCAAGAAATACAGTCCATTGGACTAATCTGTCAATAAACTTGAATACATTTTTAAAAACCATTTTTTGTGACTGCTTCTTGCTCTTCAGATCAGTGGCCAGAGACAGTATACAGGCTGGAATTCATCAAAGGCAGAGCAGAATTGCAAGTAGAGCACAGGCTGCCACATGTGCTCTCTAGCAGCAGTTCAGAAAGGTTTTTGCCTCCAGTTTACCTTACATGTAACACAGGCTGACTCCTTAAATGTATTTAAGGAGTCAATTTTATTTCAACCCAATTTTATTTCCAGTATAATTCACAATTAGAGAGCCTTTTCTCTGTTGCAAAGTGTTTATTTTGCTCCTCACTGATTTGCAGTGTCCCTAATGAGCAGTTAACAAGATGTCAATTAATCATGTAAAAGCGAAGAAATAAGATGTTCAGATGATTGCGCTACCTGGAGCTAAGATTTGGGACTTCATATAGTTAGCTGTCTCCTATTTGAGTCTTTTTATTGTTGTTGTTAATGATTTCCATGCCTTTCTGCTTATGCTGTTAAAGATAAACTCATGTTCAAGAACTCCACCGCACCATCGTCTTAATGGTCCTGAAAAGACACATTTCTGGCAAGACATATTTCAAATTACATACCAAGAATCATGCCCATGTGTAATGGATCCTGCTCCTTCAGAAAGCGTGAGCCCTTTTCCATGTGCACTGCCCAGGTGGTCAGCACATGTCTTCAAATCCAGCTTTTCTCAGAATCATGGTGTTTTCTAGGAATATACAAAGTAATGTGACAGTTCAAAAGGGATAAATATCATTTTTTGGCCATGCTGGACATTACATCAACAGATAGGAGATATTTGCAGTGTCTAACCCCCAGTCAGCCTCCACCTTAATCATGGAATTAGTTTGGAAACACATTTAAAACTTCAGGACAAAGCTCCTAAATTCTCTGTCTCCCATGAATAACATTGTTCGGCAGAAAATGAGGCTGGGGTTGGGAAAGCTTACACACGCTGCGGTGTTAGGACTTCAAGTCAGGTCGTCACCAGAAAAACCACAATCAATATTGGGCCTCTTAAACACCTGTATTTTTTTTTTTATTATCAGGAAAGGAGATTCAATATTTCCATACTAAACTATCCTGGAGAATTCATCAGGGGCAAACAAATTATTTCCCTTCTATGACTGCTTAGAAGGATAAACCCGAGTAATCACATAGATTCAGGGGACTGGGAGAGGGGAGAGTGTTGATTCCAATGACTGAACCATGAACTCACAAGCAGAGGGTCAGACAAAGGGTGGCAGTGCTGTTAAATTTCTGCTTAGAACATTTCCTTGGCTGCCAGGCTGCCCAGATCAGCCAGCTTAGACTCTGTAGGTGTGCGTATTTTGATGGTCTGGCTACTCAACTGTCTTTTGAGACCAGGGTATCGGATCAATGGGGTGTAAGCCTCAGGAGGGGCTGCAGGGACCAGGAGGACAGCGGGGTGTCCACGTGGCTCCAGAGCAACTCATCCTGCAAAGCCATGTCCAGTGGCACTGCCCCAGAGGACTGTGCAGCCCTCGCGTGTCCTTTCCTCTTCCATCCAGAAGGAATTTCCCCTTGTTAATTTGATATCGCAGTTCTGTGTTTTCCAGAGCATATGCATTGATTTTGCTTTCCTTTTTTTTTTCCTTTTTTTTCTCTTTTTTTTTTTCATCTTGGCAAAACTTATCGAGTGATTATTTGAAAGGCTGTGAAGGCATCTGGGGAGTTCCTCTTGCACTGTTATGATTTAGGCTTGAAATTGCTTAATTGCTGTTTCCTGTACTTCTCATTTTCAGTTCCCTAATGACTGTATCAATTTGTTGCCTATTATTCCCAATGACAGGGCAGTGGTTTTTGTGTGTGTTTCGACCAGATATTTTAAGATCTCTTTCTTACAAGCTGCAAAAGGATTTAGCCTTTCCTCCTGGTTTATGCCTTGCTCCTCATGACCATGAGGTATTCCCACTTATGGCACCAACAGTTGCAGGCAAGATATTTGCAAGGCCAATGTCTAAATAACACTAAGTATGCTCAAAATTTTCCTAAGTTTTCTTATCAGATACTGGGTTTAATTTAAATTATTAATTACTGATGGGATTCTATTGGCCTTTTGTGAGGAATTACCGTAATTGTAATGTTATAAAAATCTTGAGTTAAAAAATACATAGATAGGAAAATAGTAAGGATAACAGAGTCAGAAAAGCAAGAGAGCAAAATATCAGTGGCTTGAAGAAATGAGAGTGGAGAAAAAAAAGTAGGCATAACTTATCTTACACTTACTCTGGGCTAAAATAGAAATTAGTCCCGAAAACTCAATGCTTCGGTGCTGGTGAGATGAACATTCAATTCCGGGATGCATTTTCACTGTTGAAGCAGTTCTTAACCTTGGGAAAACCATCCTGCCACTTGATGCATTTCCCCAAGATAAAGCAAAGACTCTCTCCAAGTCAAATTTGTACTACAGTTTTGCAAATATTTATTAGTGCAATAAGAGGGTAACTTGTAGATGACTTCACATAGCACTGAAGAGTTTTTCTACTGGAAAAACCTCAATTGTTTGTTAATTTTCTATTATATTTGCTTTTAAATGCCCAATACTGCTTTTTAACTTTGAAAGATGAAGAAAAAAGACCTATTTTGGAACCCTTTCTGACATCTTGTGTTTCCAAATGTTGATCCGCTACATGCAAGCTGGTTGTGTTTTAGAAGGGATTCAGAGTTCTCTCTGTTGTCTGCATAGCTATGGGAATTGGTTGAAAAAGCCTCATTTTTACTTATGCTTTTATGTTGATGGGTACTTTAATGTGACATCAGTCAAACACAAGTTAAACTTTGCTGATAAAGTCTGTTAGGTGAATGTATTTGCAAATAAGAATAGAGGTAATACTTTATTTTTAAACAGATTTATCATACTGATCCTTAGGAGCAGTGACATTTAAAATGGGTTACAATTAGAAGAAATCAAGCTTATGAATGGAATGTCCAGTGTACTATTATGTATCTGGCATACTTTTTAGAAAACAATAGGTGGTACCAATGTTGAGAAGGAGACTCCTCTTGGCTCCAAGTATTAATGGAGGATTCTTAACATATGCTCCTTTAATACATTTCCATGAATTTTGAAAAGGAAATGCTAATGATACCATCATAAATTCTCTTCCTTCCTGGCTCTAATGGAGTCATTTCAAGCTTCTTACTCTTTAGATTATTATTTGATCAGAGAGCCTAGAAGAAGCTAATGGTCACTGTTTCTTAACCAGACAAACAAGGATTTGATATGTGCAGTTTGCAATAAGCAGTTTCAGCGAGGATGTAAGGCTTCCTCCAGAGGTGTGACCTCTTGTTGATTCTCAATGAACAACAAAGATTCTGCTTTATTAAGTACAGTATTTATCATGTTTTTCAATTTTGCTTTATTTCAATAAACGTCACCTTCAACAGTCAGCTGCCTGACTGTGTTTTTCAGGAGTTATTGTCTGGATCCACCAGGTGATGTCCCAGTGAGCTGGACCCAGAGGGCTCCATGCTTCTCCACATCAAGTGCTCTTTCTCAAAGATGTTGTCTCATATAGACAATTTTGAACAACCTGTGGGTTATTTGAAAAGGTCGGGTCTCAGTTCCAGGACTCGCCTTAGACCTGAGACCACACTGTCCGTTGCATATTTAATCTCTTAGCACAGCTCTCACTGGAGCCCCTGAAAAACTTACAGGTTGCACTGTCATTTGCTATATATTCACATAAAGGGAAAGTTTAAAACTCAAACAACTGCCAGTCAAAAACGTGGCTGGACAAATGCCAATTTTTATCCAATTTTATTCAAAGCATTTACAGCTTACTTGGTAGCTTTGATGTAGTGCATTGGGTCAAAATACCCACCAAGCACTTTTTGTTGTGCTTGAGGCATGTATTTAGAATTAGTTTAGACAAGGTGCATTACCCTTGAATTATCTGTGTGAGCTAAAGCAAAGCAGATGCAGGAAGAATGTGATTATCTTGGTAATGTTTGTGAAACAGATGTGCGCTAACAGTAGAATAAAGCACCCTTCTATGTTTTCAATGTTGTTGCCACCAGGTTAATAATACAACACAATATCCAACACCTCCTTACCCAGTCTACTGAGTAGAGATGCGAAAAAAATATTGTTAGGAAAAGGTCACACCAGAAATCTCTATCTAAAATAAGGTTTACCCACTGAAACACTGAACAGATTTTGGGTTCGGACTCCTACAGCATCACATCCCACAGGCTGGGAAAAAATCAAGAATCACATTTCTGTTCCTTTAACTTTCTTTCTAAACTTATTTTCCCTCAGTACAAAATATTCTAAAAGGACAAACCCCAAGCACAAACTACTTAACGAGGTCAGACATGATCCAGGCTCCCCTCTCTGCAAGACTTCAGCCATTCTTCTCAAATCGACCATAGGTTTGGTGGTGGTTGAGTCACATGAAGGAAGAGAAGGTGTGTAGACACACATGCCCTCCAGCCAGCAGCCAACTGTCCAGCTTGACTCATTGTGTGGGGGATAGGGAAAAGTGGGAGCAGCCAAATCATCTCTGGGGTGGCTGACCTCAGAGGTCCTGGTGGGGCAATTGTTTGATGAGGTGACAGGTGGGTCATTTCAAAGTTGACTGAACTCCGTATATTTTTTTGCAGAGGGCCTGGAAGCAGCTCATTGGTGCTCTAGGCTGGTATTAGTGCATTCGCCTTGCCTTCCTCATCAAGATTGACTTCGTCCAGCTCAGAAGTGTATTGTCCTGAACTGGAGAGCCCAAAGGAGAAAGTCTCAAAACATTCTGTTACAGGGCAGTTTTATCTGCTTCAGAGTCTGGTTTTACTCTCGTGCAAATTGGGTTGGGCACACGAGCTCCCCTAGCATCCCTTCTTTTCATCCTGCCTGAAGATGCCATGCTGTGGAGCATCTGCCACCGTGCTTGGTCCATGCCTACATAGACTAAAGGATAAAGGTCATTCATCTCTCTGTGTCACTGGAAATAAACAAAACAAATGGGGAATCCAGTGCTGTGCGAGGCATTAAGTCAGACCTGATGCAAAGTAGTGATGCGAAATGAACCAGGAACATAAGCACTTGAGTACCTTAACACTCGGCCCAAAGTACGCCGGTATCTGTGGGTATTTTTCTAGGCATGATTCTTTCACAGATTTCAATCCTTGGTTAAAAAACAAGAATCCATAAAGATGTCACGCATTTCCCTGCTAAAGAAAATTGGCAAAGGAAAGATAAAAAACATATATATTTCTGTCACCAGGCTTCTAGGGAATAAGTACAGAGCTCTATCTTACTCTTCAGCACTGCATAAGAAACAGAATGCAAAATTTTCTCCTTGAAATACTTTGGCACAAACAACTATTCTGCACTATTTGTTTAGAAATCCAGTGGGGCTTCACTGAATAAAAGCTAGTATCTTCATACTGGTAGTTGAAATAAGAACTAATTTCATGCACAATTGGCAGCGCAGAAGGAACTTTCTTGATATCCAAAGAGCAAAAGATTTTATGAGGCTGCATATGTATTTATGATTATTTAAGGTTCTTGTTATAATGAGGATCCTTTAAGGAGAGGAATTTTGTATTTTAATTTGCATAAAGACAATAAAAACTCTTTGAGAAGCAATTTCTCTCTATATAAAAAGTGAGAACATAGCACCTTAGTGGCACAGACATCTGTTACTTAAGCAGATGCCACCATGTAAACTCCATCAAGCAATGCCGTCCACCAATCAGAAACCACCCAAACTACATCTACAGCCAAAATTCAGTGGGTGGCTGGGAGCCTCCAAAACAGGTTGAGAAATGATGGGCTTTTCTTCAATGTCCTCATTAAGCATTCAGTGGCATTATTTGTTCATTATTAACCAATGCTACTGTATCATATGGCTTTGTAGCTGCTCTTTGGTGTAAAGTTAATCCCCATGATCTACAATCTGCAATTCTTGCTTGTGAGATCCATATCAAAGGAACGCCAGCCCTTCGACACGTTAGATGAATAACCACTTCTTTGTTTCTCATTATGACTGCAGTTTAACGTCCTCATTCGGGAGCTGATGTATCAATATCTCTGAAAGAGATTAAATATTGCCTACTTAAGTGCTACATGCAGTGAAACAAACTCAGGGGACTGTATTCAACAGTCGAGCAGCACTGACAAAGTCTGGGGCTGATAAGCCCTTTCTGAAGTTAGCTTACACTTTAAATCAGGAGTTCATGAAAGGCATTAAGAAAAACTATTATATTACTAGAATGGATGGCAGTAGAGTTTATATGTTACACCTTGAAGTAAGCAGTAGGATTTTCAATCACTTGATAACCTTGAAACTGCTAAGGTATCAAATTGCTATCATGAATATTGTGCAGGAACAGAAATAACTCAGAAAGCTGCCTTTGTGAATAATAATGCGGGAGAGAGCAATGTTCTGCTGGGCTGGACTCACAATAGCACCAACAAGCAAATATACAAGAAGGCAAGGCATGTACTTAAGCATATTTGCATTTGACTATATATCAATCAGTTATCAGTACAGCTACATCTTACCTGACCCATTGAGAAAATAAAAAGCCCGCTAGATAACTTTGCCATGCGGGAAAAAGAAACTGCAAGAAACTCATTTTTATAAATGGAACTGAAACCGTTTGGATGAAATACTCTGTATTTTGCATTACATCTTGAACAGAGCATTTTAAAAAACATGCACAGTACAAATCCTTCCATGCTGGAATTTAATTTAAAAACCTAAACAACATATCTTCCCGGTTTGCATGTGGGACATTTTAATAAATCCTGAAGTCTGATTCTGATTTCATTCACACTGGATGAAAATGCAGAGAGTCTCTGGGTGACAGAAATGTGAGCCAGCCTTCCAGATTCCCATGTTTATGTCCTGAATCGATGAAGTTTATACCAAACTCCATTTTTGTTCTGAAGTACAACACGGTTTTCCTCTTGTGGCATTTTCAGGTGACGCAGCCTACTGAGATCATCTGACAGCCATGTGAAAACTCAATGTCTGGAGCGATTCATCATTGTGTCAGATTGTCCTGCACTTTGTCACAATGACTGACAATAGGGGAAACTTGGAAATAATACAAAGATTCAACGTTCACTGATAATGCCTGCATTGTGATTAGCGCAGGCGGCAAGCGTGTGAGGAGAATGCTAATTCTGTCCCCCACCCCCAGTTTCATCCTGATTCTGCTTTCAACAGCTGGGTGTCTGTGGTTGCTTCCTTAGACTTCACTCCTGTGGCATTTTTAAATGCAGAATCTTTTTTTTCCAGTGTTTAAAAAGCCACATTATTACAAATGCAAAAAGAGGCGATACCAAGAAGGAAGGTAAATTCTGCCAGCAATGCCAGGCACTCCTTGGTCAGAATGTCCACCCTTGTCTCAGGGTGGACATTCCCTTCCTCCCTACATCTGAACCTTAGCAGGGTATCTCAGCACCACCTGAAATAACAGTAAAACCATTCTGAGCTGCAGTTCCAGGAATGCTATAAAACCCGCCAAGCACATGTAAATTTGTATATGGAGCAGGATCTTGCAGAAGGGTCTTGTAAAAGATTATTACAAAGGAATTTGTCCTTTATTTTGCATTGACTTGCATTAAAGGTTTAAGATAATTGCTGACTCGATAGGGTATTGACACGCGAACAACAAGAAAAACTGGTTGCAGCAACTTTCATGCTCTACAGCCCCTCAAGTTTTATCAGTGTTCACAGCAACAACATCAAAGACTGTGGACTCCACTGCATAATTAATCTGGAGGAAAAGAGAAGTCCTTTCTGTGTGCTCCAGTTGTCGAAGTTATTTTGCCGGGTAAAGGATAGTGCAATAAACAGCAGCAACAACCAGGAAGTCAAACATTGCTGCCTCTTCCAAAACAACGAAGGCAGCAGAATTTCTCCCATTTCCATCAATATAAGAGGAGCAACTGGCTCTGGCTTGTGTCCCTGCCCAGGGTCAGGCCAGCAGTGCTGCTCCAGCGTGTGCAGGGCGGGACAAGCCAGAGCAGAGAATTTCTCCCGCAGTGACCGGCGTGGTTACTGTGGGTGATGTGGGCTGCAGAGCATGTAATTATCTGCTCTGGATTCTCTTGAAGGAAAAAAGCAGCTCTGCTCGGAAGACAAGACACAGGCAATTGGCAAACAACCACCTTTGTTTCATCTTTCCTTCAGTACAAACTTTTTTTTTTGCTTTTTCTCCAGGGAAGAGGCTTATGGGGGAGGCTGGTTTAGCAAAAAGTAGATTTAGAAGAGAAAAGATAGCAATAGCTCTGGGCTTGGCAGATGATGGAAATACCATTTTGTCTCCATTTTAAAAATGGAAGAGTGCAAATTTCTCTGAAGGAACTTACAAACTCAGAGGGTATTTATAATTTCAGAGCTCAGTCTCACAAGCAGCCCACTTAATGACTTATGCACTGTTATACTTTAGAAGCTCAGCCTTTAGAAATGAAAATAGAAGAGTAAGAAATTCCTGGTGGAAGAAAAAGAATCCAGTCATCTAATTGGCAGTAGAAGTGTATTCTTCTTCAAGCAAATACCAAAGTTAAATGGATTCAGAAGAAAAGATGTGCAAACCTCCTGCAGACTGGGAATACACTGCAAGCCACTGGCTCTTCATATGAAGAGCTCTATGATGCCAAAACTGGTTCAACGCTTAGAAGAGAAATCTAATCTAGATTAGATCTAAGCAAGATTCTAATCTTGCTTATACTGACATAGAACTGGAGAAGCACAGGCCTGGGTGGAGTCGCTCTGAATGGCACTGGTGAATCTGAAAGAGAATGAGACCAAATTAAAACAATCGGTAGAAAATTACCTAATTTGCAGTGACCACAACTCAGTGCGGGTTTGGTTTGTGTGAGCTGGAAGCTGAGGTGATTTAAGTTGCTTACACCACAGTGTAAGAGGCTTTTTACTGCAATTGGCTAGCATTTTGTCTCTAACAAATATAGGCACACAGCTTGAAAATGTTGAATGAATTGCTACATTAATTTGAGCTCCATAACACATTTCCATCCCTGACTGTTGGTGAACACAAGTACACGGCTTGTTTGCGGGGTATGGTTAATTTCAGGATGGTGAGTGAGGATGCAAAAAGAAGGTAGATGCTAAATTACATCTACACAATAAATGATCCATAAATTAGAAAGATGTCAGAAGTTATCCATTAAATATAGCTTCACAAACATTGCAAGCTGAGGGAAAGAATGACTTTATTGATGTAGAAAAATCTCATCATTCACTTCATTCTCTTTAAAATGAGCAGTAAGAAAAGCAGATGTATTTTTTTTCTCTGTTGCTCTGGCAAGATGAGTCTGAACCATCAGCTTAAGGTCTCTGGACCTATAACTTGTGACAATGGTGATGGAAGATGCAAGTTTTCCAAAATGTCTTAACAACTGCAACAGCACAGAATCTGTCCATGTAGATATGAAAGATATAGTCAGCAAAAGCAATACAAATCCACAATGAGATTACGATCTATACAGCTGGGAAGCAATTGCTATGCTCAATCATTCAGGTGAGATCATTGCTGGCCTTTGGACTGCTCATTACATTATTTCCCCTAGTTGTTTCTTTCTTATAATTAACATATTGTATCGAGTAAAGGATCCTTTTTAAAAAAAAAAAAACCAAAACACTCTTCCATATGGATTGCAATTATCTCTGAAATATTTTAGTATTAAGAAAACAGCAAAAAATAAAGAGCAGTTTCATTTTTAACGTTCCAGTTTAATTAAGAAAATGTTCAAGTAATTTAAAAATGTAGGCATTAAAATACCAATTAAGCTTAAGGCAAGTTTTCCTATTAATTTTGATGACAGCAATACAGGGGTGTCACATAGAGGTGACCCCTTAGAAACAGGTTATTTTGAGTATTATGTTTGGCTATACTAGTACTGAGAGAAAAGGAATTAATTTATGAAGAAACTACACCTATTTGGCTAACCCCGACAGGCTGAGCCTTGAGAACCACGATGCAGCTCTCACAACAAGTAACTCAGCAAACAAACCCCTTTCAAGGTTTTAATTATAGTTTTTATTTCTCAGATGTCCACTTTGGGTGGCCATCTTGTTGAAAAATGAAAATACTTAAACACAGTTTTAATCAAGCAGTAAGAACAGAACTGAAATCTGGAGTATGAAATAAAGGCTATGCTAAAGTGCAATAATTATTTGTAAATTCGGATTTTGTTCTAATTCTGTGTTGATGGCTAAATGATAATTGTACCATTTTAATACATTAAAATTAATTTATTGCTTGAAACGCTAGCGTAGGAATACTGTAAGTTTTCCTGGGTGGCTGTAACATTAAGAAAGCAGAAGCCCGTGTATCTGATCTGAGTATTTACAATTAAAACTTTCTGAGTAGCTGGGGCTATTAAAAAGCTCAGGATAGATTACCTTGCAGTAAAGGCTGTTGGGAGTATCCTCATGGACCCAGAGAAACTAATTCTTACAGAATTCTTACTGGTTATGATGGATTTAAGTTAAATTTATCTCATTTCATTTTCGATCTTAAATTGGTTAATGAGGCTGAAATATGCTTTATTTCAGGGAAGTCGGACTGATCTGGATAAGGAACAGAATTTATGCTGACGTTTGAGTCAAGTGCAAATACCACCATCACTTCTTCATTACCGCGTTAACTGGTATGATCTGTTCTGCTCAGCAGAACTCGAACAAAATGTCAGGTTCCTAAATGAAGAAGCTCCTGGCTCTCTGTGAGAAACTGGCTGATTGGTTAAAAGTACTTCAACCTTTATTTAATTCATGCCTTATAAGTGCTCTTTGGCAGGAGCTCTTGGGATCTGATCTTATGTCACACTTACTGAAACTCATTTAATTATTTGCAGCTGAGAAGGGCAGGGAGATGGTTATCGCACAGGGAAAATCTAATCCTCTTCTTTATCAGCTTAAACCCCAAACCAGGGAAGTCGGTTAGGATTCCTGTACTTATCTCGGTCCCATCCCCTGGTAACTTGCCTGTCAGTACATGACCCTTTCCTTTTGGTGGTGGCTTTTTAGTGGAGTGATTTCTCCCAAAAATTTAGAGGGGGTTTTGCAAGCACATGTCCACGGTCTCTCTGAATGCAGACCTGTCCTGGAAATCTCTAAGCCGCTGTTCCTCCCTGTGCTTCAGTTGGCATTCATGAATGCTGTGATTGCAAATATCCTCACTGATTGTTCCAGTTGCCAAACGAAATGGATGGAGCAATCTCTATACTCTGCAAACTCATGCAACCATTGCCAAAACAGGGACCGTGTGTTCATGTTGTCGCAATGATGCAAAGGGGCTGTGGTCCCAGTGCCTCTGGAGCACAGGTTAATATCAAGTTCCAATAGAGACCCCACTCCTATCCTAGCCCTCGAAGTGGTTTTCATGGACCCTTGGTGAAAAAAAATCGAATACTTGTACTAAAGCGTGGGGAAAGGTAAAACCACACATATTCTGCCCTTATGAGCAGCACATGAAATGGTTTTGATGGAAAACACATGCAGAATATGGGATTCAGCCTAAGGCTGAAGACAGAGCAGCAGTGACTTTTATAGCTTTAAAAATTGGCTTTACGGCTATTGTTAAATTAAAGCATCTCTCCTCGTGAAGGACTTCAGTTTCATCAGGAGCTGCACATCTCGTAGCACAGTTACTCACCTCAAAAGTGCTGTCAGCATGAAACTTATTATTTTAAATTTTAACTAAAGAAAATTAGAAAGAAAACCCATCCTGCATGAGGATGTTCAGTAGTGGTGAGTCTTACACCAGCCTGGTTAGATTTATGATAAATTCTTATCTGTGTGATTCTCTTTTTATAAATGCCAACCTGAGCAACATATAAAATATATGATATAAATGTTTCCTTTGAAAACTTTTGCATGCTTCACTGTTACATAGCTTAAGAAGTTTAGAAGCCTTGGGCAAGCAAGCTAACGTATAAGAGGAACGCTTAAGAATTGTTTGTATGCTTGATTTGTTTTACAGTGCATTTGGTCTTTAGTTTTGATTGGATTGTCTTACTGAAACATGAAGGGCATTTAGAAAGTAAGAAAGTGAATAGGATACATTTGCAACTATATGCCCAAAAGCAAGATCTTAATGTCAGAAGTAAATTATAACAACTTACATTACTGATGACATACATTATAATTCAAAGCTTGGCAAACCACATCAAGGTTGTTCTTACCATGATCTGACAAAAATGTTTTTAAAGCCTTCTCTTTTTCAGTTTTACAGTAACCAGACTTTCTTTATGCTAGGAATTTCATAAATAAAAAGCAAACATTATTAAAGATAAACATATTTTCCCTAAATGCTGCTGAATCTTTGTAAAAATTGAAACTTTTATGCCAATAATCCCTGGAGGTGTTCAAGGCCAGGTTGGATGAGCCTTGAGCAACCTGATCTAGTGGGAGGTGTCCCTGCCCATGGCAGGGGCTTGGAATTATATGGTCTTTAAGGTCCCTTCCAACTTAAACCCTTCTATGATTCTTTGACAATCATAAGAATAGGACAGTCCCAGTGGGTAAGATATATTTCAGCCATGATCTTTTACTATGGTATCTTTGGATGACCTTGAAGTGTTTTCTAGTGGTGGATCGATGAAAGGATGTAGGTAGTCAAGTCTAAATTTGTTGCCTATCCCGGACCTGTAATCACTTCCCTGGGTGATATGGGACAAGGAAATACATGAAGTTCTGCTTGTGAACAGCGAGTAAGCACATGAGACTTCACATTCCTTGAGCATGTGCCAGCTCTCTCCTTTGTGTATTCCAAGGATTTTCTGGCTCAACATTGCCTCACAGGGTCACAATCTTACAGGAGGATTTAGCTCAAGCTCAGGCTTCACAGGTGGGTGGGGAGGGGACTAAACCCTCCCCAACTTTTATCGGTGTAAATAAAGCCATAGTGCTCTGGTAAAGGGCTGTTAGAGCTCACTGCCCTGTCTCTGGCAGCAGGCCTGGGAAAGAGCAGAAACAGAGCAGTTCTTCTGGTGGAGCTTGTTACGCTGGTGGGAGCATCCATACCCTCCCCATGGACATGACTGCATCTTCCAACCCACTTAAACCTTCAGCATCAACAGCCTCCTTTTGTTTGTTTTAAACCTGCTCCTGTTTTGAACGAGGAACTGGAAAGTCCCTCCTCATCCTCTCCCTGTCATTCATCATTTTATACATTTTTGTCATATCCCCACATTATACTTTTCCCAAGCTGAAGAGTCCCAGCTTGCCACCTTTGTAAAGAAAAGCTTTTTCTGCAGCTTAACTCGCTCATCTCACAGGTGTCTGATTCAACGCCTGATCTCTCCGGTGGGATTAAACCCCAGATCTCCCATTATGGTGACTTGATACCAAATTTCTCTCCTGGGTGCAGTGAAACTCTCCTCCTGCGTCAGGTTTTATATAAACAGGAGAAAGAGAGAAGAAAGTAAGAAGTGACAGCAGCCCCTTTCTGCAGGCTCCTGTTGGGGCGCTTACAAGAATGATGGACTTGTGTTTCAGTCCCTGCTCTGCTAAATACTCCACCGTGTTATACTGATTGTTCAAGGCTCGGGCACCTTTCACTCGATGAATAAGACTCTAGTTTACTGCAGGGTGAATGGAAGAAGAGGAGCAAGGTGATTGCTCCCAATCTGCCCTGGTAGAAAGGCTACCACTTTAGAATCAGGCCCACTGAAAAACCAAAAATAAAAATATTCACAAGCCCTAAGCATAATAAGCCTGATTTGTCTTCATTTCAGCTGCAATCAGTGAGAAACAACCATGCTGAAGTAAGCCTGAATGAAACATGAGATGGCATATTTAGGTTAACAAAGGCTGAATTACCCTAAGTTTAAATTCTAGTGCAGAATTTTAGTAAAAAAGGATCCACACTGTAACTGTGTCCAGACACTGGAACTGCAAGATCCTGGAATGAGTGCCACAATGTCATCACACCAGTTCCCAGAAGACGGAGGTTGCACTGGGACAGGAGAGAGGACAGGATCTCAGAGCATTGGCTTCCCAACCCCTTGGATATGCTGAGAGCATCTTGCTTTGATCACCAACTGTCAGGGCTGCAACTGGTTTGAATCTGACTGGTTTAGAGCATTTCGTAACTCCTGAAACTTTCAATGAGCCAAAATTTATTCCTAGTATATAAGTAAACTCAGTGGGAGTGGGGGTATTTATTCTGGAAGAGTGCATATACCAAACTAGGTCTGTTTTCTCAGCAGAGCACGAGAGGATTTTGTTTTAAAGTGCACAAAATTTTATCATCTTTTTCTGGAAATCCTACATTTTCCTGAGGAAAGTCCACAATCAGAGAACACCTCTCTCATGAAGAATAACTGAGAGAGTTGGGGTTGTTCAGTCTGGAGAAAAGAAGGCTCCAGGGAGACTTTATAACATCGTTTTAGTACTCAAAGAGGGGCTACGAAGAATGATGAGGACAAACTTTTGAGCAGGGCCTGTTGTGATAGGACAAGGGGTAATATTTTTAAACTAAAAGAAGGTAGATTCAGACTAGATATAAGGAAGGCATTTTTTTACAATGAGAGTGGTGAAAGCATGGCACAGGTTGCCCAGACAGGTGGTAGAAGCCTGATCCCTGGAAACATTCAAGGTCATGTTGGACGGGACTCTGAGCATCCCGATGAATTGAAGATGTCCCTGCTCACTGCAGGGGGCTTGGACTAAGTGACCTGTAAGCGTCCCTTCCAACTGAAACCACTCTATGATCCTATGATTCTAAAATCTCTTAAAAACACACATTCTCCACCTTTAAAAATACTATGAATTTCGTATGGAATTGTCAATTATGTTGACTGTGAAGTAGCATTCTGCTTCCACTCTGGTCTGTACAGCCGGAATTCTGTACAATAGCTCTGTACTGGGCTCTGCTGGTCTGATTGAGAAATTAAAAGGGAGTTGTCATATGGGAAATTTAAAAGTGGCAATGGTTCAAAACACATATCTGTTTAACTCATGCTGCTCACAACACCCTGAAAAGAAGCTAATGAAGGTGCCTGGAAAATCTTATGACAACTCCAAATACCCATTGGTCTTATCATGGTTTGCCGTACTATTTACATGTAATATTAAACTTCTAGAAGCAAAGCCTGAGTGCAATATATCAAGGCACTAAACACTTAGTGACTAATATAAAATGTTGTTATCACTCACTAACTGCTTCTTTTTCTATTGGTTTTTATTATTCTTTTTTATTTCTTCCTTTACTATGCTAATGGCAACCTATCAGCCCTGTGCTCTGTGGACCAGGATCTAACAATCTTACTTAAATCTGGAGCTTCAGGATGCAGTTTTGAATCTGAAGATATCACGATGAAGCTTGGTATCACTTCAATAGTGTCTGTCTCCTCGTTGATCCACAGAGGCATCCACAAATTAATGGGAAGGGCTGCAAGGATGAAAAGAAACTCTCTAAGTATATAGTTTGAAATTCCTGTCCAAGTCTTTTTTTTTTTTTAATTACATGTAGATATACCAAATAAATGTTTTTTAATTCAGACATTCTCACATGTCTTGTGAGGCTGTGCTTGACCTTTTGTCAAGGAAAGGGGAAGAGCTACACTTCTTTCAAGGAAATATATGGAATATCACCTTGCTTTTTCAAGGAATCTAGAAAATCATCCTGGTTTTACACTCTAACAGCATATTTACTCAAACAACCAATCTTTCCTCCTCATCTTATGAGAGAAATTTTTCCTTTTGAATCAGACTCAGAGAAATGGTCACTGGATGCAAACTCTGGGCCGCTGAATCATCTCCTGGTTCTCCAAACGCCATGAAATGGCACTGCAGAGAGAAGGAGCACACACTCAGCAACACGAATACCATCACCTGCTCTCCTGGGAGGTGGAAATAAAGTGATTTCGCTTCAGCTTATTTTGCTCAAGACTTACAGCAGCAGTTACTAATAGGAAGGAAACAATGGTTGGTGATTTACTACTATATGACAGTTACGTAAATACATACAAGTTAGACATTGGCATTAATGCCATCGATTATCATAAACCTTATTAGATCAAGAATCAAGATTTCCTGGTAAAAGTCTTCTCAGTTAATATCTAGCCTGGCAGGTTAATACAAACAGACAAGTATTTCTTCAATATACTTCTTAAGAAGCTAAAAATCTCCCAACCTACAGTTATCTCAATGATGTGAAAAGCATTGACTATCCTCTACAGCAGGTTGCTGTAAATCTAAGGATTAACCTGTGTGGAATGTGGCAATTTTGTGATTAGAAGAAAATTAACATTCAAACTCTGTTATGCAGACAGGATCCAAAATATTTATTGCTCTCTCTTTAATAAAGAGACAAATTGCTTCTCTAGTTTTAGACGTCCCAAATTCAAACAAATTTTTACTGGTAAGAGAGGCTACTACCAACCTCGAGACTGAAAGCATAGTAGTCCTGCATACTGGAGGTTTTAACTCTGGAGGCTCTTGGACTCAACATATAATGAAGTTCACTTGGAAATCTCAGTCTTGGTACTTGTGGATATACACCCAAATTCAACAACAGCTCAAGAAGCAGGCGGCCTCTCCGTCAGAGGCCCAGAAACACAGCAACAGCAGGACATCTGAATGGCAAGGACAGCTCTGCGGAGAGCCTAAATCCCACCTACCGCCACCATACCTGTATGGTGGCACCTTTAATTTGGAAAAAAGCACACCGAGTTCCTGTAAAAACAAATTTAAAGAGTAATAAGTAGTCCTGGAAGGTAGAATTGCAACACAACAAGCCTTTGCATGCCGACAGAGCATTGCAAATAGTATGTCATAGTTTTTAGTCCTTGGTAAACTTTAATTCTTTGGTAAAGAGTTAATTTATTCAACTTACCCGCAGCACAGAGTACCTGCAAATAACAGGAATCTACCTTGACTGCAATTTACAGAAGAGCACATTCCGTCTATGGAGATTCCATTTACTTTCCAATATTAGGAAGGAGTTTGATAACAAACCTAAACATCTGCAAAGATCTAGTAATGACAAGGACGTCCATTTGAGAGAGACAATGCCCATGTCCCGTCAGACCAATATTAGCATTTTCCTCTGAACCCTAAACGTTTCTGCCGCCATCATATGAGAAAGAAACTTGAAAAATGTTCAGTTCTCGAACTGCTTTATGTGAACATTTATTTCTCAGGTCCAGAATCTCTAAGCAATGCCAATTTAAAACAGTGGAACCCCAGAAGTCAGTGGGTTTTGAAAGAGAATGAAACTGATATGAAATTAGAGCTTGGCCAGCTGGGATCTGTCAACATTTCTGCAATAACACTTGACTGTTCAAGAGATAACTCCAGTTCCACCTCGGCTGGAGTCTGAGAAGCCCTTGGAGCCTTGTCACTTTTATTTCTGTAAAAGTTTGCCATCAGTATATCACTAGTACTGATATGTTTAGCAAGTGTATTAAAAGACAAGTCAAAACAAAGCTAGATGCTCTGCCTGTGTCTCCAAATGCATCCTGATCACAAGAAAACCGGAAGCTGTGAAGTTTCTCTGGATTTAAACAAAGCTAACAGTCTCACAGAAACCAGTCTCACAACTCTACTGCAGAGGATCAAACCCCACAGATTAAACTTTCCAAGAGTCCAAAAATGTAGCAAACACAGAATTTACTGAACCAGACTTACCAGTAATTTACTATGTTGTATACTCATTACATTATAAGCCTCAGGGTTCACTAATTCAGCATCCAGCAGACACTCAGAGTGGTTGTCACTTGCGTGTTCATGCAACAATACAGAATTACAGAAGGGGGATACCAGATCACAGAACCACCAGGTTTGAAAAGAACTCCAGCATCATCAAGTCAAACCATTCCTAACAACAACTAAACCATGTCCCTGAGTATCTCATCCACCCATCTTTTAAATATCTCCAGGGATGGTGACTCCACCCCCTCCCTGGGCAGCCTCTGCCAGCTTCCAATGACCCTTTCTGTGAAAAACTTTTTTCTTATGTCCAGCCTGACCCTCCCCTGGCGGAGCTTGAGGCCATTTCCCCTTGTCCTGTCCCCTGTCACTTGGGAGAAGAGCCCAGCTCCCTCTTGTCTATAACCTCCTTTCAGGTAGTTGTAGAGAGTAATAAGGCCTCCCCTCAGCCTTCTCTTCTCCAGGCTAAACAACCACAGCTCTCCCAGCCTCTCCTCATAAGACTTGTTCTCCAGCCCCCTCACCAGCTTCGTTGCTCTTCTCTGGACACGCTCCAGAGCCTCAACATCCTTCTTGTGGTGAGGGGCCCAGAACTGAACACAGTACTCAAGATGCGGTCTCACCAGTGCCGAGTACAGAGGGACAATAACCTCCCTGGACCTGCTGATTATGCCGTTTCTGATACAAGCCAAGATGCCATTGGCCTTCTTGGCCACCTGGGCACACTGCTGGCTCATGTTCAGTCGGCTGTCAACCAACACCCCCAAGTCCTTCTCCTCCAGGCAGCTTTCTAGCCAGACTTCCCCCAGTCTGTAGTACTGCACAGGGTTGTTGTGCCCCAAGTGCAGGACCCGTCATTTGGTCTTGTTGAACCTCATATAGAAATTTATCAGTCAGCCCATGCCTTCACTGACAAAACTTGGACCAGCCAGAAGTTTTTTCCACTGAGGATCTAGGCTTGCTGCCTGCCTTATGTATCACAGGTGTGACTGCTTCCAAATCTCAAGACTTGGAACTCTAAGTATCCTCTATGGCAATTGCTGGAAGTATATCATCTTGTATTTTCCGAACAGCAAAGGCTGTCCTAGAAAAAATAATAGTTTTGCCACTTAACATCTGCTTATATCTGAGGAAACTATGGTTACTTGCCTCTTCAAAATGCTCGCAAATACTGCAGTGGTTCAGAAAGCCTGATGGTGGGATCGAGGGCAACTAGAGACAGTTAAGCACCACCGCTGTGTCCATTACATAGCTGATAGCATTTATGATCATCAGCTAATTAGGAAAAAGTAAAATGCAATTTTGAGGCTGCTCTAAAACAACAATGTTTGTATTTTTTCAAATAAACGAAATTTGTATTTCCATATTAAGTCTAAAGTAAATTTCTACTTGTTCTGTGAAAATTGAAAGTCAAATGAAATGGAACTAATCTGGGTATCTTACTGTGGGAGAACCTACAGCGCGAACTCAACCAAGCTATTAGACACTAGAGAAACCACATGGGAGGCAACTGCAGGAAACAAAGCTTCATAACTTCCACTGGTCACAGAATGACTCTTTTCTTAGTTAGGATTAGCCCTTACATGAACAAATGGAAAAGCTGTGAGAAACTCCAGCAGGTAACTAATTACACAATGCAAAATTAAACACAGCCCAGCAGATAAGTTCTCTACCTCTCTTTGAGTATGAAAATGTACTCCAGTGCCAAAACAAAAACAATTTTTTTTTTTCAAGGAATCTCCATGTTTCCATTTACTTGCTGAAATTATTCCTTTTAAAATAATGTGGCAAACACAGACATTTTCGTGAATAAATTAACTCCAAAGAGCAAATGCCTCTTGCATAGGGAGGAAAAGAAACATGAGCCAGATGCAGAAAATTGCTCCATTTGCTGGTTGTGTAGCTATTTATATGTTGACAAACAGTTGTGCCAAGAGCAGATGGATATTTTCTAGTATTAAAGAACTGCTAATTGTTTGCTGCTGTTCCTTTCAAGTTCATGGGGGAAAACCATTGGTGTTCTGCAGAGCAACGCATGAAGAAACCAGTTCAAGCCACGCATTTGGCAAAGTGGCCTAACACCGCCTATATGGCATGGAGGATACCCTGAAGCAAGATGATGCTCAGCCAGATGTCAGCTTAACAACTCTCAGTAAAGCGTGACCAGGAGGAGCAGCACTTTCCAAATCTTCTGCAAGTCCTTCACCAAACCATATAACTAATTCAGAAATATTCAGCAGAATCTGATAAATATCATATGCCTATAAATATTTCACACAGCCATATTGGCTTTGTCTCACACTCATTTTAATGATGTGGAAATAGAAATGTACTTATCCTAAAATGTTGAAATAATGTCTATTTAAACTGACAAGGAAAAGGCATATTTCTGTAAATCTGTACATAAATTACCTTACTACTGCTTTTTCATATACGAGGCTGAGTCATGCACTGTCCGCTTATTGACATATTGAACCACATTAAAGTGAAGTGTAAAGAAAGTGATGGCAGGTAAACAGTAGGAGATTTTTTTTTTTTGCCAAGTGAAGTGCTCCTATCCCACATTGGCAAAAGAAAAAAGAATAAAAAAGAAATTTGGTATCATGTGTCTTGATATTCTCATATATATCATACTAAAGTACAATTTAGTTATCTTAAAAAAGTCTCAAATCTGATTTATCTATGAGACACACTTCACAACACAAACCAATTTTGCTGTAGTAATACCATGTCAATATTTTTTGACAGAAGACAAATGTTGTTATTATTTTGCCATTTCTTACCTTGGTAAAAGTTCAGAATTTTACAGAATGACTCTTCTTTACATGTCAAAATGGTAAGTTGTTGGCAAGAAAAAAAAATTGAAGCCATCCTTATATGTACTGACAGTGATGAATTCGACGGTTGCGTTAAAAATGATTCTGGCACAATATCGATGTTTAAAAAAAATAAAAAGTAAATCATATTTTTTAATGGATATGTGCATTTTCCCTATATAAACTGAAGAAGATAAAGCAGGAATAAAAAATACCAGAACTATTTCTTGTTGTGTCTTGTGGCATTAAAAATGATTTACCTGTACGCTGCCTGCTGGAGCTATCTGTGCAAATCTGTGCAGGCACACATTCCTCTCTGCAGTGAAAAGAACAAGGAGCCTTTCTTGCCTTTATATTCATTGCTATGTCATAAGGGAGAAATATAAAATATCTCTGCTTTACATTTAATTAAAGAGATTACTTTTAAAAATAGCTGAAGCTCTTGAAAGTAAAACATTTCAGGACTTATGCTCTGTTTTTAAAATCTCTACAGTGCTTAATAAATATAATTTTGAGGAATCATGCCTTGCAATTCCATTTGGATCTCCCTCTCCTGCTAGTGTATTCTTGCGTTTGTCCACAGTTAAATCTTATGCTAACATAAAAGCATAAAAGGATGTGAAACAACCTCTTACCACTGCTTTAAACTGAGAAAGATGTCATCTCCAGTGTTCAGCTATGGGGTCATCAAGGTGTAATTTGCACACGGGGGAGTAGATGTTCCCAGGTGATGTCCAAATGTTCAAGAAGCACTGTGCGTAGCCCAGCAAAGAGCAAGGGAGCTTGTACAGCAGGGGAAATGTTTATTTTCATATAAGCTGGTATTAGGGTCCTAAAGTTGGCCCCCAAAAATAGGCTGTATAGGTGAGGATCTCAAATTTTGTTCTGCAGAACCTCTGCTACTGTTCACCACAAAATGTTGTAAGAAACACTATTTGCAGTTTCATTCCTAGGCAAGCCAGGATTAAAGGATAGGGTAAAGTAACTCTGTAATAGTCATAGAGTACTTGCAAAGAGAAAACCAAATTACCTCATTCACCAAGTTAGCCACTAGTCAATCGGTACCTTACTCTGGAACAAAACATGGTCAATTTTGACCTTTGCGGAACACTTACGAATCAATCCAATTAGTTGTTAATCTAGCCAGGTTTCAAAAATATTCCTCCCGATATCAAGAAGGAGCAAAGTGGCAGTTTACTTATGAAAAGACCAATGCTGTGGTTTGATATTTAAGTCTCATGGGTGCTAAGCCAAGTTACCAGTGAGCTGAATAAGGAGATATGACTTCAAATAGGGCTGTTGAATTACAAACATAAATATGCAGCTATACGATATATATGTATTTAACTGAATTATGCAGGCCAGCTTCAGAAAGCTTTGAGTTAGTGGAACAAAAAGACCTCAAAGGCCATTATGATCAAATTTAACCCAAGTTACAATACTCACTTAAAAACTCATACGCTTATTTTCTTTAGCTCTCTAATGATACATTTTTAATTATAAATAATCAAAGGCAAGAAAAATATCGTCCGTTTTACTTCAAACTTAAGGCTACAGAATGAAACTCTAAATATTTTCACTTATCTAAGGACCAGCTGCACTGAAATCAGTGAAATTGGTTTGGGATTTTTATTTATATTGCATAGTCCTGGCCTAGGACTGACACAGAGGAAGAATTAGGCCATATATCGAAGTTCAACACATTCTGTGGTTCACTTTCATGGTGATTATTTCGATATGTTTCCCAGCTCCACGCACTGCAAGTAACTGCGGATTATTCTTTTACATTTCAACAGCTGTACGAATGGTCTATCAATTCTTGCATAAAAGTAAATATAACCTGTATTCTGAAGTCTAAGAACAGCCTTCATTTTCCTTAATTTTATGCATTATATAAGCAGAACACACACAAAAAATTACCTTACAAGTAAATTACCTGAACCTTAATCTGAAAATTGTACAGTAGCACAATTACAGTATTTTAAAGACTTTAGAATTTATTTTTTTTTTCCCCCTGTTAATTTTCTTTCTAACATTGGCAGAATATCCCACAGAGTCCACTGCATACATTCTCAGGTATGAGCTGGGGATAGACCAGGGTCAGGAAAAAGCAGAGACCATTTCAGTGCATATTCCTGTTAAATTACCATGCTTCTTTCCATCTTTATCTTCCACCAGAGACACTAAGCAGATGATTTTGCAAAGACTTATGGATCCATTTAGTTTGAACCATGCCACATGTTCCTCCAACTTCAACAAAATTGCTCACATACTGAATTTAAGCACATACATAAATGTTTTCTGCATTAACTCACGGAATTCAATACAGAATTCAATGAGTTAATGCAGAAAACATTTATGGAATTCAGTGACAGCTTTTCCTGCATTCATGCAGATTTTAAAAACCACCAGAGAACTGAAACAATAATTTTTATATAAAATAAAATAAAATAAAATAAAATAAAATAAAATAAAATAAAATAAAATAAAACCTAGCAAGGTGGTTCATGTGCTGCAATGATACACAAGACATTTAAATTTGTTGTATTTTTGGGGCTGTGTGTTGGAAGCATGATGACATAAGGTATTAAACCGCTAAACATTCTCTGTATCTTTTCAACTATTTTCGCATAGTATTTTGAAGCACTCAGAACCACGCTAGAAGAGAATTTTTTTCGTGATCTTGGGACTTTCACAAAATATCTAATGTTTACTTTCAAAAAAACCTTTTGTGCATCTAGTGAAAATGTTGCATTTTTTGTGCACAGAGCATGTTTCTTGGAATCAATGTTGTGTGTCTGATTCCCTTCTTAGACCTCTAAAAAATCACATAGAGAAACTAATTTGTACTGAAACCTCTTTAACTGAAATTAAAGAATTGTGTACAGGAAACCGTGTAGAAATTAATCGTGTTTATCTGATATCTAATGATTTTAAGTAATTTTTTAGAAAGGCATATGCCATGTATGATCACTTTCCTATAGTTATGATTCCTACCAATTACTCCTCATAAAATAAAACTATGATTTTTTTCTTTCCCCGTTCTATTTATTTGCAAAATGCTGTTTGAAGAGCTAAGAAAAAAGGTAAACTAGCATCTTCAAACAAGAAATGTGGTTGTGCACTCCATTTGTTTTACTAACACTCACAAATTCACAATATCAAATCATTAAAAGTTTTCTAGAATTTGATTTCCGCAATATCATTTCATTCCTCACTGTTAAAATTACAAATACAAAACAAACCTTCCCATACACTTCTAATTTTAGTAAAATAATACGCATTTCTAAACCCTGAAGTTCACGTTCTCCTCTCACCAACAACCTTTGCCTATTGCTACATAGGAACTGGTTCTGCCTGACACAGGGAGCAATTAATTCACACTGCCAAACACAAGAGGAATGTAATGCTTTTTCAAATATCAAATCAGTCCAATTCCATTTAGACTTAAATGATTTTTCTGATCCCGCTTCATGTAGATACCTCTGCAGTCAATTAGCATTGTCACTTTTAATCTGTAATACTCAGATACTGGTCATTTCCCATTAGAGTCTTATTAAACAGGTTCTTATGGCCAGAGGGAACCTTCTACGATGTAATATCCGAGGAGAAAAAACTGACAGTCATTATGCAGCTGGCATTTACTGAAAGGTTAGATACTGCAGATAACCTTAATCACAAACTGTACCGCGTGTCAGTGAATTAGCTCACTACTTCACAATTCCACCTAAACAGCCAAGTTTCCCACCCAAACACTCTTAGACTACACTCAACCATCTATATGTTTCCTAATTAAAATGTTGTTTCAAGCTTTAGAGCATCAGACTTTACACCAGAGCTTCACCCTAGGCAGAGAATCCTGTTTCGAGAGCTTTAGACACTGCTCCTTGTAAGACCTTATTCTCTTAAGCCGTGGACAAGGGTCCACTGCTGGATCCAACCGTGCTACCCCACCTGCTTGATGGGAACCTGCTATGATCGGAGCTGCCCGGGCTAAGTGATTCATCCAGAGAAATCCCACAAGCAGCTCAGCCAGCAGGCTGGAAGGAAGATAACTTCTGGCAACAAGAGCCGTTATAAGCAGCTGGATAGTGACTTCTTCGGACGCGCTACTCCTTCATGGTATGGAGTGTGAAAGGAATCTCTGATTCTCAGCGAGATCTTTCCTATATACAAAGATGCCAAAGCATGGGAGTCCAGTTTCACAAGGTTTTGCTAGAAATAAGTCTTCCCCATCTTGTTAAAAAGACACTCAACACACCCTTAACCAAGTAGGGATCAAGGATCATTTTTTAATGAAATCTTGATATTTGGTGAGATTTTTTGTGACGTGAGTTTAAAAAAGAAGAACAGATTATGTAAAGTAGCTGACAGGTCCTTTGAGCATAAATAAATCCGGGGGAAACGATATGCTGGCTAGGATGTAGGCAAATGCAGAAATCAATATATCCATCATATGGCATTAAACAGTGCTTGTAAAACCAGGATGCAACAAAACTAAGTGATAAAATGCCTGATTTGATTATCTGATGCCCTTCAAAGTCAGTAGAAACCCGTGGACCTAATGAAAAACAGAGCAGGTTTGAGTGACCAAAGTGCTTGACTCACTTCTGGCTTAATGGCGTGAGATCATGACAAAGATTATTAAACAGCAATCCAGGTATCACCAAGAGTACTTGAACTGTTTAATAGAGATATGAGTAAGCACTCACTAACTATTTTGTCATGGTGCTCATCATGATGCTGTGATGGCACTTACGGGTAAGAGGGCTTAGCGGCAGGGGTAGTGAGGGTACACTTGGGTTGTTGCTTGTGATATGTCTTCTTTTAACACTGCTTACTGCATGGACACCATTTCCCCCTGAAAATATGATATGCTACATAGGCTGTCACTGAGTGTCACACAACCACAATGATCTGTCTGCTGATTCTTGATTACATCTGAACTTGGCTGCACTCACAGGTGTCCAGTCTTGAAGAGCATGGCCAGAACCATAGCCACCTGCCTTATATTTCTCACAGAAGTACATAACTTACCCCCTGCCTTTCTGACTTGAGAAGAAGGACCACCCTTGCTCTAAGGAAATGTACCTTGCACCACTATTTTTGCTTATATAATAGAGGAACAGAGCTGGTACACAGAGGAAAAATTAGATGACTCGAGGCTAAATCTGTGATAAAATGAGGGAAATGACCAAGGATCTCCATGTTCTGAACCGTAGACCTTTTCTCATTAGAAATCTGGAAAAAAAATTATTCATGTGAATGCTGACTCTCTATTAATTAGTAACTGCCAGTCACTATATTCACGCATCACGTATTTTCATTATGCAACTTTATCAAAATATCTATTTCATTCTGAGCAGCGTACTTGCAAATTTTTTTTCTACTCAGATTTGTTTAACTGATTGCCTGCCCGATCAATCCTACTGATTGTTTATCTCTGGTGGCATAACAGCACACACGGAGCCATGCTGCAAACTGACAGGCGTCTCACTGTATGGAATAATTCAATGCCTCATTAAAAAAGAGAATTAGACATGGCTTCAGAGATTAGTGCCAAGAGAGTTTTGCCATTTTACATTCTTGTTGATGCAAACGGTAGAGACACGTAGTGTTGATCAGCAGGATATGATTCAAAAGACACCACAGAGGTCAATGTTTGCCAGCCTGTGTAGGCTTCCTCAAGGGTCACTGAAATACGTGTGGGTTTGTTTATTGCTGAAATCTCTTCCAAAATACCCCTGTTTACATAGCATTAAGACGACCCAGCAGAGAAAAAATGGAATGAAAGTTGAAAGCTCAGCATTAATGCTGCTATTCGTGCTTACGCATGAGAATAATTTCTGTCAAATTCTAAGATATTCTACCATCTATAGCACAGTGCAGAGGTCTGGTATAGTCTTACTTCTGTATGCTGTACAGCTAAGTGTAATATACATAAAATCTGTGTTGATTTTGTGTTCCAGTGGGTTCTACAAAATAAATCAAGGGGAAAAACTTTAAGCAACCTCCTGTTATCTTCCTCTCCATCATGAGATTTTCCTATAACTTCATATCAGGGATGAATAATAGCAGTTCATTTGCACTCTGAAAAGTCATTGGATTAGCACGTTCGCATTTCGAGGCTTTCAGGAAAAAATGATTTAATAAAATATTTCCCTGTGTCCTTTTAAAGTCTCTGCTTGGACTTGAAATTGAAAGGTAATAAACTGCCCGATATCCTCCCAGCTTTCCTTCCTGGGCACACATGGGCTTTAGGAAGGGATGTACTAAGGCAGCCTAACTTTTCTAGCTGTGGGCACCAACTCAATTTTCTGTAGGGATCTTCTATTAACCTTTCTGCAAACACAAGATGGGAGGACAGAGATGTGCTGAGAAACCCAGCTATGTCCTCGCAGACCTTGTGGACAGCAACCGGTCACGTCCCATATAGCCCTACTCGTTAGTAAAGCTCATTGAAGCAGAGAAAGGCCACTTGCATTGCAAACCAGGTCTTCTGCTCTATTGTTTGACTGAAAAAGGAGGATCTCTGTCAGACTCCCTCCAGCCCACATGCTAATGATAACCTGAAGGCGTCTCTTTATGTACAAGTAATACAAATATTACACAGCTCACGATGGGGAAGGAGTATAAGAGACTAAGCTCTAATACCCATTAACAAACAACCACCATTTCATCAAGTTGTGTGGCAAGGACTGCTCAGAACAGAAAACCACCGCGATTTAACATAGATTTCTAGTTGGAACGTTATGATACCTGTAGAATACTTTAGTAAATTACTGATGTCAGTTATATTTCTCTTTGAGACTAGGGAAATAGGTTATTGGCACAATAAAACATCTAGAGGCATTTAAAATGTCAGTCTAATAGCAAGAACCAGTAAGGCTTTTAATTACCTTCTGTGCAATTTTTTTAATTGCTTCAGTGGCTGCAGTGTTTAGTGAATTCCTGACAGAGCAGCTGCAACTGACTTAATTTAAAATGGTTTTGGAGCTCTTGGAGGAAGTATTAAGAAATAAAACAGAAATCTAGGGAACTATGTGGGATATTTCTTGTGGAGCATGTAAGGAAATCTTAAGTCCAGTTTGCAAAACGGGTAGGATGTTTGAACAGCTTGAATTCATATCCACATTAGTGTTTCCCCGGCCTGGGTAGAAGATAGCGTTGTCTGCCTTTCATGGGAGACATGCTACTGCATTTTACTTGAAAGAAAGGAAAATCTATCCCTCCTGTCCCTGGTAGCTGTGGGGGAAAGAGCAGGGGCTCAAGAAAAAGGCGTGGAGCCAGAAATAGTCCCAGGACCCTGGCAGATCGAACAGAGTGTACCTTTAGTTTGCAGATGCACTTGCAGTTCTTGAAATCAAAGTGCTGTTTTCTTCAAGAGAGAAAGTCTTCCTATAAGAGGGGTAGAAAGCACGTGAAAATTTTCTCCAAATGAAATTTAATTTATAAATAAATAGTGCACCTCACCCAAGGACTATACACAGTGATCAGAGAGATAGACTTGAAGAATGCCAATTAACCAAGTGAGCTCGGGATTTTTTTCCGGCAGAGATGGGAAATGGCCACTCAAGCTGGAAATGCTGCCTGAAAACCTGCTGCCTCAGCTGCATCTGTATGGTGCCCGTAACATGGAAGTGGAGGAACATCACTTCTCTTCACCCTCTTACAGCACAACCCGGGGAATATTCCCATAACAGTCTGCAAAGACTCAGGTCCATCCACAACCACGTGCCATCTCCTGTGAAGAACTCCCACCCTCGCCCTCTCCAGCCTTGGATAATCAACTTGGCTCAGTCACTTTGGCATTACTGTCCCATCCAACTCACCGCCACCACTGTAGCCTCAAAACAACAGGAGCAGTGAGGTCCAGCCCTTGGTGCAATGCTCTTGAAGCTTCCTGAAAGAGGGAGGTTGTGACTGGAAAAATCACAGGCAAATTTCAGCCTATGGCTTTCTGGTAGGGCAAAATCACGTGTTTTCAGGTTTATTTCATACTACACTGAACTCTGTTAATAAAATGGACTTTTAATCCATTTGAAAAACCACACGGGGCACAGATCCATCTCGCAAACCTCTCTTTCCCTCCTGGGGTTTATCTTGATTAGGCTGTAAAAATGCATCATTGAAAAGGACTACCTAACACGTTCTAGCATCTTTTCAGAGGGTATTTCTACTCTACAAAAGCGCAGCAGTACCATATTCTGACTGGAATATGGCTAAAGGAAACTTTTTTCCTAATAAAATTGCAGGGAAGATATTCTCCTCTAGCACACACAAGAAAATGTGGACCTTAGTCACACAACTGATGCACAAACTAACAGGATTTAAAGTACTTCAATAAGTGTAGTCAGGACAAATACTCAAAGACACACTGATTCCAAGTCCCATCATGGAAGCAGGAAAGAGTACAACATTGCCCAATCCAGCACATTGATTCTGGTGGACATTTAGATCCATGAAATAAGACTGTTCATGAAAAATTCTTGGACTTCTTGGTGTCAATTCGAGGTGGAAAAGATGTGTATTTTCTAGCTATTCATTTTTGTCTTCCATTGAAAAACAGAGACACTAAGTGGAAACGTACTGGCAACCTTTCTAAACTGAAGTTTTAGTTAAATATACAAAGCAGTCCTTAGAGTGAATATTTAATAGCAATTTTGAAGGTCAGCTATAGTCAGTAAACAGTTCTATAAATTATGCTGAGAAATTCTTTTGATGAGTCCTTGTAATAAATCCTTTCTGTGTAAACTACAACATATTCTACTGGGTCCTCTCTGATTTCATTCATATATAAATCAACAGAAAATCCATGGAAGTCAGTGGAGTTACACTGAAAACAGAAACTTTCCATTTGATTTTTTCTAGGAAGCATAAATTCAATGCATCACTTTTTCGGGATTAGTATAATTTTAGAAGAACATTTGTTGGTGGCAAAGTCTACCAAAGGATCTAATACTCCAGTAGTCTAAATATTTATCAAATACTTGTCATAATTTAAAGAATCTATTTAAAGGGAGATGTGTGTGTCTCAGATCTTACAGAAGCTAGAGGAACTGGACCAATATCTTTAATTTCAAACAAAGATAGGTGATTTGATTTAGAAATGAAATTATTTGTTTTTTGAACTCGGAACACAGAAAATAAATTTTAGTTTGTAAGCTGGTCCTGTAGGACAGATTTTATGCTGACTAGCATACCATGATATCTTTTTTTGTTTAAATATCAAGATTGCATATTGTTAAGTGTATGTGCAGATAAATGCAAATAAAAGCCAATATAATACTCTATGTACACAAAATGCATCATTTTCATCAGAACTAAGAAAGCCTGGCCACCTGTGGATTTTCATTTTGGATTTACTCAGAAAGTCTTCTTGTAACAGGGACAGTTACATCATCCCGTGTGAGCATTTCAATGTCCTGCTGAGAAATGCCTTTTCAGAAGGATTTGGTCTCTGTTCTTTACTTAGCTGCATATTTTCACAAAACATCTAGCAGTAATCACTGATTTCTTTGCCAGTTTTGGTTGAAAAACACATTCAAAAGTTGTTAGCAGGTATGCACTCAAACTGTTTGAGTGCTTCAGTCTTTTTTTTTTTTCCAGAAGATCGGACGCAAATGTTATTATCTCATAGCAGACAGGTGGACACATGGAAAACCACATAGGTGTGAGTCTAAGGAAGTACATGCTTCTAGCACAGTAACACCCAAGCCTGTTACAGAGCTTGACAACATGCAATTAGCATCAGTCCTTTTCTGGAAAAGAAATGCAAATCAGTTTTATTTGGATTAAATCAGAAGCATTCTGTATTCTTGTTACAGTTCCGTTCTCATTAAAACTTGAAACTGTTTAGACAAACATAAAAGTTTGGCAAATTGCCCTCCAAAAATCAAAAACTCCTGTTAATAACTTTGAGTATATGTAGAAAGGAAACATGTAAGTAGAACAGGCATGAAAATCAAGGGAGCAAGGTAGATTAGAAGCAGCAAAAGAGGAGAGTAACACCTTTACAATAAGAAATAGTATTTAATATGATAATTTGGGATATGTTGTGCTGTAAAAGGATCCCTAGAATCTTTAACAAAGATTGGAAAAAATCCACACACTTCTCCAGATCTATAGTGCTTTGGTTTTAATTAGGAGTTCCCCCTCAAGTCGTAAAAAAAATATAGAGCCATTCAATATTTAAGTACTATGCTATAAATTTATATGGCAAGAGCTCAGAGAACCTTTAAAATAGGATAAGTTAGAATAATATTTCATAATTAAATTCCTAAACTCATTCAAACTCCATAAGCCATGTATTGGAAGGCTATGTTTTTTATCTGATATCATGGTGTTTATTCATCTATCAAGTTTTATTCATTAATAGCTTCATATTATAGAATCTTATTGGATCATTGAATTATGTTTTCTATTTTCCTCCTTCTGATTAATGTGTTTGTTGATGTAAAAACTAACATATTAGTTTGGGGAATAAAAGGCAATGCACTGAATTGAGCTTTAATGTTCGTTTCTTTACCGAAGTGTCTAAAAATAACAAATTAAAATATCTGTTTCCATTTATCATTTCACCTACAGAATTTCCAGCATTGTATTATATGCAAGAGGTTTCGCACTTGAGACAAAGGTTTAATTATCAGCTTACTGCTAGAATTGTGATCTATTCTCTGGTAGCTACATTGGCTGTGATTCCTAACAGCCTTTCAATGTTTTAATTTTAACCAACAATGAGACACTTCATTTTACATCTCCAGAACTTTGTTAAATACACTGAACAACTACAAATTTTTTATTGATCTTAATGGAGGTGTTCAATATTAACTTTGTTTCATTCTGACATCCATTTTAATCCCTTTTACACCTCGCAGTTTATATTTTGGCATAGGACAACACAATTCATAGAGGATCCAATATGTCTAATTGTGCTCAGTGGAAACATGTTTAAAATTCATTCTAGTCCTAACAGACGTATATAAGCCAAATGCTTCCATAAAAAAGAAAACTCAATAACTGGAGACTCCACAGATTTCAATTCATTCCATATAGTGGAAAGGGAGGGTAATCTCTTTCCCATCTGCATATTTTAATGAGCTATTTTAGTCCACAGATTCCTAAATCTGAGGTTATAACTTCAAAGGCAAACTGAGCATCCTAAGGCAAGTTACAATCAGCAAACTATATCGGCTACCCCCTCCCTTGGACACAAAGCTAAAAGAGAAAAAAGCAAAACAGTAGGTGCCTGAAGACTTTATTTAAGAAAGAAGCCACCTGTCAGTCTAAAAGGAGAAACGTGAATGGGTCTCAAAGTACTTTGCACTGTTTACTACGCAACCAGTGGCACCAGCAGGAAGCTGGTGGCTGTGCCTGTGAGACAGGCTGACCAAAGCACACTGCGGAACCGTCACACGGCCCTTTCAACCGGTCTGTAGCCTTATCTTCATTGCTCTTCAGCTTCATCCGCTCTCTCAGGCCAGCTGCCAGAGCACCTTTCTCCAGCAACTACCTAGGTTTGTCCCTACCAGATGATAGTTAGCAGGGTGATCTACTTTGCCCTTAACCCTTTTTGTCTTGGCCTGTTCAGCTATTTACTAGTTGCCTTCTTTTTTATTAGCAGCCCAGTATCCTCCAGAATTATATGTAAGGAAAACTGCAGCAGGGAGCAGATCCAGCTCAACACTCATCACTGTTCTTGGCAGAATCAAGTTCAATCAACTCTAATTTCTAGGATTGTGCAAACACGATGTAAAGATGGGTAATGCTATGAATAAATCCAAGATGCAGAAGCAGAATTTTATATTAAAGACATAATCAGCATTAATTTCACAAATTACCGTGCCCTAATTTCATTCATTAATAACTCTTGCAGTATCACTGTTGGTGTTTGAGCTCTGAAGAGTATCAGATCTCTAATAACATTCTTCTTGGAGTCAACACATTGCTGCCTAGCATCCAGCTCACAGCCTCAGCCACTAAGTATCCCCATCTTCGATACATTTTGGGCATGCATGAGAGCTCATAATAATGCATAAGTTACATGTGTACTTTTTTTTGCATGCAGAATTTTGCTAAAACATCTTCTTGGGCTTTTTCCTTACCTGTTTTCGGTCTCAAATTTCCTTTGCTAATCAGAATATCCTAGAATTAAGTCAATTCTTTGCTATTTTCCCTTTCATTACTGTTAACTTGAATGAAAATTCTATTTTTCTTTATGAATGATTACATGAACACTTGTCTTGTTATGGGTGGTTTTGTGATCCACTTTCTCCAACAATTACAACTTTTCTACTTTGCTGTGAGTAGTATTATAAACAGTTCTCTAGATAATGGCCAACTGTACCATATGGAGCAATAAAAAACTTGGATTTCCTTTTGATTTATATTGCATAGGACTAGTAATTCAATTCACTGTACTACTTGATTTGTTTTTCATTGCCAGTACACATTGGGATGAATACTTTAGGGATTACTTTAAAGCAGAAACACCCAGATTGCTTTATTTGTCTAGATATTGGTACATTTTCCAGTTTATGAATAGCTTTTGTTTTTATTATTTATCCATTTAGCTGGACTGAATTTCATTTGTCATTGGTAGGTCCCATAATCTAGATGTCTTCCAAAAAAGCTATATTGTACACATGGGATTTTTTTTTTTTTTATGCATTACTACTTAGAGATTTAGCTTATAATTAAGGGGCATATTCTGCTGATGCCAAGTGCAGCCTTCCTCTGCACAGGTCTATTAATTCAACCTGTCACAAAGTGACACTAACGAATCATAGCAACATAGAATGGTTTGATTGGAAGAGAGCTTTAAAGTCCATCTGGTCCAAACCCCCTGCAGTGAGTAGGGACATCTTCAACTACATCAGGTTACTCAGAGCGCCGTCCAACCTGACCTTGAATGATTCTCAGGCTGAGTCACCTACCACCTCCCTGGAAAACCTGTTTCAGTGTTTCACCACATTCGTCATTAAAAATTCTTTCCTTCTATCTAATTTAAATCTACCCTCTTTCAGTTTAAAGCCATTACCCCTTGTCCTATCGCAACAGGTCTTTGTAAAAATTTTGTCCCTATCATCCTTTCAGGCCTCCTTTAAGAACTGAAAGACTGTAGTAAAGGCCTCCCTAGAGCCTTCTTTTCTTCATGCTGAACAAATCCAACTTTCTCAGTCTGTCTTCACAGGAGAGGTTCTTTAGCCCTCTAATCATCCTCATGGACCTCCTCTGGACCCACTCGAACAGCTCCATGTCTTTCCCATGCTGAGGGCTCCAGGGCTGGATGCAGTACTCCGGGGGTCTTACCAGAGCAGAGCAGAGGGGCAGATTACCTTTTATACAGCCTCATATTTAATGAAAATATTAAACAGTACTAGTCCCAAAAGGGACCTTTGAGGGACACCGCTTGTCAGGAATCTCCATCAGAACACTGAGTCATTGACCACCAACCTTCGGATGTGACCACCCAACCAATTCCTGATTCACCAAGCAGTCCACCCAGCAAATCCCTACCTCTCCAATTGAAAGAGAAGGATATTATGGGGGTCTTAGAGTCTAAGTCCAGATGGACAACATCCATAGCTTTTCCCTTGTCCACTGATCCAGTCATTCCATTACAGAAGGTGACAAGTTTGTCACCTTGCTCTTCTTGAAGCCACACTGATTGTCTCAAATCACCTCCCTGTCATCCATGTGCCTTAGCTTCTAAGAGGATCTGTTCCATAACTTCCCAGGCACAGAGATGAGACTGACAGGTCAGTTGTTCCCAGGGTTATCTTTTCTACCCTTTTTAAAAATGGATGCAGTTTCATTTTTTCCAGTCACCAGGGACTTCTGCCCTGACTTTTTAAATATCAAGGAGATATACCGTAAAGGCCATCCCATTACCAAAAACCTCAAAACTGTGGCAGTGACACCAGCCACAGAGACATGTATTAATTTGTGTTTCAGCAGAAGCCTCGCTCAAACGTTTGTTATGAAGTGTGTCTGAATGTGTGACACACAAGCGCTAGAACTACTTCAGCTACCTCTAGTCTTCACCTTTAAATACGAGGTCCCTTTGGGGCGTTATGGAATGTTTTTGAAGAATCTAAACACAATTACCTCTATGTCTTCCTTAACGACCAAGAAAGCAACAGTTTATTTTTCTTATTGAACTGCTAGACCAGGTATTTCTCCCTGAGAGAAATACTCTTAAGTATTACATGAACGTATGAATGAACATTAGCAAGACTATAACATTCATTCAAATGTTTGGAAAAAAACAACAAAAAACCCAAACATTTAAAACAGAATATTTCTAAAAATACTTTTTCCTGCAAAAACTCAGTATATATAATACAGTAAGCCTGAACAATAAACCAGTTTATTTAGAGCAATCTAGACTGCTTAGCACTCAGGGGGAAATACTGATTTCTCAGATAACAAATATGGCCTTTACAGTTTACCATCCTCACATTTTAGCCCTGCCTTGAATCACTGGAAATGATAACTTTCCCTGACTGAGAAGCACCATGTTTTAGTCCCTCTTAGCTTGCAAAAGGATTTAATAGAAGTCATGCCTTCAAAGTCAAGCCCTGAATGTCTATAATATAAGTAATTCCGTAGCCTTCTAAAATAAGACTTTGTACTTACTAAAACAGAGTAAAAAAACTCAGTACAAAAAGAGGAAAAAGAAATAATGTCACACACAAATATTAAAATCTAGTAAGACATTATTCAAAGCCGGGAATTCCCTCCAGCAAGAGCAACCAATACTCCTTGCTTAAGTATAGAAATTTCCATTACATGTTTTTTACAAAGGTTTGATACTTCTCTAATTTCATCCTAAGTAACTAAATGTATTAATAACTCGTAAGGATTTACAGGAGCAAATAATCTCCAAATATCAGGGGTGATCCCCTACCATTCATGCATTTCTCAACTGTTGGAAGGCAACATCAGTTTTTGCTGCTTGGGTTGTGTCCTCTAATGGCTTTCTCTGTGGATTGCTTCTATCCGAATCATTTCACACATGAGGTAGTTATGTTCATTTAGCAATGCATCTGGTAGTGTTGTGAGCAGCAATGTCTGCTAAGACAACTGTGTCCACACAGGAAAAAGAGTGATTTCCACAGCCCTTGGAAGGTTACAGGGAGCAAATCATAATTTGTTCATGAAAAAAAATACCATATAGGATAGGATTCTTGAAGGAGAATACATGGCTGTATTAAATAAAAATAGTAAATAATAAATGCAAGCCAATTCATGTAATTATTTCCATTGACCTCTATCAAGACGTGTATCTAAATCAGACCTATTTCTGAGGTTCGCCAGCTTCTTAACACAAGGAAAATTGAACCACATGATAGAATGAAGCAGAGTTTTTGCCACCAGTTTCTGAACTGAAGAGGCAGCATGGAAATGGTCAGGATATAATATTGAAAACATCCAATGAAACACAAATGGAGAAGAGTAAACAGATCCCAATAAACTGTGTTGTTTATTTTGGGCACTTTTTTTTTTAAGCAGTCACTCTCTCTTACATATTCTCTACTTTCTGTGCATCTTTATGCTTATTATTACTATTTCCAGCATGACCTGCAGTGCTAGATTAACGATTTGACTCAATAATCTTAAAAAATCTTAAAATGTAAATGATTCTGTGATGCCAGGAACAGAGCTTGAAATAGCCACTGAGGCTTTTTTTGCTGCAAAACAAACTACATGAAGAATCAGCACCGTATTATCTCTACAAACATGTACTCTTCCTTACTCATTTTGCAGTTCTCAATCTAGTGGATGTCAGGGTATTTAATATGGCCCATTCTTCACGAAGAATTGTCATCCCATTTGCTGCCGTGAGATTGATAGCGCCGCGTGCTATCAATCCCAAAAGCTCTAATGCAGGCCATGGACCTCAACCAAAAGATTCCTTTCTCTGCTATCAATCTCACAGTTCTGTACTCTCTCCAAGTCTTAAATCAGGCTGGTTGATATCTTTCCATTTTCTATATTCCTGCATCAGCAGTCTGGCTAAACATGGCCATCATTCACTACTTCTGTTTCAGCAGTGGTTACACACACAATATCACTTTCTCCAACGTTACATTATTATTATTGTCATTACTATTTATTTCGATTACAATACCAATCACGATGTTGTGATCAGTGCTTTCCAAACCCAAAGAAAGCCTCGGACTCCATCCCACAATGTGGAAGAGCCATACAGGGACATTTTGCTGTAGAACTTTCAGTCTTAGACTGCACAGGTAAATACAAACCACAAGAGTTGAATAACAGGCGACTGCAGTGTCTGTTCCTTTATGGATGTTGCCATCTTTAAAACACTGAGCTCCAAGCCACCACCAAGAGTTGCTGTATGTTGGAGTGGAAAGGCACACATTCCCCTGCTCTGATGGGAACACTACTGATTACTTTGTCTAATTAAGCGACCTCCTTAAATGCTCTCAAAAGGCCTTACTTTGGGTGTGCTCCTGGACAATATTTTGCGTAAACACAAATACTAAAAAATATATATTAAATTGGATTTCTTGTCTTCTTTTTTTTACATGGCTTTTTTTCTGACTTTTTAGGCTAAATGCATCCACAAGTTGTGATTTTCACAAACAGGAACACAATAAAAATACATGTAGAATCCGGTGTTTGGGAGTTAAGAGAAATCCTCGGTCAAAGGCTAATGGCTCACATAGAGGAGAGTTGAAATGTCCCTCATATTCAAGTCTTAATATAAGCTGATAATTAAACTCTCCTCAATTATTGTTGAATGTGGATTTTAAATCCTTAAAATATGGGAATGTCAAGTCACCTTTCCCACTGAGACAATTTAACAATTGAAATTTATGAACCATACCCTTCATTATGACTTCCATTATGTAAGCGGATCTTAATTTTAAGCCCATTCCATTTTTCAGCGGGTTGATGACATAGTATGAACCGTAGCTTTTACAGAGCTTCTTCTGTACAAAAATTATTAGATAATACATGAGTATTTGGGTCTACACAGTATTGCTTCTATGAATCAACATGTTAAGTCAAAACTAGATACTTCCCAACCAGCCACTTAATTTTGTTCTCCACATTGATGATATAAGAAATAAAAGAGTATGAGTACATGGCAGAAAGCCAAAGAAACTGCCAAAGATATACAAGCAGCAGCAAGAAAAGATGAAGTATCACTATTTCTCCCTCTTCAGCTCTTCCAGCTGAAGTGCAGAGCCAGGTGTGCACATCCCTGTTTAGAGGTCAGAACACAGAAATGAGGGAGCTGTCAGTTTATCCAGCCGAACCAAACCAGATAAAAGCTAAGATTAAAAGAAGTTTAGAAGTGATGGATCTTTTATTTCTCTTTTTTTTGCTCATCATTCTCTAATTAATATGCAGACTAAATATTTCTGGACAAGCACCCTGCTTGGAGTGCCAAGATAACAATCTGTAATGAAAATCAATAATTTAGCAGAGACTCTATTTACCATTCTATTTTTGTTGCCCATACAGGCTGTCACAAAAACTGAGGCCCCACAGTGCTACACGCTGGGCGAAACAACTCCATCTGAAATGTTCAGTGTCTGTAAATACAGCAGACCATGAATAGAAAAGGAAAGGGAAAATAATGCAGATGATCAACTCAGTGAAGAACTGGAAATTATACTCATGACTCCTAAAAGGCGATCAATGCTCTGAGTGGGAGATGCACTCTGCAGTCTGAGGGTTACAGTTACTTGAAAAGATGTATGATTTCTTTCTTAACAAGCGGAAAATATACCTGGTAAGGCAAAGCAGCAGTCTGATAACATAAAAGGGGAAAGGATGCAAGTTAGATAAAACCAGTAGCAGGTGATAAGAAAATAAGAAATGCCAGCTGGTGGAGATGGGGTAAAGTAGTGCTGGGATCATCTTGAGATCCTGAAGGTGGAGTTGGAAAGGGACCCAAGTGTGAAGCTTGCTTTCCTTTCTGGTGGAAGAGACAGTGTCACCATACACCAAAAGGTCCTGTGCCAGCATGCTCACCTGCTGAGTGGTCAGCAAAGCCATTGCTAGGGAACACTCAAGCTGTTTAGGCTTGAGCTAACAGCCTGAGCTCAACAGCCCTAGGGACTTAACTATAAAGAAACATGAAAGTAAGCGGAGAAAATCCCTGTAAAACGCAAGGCTTGAATGGAAAGTTCAGCTAAACATAATGTTCTGCCAGAAAAAAATAATAATCAGTGAAAAGTAAGAAAAATCTTCTTTTTATGTGAGTAAGTTTTGAAAAGATTTCATCAAAATTGATAATTTCCTGTAAAAGTACACAGAGATTAAATCAAAATGCAACATTTCGATTGGCCCAAGGAGTTGGGTCAAGTAAACAAAGACAGAGATGTTTTTAATTACAACAAAAGTGTCTATGAGTGTCTGCCATACATTGATTTTCTCCAATTAGTTCATATATGTGAGGTCTATAGACTACTTACCATGCAAGATTTTGTAGGCATTATCTTCTCTAAATAAATTCCTCTCTCATCTTTCAAGGACAGATTTATTTATTTTAAACTATATTTATTTTCACTCTAGAAAAGATCTCATCTACTCAAACCTTCAGTCTGCAAAGAATGTATTTAGTGAACTAATTTATTCCTTTCTCAGAATTATAATTACTCTTTTTTCATAGAAACTGTGTTTCATGCAAGAAGAACTGATTTAACTTTCACTGCCTATAGTGTGAAACTATAAAGACACTTGTATGAATCTTATAGTAATATCTGTACAGAAGACAGAAATGAGGATATAAAAATCTGAAATACAGTTCACTTATATTGCAGTTTAGTACAAGTGCACGACACTTTATCAGTTGTATAAGTCCTTCTAACTAAATTATGTTGCAAAGATGATGCTATTAATCATGCCTACAGTATTCTCCCCATCATAAGAGATATCTCAAATATACCCAGACTCTACTAAAGAAAAATATCACACAGCCATTTATCCTCTATTAAAGAAAAATAATGGAAGAAAGGTAATTACCAGTAACAGTGATGTAAAAGCCAAAACATGAACATATGCCAAAAACAATTGGGAAAAAACGAACAGTAAATCCTATCAGTAAAACCATTCAGTTTTTCTGCAATAAAGCAAACTATAAAGCAACTCCATAAAGCTGTTAATGTCATGTAAATCAAGGCCTCCAGAACAAAGGTCATGCAAAAAATGGAACTTTCCTAAGCCAGGAGATCAAGGTGAAGAAAAAATTCATGCTATACGTTATATACTATCTTATCTATTAAATAACGGTGTCCAAGATGAAGCAAGGAAAGCTATAAAACAGCATACTGGACATGAATGGGACAGAGGACCTACCAATATGTAAAAATAAAGTCTGTTTAAGAGAATGATAATTTAAAAGTTACTTCAACAAAAGCAAATTAACTGCTCTGACTTCAATATCAGCTTTGGCATTACAAACCACCCTAAATATTGATGCAGAGAGCAAATAGCTAGTATTTCTTCCCCCGTCTCTTCCATTTCTATGGCATGTGATGTTGGATCACCGAGCGCTTGGAAGAATCATTTAAAATGAGTTACTAAGACCACTCGGAAAGAAAAATATATATTGTTGCTTAATGGCTTTCTTTTGAGAGATGGTGGTCTTGCTGCATTGCAACGAACGACCTTTAGTGTGATGTTTTACATCTGAGTCCCCATAAAAATCAATAAAATAATGTTTATCATAAAACTCTGACATTAACAGCAGTGATTAAAACATCTTTACAGAAAAATTGAAATCGCTGTGGCAGTACTCCTGGAAGCCAGGATGTATGCTCTGAGTAGATGTGGATGCACAGCACTGAGTGGTCCAAGGGGATACCATCAGTCCCTACAAAGTACGGGCATCCCTGAAAATTGGGTGTCCCACATGGTATGCTGAAGGACTAGGGGGATTCACTGGCCCTGACGGTCAGGGCTGAACATGGAAGTGCAAAAGTGATGCCCCTGCGCTGGGAGAGCTGAGGTCACTCATCTGGGTTCATAGCCACACGTGAGCTCTCGGTACAGGAGCCTCCGCCATGCAGCTAAAGTCCCCAAATCTGTCTTGGGGGCATTTTTCTGCCTTGTTACTCAGAGCCCAAAACCAGAGCGAGAAGCAGACAGACCCTGCTGGTGGCTCATGGGAGCTGCTGCCTCTAGCATTCTCAGCTCCTGACACTTTTTCTGCGCAGGTTCCCTTTGCTCTGGCTTCCTAGAAGTCACCAAGTTCCTGCCCTTAACTGTGTGAATTTGCTGCCTGTGGAAAATATTAGGGCAATATTCTCTATAACTGAACCACTCTTTGTGTAAGCTGGTGCAAGCCGACGGTGGGAAGATGTATTAATGGAGAAAGCCTGCGTCCTCCTGCTTATCTGTACGCTTTCCTCCCTTTTCAAGTAGTCCTTCCATTGCTTGAGACTCTGTTAGTGGCTGAAACTATCGGGGCAAACACATCTCAACAACTGTCTTACTAACTTAGACTAACTTAGACTGCCGCAGAATTTGTTAGTATTTGACGTATTTATGTCAACATATCATATGCCCAATATGGTTAAAGAAGATGATAGAAGCCAAGTGAAAGTCTATATCACGTCAGTTTATTACCAATTTACCTTTCCTCTGCATTTTCTTAAAATCACCATTGAATTGAACCCCTTTTTACTTATTTAAACTGTTCAAGTACAAGCGTTCTTTCGGTACCTATAGTTTCTGTCAATGCACAGCAGTGTTTTTCTACACTGTTGCATAGAACAGCTAAAATTATTTCAGTAAACGCAGTTATTTCATTTTCCCATGCATCATTATTACATTTAGGCTGAAAGCTCATCATAGTTTTCAAAGCAAAAGAAATGCCAAGAATGACACACAGAGGTTTCCTCTTCCAAACCTGCAACTGTCAGAGGAATTTTTGGCTTTTCCACAAATTATTCTGCTGCACACACTTAAACTTCAGTGTTTGATAAGTGGTTCTGTGTATGTGCTGAAATATTCGCATGCAGAAGCTAAATACATGCAGGTAGAAATGCATCATTAGCTTCTGCATGCGAATAACTGAAAATCAGAACAAAACACCCTAAGGAAAGGATGTAATGAAGTTACACTTGAACCAGTAGAAGACCAATGGCTAAAGAGCATCATTTAGAAATTCAACAATATATTGCATTTGTTGTTTGCTTTAGGCTCTTTTATATGGACTCTGACATATGTGTCGGAGTATGCATCTTCTGGGTAGAATGTGAATTAAATCAGATAAAATATATATCAGCTCAACAGGGTGACCCAAAACACTCACCAACCAACCCATCCATTCCTGCATTTGCCATCTTAAGCAAATTCAATTTCTTTCTTTGTGATAAAATAAGCCACTTCAAAGTAGATAACATCTCAGAATAATGAGTCCCAAAGCTGTAATTTAACACAAACCTAGCAATTCTATTATACAACACATCCAGTTCATTAAAAACAACAAGCCAGCTTGTATATGATCTGTATCACCACAAATCAAATATCAGCAAACTAAGCTACTGGGAAATGCATGGTCCAGTTGGAAGAAAAAAAATTTTAAGCAATGTAATCACCTTAGAAGACAGCTAATTTAGATTAAATGTTCAGATGAAACTATATTTAAGAGCCATTAGTAGAGAGATAAAAAACTTTCTCATTCGGTGAACTGAAAGAGATCTTAACTCTAGTCTGTATAAACCATAGCATATTCATGGTAAATATAGTCATATTGAATGCATTATTCAAAATATCTTTGAGTTTATTCAGCCAAATGGCTCATTGTATCAGGGGTCTCGTTGAAAAGTATTAGTTTATTTACTGGAAATCTGTGGACAACAGAAACCCATTTACAAGGCATAAATGAAATAATTTGGACCCGGTCCTTCATTTCATGAGCTGCTGGACACCTGGCAGCTCTCATTATCTTTAATGAGAAACTTCCAAATCTTTTCAAAATATGAATACTGGGCACAACGGGACTCCAGCTGAAGCACCTTATATATTTAAGCATTTAAGCACCTCTACATTGCTACTAGCTGTGTTGCATTAGACTTGCTTCACTTGTTTAACGGAAAGAATCTATCAGGTTTAATGCTAATAAAATATTTTTTAAATTCTTCTAGGCTTAATAAAGGCAAGAGATGTGGCTGATACATGCTGTTCAAGTGGTCAGTTCTAGTTTTAAAGCAACAATATACAACTCTTTCACAGGTTTACCATTTTTATTGCTTTCTGTAATCTAAGTTTAGATCCAATTGATCATTCAGAATGCTTTGAAAATAGTATACATATTACCGCAGCAATTGTGGTTACCTTATCATCCCTCTACTTAATTACTCACCATGTATTTACTTCACAGTGTCTCACAGGACCAGCCGTGGGGAACAAGGTGGTGTTGTTTGGTGAGGGACTGAGTTCAGACCCCCCTTCGGGATTTCACATAAACCATATTGACAATAGAAGAAACACAACTAGAAGTACAAAATCAGGCAGAGAAGGCCTCCTCACCCTAAACAGGCTCTGTGCCTCCATAATGCACATACACAAAAAATTCTGGCTAAGATGTGCAGTACATATGGCCACGCCCGTAATCTTCTGCAAAGAAAAAGTAATAACTGGGTTATTTTGATTTCCGCCTATAGGAAACACAGGTTCCATTTTGGTTCTCTAAATGCTACAGGTTACATCTTTTAATGCAACCAGAACATCACCAAAAGTGGAAAGCATGACCAGCGCAAACCACAGCCACTGACAGAAAAGGCTAAATATACCCAACAATGAATCTTGGAATGAATTTCTTGCAATAATTGAGGCTACTTTACAAGCACTTAATAGGGAAATGAAGGGGATGATATTATATCACCACACCAAATGGATCAGAGCTGTGCTTAATACAAACTTGGTTCATCCTGATACAAAAAATATCTCCTTTAAATTGCCTCATCATGTTTCTGTAACGGCTGAAGAGGGACCCAGTGCTCCCACTGGGCAGACACGGACATCAGGACATCTGTAACAATGCAGCTACCCAGTGTGAATGTTGCTGTTGTGTGTCCCAATGTTTTGAGAGTTATGGGTCACAGTTAGGAGAAGAAAGTTGAGCACTATTTTCAGAGTTTCTTGGGGTCTCTATCTTAGGATTTGCATATTTATTATTTAACGGTATGAGGAGAATCCTCACAGAGTCTTAGAGTGGGCACACTTGAGTGGGTACTCTGGATGCTTGAATACAACATTTGTTTCTACACAAATAATGGCAGCACTAGCAGAAAGGCAATATGTTAATTAATGTCTACGTGATTTGCAGAAAACAGAGTTCTATGACTTTGGTAAAGGCTGAGCAATGTCTCTGCCACGACACTGCCTCTAGAGACGCCCTGGATTCAGGGAGAAGCAGCAAGTCACTGTGCATCAAGAAGAGTGTGAGAGGCAACGTGCATCTTCCTCGACTCTCTTATTGCGAAAAGGATAATACAAAGCTATGAGGAAGCCTTAGTGAGCGTTCCCTATGCCCCGGCACACAAATCTCACCAAAGGAGACTGTAAGAGTTACCAAAGTCCTGAGAAACTAAGTCAAGTAATTTCCAAGTAGCTACAGATTAGCCACGCTGCCACAAACATCACAAAATCAATAACAATTCATCAGGCAATTTTATAGGGAGACCCGTGGCGTTCCTAAAACTGAGAACACCAGGCAAGAGGTGACTTTAAAGATTTGTTGTCTTATCATGAAAAATTCTGAAGATTAAGTTCATACCCATCTACACATAATAATTGGCCAAGAAGAGAAATAGCTTTAAGAGAAAAAAATTGTTTGATGAAGGTGAAACTTAAGACACTTTTTTTTAAACCTAATCTCAGGTTTTGAGAGCTTTAACATGCTGACTGGCTATGTCCTTTCAGAAATGACCAGAGCACAGGGAGACATTTCTTTTTATACATACAACTTCTCATATGTGGGCTTGAACAATCGCATCTATGTATTAAAGGAATAATGATAGATGTTTATCTCATCTATATAAAACGTATAGAGGAACAATTACAGTATAGACTAAAGGTAGCCATAGAATGGAAATGTTGAATATTTCTTCGTACATAAATTTGGGGAAAAAATTATATAAGAAATGAAAATTCTAAATTTTTTTTGCAGCTGTGAAACCGTCACTCTCTTTCAGGGTTTCCAGATGTTTTCAAGAGCCTTCACATTCTCCAAATTTTATGGCAAGTGAATTTTCTCCTGGACAATCATTCTGATGGAAAGTTCCCAACCCTCAGTCCTGATCTTATCCTTGAACAGGACAGGCAGTGAGCAAAATCCTGGAGGCTTGGATCATTCAAGTTGATAAAGACACATTCTGCAGCAAGGGATGGACTTGAAAACAACACAAAATACACTGAAATATGCCAGCTACCAGGCACCTGAGAAACACGGACACCTACTCATTTAGGAGTGTGTGGGCTGCCAGTGTAGCTACTAAGTCAAGTTTCAAAGCTGTGAACAGTGTTTAGCAGTCACCGCCTGCTGTCTCGTGTACTTTGTGCACAAGGCTTTCCATAATGTCCCATCTTGCAGAACAGCCGATTGGATTATGAGGTGTTCAGTTTACAGCAAGGGAGTTTACAGATGAATGTCTTATTATCACCAATACATACGTAATTCAGCAGTTTACTCGGTTTTGACCAGGACCACAAGCCTGGCGCATTACAGAAAACCTGGTTTTAGCCCAAACAATTACAGATTTCCAAGTAAGCTTCCAGTTGCTGGAGGGAGGAAGAGAAGGGCAATGAAAACCTGTTCTGAATAAAATAGATTTCTAGTGCCAATAGATATTGCTCACCTCTGAATAGTGGTTAAGAAGAGATAAATAGAGTTGCTGGTCAATACTTCATACACACAGTACACACTAACACTTTTCTATATATTGTTTTGTTAGAAAAGTTTTGCTGTGTAATTTCCAATTCACAAAGAACTTCTATTTAGCAGATCTTCAGGTCAGAAAGTGGTAAGTTTGCAACATTTCAGCATCATTACATCTATCAGCTGTTATAATGAACTCAGAGCAATCTTGCAACTCAGTTAATCTTTTTATTATACTTATTCCACAAGTTTAAACTGAAAGTTTTACTCCTTAATTGTAAAGATCTTCCTATTGGCTATGAAGAATTCCATCTTTACACTGTCCAAACCTGGAACACCACCATTTTAGGTTACTTTGACGTAGTTATGTGTTATATGGTGTCAATACTATTTATCATACCATTTACTATTAGCTGTGGCAAATGGTAGTTTTAAGTTCACTGCCAAAGGGACAAAGCGCTAAAATTTTGTGCAAACATTCATTTTAAGTGTTATGTTTCAGTGATTTACCAAAAAATGCAACTGTGTATTTGCAGGGATACCAGTTATGCTGCTCTGTGCTCATGATTTTTTTCTGGAAAACAGTAAGTCATTGTTCCATTGACAACATTACAAAATGAGGTGATCAGGAACTACATAGTTGTTTTGGCAACTTCTATTTTCCTTGCCTGATAGAGGACACAGAAGCAAGGCAACCCTAGACACAAAACCTATCACCTATCACTTTCAACAGAAGTCAATAGTACTATCTCCTCAGCATAGTATAACAGATTGCACTGGGAATGAAAAAAAGAAATTACCCGTTTTCCAGACTCTATATATTGAGAAATTATATACAGTATGAAGGATCGCTTCTCAGGTAAAGCAGCAGCACTTACCCACCTCCAACTCTGCACCACAACGGTCACCGATGACATATAAATGCTGGCAAGAAAGAAGTTAAAAATGAAGCAGTGGATTAAGCATGAAACTGCCAGTAGGCAAGCAGGGAACCAAAGGGAAGCATTCTTTTCACATGGATTAGCTTGTTTCTCTCTGCTGACTTACCATGATTAATACCATACACCTCAACAGTTTGAAATATAAAAGTAAAGAGAAAGCAAATCATTTTGGTAGGCTACTGACTTTAATTGGAGCAAGGTATGTGATATCAACACCAGGCTTAGACATTATAATTGAAGTAAATGTTGAGTTCCTCATGTTAATTATACTTTTAGTATCTCGGTTTTTTCTCCATAACTTCTGTTTCTGGATAAGGTTGCAGTGTCAGAACACTGATCTCAGGTCACTTCTCCTCTCAGCATCTCAGACTGCCCTGTACAGTTAGCAAGTCAGTTAATCTGCACCTTGTACGTGGTCTGTGTACAGCTTGGGATAAGCCTGACTGGAAGGCAGCGATTTGCAATTAAATTCTTTAATACAGAAATATTTTTAGCCTATCTTTTACCTGAAGTTTGTATATTAAACTCAATTAAAAATGCACATTGTCCTTTGAAAATGAAACTCAATACCAGTTGCTCTTGTCCTTTTATCTTTTCAGAGCAGTGGTACTGCTGGAGACAGAAGTAATTAATGAAGACAATCAAAGTTTCCAGTGTTTCCTCTTCACAATATAATCACAATTATATTAATGTAGTGTTTTTATTAAACAAAAATCAAGCCAATGTAGGTCTGTAAACGTTGCTTCAGTCAGCAGCAAGACCCTTATTAGCATTCCCTAGCTGCTGCTGCAATTCTTTCAGAGAAGTTTTATTGCTGCAATATATATTCTCTGCCTGCTACTAGATTTCTGTCTTGTTTATGGAATTTAAATGGTATATTAGACTAAATTCTTCACTCTGCCTCTTTCCAGAAACAGAGATCCTAGACAGATGAGTTGATGAAAAGAAAACCAAATAGGAAAAAAAAAAATCCATAAGACTTTTGAATTAGAATTCCGTAAACAGCCACGTTTGTATCAGATATCAAATTCTCTGCTGACCTCTGCTGAAGCTGTCATGAGAGCAAGAGCTACACGTTACCCTGAATCCCAAACTCAGAGCCTTTGTGCTGTGAGGATGAATCATCAGAACTGGAGATCTGAAAACTTGAGTGCCTTCTCCCCTCCTCAGCTTTCTGGAAGGATGACTCCCAAGTTTTAGTTACATCCTGGGCTGAGGGCTGTGGCCTGTGTTCCCCCCTGCCACCTTGACCAATAAATGGTCCTGGCAACCACTGTCTGTTGTGAGGAGGAGGAATGGGCAAGTTGGGTGAATTTGTTGCCTTGGGAGGTAGAGGCAGGGACGGGATGATGGCTTTTCCAGCAGCTGTTTGTTACCTGCAGTAATGAGCAGAGTTCCTGTGAGCTCATGGTTTGGAGGCTAGAACACCCCTGCCTTTCACATCATTTTGTCTTGGAGAGGCAAAAAGTACCCTGAAGAGTTAATACCATGATATTGGCCTGATTCTCAGGAAGTCAAAATTCAGTTTTGCTTCCATAGCTACGTAGCTTTGAGTCCACACAGCTTTTTAAACTTACTGGTATAAACCCTGCCTTTTCCTCGTAGCCTATCTTCCTGGTTTCAGCAGCAACTGAGCCCTTTCAGCGGTCTCGTGCTAGGCAGCAGAGCCCACTCACTTGCCACCTTCTTCAGTGTTAGGATTCAACTTTAACAGTTCTGTTGCTGCAACAGGAGACAGCACAAACATATCAGGTCTTAAAGCTAACAAATGCAGCAGCTTCAAACCCCCTTCATATAGTAAGATCACTGTCTACCTGTCCTTGGTGTCACAGAACCATAGTATGGTTTGGGTTTGAAGGGACCTCAAAAATCATCCAGTTCCAAGGCCTCTGCCACAGGCAGGGACACCTTTCACTGGATCAGATTGCTCAGAGCACCCTCCAACTTGGCCTTGAACACTTCCAGAGGTAGGGCATCCATGACTTTTCTGGGCAACCTGTTCCAGTGCCTCACCAGCTTTGGGGTAAATATTTTTTTTCTTATATTTAACCTAAATCTACCCTTTTTCTGTTTAAAGCCATTCCCCCTCATCCTATCACTATGTGCCCTTGTAAAAAGTCCTTCTCCAGGTTTCTCAAAAGCCTCCTCCAGGTACTAGAAGGCTGCTATAAGGTCTCCCCAACACCTTCTCTTCTCCAGGCTGAAAAAAAAAAAACCCAATTCTCTCAGTTTGTCTTCATAGGAGAGATGTTTCATCCCTCTGATCACGTTTGTGGCCTTCCTCTGGATCCACTCCAATAGCTTCATGTCTGTCCTTTGCTAAGGGTTCCAGATCTGGATGCAGTACTCCAGGTGGGGTCCCACCAGAGGAGATTAGAGCAGGAGGATCTCCTCCTTCGACTTGCTGGCCGAGTTTCTTTTAATGCAGCCCAGGATACAGATGGCCTCCTGGGCTGCGAGTGTACACTGTTGTCTCATGTCCAGCTTTTCATCCACCATTACCCCAAGCCCTTCTCCACAGGGCTGCTCTCAATTCCTTCATCCCCCAGTCTATACCGATACTAGGGGCTGCCCTGGCTCAAGTACAGGAACTTGCACTTGGTCTTGTTGAACTTTCTGAGGTTCTCACAGGCACAGTTCTCAAGTCTGTCAAGGTCCCTCTGGATGGCATTCCTCCCCTTAGGAAAGCCAACTGCACCACAGAGCTTAATACTGTCTGCAAACTTGCTAAGGGTGCACTCAATCCCACCGTCCACGTCTCCAACGAAGATATCAAACAGTGCTGGTCCCAATACCATCCCTTGAGGAATGCTACTTGTCACTGCTGTCCACTTGGACATCGAGTGGTTGTCTTCTGAAGGCAGTGTAACCTCACACAAACTCCAAGGCCATATGTGAAAAAGAGTGAATAATATTTGGAAGATGATGGATAATCAGCTCTGACACACACAGTAAGACTACATCTATATGAATAAAACCTAGCGCTGTAAGGATCATAACACTGTGACAACCCCTAAAACTGATAATATCCAATAATCGAGCATCCCTTCCTCCTCCCTCCTTTGTGTGCTGATTTCCAGTGTGGGGGTTGGTGCAACCCCAGCAATCCTTTCCTCTTCCAGGCCAGCTCCCATACTCCACACCTTAACAAAGCTGAGATCCCAAATGCTTTCAATGTATGGAGTAAAACGGCAGGACCTAACTCTGCGTCTGCCCTTTCCAATGAAGAAGTCCTTCTAATGAAAAAGGGTCTTCAACAGAGGCCCAGCAATGCATGGACTCAATGAGTAAAATCCATTCCAAGGGGATTCAGTTCATCTGGTCTGAAATGTCGCAGCCCTCCTAGACAGTTTATTCCCACTAAGCAAACAATACTGAAACGTATATAATGACTCCTACGGTGTCACAGGAAGAAATTAAGTAGGTGCTTTTATCAAACAGAACCTTCTCCCATGTCCTACATTTCAGGGATGGGGGCAGGGAGTGCCTGCCTTCCCCCTGGGGTTTCTCTCCATCTGGTAGACAGTTTATGTAAATAAAGTCACGCTGTGGCATTCCCCTTGTTCAAATGGGAGCAGACAGCTTCTTTCCCCACAGCGTTTCGTGCCCCAGGGCTTATGTTTAAAGCCAGAATAACTTTACTGAGTTCAGTAGAGTTATACTAACATTAAAATGGAGGAGTCTGAATCTTTGAATCCTTAGCACTCCAGTCTTGTGAGTTTTACTTTATTTATTCAGCTCATCTTTCCAGAAAACATCCAATTTAGATAATAGCTAGTGGGAGAAGCAATCCCCTTTAGGGATCAGCAGTGGTTGTTATAAGATTTCTTAACAACTATTTTCTCAGCAGCAAACAAGACTTCTACCGAAATAGTACTTTTGTACTGTGTGAGCATACAGCTTCCAGAACTACTTAGGTCTATGAGAGCTAAGAAAAAAACCCAAAAGATTCATAAGGCAAGATTAAATCATTCATTAAAAAAAACATTGTTCATTTAGCCTCTTTTTCTCTTGGTTAGATTGTTCTTTTTGACCACAAAAAGGCCAGGAGACATAGCACACAGACCTAGTCCCGGTCCAAAAGATGGGCTGAGGAAAGCTTTTCATGTAATAATTTACTGCTGGTCGTGTTGGACTGCTTGGCATGATGAAGCCATAACGTTGTTTGTAGGTAACGTGGCAGCTGGCACAAAGGTTCTACCAGTACTAATATTTCTGCCTACTGATGGTACTGCCTTGCACGACACAAGTCAGTGTCTGGAAGCCAACATGCATTCTTACAATTAAAACAATTTCACAATTTCTTCTTTCTCTGAGATTTGTTTAGCTATTTAGATGAAAACCCTCAACTAAAATAACATCACTACATTCCACAAAATGAGCTATAAAAGGAACATAGATGTTCAAATTAAAACCTAAAAAAATACTTTTGTATTACTTTCCAAGACTCATATTTAAAAGGAGCAGACATATCTAGGTCCTTATATGACATCTGAATATGAAATCATTGAATCGTAGAATGGTTTGGACTGGAAGACACCTTAAAGCTCATCCAGTCCTGACCCCTCTGCCATGGGCAGGGACACGTCTCACTGAATCAGGCTGCTCACGGTCCCATCCAGCCTTTCAAATAGTGAGGATAAACATCCAAACACTTTAGGGTCACTGGAAAGTGTTAATAAAATCAATCACTGCAATTAAATCTGTTTGGATGCTTCAGCCTGCTGATATTATGTGTATACTCATGGATGAGAAATTCAGAAAGTCAGAGTGGGATCTTCTGGCTCTCCATCATTTAGTGGAGACAAACTGCCCTGCCTATAACACTGCTGAGGTGGCAGTTGTATGGGGTGATTGAGGGTTATTTATCTTCACACACATCATTAATGGTTCAGTAGGTGTTCAACATTTCCACTGATGATGCACAAAAAGCTGAGAAAATTTAACCAGTCCTCTAATTATACGAATTTTCCAATAAAAATCAGAAAAAGAATAAAACTAAATCTCTCTGAATAAAATATATTAGAAACTCTGGCAGTTCTCATTAGCTACTTTGTCATTAAAACACTTTGTCATTAAAACACTTGGTGGGCCTAAATTGAAGCTTATTTTTTGTCAGTAGTTAGGAAAGCTAAGGAACTCATCTGTATACCAGGCTATCCAGCCATACAAGGTCAGTTTTAGCATCTGCCTGGGTCCACTCTTTGTACAGAACACTTCTCCAGAACTTCATCTGAAGACCAGCTCTGGCTGCTGCCCACATTTCAGGCCACAATAGAAACATCTCAAACAAAAAAATTAATCCTTCCTGGTTTCACTCAGCATTTGAACAAGAACTTTCAGTTTGGAGGCTGCCAAGTGCAGATAATAAATCTATTTCCCACATTTATTAGTTCTGTTTGTTGTGTGCAGTATTGATACTCTTCTTTTTTTAGCATTCTGTTTTAAATCACTGTCAAATACTTAAGAGTCTTCATTGTATTCTGTCTTCTGATTGCACAAACAAAACTGTTCCCTACTGACGGCTAACAAAATTTCAGCCAGCCTTCCCTGCTCATACTGCTGTTGTGTGTCACGATACTTGATGCAGTTGCACAGGAGAGCAGGCAATGGTATGTTGTAATTGGTAACAAAGGGAATATTTTCCTCTGTGTATCACAGTCATTCCAATACTGATAAATACAAAAAGTACCTTTTGCATATTACTCTCAGTCTTCCGTAGCCATTTGGCTATCCTTTCAGAGCAAAGCAAATTTAGATATTACTGGCTATTTATTCACTTTCTTGACTTAGACTTATGCTATCATTCTTTATTCTTAATAGTGGAGTGGCCCACACAGACGAGGACAGGTTGTGCTGGACATTATAACAAATTTTAAAATAGAGATGGCTGTTCTCCAAAAGAGTTTGCTGTTCAGAAGAAGGAAGTTATTCTCAACAGAAAATAAGTCTAAAATAGTTCATAAAAGATGCTTTATTTACTGGACAGGTTTTCCTTTTGCCTTTATTTTGTTTCTTTCTTTAAGATTTGCCATTTATTGACTGAGTTCTATATATATAATCCCAGATCTCTGGGGGTCTGTGGAAGCAGCTACATCTGCATTACTCTAACTTGGCTCCTCCTGACTTTCCTGATTCACACTGTTAAACAGTGGCTGTAGCTCCTGAATCAATTGATGGTATCCCCAGCTCTACAGCAGGCTTCATGCAGCTGACAGTCTGCACCAGACTTTCTCCAGTATCAAACAGGCTAAGGTAAGAATGAGGATATACCAGAGGTTAAGGTCTGTGGTATTGGATCTCTCAAGTCCCATATGATTTTAGTTTGACCATCAGTAAAATGGAAATGATAGCACTTTCCAGTTGTATTCAAATGTTACTGAGATGCTGAAGATACGAGAAAATCAACTGCTTGTAATAGGGAGGACACAGGATTATCTTGGCCAAGGATATTTGTGCTTACATGAGTACAAACTACAAACTGGAAGATATGCTCTGAGTTTGCAAAATGTTAATTAGATTACAGGAGGGAAATCGTAAAAGTAAAAACCAACACCAATGTAACTACTCTAGTCCTGCAATTAACTCCTCTCTTCTGAAGGCCAGAAAGCATGGGTAGTACCTAGCAGTAACCCAGAATTGCAGCTTACATGCACTAACTCTCTAAAAAGCTCTGGAAGGAAACCTATCAGCATGGGATAAAAAGAAAAATTCTGACAGTAAAGAATTGAATTCATTTGGGGAATTAGTCAGCAAAATAAAAACGAGGTAGATAAATTATAAGATGCTTATAAAAACTACTTGGAAAAACCCAAGCATATACAGCAAAAGCCATCATTCAGGTTTTAGACAAGCTGGAGGACATGCCAACAGGAACCTCATGAAAATCAACAAAAACAAATGTAAATGGTCCCCAGAAACAATACTGGGGACCAGCACTGCAAGAAGGGACCTGGGGGTCTTGGTCCACAGTAGGATTGAGCCCTGAGCAGACTGGTCTAACCCCAAAGCTGATCCCACTTTAAGCAGGATTTTGGACTGGAGATCTCCTGAGGCCCCTTTCAACCTGAATTACTCTGAAGTAGTTCTATAAAACACTCAAACGAAGAAAATATAGCCAACAAGTTGTTATCTATTTTAAAAGCCTCCTTAGTCTGGCACCATCCTGCCAGTAAATGCTGGAGGATATTATCTTGGGGAATGCTACAAAGCGTGCTGACAATTCAAACCACCACATTATCTATATGTGCAATATACTTAGGGTACCTCACACCTTCAAGTACACATTAACTCATGCATATCACATCCACATCCACAGTATTATGAGAGTAACACTGGTTTTACAAAGACCTTTGGGCTCACAGGGATACTATTAACAATCTTATCAAAATCCTTGGCACTAACACAGCCCAACCTTACCAACACCTTATATTGCCTCCTAGTAGCAAAACCTCCTAATGCATTAGTCCTCATGCCTTCTTTGAAAAGCTTTAAAAAGAACTATAAGAAATTTGTGCGGATTTTGATGTTTTCACATTACTGGAATCACAGAAGCAGAGAGCTGATTTTGAGGAATGTCATACTTATTCTCAGGGACTTTGGAATAAAATTGACTTTAGGAAACAAATGCTAATTTCCATTGACTAGTTCCACTGCCTTGCATTTCTGGGGCACGCACAGTCTCATAGGAAACTTATGCAGTCAAAGAGCAACAATCTCTGTGCTGATACTCTGCTTGCAGAAGAAGAAGTTATCATTTTAGCACTTTTCTTAGCAGGACAGGTTGAGCTGATTGAAAGAGAGGGCAGGGTTGTTGTTATTGAACAGATGGAATCTGTTCCTTGAATCTGTACAATACTTGTCACAATCACACTTCCAACAAAAAAAAAGCCTATATCATCACAGAAGTCACCATGAAGCACTGAGCAACTATATCTTCTTTAGCAGTGGCATCAGATACACACAAGCATTAAATGCTGTTTGCATGATATCCTTCATTAGCAAAGGTTAGTTACACGTCTTGCACTTCTAAAGTTCTTGGCTCTTATCTCTAATTATGCTCCAGCTTGCCCAGCTGCACAGGGAATGGCACTGATAAAATCTTTAGAACTCACTTAGACCTTTGCGAGCAGGTTTGATTTAAATTACACAGATATCACTGACTCTACCTCAGGAACCCTGAGATCAGAATTTGCTGTCTATTATTAATAATAAAAGGACTCAGAATGTAGTTGTCATGGAATATGAAGCAGGGCAAAACTGTGTCTCTTGGGATGTGATCTCGGAGTAACAGATTTACTCTAGCATATGATCTGAATAAAGGCCCCATAAGAAACGCACTGGAGTCAATGGAAAGATGCTCAGGGGACCAGACTGGCAGATTCAGAATTATAGCGCTACATACTGGATTAGCTCTCCTACGGCCATACCTTTCCTGGAGCACGGCTATCAAGCAAGAGGTTTGCAGAGGTTAGGCAAATGGCTAAGCTGAGGGAGATTCTGAGGCTTTGGGGCTGAACTGGGGAAATGGAGGAATCTCAAGGACTAGAGAGATGAATATCTTTCTCAACAGGCTGAGGGATTCTAGAAATATATAGCAGTGAGGTTTATAAGTCATAGTTAGTTATCCATACAATAACTACTAGTAGCTACTAGTGTGTAGTCATATCTAGTCGGAGTAAGGAAGCTGATGGGTGTGTGAGCAGCATGTGGCTGTAGTGTGAGCAGGCAAGAGACAAGTGAGGCAAGATGATAGCGGATATCACTTGCTTCTTGGGAGGGAGAATCCCCCTGGAGGTGGCATTGTTTGGAGGGCGAGGATCAAGCTCTCCTTCACCTTTATTGGGCAAGACTCTGATGAAGGAACTGGGGCACCCGGGAAGAATATCAAAATGCTTCTCCAGCTTCCATGACCACCACCTGCCATGCCATCTGCTGCTGCTGCCAGTGCCACCTGGGCAAATCACCACTTGGATGGAGCACCAGGGACAACAACCACAGGAAGGGCAGAGATGACATCCCATCAACCTGAAGCCACAGTAGCCTCTAGAAACTGCAGGCAGAACTGTTCCTGCTCTGACTGGCTGTACCATAGCCCTCAAACGCACTGCAATCACCAGCGATGACGGACATCTGACAGCCCTGACATGTTATGCACATCTCTGTGCATAATTGTATCATATGCCAGGTGAGATACATGTGTTCAGATATTGACTTTGATTGTCTGGCTATTAAAAAAATACATTTTCATGTATTTCAAGAAACTATCTGCATTTTGAGAATTCAACAAGACATACTACAGATGAAAGTTCTGTGAATCAGTTTGCTTATTGACACTCCTTGTTCACTTACATCAAAGTCTTCACCAATTTCAAAGTTAACTTCGATAAAAAAAAATATTTTAACCACAAACAACCATTAAACACCTTTATTTTCAAATAAGCGTAGTTTGCATTTCAGAATTACCATAATAAATATACTGCCCAATATGGTCTGATATGTATAGAGCCAACTTAAGTCAACTCAAAGGAAAATTGATATGCTTTATGACCTTGATCTGGACACAAGTTGTTTGATTTTTGCAGAAGAAGAAAATGAAATTAAACTGCTTGCTAACTTTCTAAAATGAGTTTTTAGGCTAGAAAATGGCTGCCTTTCTTGCAGCAGAGAAGCCAGACCTTAGATCTAGCAGATTTAGCTGTGGGTAAATGCTTATGTTGTTTGTGTGTATAAAGCAGGTGGGATAGATAACAAGTTTGACCACAAAACTGTTTTTAACCACCTTTACAGCATCACTTCAAGATAATGTTTTGATTTCAGAACATGCAGCTTGGATAAATAACAGTAACATAACTCAGTTACCACATGTACTATCAAGTTGCAATGAAGTAAAGTACCTTATATTTGTACAGGAGGGAAGAGTCTCTGAAGTGGCTCTTTAAAGCCCAAGGAGCTCGAGTTCACAGGATAAATATCCTCCAAGGCCCAAGTATATCTAGTTTCCAGGTGACTCACTCAAAGTGACATATTTTCTGCTGTGTTATGATGTATGGGCCAGTAGAAAAAAGTAAAAAAAAAATCTTTTGGTCCCACGTGTGTCAAGGGAACTCATTCTTAAACAGGAACTGTGAACTGTAAGCTGCTGAAAAATGTAAAGTACAAATGGTCTAAATATAAATGCTGCTGGTGAAAGGTCAAATTTTTGGATTAAGAAAAATTTCAGACACTAACCTCAGTGAAAGCCAGACTCCTCTTGAAAATATCAAAATATTATTCATAAAAAGGAGTAACTGAGAGTTGCACAAGAGTTACTGTGTGTTTTTTTAACAGGCTTTGTTATAATCCCTCCCTGAAAAGGAGCCAGAGTCTTTTGGTTTCCTACAGGCCCAACACTTGTAGGCTTGCCAGGTTGCCACATGGGAAACAAGTTCGTGAAACCTAAAACTGAAAAGGAACCAAGCCAAATGCCATATGGACAAACTGTCAGTTCAAATGCTTTTACAATTCTTGGTGTCCCTTTGGGTGTCTGGGTTGAGTGAATTCTTCCTCCTGATCAAATACTGTGTCAGACATCTACAAGGTCAAGCCTTGGGAGCACTTCTCAAGTTAGAGATGGTGTCTTTGACCTTAATTCATTTGTTTTGTAATACAACAAGTTCAGTGATCACCTGAATTACATCAGACGTACTCAGCTATTAAATGTTTGTAATATAGCAGCCTCGGGCAAGCCAGGAAAAGGTAAATAACACAGAAACATGATGCAATGATGCAATGAAACACAGCCGTCTACAAGGGCAGAAGCATGGTGACTTACCATGCACCTCTTGATACCAAGAGGTGCTTCTGGGCACTCTTCCAAAAGACAGTATTAGTTAGCAAGTATATCTAGACCCCGATTTCACAGTACTCCAGTAATCTTCAGATTCACAAGGAATTGCAGCAGCCTTGGCAGCTATTACATAAGCTTCACAGTTCACAAAGAAAGCTGTCTGTCTTGCTTCCCAGCTGAAAGGAATTGCAAACTGCAAGAACTTCCTTTTCCCGTCTCATTTCAATAGTTTTGTCTTCCAGTGATCCCCCCATAAGCCTTCAACATGCACTGAACAATGGCTGCATGGGCTCTCCAACCAGTTCTGAGAGATATATATCAGGCAGAAAGTCCAGATTAGAAGGCATCACATGTATCAAAGCTTCTGTATTAACAGACATTTAATAATAAGCTAATAGTAATGTAATCTAACCAGCCATTTTCTCTCTTTTTTATCTTATTAAACAGATCAAATAGTGTACATATTGAAAATGCTCTGTTCCATTGTGGTTTCTTTATAAGTATGTTTCTATTTCAGTGAGGCTACAGAGCACATAAAATTTTCATATAACTGAAATGAGCTGTGTAGGGTAAAAGTAAATGCCAGCAGGCATCTAAATATTGTAGCATCTGTTATATTTTACACTCTGTGATCACAAATCTTATAAAGCTTCACTGCATTTTAGCAGTATTCTTCACAAACTATTGAAGATTGATGGCTAGTGTAATTGCCATATCTGATATGCTATCATTTTTAATATACTGAACTACTGCAACTGCCCCTTTCTTTGTACTATCAACCTATGTCTATTTTATGTTTCCATAGAGAGAATATTGTACAAGTATCCAATTATATTACTATTAACTAATATTTTTTACACATTGTAGTGTTATCTTAATTTTCACTGCAATACACTGTTATACATAAGTACAGACAGTACCTGACAGTATGCAGCAAAATAAAATGTGACCTCACCTTTTATAAACAGCTAATTTTACATATTTCAAAGGTAATATATTTTTTTTCTCTTTCTTGTTGGTCGTTATCTGTACTTTCAAGATAAGACTGGGTCAAAACAGGTAATGCTAATGAAAACAGACTTCTCAATGTCATACACATTTGCACATTAAGTTATCCAAAAAGAAAAGTAGTACCCATGCACATGCAAATTTCTAACCAAACTGGAAGTTGCTAAAGTGAAAAACAAAAACTGGAGTTAGGACGAGATGAAGAATCATAACAAAATACAGTTACATGCATAATGAATACCTATTTAGAAGCACAAACAACTACCTCACCACCTTTCCATCCATCCTGTTGACTAATGACGTGTGTGATTTGAAGAAGAAATTGGTCTTACGGAGTAGCACCATGTTGATCAATTCAGCAGAAAGCTCACCAAAGAGAAGCAGATAAAATACATTTCCCTAGCTAATCAATTAGAGCTCTCATTTGTCATCCCCAGCCGGGCCCATCACTCCAACCTGCATTTCAAGTATGTACAACTGTCTTTGCTTTAATTTCTTATAAATACAGCATTTCTGCTTGTGAAGAGACTACAGTGTCAGTTAGAAATATCCGTTGACTTCGTCACTGAGAGGAAGTTTTCATTTACAACAGCATGCGGTTTTCCAGTCAGTTAGGAGTTCTGACCCAGAGATATCAGGAGTTGCAATGAAGAAACATAATCTGTCCCTTCATTTGCTGTCTGCACATACAATGTATACTAACTTTGGTAAACACCTATAGTAATTTAAGCTAAAAGCTGGCAGTGAGAACTCGTGTACAAATCCTTCTTCACACCAAAAAAAGAATACCTATTTTTGATATGGCTGAATTCCCCGTGGGACTAATGATTTCTTGGTTTGTAAGAACATTCTCACAGGGGTCTCCTGAAAGCAAAAATTTCTATAGATCATTTAAACTTTCTCATCTTGCTTTTAGAGGGCTTGTAAATGCATATTAGTAGTTATAGGTATAATACATTCAGTAGAAAGGTGTCAGTCTTTGAGTAACAAGCCTACCTCTTTTGCATCTTTAATAAATGACTACCTGAGCAGTATACAAAGTCGTACATTTCTCATTAGCTAAAAAAATGAGAATGCTTCAGAACAGCTAAAGAAATATTAAAAGACTGAACATCTGCAGAGATATGGTTTAATGAACAAAGACTATTGAAAGCACTCACTGTCCTAATTTCCGCTAAGTTGACAGACAATGCCCCAAAACTGCCTTTCAGATCCAACATTAACTAATAAGCTAATCAGAGCAGAACAAACCATTTGTGTATGACTTTAAAATAAAGAATGGCAAGTATAGTTCTGCAACATATGTAGTGTTTTGTTTTTGTTTTTAAACAAGAGAATGATTTGATTTACAAAAAGTGCACACACTTATGCTGAATAGTCTGTTCAGTATAAAAATGCCCAGATTTGTCTAAAATTACTGCATATTTTGTATGAGCTGCAATAAACTCTGCAGTTGTGAACTCTGGCCAAAATTCCTTTCAAAGCTCATAAGATGTAGTTTGCCACAGCTCTCCCATTTGGACACTGAGTTTATTTTCTGTGGTGAACCTCAGTGCACCCATCTCTCTATCATCAATAAGTGCCTTGCAAAAATGCCTTTTTAAAATGCTCTACAGTACAATTCAGTACATTTTCTACAGTGGCTAAGCTTTAATCAATAGAAAAAGCTGGTATCTGGTTAAAATGCCTACTACATGACTCAGTAGAAATATTTTATTAGAAATAGATGGTGATAATAGAGATGTAAAAGAAAAGAAGTTTCTTCTGAACTTATTTTCATCCAGAACTGAATATGCAGCCATGACATTTCATGTCTCTTATGGCTTATAACCCAAAAAGTGATCTGGAAAGATGTTTGAGGAGATATTTTGAAGTCATCCTTCTATGGTCATTTGCTTGAATCCTGCATCTTTTCCATCTCTTTTAAAATGCCAGCTCCTTGGGGCAAAGGCTGCAATCTTCTTAGCCTTATATGGATCCCAAGACTAGTGTTGGTACCACTCATAGCATGATATGGAGCTTCAGTGATAGCACAATTTAGTACAAATCACTTACTATGTAACCAGCAACAATTCTAAATTATAGTAATTAATTTTGAGCAGGAGCCTTCCACGAAAATACACGTACAAGCATGAATTTAACACTTCATGGCCCTCCTCTGATCTCATTCAAAGGAACTTGGATGAAGCAGAGTGCTCTGCTCACAGGGGATAAGATCACCATTAAATTAAAATGGACTTCTGGAAAATGGTTCAGATTATGAAATAAATGTGTAGAGATCTTGGTGTGATGTTTTTGTTTGTGGGCTTTGAGGGGTTTTGCTAAAAAAAATATCACCAATCCAGTTCATTGTGCATCTGCAAAAACAGCTATGCTGAACCAGAGAAGGGCTGTATTTTTTGGCAGCAGTACTTATTCGTGCCAGGTTAAGGTCCTTTTGGAACTACCACTCCAGCCTAAAAAGCCAGAAGGAAATACACTGAAGTGAAAGAATTCACCTCTGAAATGAATTTAAACAATGGTGCCCACCTGCTAAGAGGTAGTTGAGAGGTCCAGAGGCAGAAACGAGATGGCTTATCTTATCGCACCGACACATTTATGGGAGAAACTGGAAGTCCATATTTGCATTGCTGACTCAGTTACAAGGTATGCGGAAATATTGATCTTTGTACTGTTTGTTTTATGCAGAGGGTACAGTAACACAGTAATGTTCCAGTGAAAAGTGAAACAAATGTGCAAATAAAAAGTTTATATTCTACAATCATTTGTTGTTGTTTGAACAGGCCAAAAGAAGCCTCCTGATCACTGAGAAGACAGGTGAAAATATCCCTGTGGCCACTGAAGGGTAACTCCTCACCCTGGAGGACATGAGTTTTAGGAACCAAACATGAACTCATATTCCTGAGCTGCTCTTGAGTTAGTATGGGTACACATACCATTAAATCACGAAGGTAGCATCTCAGTATACCAGAGAAGTAACTACAAATGTTACTACACTCGAAATATGTATTTTGAAAGACTTTCTTTGGAACACAAGTTGTGGAAGATCAACTACGCAAAAAAAAATAAAAGGTGGTATATAAAACTTGATGTCCTCAAAGGAGCTCAATAAACCTCCTAATGGCAAGAGATTCACATGGTGCTCAAATTTTAATTATACTGAAGTCCTGAGACCGAAACACGTCTTCAGTTTTTAGGGAAGCCTGCAAAGGCCACATTGTGGGCCTACAGCCAGCACAGCCCTCCAGAAATCAACCAGACGGAAATCCAGCATCCACCAGTCCCTAGGTCTCTTGGAAACACAAAATACACATCCATTTTCGGTTCCAAAAACACTGACTTTCTTGATTAGTCAATATTAAAGCACTTTATTACTCTTTGCAAGTTAGAACACTCTGAAATTATGATCTTACGCTGCCTTCCAGAAGCAGCTGTGCAGGCTGTACTGACCCAGCCTTGCACCAACTCTGCTCACCATCACCTCCCTATCCAAGGTAATCACCTTCTGATCTTCTTGCTTAAACATGTACATGTTTAAGCAATGAAACATTTTTCTGCTGTTGAAATACTGCTTAAAAAAAAAATATAAGAATACTATTCATCAGCTTCTAATTTGGGCATCATAAGCCAATTTCTCATTACAAATAAGTACATTTAAACACTTTAAATAGCTTTACTGCCTTAATTTCAATCAAAGGAAGTGAATTTAAAGCATTTAAACTGCTTAACAAAGTCAAGTGGCTTGGACTTAAACTAGATCAAGAAATTGTACAGGAACCAGTGCTCATCTGGAGGGTCATAGTAAAGAGAAGCAGAGGAAGTGGTGTGCCACCAGTCACCGGGAATGATAAGCAACATAAGTAGCTCCCAGAAGACACGTACCCAACAATGTAAATCCCCAGTTCAAGAAAACATTAGGCAATATCACTTAACTTCACTGTCTGCTTAAAGTTGCTCTGAGTTCACAGAATCACACAGAATCACAGAAAAGCATTTGCTAAAAATTACAGCGGGTATTAATTCATTATTGAAAGAATGAACAAAAAGGTGCTGAAATACCTCCCTGAATGGTGTCTAGGTCTTCACAGAGGCTTGGATATCAACAACCTGAGAGTGGTTCACACAAAGAAATAAAATAATAGCACAGAATGCGCAAGGCAGGAAGAAGAAAATGGACAACTAAGTGTAAATTTAAGCATACCCAGGTGGCTTCTAAAATCATTTCTTCACAAAGTCATCAGTCCAAGAAAACATTTACACACTTAAGTTATGCATGAGCTTAGTTTTCAGTGGCCTTAATAGGTCTAAGCCCTTCGTTTAGCTGGTGTCAAGGTTTTAATGATCTAAACTAATAAGGCCTTTAAGATGAGGATTCTCCTTACTTTTCTCAAACAAACAAAAAAGAAAGAAAAAAAAGGTGCCTGCTTCCTTCCTGCCACTACATGGGAATATGTGATTTGTGTATCTTATAGCAGTAATGTTATCTTTATCAGAGCATTCAAACCACCAGCATTCATTATCATAGCCTCAGTGACTGAAATTACTGTTTTGAAATATGCAGTGCCATTTTCTATTCTGTACACCGATTTTCAGCAATCATAAAAGACAGACCTTTCTAGGATCCAGTGAAGAAATATGATAATATGTATTACCTACGCAGAAGTAGAAAAAACCCACAATTCAAACAGTATAGTATCAGCAAAGCATAACAGCAAGCATTAAAAATAAAAGAGGGTGTAAATGATTGTTAGATTAATAATAACCATGGGAGTACCACTGTCTGAAGAGTTAGAGTTCAAACTAAAATGTATTAAAGGCAAATACAGGAACAGGTGGCTGAGCAGCTAAAAACTGAAGCACTGTGATTTTTTAAAGTTACTACTTGCTACTTGTAATTTATATTTTTTTTTTCCAAAGTAATCTTTTATCTTACTAGAAATAACAGGAGAAGGTAAATACATAATTTACCAGCTTTTAGTAAAGAAGTAAAAATCAGTAAAGAAGTAAAAATTTTAGTAAAGAAGAAAGCCTAATTCCTTCATATGTCCTAAAAGGAACCATCTAATCTCTCTAAATTTAAATGACCACAACAGAGAAACAGACCGTGCTACTAGAAGAAAGCATTTATCCTTGTATCACTCAGTCCTGTTTTTGAATAAATTCTACATTTTAAAGGCAGATGTAAAACTATCGCATACCTTTTAGTGTCTTATTAAAGGATGAGTGGAAGCAAGAGAAGGCACTTTTTTTTTTTTCTCAATCCTCTGATGATCCAGGTTTTACTCTTGAAGTCTGAAGATGAAAAGGATCCTCGCTAGAATTGCAGTCCTTCTAAGGTGCTTAGGCTGATAAGTAACAGCCTGCGAAAATGCTTGATAGAAACCAACTGGTGGTAATAGTGGCTATATAAGACATGCAAATTCTTCTCATTCCCTTATAAGCTCTTTCCTTGGGTATTAAAGTTCAGCACAATTACAGATTGCAGTAGAGATTTCTTAATAATCAGCACCAATGTCTCTACAACTGATGGATCTGGAGATGTCATTACACATCTGCAATCCCTCTTCTAGATAATAAGAAAAGATGAGATGTTTCCTGAATGGCATTCCAGGGAAACCTTACATAGAGCATTTATTTAAGAACCATTTTGTTTCTCAGTTCGCATGTTGGCTAGGATTGATTTCCTGCCTACAGTTCCTGAGCCTTGCAGAAAGAACTAAGCCTGAGCCCTTCGCAGCTGTCCTGTGTGTAGGACCTGTGCAGCACCTGAAAGCCATTTCCCCAAAACTGGATCATGAGCTGCTTATGAGGCATACCGAACACTTAATGTCGCTGAATTCAGCAATTTTGGCAAGACACTCTGCTATCGGGTGCCTGAATTTGAATGCTGACTTCACAGTAGGGCTTTGTCATCTGACTGCAGACTACTAAAATGTATTTCAAACAGCACACCTACAGCTGTTTAATGAGAACTGTCAGGGAGTGCAGTGATGGGACAAGGGATAATGGCTTTTAATGTAGATTTAGATTAGGTCCTAGGAAGAAATTTTTTACTGTGAGGGCGATGAGGCACTGGAATAAGTTGTCCAGGGAAGCTGTGGCTGCCCCATCCTTGGAGGTGTTCAAGGCCAGGTGAATGGAGCTTTGAACATCCTGATCCAGTGGGAGATGTCCCTGCCGATGGTGGGGGTTGGAACTCGATGCTTTTAAGGTTCTTTCTGACCCAAACCATTCTAAGATATATCTGGGCCTTTGTAAGGGAACAAAAGGAACAAAACTTGCTCTGCCATTTTAACCTAAGCTCCATTCCTGATAGATCGCCTCAGGAAACCCTCATTGAGCCTAACAGAACAACTCTGCCTTAGATCCAGTCACCTAAAATTTGGGAAAACCGATCAGATTATTCATGGATTGACCATAGTCTTTAGAAATCCCAGCCTCCCAAATGCCCTCGGCTGTTTTGGTGTTCCGGGGTTAGGGCTAAAAAAGCTTTTGTTCTCTTAAGCTTCCCCTGGTTTCAGAGTTTAAGTTTCACCCCAAACTAAGTGCTCCTACTTAACTGTGGTAAAATAGGAAAGATCCCATAAGGAGATAAGACTTGGCTCTACTTCTAAACTCAAAGAGAAAGCATGAAAGGGTGTCCAATGTAATTGTTCTGGTTGCTCCTTACTAGTGCAAATCTTCTCTAAAAGCTGTGGGAGATCAGGCCTGGTTTGTTCCACTGTAGGTATGAAGGATTTAATGTCTGCTGATCTTGCACAATTCAGAGTGATCGTGTAGCTTTAAGTACAGCACAAGAACTAGTTAGTGGTGGTTGGCTAGTTTCTAAGAGAGAGATCAGCTGTTGGAAAGCTGAAGGTATTCCCCTCCACTGTGTGGGATGCTGAGCTATTATTTTTTATCACAACTGGTATCTCATGTCAGTATTTTCATGCTTCTCTCTTGAATATCCAGTGTGTAGATGTCAGATGGTACATTACAGCTATGAAAAGAAAAGCTATACTTGATCTGAGCTACTGTGAGACAGGCTTAGAAGAATTTTCTGTAACAGCATAGAACATTTCACAGTGTCTAAGGCCAAAGAGCCATATATTAACGCATTAACGCATATATTTCCTTAACAGGACTGAAGCATTTTTTTCCTTTGATCAGTTATTGACTTTTTGGTACATGGGAAACTACTAATGGATTTCATGATTCCCTCTAGTTTTCAAATTCATCCCTGTCCCTAAGTAGAAAGAGTATGGAACAGACCAGTGAGATATCAGGTCATAACTTGTTTTGCTTAGATTTGTTTCTCAGAATTTCTGACAATAAATGAAGTGCAGGCTTGCATGAAGGTGGCGTGGGGTCAGTGGGATGGGGAGGGAGGAGATTCCTTCAAGAATACTAATAAATGTTAGTGACTGGGACAATGAATCATTTGTAGGTCATGCGGGCTCTATGAGGTTGAAATCATAAGTCTTTTATTCAGGTGGCTGAACAGATTAGAAACAAGATAACACACTCCTTGGAAAGGTCAGGATGATCACAAAATTCTATCACTTCAGAGGAAAACATAAATCCAAGTTTTCAGCCATGTCTTCCCATACTAAATGGAGGGAAAGTCATTATGTAGAAAGGATTAATTCAATTTTGAGAATTTTCAAATTTGGTGGAGTTTCTAACAAGTTTAGAGTTTTACATACGCTTAAATTCTTTTCTGGATTAAAACCCAAATCTGAAGCACATTTGCAGTCACTGGGATTAGGTGGCGTAAGTCCAGTGTAAAAGAAAAGAGTCAGATCTACTAGGTTCTGCTCCAGAAAATTAAAAAGACAAATGGACGACTTTGAATGAGAAGGGAATGGTTGTTGCATGTATCCTCCAGTGTAAGATCTAAGGAACGTCAGCCAAAAGCAGCAGCTGTCAGACAGGGGCAATCAAAGATGCTACCTCCCACAACTGAATAAAGCTGTGGATTTCCATTTTCAAAAACAGATGAGATGCATTCCCCGAGTGGCAAAGATAGATAGATAGATAGATAGATAGATAGATAGATAGATAGATATGATTAGTGTCTGCTGATGGAGAAAGTTATCACTGATCACAAAGCTGGGTCAGTTTAAGGTCAACCAGTTGCTATGTTCCTTCATCAGCATCCACTATCAGTGATGCTTATGGAGTTGGCTGAACCCTCCCTGCTCTTCTCAGTCATAAGTGTTTCAGATGTCAGTGGCAAAAATGTTACAACTGTCAAGGAGCAGCAAGGGGCTGCCACCACCTAAAGGAAGATGAGACTAATGCCAAGGGTGAACCCCATGGTGACTGTGTCCTCTAGGCACAATCCTACAGGGTCTGACCATGGTGTCAGAGCCAGGACCTGGTAACAGGGTCCATCCACAGCCCCAGACAAGGCAAACAATAAACGAGGTGTAGGGAGCCCCATCAGGGATGAAAGGAGACAGGGACAGGACTGGAGGCAAGGCTACAAGATGGGATTGATTCCAATCAGGAGATGAGGTCCCAGACAGGCTTACAGAGAAGATATAACATACATCTCAGGTAGTCATCCATCCATCCATCCATCCATCCATCCATCCATCCATCCATCCATCCATCCATCCATCCATCCATCCAAGCTACCTACAAATGTGGTCCAAGGTTCATCCAGAGGCAGGACTGGAAGAAGACAGACACACCTGAACCATAGCTCAGACAAAGACTAAGGCCTGAGAGACCCCAGCTGAGGATGGGCCATTAAAGCCAATGAGTGCCCTCAGGGCCCTCACAGCTGTCCACACAAAGTGGGTGTCAGCCATGGTTTCCTTTCATTTCACCTACGATCTTTCAGGAGCCCTGGCCAATTAAGAATGGCCAGCCTGCACAGGTCGTTGTACTGGATGTCCAGCTTTGTTGAGACCCAATAACATTTCTCATGTGCTTTCCACATAAACAACCATCCACAGGAGGAGTGAAACACTTTCTTACTCTATTCTTTTTACACAGTTTATTTCAAAACTTATCAAAGTATTTAGGTAAGAAAATGCACAAAAATGGGAAGCAGTAGGACCACTGATTATTTTCTTCAAATACATCCACTGTTTCTATGAATACAGCAAATTGTTTTCAGGAATAATTTTTGGACCTTGGCTCATTTGCTTGTCACCAAAGTCACTTTAGAATTGCTGTTGATCTATTTGTCTAACTGACTGCTCTTGTTGGGAAATTAATCAACAAAGGGCAAGCAAATAGAAGATTTCAATTACATAAGTTTGGAAGCACAAGGACTTGTGCTGACGATCAGAGATCTTGAGGATGAAGGAATGATTTCTGCATCTAGAAAAAAAATGGTTCTAATGTTCTCCTTTACTATGTCCATGTGCACCAATGAACAGCAGATCAAAACAGCACACAAACTGGTTCTTCTTTCCAAATAAAGGAAGTTAAAACAGCTATACTTTAGTAAGGAAAATCTTTTATGTAAAAGATCATTTAGATCTAGAATACAAGTGGAATATTAGTTATTTTTAGTGCCATGAGATTTTCTTATAACCTTTGACTGAGAACATCCTACTAAAAGCTTCCTTTCAAAAGCATGAAATGCCTGAAGATCTGTCTATATTATTTAAGCCAGCAATTAGCACCAGATGTTAGTGCGTTTTATATTTAGACACAAAATTTCAATATCTTAAACAGAAAGAACGCTCTTGAAGGACAGAAGGAATAATTTCCAAATGTAATTACAGCATATTGTTTTGATTCTCTCTCATTAATTTACCTGATTGCAGACTAAAATTAAATGAAGTTATATTTAAATTTAAAATTGGACCTGTGAGTAATGTAACATCTTATTATTGTACTGAATGAGAAAAAGTAGTTTTAGTGCATTTTTCACATTTCATTAAGCAGACCATATCCTGCATAGAGCTGCTAAAGGACTTGTAGAATACAGAAATGTCATCATGTCAAATTATACAGCATAGCACAGTTATTTTGCAACAACTCTCCCTGAAATATCAAAGAATACTTTTTATAAATCCGTGAACAAAAGATGTGCTTAAGAAAAAAACATGTGATGTAAGCGGGTGTCATTAAATGTGTTTGATTGATAATCACACTGAAAAGTTCACTCAGCTTCCACAGCATCACAAAGAATTTGTATCAGTGCTGAGAACTGAAAGTCCACATCAAGATCCCAGTCCCAAGAGGAAAGCAAACAGCAGCAACCCAGTCCAACTAAGCCTCAAGTACAAGAAGCAACACCTGAATCACCAGTAGATCCTTGGGATCACTCACATAACAGATGCATGACTTGCTCGTTGGCTCTAGCTCCAGATAAAACACCTGCCGAGGAGGTAAGAGAGCCTGACTAAACAGCAGAAGCCTAACTTTTCTGCTTGTCAACAGCACTTGGCTGGGAAATACAACCACTTCAAGTAAACAAAAGCATCAGTGTTAATGCTCCAATTCTTGACATTGTCTACAAAGAAGAAAAGATAGTAAGGCAGTCCTTCAGAGCTGAGTGGAAGATAAATGCTGAAATACTATATTTCACTTGCAAGTAGTGTCCACAACTGCCGATAGTAGTAAAGGGGGCTTAAAGTTTTTAACAGGTTAAATATTTATGGTGGTGCTTCCATGCACTAGAATACATGCTACCAAAATATTTAGAAACCTGTACTTTCATTTAAATTCACGTATTTGTAGATGTGATTGGAGAATTCCTACCTGGTAGTTGAGTACTGTCCAAATTCAGACAACCATATGGAAAAGTAGACATAAACCTGCAAACACCTACCCAACATTTTTCTTCCACAAATAAAGACTACCACTTTGCTTTTCTTAATAGGGCACCTTAATATCACTTTCAATTTTTAATGATCCACCTCTGTTTTCAGAAAAAAGTATCTGCCCCATTACCAATAAAAAAGATGGCAACAACTTCGAAGTCTGAGACTGCTGTGAAAACTTATCTGCAAGCATTCCAAACATTCACATGCAATTTCACTGTCACCACAAATACCTGTGTAAAATGCTGAATGCATTTCCATCACTTGCATAACATCAAGCTCTATGTCTTCCTGTTGGAAAACCTGCTTGTATTTTCCCCAACATTGATCCAAGACCTCCTGTTTTAAGTCTGTGTACATAACCATACTTTTCATTGATCCCTTCCTATGTGTTCAGGATCTTGCATACTTACATAAGAATCCTTCCTTCATCTCCCTTTCCTTAGCTACAGAGGAGAAATATGTCCAAACTTCCCTCATAAATCACGTCTTGGTTACTAAATCATCTCAGCTTGCCCCCTGCTGCACCTTTTCAATGACTTTCTGTAATGAAGTGGCTAAAACTGAGCGCTCTTTTCTAATGAGACTAGTAGCACACCAGAATAATTTCTAAAGCTTTACACACCATGCTGCCACGGCTATATTTCAGAAACTTGTTTGCTCTTTTTCATTTTTGTTATTGTTACCAGGAAATAGTGCTAATGGTTTAGTCTATTATCTGCGGTCCCTTCTAGGTTATTTTCTTAATATCAATTCCATGTTGTGTTCCTATTTAGACTGCAATCTTCATGCTTATTCTTTAATAATTGGCAACATTACTTCACATTATGCTGCACTGAATTTTATGAACCGCTTATCCACCCAAAGGCAAATATGCTTGTGTTATAAATATTACATTTCTGCTCATTCCAAGCAATGTTGCTATCACCTGTGTTTAAATCCCTAATCCATTCCGCTCTCGAAACATGTCTGAGAAGGGTGAGCAGCTGCAGTTAAATGGACTAACTGCTATGCAGCCTCATAAAAAAAGAAAAATACCATGGAGAATAAAAAACAACAAAAAAATAAACCCACATCATCTATGTAAGGCCAAGTTCTCCCAATGGAGTCATTTAACCACCAAGGGAGTTTCCTGAATTTTTAGCCGACTGCAATGTAAGTTACCGCATGAAATCTTTCCTTCCACCAACATTCATTGCTGCCTCCTCCTCACTCAGTGTCCTTTAAAGGGTTCTTCTTGGGACTCCAGTTTCTAGGGTTTCCCTCACCTACAGCCCTGCTCCTTTCTTCTTCTCTCTGAGTAATTATATGTGGGAGCAAAATTCAGATGGTCTCTTTAGATGGACTGCCAAACACGTATCACTGATATCCACCTCTCCAATTTGTAGTTGTCTCCACCAGCCCATAACAGTATCTTGGCCTTTCTCTCTGACATCTCCTTATAAATGCTTAGTTTTATGTTACACTAAGAATGACTAAAATGTTGCTGTTCGTCTCCTCTCTCAGCAGCAAGATGTGACCTTGCTGCTCCTTTTCTTGACCTTTATGATATTTTTTGCCTGTCACTCAAACATTGAAAAAGATGTGTGATGGTCTTGTTGATTCTTTCCATACAAAAACTGTGAAACTGCCTTTTCTTACTGATAACACACTAAAAATCATGCAGACTTACAGCTTTCAGCAATTTTATTTTTTTTTAATCTTGCAAGTGTAAATCTTACCTCATTTGTATCTACACAATAAGTCTTCATGCTTCTTGCTCTGACCCTGATACCCTTCTGTTTTTCATCTCTTCACCGGCTCCACTTCTTGGTCACATTAAAGTCGCTTGTTGTCATTTTCGTGCCCTTCACAACCTACCCCTCGCTGGAAAGAATTCCTCCCTCTACTATGTGTTAGCAGAGCTTCCAAGTAAACTATTCCCTGCTGCCATCCCCACTTAGGAAGTTTTTTTCCCCAACTATCCACAGAGTTATCCCATTATACTTCAAAACCATTCTTAGACCATTCCTTGGCTTGACATCTAATGGACAAATGTTAGGCAGCTGGTATGCTGATACCATTGCCTTCATGCTTATCAACTGTTTAGTACTTTCTTTGCACTTCACCATCTGCCCATCTCCATCTGTTGTCTCCTATCTTGTACTTTGGATGTGAGCTTTGATAGTGGTGACCATCTTCTAATTCCTTTTTTCCTGTTGGTAACAGAGCTGCTAACACAGGGGTTTCTGGTCCATGACTGCCATTTTCTAGGTACAGTCTAAAACAAATTATTGAGTCACCACGCCAGTGAGGCTATTTTCTCTGCGTGGAGCAAATACGCAACTGGGGGTGGTCATGGATATCATATCCTTTTGAATCTGCAATGAGCAGTCATTCCCTTTTCCTGTGGCTTCCTCTTTCTCTGTTAATGTGCAACAAGAAGAAGGGAAGGGAAAGTAAACAAAGTCAATTAATATTTATCAGTTGCCTTGCTTCCTTCCTTCCTTCTTCTGCTTTTTCAAGAATCTCTAGGAAAACAAGCTCAGAAATTATTTGTTCAGTTTCTCATGAAAGAAATGGAGGAGATGAATTGAAACAGAGTGGCAGCAATGACCTCAAAAATCACAGAATCATAGAATCATCAGGTTGGAAAGGACCCACTGGATCATCGAGTCCAACCATTCCTAACACTCCCTTAAACCATGTCTCTAAGCACTTCATCCACCCGTTCCTTAAACACCTCCAGGGAAGGCGACTCAACCCCCTCCCTGGGCAGCCTCTGCCAGTGCCCAATGATTCTCCGTGAAGAATTTTTTTCTGATATCCAGCCTGAACCTCCCCTGGCGGAGCTTCCGGCCATTCCCCCTTGTCCTGTCCTCTATGACTTGGGAGAAGAGGCCAGCTCCCTCCTCCCCACAACCTCCTTTGGAAAAATATTTCTGGTTTTGACAAAGAATGAGGGAGTTTTGGAAGAAGTTAAATGATTCGTACTAGCACAATGGTCAGAGCATTCAAGACATTCAGAGGCTAAAGGTCAGAGAGAAGAGCAGAGAAGAAATATGGTGTTCAGGGTACTTCACTGTGAGAAGCAGCGATTGGCACAGCACAGAAGATAGTGCCCTCAGGTACACAGTTGTGAAAAGAGACAGAAGACCACATCAAAGGAATAAGTAGGCCAGAAAGGTGAAGGGAACACAATGAATTATGACAGCATGGAAAAACCCTTTTCCTTTCTAGACTTCTGAAAATCCTCCAGAACATAATTTCTGTTCTTATAGTAAAAACCTACCATATTTTCTTAACCTCTAACTCATGTCATAAATGAAAAAAGATGCATATGATTGTCAACACTATTGTTCTGCTCATACAACGTAGAGATCCTGAGAAACACCAAGCATATGCTCTGAGGTACCAGAAAATCATTGATGCCTCTGAAAGGGATCAGAAATTTGCTTAGCAACTATGAAAAAGTGTTCAGTTCTCTGCAGGATAGGTCCTTCATCCCTTCATTCCCTTCTTTTAAGCCCAGTGGTAGAAAAAAATCCTAAATATAACATCAGATGTGATTCTAGCAAAACAGTTTTTACCTTTAAAAAAACGTCAAGCCCTTCAGATGGTGTGTTTATTTTTTTTAAAAAAAATCAATTTAGACATAGATTTTATTAGCATGGTAACACCATACCTTTTTAATTAAGTGTTTATCTGTGTTTACTTTTTCAAAGACTTTATTTTGCTAAAGCTTTTGAGCTTGTATGAAAAGTTAAAGAAGATTCAGTATGAATCTTCCGTATTTTAAGCCAATAAGCAAAATTAAGCTGAGTGGTATTTAGGAATGATTTATTTTATCTCATACGCTGATCAGCATTGATTTAAATGCAATCTATCTGGTGGCTTAGTATTTCAAAAGACGGATCAAACCCAACCACTTAAAACAGCTGTTGGTGGAAGTCTTGGGGACAGTCCTCAGCCTGTATAAATCAGCACATTTCTGGCAGTTTCAATGGATCTATACTGATTTACATAGCAGAGAATCTAGGGCTCTGCTTTTGCAAAAGCTATTAAAATGCATGCAGTACATCGGCCGTGGCTTAATACTGCTAATCCAGCTGCCCTTGGTCTCTCTATATTCTCTACTTAGACTTCGGAGATACTGTGTAGGTTAGCAGCATTAAACTAAGAGTTCTTCAAAGCACTGGACGGTATTGATTTGCAGATGTTTTAAAGCCGTTCCTGTAAGCGCTGTGCTCTGTTAGTGATAGTTTCAGCCTAACGTATTCTAGCTCAACATCGGTGTAGCAGCAGAAGGTTAACTTCTTGTAGAGGTGCCACCCACTGTTCAGGAATTAGCACCCAGCTTTTATTTCACTCTGTTTCTCATGAGATACTCTACCAGAGGCAGCGTAGTAGATAAAAACTTCAAGAATTATTTTGCTTCGTGTGATCCGTTGTAAATGTAGATGTCAGATTTGTTCATAACTTAGTACCAAAACTCTTATCTGCACATGACAAAGAACTGTCAGTTCTAGGCTATATTAAAAGCAGAACCCAATGTTCTTCATCTCACTTTCTTTCTCCAATATTTTCTCTTTGTTACCTTTTTATAAGAAAAGAAAACGTACACCGTTTTACACAGTAGGCTCTCTGGGGAGTGTCTGCTGCTTGCTGTACTATCATATAGCACAATGGGATTTCCTCCAAACACTTCAATTGATTCCAAGGATTTTTATTATATCTTAAGTCTCAAACCTTGGTGGAGTGCATTCAGAAGTATCCCACTCATATGATAACTTCTGATCTTTACATCTGAGACCAAAGATCTAGAGACACCTTGAGTACCAAAAGAACATGGACGTGTGCTAATCTGCTGGGCAGTGAGTGTGGAAAGAGACCCGAGGGGTGGGAGAAAGGTCATATTGTTTCATCTCCTTAATAATGTCCCAAGGAGGTCTGTTTTCACCATGTAGTACAGAAGGTATCCTGAGGAACAACATAGTTGTGTAAAATAAATGCACGCTGCGAGGTGTGGTGATCGCAGCATCACACTACTGACTTATCTCCAAGTCTTGGAAAAGTTCTAGTACTCCTCCAGAGAAAAAAGACCTATTGCATTAAGAATATTAGAGCTTGAGGCTTGTCTCAGCTCTTGATTAGAAAATTAGTGCTGCCCCCTCCCTTCTTCTTCCCAAATTACAGCAATTGTACCTCAGAACAGGTGCTGTAAGAAACCAGCACGCATTAGTGTATTTTCTGGTTTCATGATTAGCTGATACAAAACTGAAATGTAATCAAGTAAGGATTCATTCGTTTGATTAGCCATTGAAATTATTCTGTGCCTAATCAGATGCCTGGCTAGTTTGTCAGCCTCCTTTATGGAGTCTTTATCTCTAATGGATGGTCCAAATGCATTCACAACAGAGCATCTGATTTAAGTATATGTGTGGGTGTCCTTTAACTCATCTTGGAGAGTCAAAATAGACAGAGGAAAGAAGAGGTTTGATGTGAGCTTATTTTCTTCCTTACTTTAAAAAAAAAAAAAAAGCAATTTTGAACTGCTAAGACTTGTACAACAAGGCTAGAGACATTAACAGAGAGAATGATCTATTGGAACAAGTTCTCTTTGCAAGGTTAACTATAAAAACTGAAATCTGCGACAAAATAGATCCAGGCTTAAAATCCCCATCCTAAGTCATTGCAGCTAAGCTTCTCACTCACAGGGATTTTTGTATTCTCAGCTCTTACGTTACTTGTCTATGGTAAGTTTTCCTTACAGTATTAGGGAAGGGTTCCCTTAAGAGTGAACAACTGTAAAGAATGGCCATTCCTTTCAAGTCCTTACTAGAACTTGTGATCTGACTGCAAAAAGAAAGAGACAAGAGGTAGCCTACGCAATTTGTATTGGAAAAAGCTTGTTTCCCAGATCACAGCTTCTCTAAGGCAGCGGGTAGGTTCCAAAACAATCAACAAGCTAGTCTTTGTGAAGCATCTATCTCCCAGGGATTCTTAGAAAAGCAAAAGAAAATGAATGAATACTCCAGCCCCAGGGCTCCTTCCCTCCCAGCCTCCCTCCAGGAGAGGAGATCACTGCAGAGGGATGTGGACCTTAGCTACAGCAGGACATGAGCTGCCTGATTTTGGGACCAAAACCATTCATTTTTGATATCCAGAGCTAGCAGGAGAAATGTACCCAGAGGACCTACCCTTCTACCACTCTTGAATCCAAGTCAGACCTACAGCAAAATCTATTTTCCCAGATTTAACCTGTGATTTTCTGCCCCGAGCAGCTGTCTACTTTACCTGTGTCCAAAGCCAGACAAATCAATAGTAAATGGTCTATGTAGATAATTATGCAGGTTATTCCATGACTATTCCATTAAACAGATATCTTGCTTACCTTGCTCCCTCCTCGCACACTCTTGAGCTGTTACGCTGCAACACACATTTAAAAGATGCAAAGCTACAGAAAAGTTTCTGCATTAAAACGCTGAGGTCAAAAACTTGCCAAACAGGAAATGAAACTGGCTGTATTTTTAAGATTAATTCAAGCCTACGAATTCTTTTTTCTTTAAACTATCCTAAAATATTTTTACCTCATTTCCACGGAAATTTCTCCATGTAGAGTTAATCTTTTCTAAATATTCTTAAAAAAAAACCAAAACACTTGATAAAATTAATACATCTCTTAGTTTCTCTTCTTATTCCAGCTAGAGCAACACAAGTCATAGTGGAAGTATAAGTCACAAAATCACCTTAAATGAAAATATTGCTGATCAGCGAAAAAAAGTTTTTGCTTTTGTGATTTTTGATGTTTTCTCATCAATGGCTGCTATTTAAAGCTAAGAAAAAAAGCAAAATGCTTACAGTATATCAAATAATTTCTGAGCTTACAAGGAATGGAACTATTCGGGCATTCCCGTTACTAAATAGATAAATATTATAAATATAACAAATATGATGTTTAGATACTAGAAAATATTTTGCTGGATACACCCAAATGCAGTAATTTAGTTGTGATTTTCAGCTCTTTAAACACAAACTCAATTTAAAAATGAAAGAATGAAAGATTAAACTTTGTTCACACTGTAGTCCAAGACCTGAATGAATCAAACAGTGAAGTGAGCTCCAGAGTCAAAGTCTGCTGTCACCAAATACCATTCGCATTAGAGTTCAGATGCTAAAGGAAAAAGAGGATAACAACTATTTCAGCAGTCACTATTTATAAAAAGAAATTATTTTCCTGCCTCTGATAATTAACAACTGAGCTCTTTATCAGGTGTAGAGCTGTTCTCGTGATTTCAGGGTGGGAGGAAAGAATACAAAAGTGCCCTCAGGCTAAGGAAGCAGTCTACAGGAAATTGATATCTCGTCTTGCCTTTGAAGTTGGATCTATTCAGCTGTAGTTGCTTCACTCAAACATCTGTACCAAAACCACATCCTTAGATAAGTCAACTTTCTCTTCTCATACCCCCAACAAAACCTATCTGACTTGAGTGGTATTTTAGAAAGGGTTAGTATGGCTCACAGTTTAAATTAAACAGGATTCAAGGTTAAGATATTTCTCAAAATGGATCCATTATCTAGGATGGAAAGGATAAAAGGTTAGGGTATTGACTCTTTTACTATTTTCCGTACAAGAATCAGTTAGCTTTTTATTGGTATTGCAAGAACATCTTACTGCCACAAGCCTTTCATTCCCACTTCATCCATTGTCAAAGGTTTCTGCCCTCCACGGTTAGAATAGGCTCATGCAAACAGCAGAGGACAGGACCTTCTAAACAGATCTGAAAGAAGAGAAACCTGGCAGAAGCAGATCAACTGTCTGAGTTTCCCACCTTTGTCATTTAGTCCTCCTCCCTTCCACTCCCAGTGTATCAAATAACATGGCCATCTCTAGGTGGGAAGAATTTGCATTGAAGTTAAGAATGTTATCAATTTTTCCCTGGAATAAACTGCAAATACAAGATAAAACGAAACATTCTAGTTAGAATCCCAACTAAGACTCTGTAGTTATGTATCTGAAGGCTGATTTAGCTTTTTCACCTCTGAGAGCAGATGCAGTACCTCTGAAATGAAGGAATGGTCTATTGATGAGAACAGTAGTCTCACTCATGACTTCAGAGACTGATTAAATGTTAGCAATGACTGATTTAGTAGTAACCATCCTCAAACAACATTTAAAGAGTTCTTGTGTCTGACACCCAGTGTAGGTGAAGCACTACTGAAGAAGAAGAAGGCGGCTGGCTGTGATTTTCTTGTGGGAGCTGGAACTCCTGCTTGTAGGTTACTTCTGATCTATTGCTGCCCCAGTGAAGTACAGGATGCAGATTTCTGTGTACCTATGAATGTAATGGAATGAAAAGAAGTATACAATCCCTGAAACAGGGCATGATAAACTGATGGGTTAATAAAAGTCACGGGCAGCCCAGAGCAACCGCCTCTGGAAATCAAATGGAAAACTTCAACCTTAGAAGACCGCAGAGGACAAAGACCATTTGTGTGACGATGATATGCATCAGAAGAGAAAAGTGAGACATTTGAATACAGTATCTGCTTTGGGAATTCTTTGGCATTACTGATCTACACTGGACAGCAGAAATGCCAGAGACTTACAGCTGATGGTTCCCTTCAGGGAACACTCTGTCCTCCGCTTAGGTGTATCGTTTGTCCAGGAGTGGAAGGCTCACAAGTGATCAGACAGAGCTGAGTCTTCTTCACCTCAAGGTTCCAGTTGCCATTTGGCTAATGAGGACTATCCACCTGCTCATTTCTACCAGACAATTACCATGGTGCTCCTGTCACATCCTGAATGACTGCAGAGACTTCATCCTGTTCCTTTATGCAGACTCTGACCCAGTGTCCATCAAACCAGCAGGAGTCAAAGCAATGATCAGATGTTATAATTTTTGGAATCACTCATAAGCCACCGGTCGCACACCAAGTCATCCACCCCCTCCCAGTCATTTATTTCAGCAGCCTACCTTCCAACACCCCAAATCACATCACAGGATTTCTCTGTCCAGAAGGAGAGTGAAAAAAAAGGTTGTGTGGAAAATTATAAGCTATACTGAAACATTAAATGAATGAAGAGACACTTGCAAAGAGAAAGCTAGCTGTCAGGATACTAGGGGAAAAAACCAAACAAACAAAAAAAGAAACCTGAAATGAAGTCAGTGACATTTAAAAAGAAAACTAGAGAATCTGCTCAGCTTGGCTTCGCAGTCCAGCAGCTTGGAAACAACGGCTCATGAGATGTTCTGTAACAACACAAACAGATGTACCCTCTGGGCACAATATATATTATTGATCCTCAAATAAAAAGAGAGGAGATTGAAAAACACAGATTAGAAAAAAAAAAACAAAACTCTAAGAAAACCTCAATTTCAAGTTTTATTTGAAGTTTTAAAATAAATGCAATTGCAGTTGTGTACTTGGAAAAAGTATTTCCTATCTTTCGACACGGCACCTTCATAAGTGCTGCAGTTCAACATGACATTACAATTCACAGAGAATTCTCACAGGCTTCAGCTGATGTGGACACTAATTGGAAAATTCAGTGAACAACAGAAACTATAAAGAAGTTACATTTCAACATACAAAATAGTGTCCTCAGGGGGAAAAAAAAAAACAACCAAAAAAAAAAACCTCCTATAGAACAACAGTACAATATAAGCTTTTCAAAAAACTTACTATCCTGCAAGGAAGGTCAGGGGAGTTCATGTGCAATGTTAAGCAGACATTAATGATTTAATTTCTGAAACAATCTGAATTGAACGGAATTATCACCAACTCTCTTTGTGGTTGCTCAGTAAATAAGCAAGAATTAAAAGCCAGGAAAAGGTTATGGAAACAAATTCTGAAATTATTATAACTAGATCTCACCCAAATTAAATAATTCTGTAACTAAGTAACTTCATTCATCTAATTGCAACTGCTCACAGTATAGTGTGAGGTTGTGTTTGGGCGTACTTTGTCATTTGTTTAAAATCCGAAAGCAACTGTCCCCACAAACAACCCCACACCTGTGGATAATTCATTTCTAACTTAGTACTACCCTCACAATAGATACTTTTTAAACTTTGGGTGAGAAAAAGATGAAAAATTTTAGTGCAGGCATGTAAACTTCTGTTTTACTGAATAGTCATAGAATCATAGAATAGTTTGGGTTGGAAGGGACCTTAAAGATCATCCAGTTCCAACCCTCCTGCCACAGGCAGGGACATCCCACTGGCTCAGGCTGCCCAAGGCCCATCCAACCTGGCCTTGAACACCTCCAGGGATGGGGCAGCCACAACCTCCCTGGGCAACCTGGGCCAGGGCCTCACCACTCTCTTGGTGAAGAAATATTTCCTAATGTCCAGTCTAAATCTGCCCCTCTCCCATTCCCTCATGTCCTATCCCCACAAGCCTTTATGAACAGCCCCTCTCCAGCTTTCCTGTAGCCCCTTCAGGTACTGGAATGTCGCTATAAGGTCTCCTCTGAGCCTTCTCTTCTCCAGACTGAACAAGCCCCACTCTCTCAGCCTGTCCTCCTATGGAAGGTGCTCCAGCCCTCTGATCATCTTTGTAGCCTCCTCTGGACCCGTTCAAACAGCTCCATCTCCTTGAGGATTCCAGCACTGGACACAGGACTCCATGTGGGGTCTCACAAGAGAGGAATAGAGGGGCAGAATCACTTCCATTGACCTGCTGGCCACGCTTCTTTTGATGCAGTCCATAGTTAAACTCTTCCATCAACTGCATCCTACAGAACTGGGAAAAATTAGATATTAAAAAGCAAAATTTACATTTTTTTACATCAAGTATTAAAGTTATCCATCAAATTTTTGTCTTAACTGGATGTGCACTGCCCTTTAAGAACATATCTGTAGAAATCTGTGCCAAGCATCTAGAAGCCATTCTCAGAAACAATTTTTTTTAAATGCAAGACTTCTGTGACAGTGTGGAACAGATACTAAAAATAGTCTCCTACTCAAAACTAATAGTATTTGTGACTTTTCATTGTCTTTCCATTAACGATTGCAGAGGTACTCCAATTGAAGTTACATTTAAATTAAAGAATAAATGTACTTACCTCACATTATGTAAATTCACAATGATTGCCTAGCTGCAGAATTGTTTATTTGAGAACCTTTTTAACAATATTGTTAAAATAGGCTATCAAGTTGCAAATGCTAAAGCTATGAATAATTATTGTCAAAGCTTTCAGTGAATTACAAGATATTACACATCTTACACCACAGAGATGATGTGTAGTTTATATTTGTCTCTGGAAACACTGCCAGAATTGATACTAACCTGAAAATTGGTGAGATTTCAGACAACAGAGCAATAAAAAAAAGATAACAAAATAGATATTTTAAGTAATTGTATGGATAAAGTCCCATTTTTCAAACACAAATACATAGCATTTTATATTCGTATTTTGGAACTAATGAGAAATCAGCTAACCTGAAAAGGCACCACAAATGTAGTGGTCTAATAGGAGCTGATATTTTCCAGTATCACCAAACCCCTGGCTTGCTCTGTTGAGGGGATTACCATTAGCATTTCACACTTCCAAACTCTGCAAACCTGCCTACAGGTTCTTATTCAGCATCTCTTGCTCAACTTCACTGCCTTTTCATAGAACTTGATAGCGTTTGCTTTCTTTGATTTTCAAAGCCTCCTTCCTTTATAGTTTCTTAGATCGAAGACATTTCTGGCTTCAAGAAATTTTCTTTTTGCATTTTCTACCCTGACAGCACACAGTTAAGGTTCCAGAAATCAGCTGTGTTATTAAATGATTATTTATGTATGAAGTCATGGTAATTACCATTCCTAATGCCTTGCATACCCTAATACCTTCAGGCTGGTAATCTTTAGCATGTCTTCTTCCAGCAAGAGTTAAGAAGCTTATGCTTGAGAATTTCAAAAAACTCGGAGAACAAGACACAATCCTGTTGCATTTCCAGCCTTAGTTTAACCGGCGTGCCTTTTCAGCTTCAGCTCTCACATGCGTTATCATTCTTTCATATAACCAGTCTTTATAGGAAGTCTGCAGGGTTCCATCAATTCTCAGTCTTTCCATACTGAGGAATATGCTTGTTTAAATTCCAGAAAGACCCTACCAACCTATCATTTCCATACTCCCAGCCCTGTTTGTGTATTCATCTCAGCAAGATCATCTGAAAAGCACAAGCATCCTCTTCTGAAGCCAGATACACTTTTCTGCAGCTTGTAAGAGCTGTGAGAGTACCCAGGAGGCATATTGAACAGATTAACGCTCTTTGAATACACATACAGATTTCTGCTCCCCTTTTTGAGCAACAAGAGAATTGCTACTACTTGACTCATCATTCCTCATTATATGTACATTTGATTTGTCTGCATTAACTTATTGGCATTAAGGAATGCTATTTTATGAGCCACTATAAATACAATTTTGATTCATATTTCTCATATTTATCACTTTTCTCTTTTCTTTAATTCCACGCCTTTTTATTGCTCTTGTTCTTTCCTAGAATGGTTCTTTTTAGCTTATTTCAAATAACTACTGGTGCCAGTCTATCTGCTTCAGCCCAAAACCAAAATTAGACCATTCTGCGGGTTTCCAACTCATCTCAGTATCTTGCCATTCTAAATGAAGAATTTTCAGCATCCACTTACCCTTCTCAACCCCCAAAACCACACTGAGAGTTGGAAGCAGGTCATTCACAGAAGCATTGCCCCCAGTCCAAAACCCAAGAAAAAGACAGTAAAGCTCAAGAAAACTTTTTCACTCTGAAATTATATCAAGTTCTGAAGGCACCTAGGCATAAAGGCGGGCATATAAATATCAGGAAGCTTTGCACATGCTTTCTGCCAACATTAAAGACACCAATACAAAGCCTCTGACACGCTCTTCCCTCCCCAGTGTGGCTCAGTGGGTAGTGTGAACACAGGTGAGCTGAGGTATCTTTAATCAGTTTGAGCCATGCAGACAGCACTTGTAAACCTCGATTGCAACATCTCACATTGCATTTGCACCTGGGTGCAGCCCTGCACTTGCAGCCAGCCAGGATTAGCCCTTGGAGCAGTGGCTGAGCTGGTGTGTGCTGCATCTCCACCGGGAGGCTCTGCCTGCACAGCCAGCCAAGGAGGAGGATGCTCTTCCCTTGAGGAACCGCAGTTCATGCTTCTCTGCCACCACAAATCAGCACAAGCTCATGCAGAGCTGGTTTCTACCAAACCGATCCGTGACAGAGGTTGTGTCTTTGGGACCAGCTTCAGGCATTGTGGGGAAGAACCACAGCCTGAAGCCTGTCAGTGGAGAGCTGACCGCTCACTATTTCCTTTGACAAATTTGTTCCAGCAGAGCAAATTCACACTGCATCAGTAACCTACATTATGAGGAAAAAGACGGTTTGAATCCAAGGAAATAGTCAGAAGCTCCATTGATTGTCTCATCATACTGAAGCTTCAGAGGTATGGACAGTGTTTTGAGGAAACAGGCTTGCTCATCATGTGCTTGCATGCTGATAAGGGAGCATCTCCATCACACCTTCAGCTCTTTCTTTGCCACTGGAAATTTTAGATGAATCAGCTTCCTGTGCATCACTGCTGGCATAAAGAAAGCACTAAGTATATGGTTAGGAGGGTACGTCCCAGAACCTTTGAACTTAAGCTGATGCAGATCTACATCCTTACCCTTTCTTAGCAGCAAAACCAGTTTTGACAGTTCCTAATCCTCCCCATCCTGTGCATCCCATGCAGATTTAGACTGGACATCAGGAAGACTTTCTTCTCCATGGGAGTGGTGAGGCACTGGCACAGGTTGCCCAGGGAGGCTGTGGCTGCCCCATCCCTGGAGGTGTTCAAGGCCAGGTTGGATGGGCCTTGGGCAGCCTGAGCCAGTGGGAGGTGTCCCTGCCTATCACAGAGCAGTTGGCACTGGATGATCTTTAAGGTCCCTTCCAATCCAAACTATTCTATGATTCATCTTTTTTTATGTTGCAGCTGTGCAATGTCTGTGCTCAGAGAAGGAAATTAGAGGGGACAGTCATTCTAGGAATGTCCTAAGCCAGTTCTGCCTCTAAAGAAAGCATTTTCACAAAGTATGTGTTTAAAAGGCTTTTAAAATACAAATAAATCATTTTGCTAATAAGTACAAGAGGTAAATTTTATCTTGCTTGGCAATATTTTCTGAAGGTTCCCCATGCCTTTCCAACTCTGAAGAGCAACTCAAAGTAGAAAATAAAGAGATGTAAAGATCTCCAGCTAAGAGTCATATTCAAATCTAATTTTAGACTAAACAATCACACTTCAAAATAGTCAGATGGCAAACTGTCTTTCAGTGTTCAAAATGGCTATTAATTCATTTTAAATACAAAAGCATTCCAGGTATTTATAACCCCTATAGGTACCTATAATATGTAACCCTCCACAATTTGTAATTTTGTAATTCTGTGACTATACTTCCATCTTTATGCAAAGGAGCTCTTCAATGTACTGCAGCTGTTTCCTCAACCACATAAAGTGTTTGCTTGTTGCAGGAAAACATACGTTATTATGTTAGGTTGGCTGCCAAGAAGTAATAGTCCTAGAAGTAAAACCTATTGATCAGACAATTGGTACATCAGTCTCTATGTCACAGCACAGCTGCTGTTGCTAGAAGCTGTGAGATCACTTCTTTGTCAACTTTCCAGCTTTCCACAGATTCATGCCATGTTTCTTTCCCTCCATACAGCAGGATAGCTTAGCGCTGAAATATCAACATCCTTCATTTCTCTCTATAATGGCAACTCCTTTTAAAAAGGCAAATCTTATCACTTTCAGGTTAAGGTGCTTTCAGGTGCTCAGCACACACGCACATACACTTTGGAGTATGAAGTGGATTTTCAGTGGAGGCAGTTATGCAGCAGAGAGTCTGAGTGTTCAATTTTGGATTCTGGAAATCATTATAGTTATGGTGGGGACAGAGACGTTTCAGACATGAAAAGTTTGGCTGCTCCTCTGGGCATGGAACCTGTTCCATCTTCTCTGGGTCTGTCTGCACAATTGCCCTCCAAAAACTTCAGAGACCAGCTGTCCACTAGAATATGCAGCCACGCTAACGGTTTTACCTACTTGTTGCTGAAAACCATACAACATGATGATAGATTATAAGTCATTTAAATACGATTCCTTAAACTACAGCTGGTGGTCTGCTGGAAGCTTTGCTGGATTATTTGAATCTTCTCTAATGTCAGCAGGTTAAAACAAAGCACACCCAAATAACAGCTTGCACTGACCACTTTGCTTTACCACAACCATCCTGGGGTGAAGTAAGAAGGAAAACCTTAGTAACTTTGCAAGCAAACTGAGATTATGAGGTGTTTTTTGGAAGGGACAAGCAGAGGCTGCAAGTCAAAGACAAGGGAGAGGAGAGGACAACAGCAATTTTACTCCTAGGTGATCTGGAAAGCTTTAACACACTTTTCTAGCAGTTCCACATCAACAGAGCTCTTTTTCCTCCCACAAACTGTCCAGACAAGCTTGTAAATATTAACAGCACCAGAGAGGAAAAACTGATTACTGCTACCACCAACCATGCCTTTTACATACCTATGTTTCAGGCTGGCCCAGAGTACAGCCTCTTAAACTTTTATATACATCAAGTGTATTATCTGCTATTCCATTTTATGATCTCTGAATTAAGGAAAATAAAATGTTCACCACAAGAAACAACTCTCAGCTGTAAACTATTTGCCGGTGCTTGCAACACTGTAAGCTCTCTAACCTCCTGTTGGTTTCTGCTTTGGTGCGACCTTGGAGGCTGAAGTGTGAACACCTTTACCAGGTATCCCAATAGGAATGTCAAGCTGTAATAAAGTGCTTTAAAGAGTGAATACAGAATGACGCATATGTTTCGCTAATTGTAGGATACCTAACTGCCACTGTAAGATTTAAACTTTAGTTTTCCTTTAGAAAAATGCTTGGTATCTTCATTATCCTGTCAATTTTCAAGATAAAAGAGAAACCAATAACATGCAATTTTAAAACATGGGATCTTGACTCTGCGCATAGAAATGGTCAAGTTTTAGCAGCAGCAGTGGCCTGTTCTCATGCTGAATTTGGCCTTTCATAGCTTGAAATCTATTTAGTTTTACCAGATGAAATAAAAAGCTTTGTCAACAACAGCATCCATTTTGTAAAAATACAACCTAAGTCCCTTTGCAAATCCCATCCCTGACTTTCTTCTCAAACAAAAGCTCACAAAGAGCAGTGAAGAGCAAGATTTCATTATATCAGAGTACGTTTTTTCCTTTTCTTTTCTGTAACCATATCTCAAAATCTGTCCTTCCTGCCCCTCTCCGAAAATGAAAATTCCTCCTCTTTTTCTCACAGCCTTGGACTTCCCCTTTTATCATAACCCATAACACTCTCATACAGTCACAGAAAGCTGAGATACAGTGAAATTAGATACGTTTGCACTAGCTGAGTATGTTGCCTTATCAGCACTTAGAGTCACTGCCAGCTTGAAAACGGACTTAACTTGAACTGGTGATTCATTTCAGTACAGCTGAGCCACTGTTCCCACATTACATTAGTATTTTCTCCTTGGCCTCTGTTGACAAAGCTTTGCCACCCACTCATGAGGATGGGCTGCTGCTGTTTGGCTCAGAATTGTACAACAGTGTGCAGCCCATGGAGCAAACGCTGCCAGCTCAGATCTGCGGAGTAGTCTCTGCTGCCTGAAAACGGAAGGTTAGCTTTAGCAACTGACAAGTCAAAGCCTGCCAACTCTGCTGAGATACTCACAGGCACACCAAGATGAAACACATCAAGCCGAGACTTGTTGTCGTTGAAGCCGTGATCTGACCAAAAGGGTGCTCTGACCTACAGTCCACCCTGTTACAGACCAGGCAGGTATGGAGTTGAGGCGATGGGTGTGCTGTCAGTGGTGGTGGGCAAAGCCTGTATGTCACATCGTCAGAACACGCTCGTCTCTAATTAATTCAATTTTCTGGTTCTAGACCTAAGTAGATCGCCCCTCAGGAATTCCCATTTCTGCTGAAAAACAGGGCAGAAAACACACAAAAGCATAGTTCGTAGTGCAAGAGAAAAAAAGGTGACCATACAGGCACCACTTTCTTCTTTTAAAAAGAAGCCAATGCACAAGTTTGAAACAAACATCTGGTTTGTGAAAAAGAGTTTGAGGGAGTGCAGAGGGTCAACTGAATTAATGCTAAGGATTTCACAGCCCCAGAGAGGCATCCTGCAGTGCCCTGTAAAGGAACTCCTACTCAACCGTTGCAGGGGAGAGAACAAACCCCTTGTTTACAACACAGCACAATATCTGCAGGTAAAGCCAGTCTCTGGGAAGACTCCCTGAACCCAGAGCATACGAGTTACAGAAGCTCTTGCAAAAGAACTTTACGAGTTGAACCTACCCAGTGCAGGTGAGGCTTAAAGCACTGGCAACAGAAAAGAACAGTAATACAAACCAGTTCTTGAGAAACTGGTGATTATCATAGAATCATAGAATGGTTTGGGTTGGAAGGGAATGTAAAGATGATCTAGTGCCAACCTCCCTGTGATGGGCAGGGACATCCCACTAGCTGAGGCCACCCAAGGCCCATCCAACCTGGCCTTGAACACCTCCAGGGATGGGGCAGTCATAACATCCCTGGGCAACCTGTGCCAGTGCCTCACCGCTCTCATGGTGAAGAAATATTCCTAATATTCCTGTGCCATTCCTCCTTATTTTTATTCTAAATCTGCCCCTCTCCACTTTATAGCCATTGTCTGTGGTTAGTACCTATTTCAGAGTAAACAGACTGAGGAGAAATTGATAATTGACATTCTCAAACTAATTACGACAAACCATGACTACAGTAATTGCCACCATCTGAGTAAAGCTAGAGATCTACTAATTTTCCACTTAAACAACAACAATGCATTCCTTTGTTAGAGCCTGGATTGGATGTTTCCCATCGGGTTTAGTAAAAGACCGCATCACAGCTCTACATGGGAGAGCCATTTCCTTTAGACTAAACCAATTTTAAAAAACCAGCTACTGTGTGCTGAGGACTGGTTTCTCACATGTGTGCAATGAGAAAAAATGAGCTTTCAGCAGCTTCTAGAAACAAGGTTAAAACAGAGGCAAGCACAGAATCTGTGCCTGAAACCAAAGGTCAAACAGGGCAAAAGAATTACATCAAAGGAAAGTATGTTGTAATCAGCTACTTTACTCCAAAGATATTCTTTAGGCCTGTTACAGTTCCTACAGAATACAGTAGGAACTTCATTGGCTTCAATTGGGCCTTGCGACAATTTTTTTCACTTTTACTGATGACCCAGATTTGAGATACCATGCTGTTAACGCCATTCCCAATAAAGGTTAAGCATATATCAAATTATTTCCTTGCATGTATTCTGTCCCCAAACCTGCTCCAAGACAGCTTATTAATTTGCACTGTTATGGTGCTTGAAATTTTTTCTCTTTCGAGTCTAGACGCCTTTTACTACTAACAGAAATGTCCCTTCAAAAAAAAAAAAACTTATTTAACTAGAAGGTAACTAATAGAGAAAGAAGTTTTAATCCTGCACATATCCACATAACTAAGGAAGAGGAAGTAAGAGCTCAAATATATCAAGTTTACTTTGAAAGACTCACTAAAAACCATAGACTAAAGAAGCTTAATTTCTTGGAGATGATTTTTAGGTATAGCAATACCTGACATCAGTGTAAGGCCAGCAAAACTTCCTTACTATGCAATGAAGTGCAAAGAGTACTGCACTAATCACACATTTGGCAGGACATAAATTCCTCCGCATTTATGAGTAGCCTGTTAGTCAGTGTGTAAAATATAAGGAGCACAGATCAACAACCAACCTTAAATACCACATGAAAAACAAAAAGGAAGGAAGGAAGGAACCTATATGACTACAGCATCAACGGCCAAGTGATCTGATCCCTCTGCATGTGGTAAAATAAAACCTGCAGAAGCCAAATCCCTTCCCTTAACTCCCCTCTTTCTTGATGCCATGAATGCAAACGCGTTAATGCAAATGTTGTCAGGCATCCAATCATTATTTAAAAAAAGAAACATTTCTTTAAGAAGTCCCCTCCCCAGGTCTCCCAGCACACTTTGCACTGTCTGTCTATTGTTAGATTCCACACCCCTTGGGCCAGCAAGCGTCATTTTTACTGCCTCTTACAGTGCTAAGCACATTATCAAAGCTTAGCATCCATAACTATGAAAAGCAAAGCAAAGAAAAATCCTACAACTTAACTTTGATGTGGGTTGCACATCCCAGTCCTTTTCTGACATCAGGAAACCAGACTCACACAGGATTTGTGATGGCTGTTAGAAAAAATGGGAAAGATATATAGGACTTCCTTTCAGAGGGACAAATGGGAAAGTTAACAAGTTTTACTTTGGTTTATTTAACTGCGTGAAACCTCTCCTTGGACACTTACTACAGTGACTCAGCGTTAGGATGTTAGCATACAATAAGCTAGGCTACAAATTCCTGGATATCTGGCTGCTGTACATCCACTCCCCATGCAGAGATGAAAACACTTATATATATGTGTATGTGTGCATATATATATATATGTCATAGAATCATAGAATCGCTTGATTGGAAAAGACCTTTGAGATATTTATGTGTATGCAATATATACATCTATACACACACTCAAATCATACCCACACGGGGAGTGAGCATGCGACGAGGAGTAAAGAGCATGCCATTGATTCACCTTCTGCTTAACAGCACTCTGAAGTGTCAGATGGCAGTGATACAAGTCAGACCTTCAGGGTATGCATACCTTTGTCACCAAACTTCAATCCAGGCATTCTCTGTTGTTTCTGAGCCCTTGGTTACTTCAGATAGCTTTTCTTCCACGTAGAGCAGGGAATGTAAAGGCTGGCATAGGCTTTTTAATCTCTTGTTTCTACACAGTGACATGACTGTACTACCTATGAATAGAATTAAAATGCCATCATGCTGTGAGAAATGCCATCATGCCATAGTGAGAAAGTCTGTCTCATCTCCTACTATTGAATATTTATACTGAAATAGTGAAGAGATTCCCCAATACAGTTTTTGGTTCCATTGTGTTGGTAATTTTGTGCATGTCTGGAACAAGGCAGTGACAGGCCTGGGATATCTATCTTATCTAGAGGTGACAAAGCCCCAGGGAACATCAGCCTCTCATGATCCAAAACCCACAGGACAACACACTTCAGCAAGACTGGGTACTTCTTGCTATATAGGTTTAAAGAGAAGTGAGGATTTCTATTTCAACTTTATCTCTTCCTACAATTCCTAAACCACTCTTCTTTCTCTCTGTATCCATTTTCAGTGCCAGTGGGAATAGTTTTACTGTTGTAAAAGCTAGAGCTTAAAAAAGAGCAAACTTTTTATCTGGAAGATATTGATGCCAATATATAACTGATGATACGGACTCTGGCACTGACCACGAAATCAGGACTTTTGACCTTTCTGAATGGGACATGAGAAAATAGGTCCACACAGATTCTGCATCATTATTTTAAAGTACAAACCACAAAACTAGGCAGTATCAAATGCATGCTTAGACACTTCAGCCCTTTGGTGAGAGGAAACACAAAATAATCTTTTCCTCTGGTGCTATGTTCACAGTAGTTCTATTAAAAAGCAGAGAGATCAAATACTTTTTTCATGTTATATTACATATTCAACCATTCTATTAGAAGAAGACTGACTGGATGTACTCTGCCAATTCAATCCAATTCTAAAGCATTACTGTCCTTCCTTGCTATTAAGCATCTCAGCCTTCCAATCTATAATAACTGGAATTGGAATCCTCTGTCTTCTACAACAGCGTTTCCCACTGATTTAATCATTCTATTCATATTTCTTGCTGACCTGTTTTTTCTCCCCTTTCACTTTAAAATCCCCTATTGACTTGAATTAATCTTGTGGAGGGCTTGTACAACTGAGAACTCACTGAGTTTTGAAAGCAAGCTCTGCTGGCTCAGGAAAGGCCTTCTCATATAGCTGTTTTCAAAAAAAAAGGTCAAATGCCTAGTGACAGAAGTGGCCAATTTGAAAAAAAACCACAGCCCACCACATACACCGGAAGAGAATAAAAGTGATGTTTAAAGCAATCTGTACCTGAGAAGCTGTTTCAATCCCAGTTCAAACTCATTTAGGGGAAACTACAATTTTGCATAGGAAAAGTAATGACAGAACTGTTACTAAAATAAAGGACTATGCAGTTTCTTGTGTACAATACAAGGTCCTGCAATAAGCTCTCTACTGCATGCTATGCTGTAGGCAAAATACAAATTGTGCACTGCATCCATCAAAATATGTAACTAGCCACAGTCCTCATGCCTTAAATAACAATGTGAAGCCGGTTAACAGGATTTGACCCTGGGTTTATAATTTTCTCTTTATCTTAAAACTGAAGATTTACACAACAGCTATTTCTACTGACAAGGAGCCTTCAGTATAATACAGACTCATGCTGAGCACCTAATACAACCTCACTGAATAGAAATGTATTTCAGTTATGAGATTGTGGACAGAGGGCGTTTCAGGCTGCTGCAGTGTCTTGTGAAATACACATTTATTTTCTCAGCTTAATTGCCCCTTCTCAGCTGCACTAAAGTGAGAGAGGCTGCGTTTGCATGACGTACTGAACCATGGTTAGATAATAATAAAGCACACTAGGAGTATAAATTCAGAAATAATCAGATACAAACCCATATATAGTAGGAAAGAACCACCTCCCTGCAGTGAAAAGTGGGGAAACAAACATACAAGGGTGCCCAGAAAAATATGAAACAGCTCTTTACATTTTTTTCTCAGTATAACAGCCATGCTGTGGAGTGAAATGCTTATTTCAAGTACGGCGGTTGTTCTTACCATTTCTAATATCATTTTATAGGTAAGAATATTCTTTTAAACTGGGATCACAAAACAGCATGATACTGCAGTTGTGAACAATGTAATACAGCTGTAATAGAAATTCCTACTAATGTTTGCATTCCATATATTTTTATGATTTCAGATAGTCGTTCTCAAAGTTTGGTCTATGGATCACTGTTAGCTAAGTTGTGTCAAGGGATCTATAGAACTTCGGAATATCCTTGCTATTTTCAGTAAAGAATTCATTAGAAGTGAAGGTATCCCTGAGAAATTTAGAGGCCTATTATTGACCATAATTACACACCCAACAATCAACACCTCCTCTCAGTTACAGGGGAATATTAAAAGAAAGCAGCATTCTCCATGTAAAGAACAAATATTCATGTTTCAGTTGAAAATAGGCAAGTTATAAAAGGCCACAAGCTAAACTTTCAGCCAGGGAAAGACACTCTTATCCAATTACAAAAAAACTTCTTGTCCCTTCCTGCAATTAAACCATTTGGCTGCACTATTAATACTACCACAGCAGTATTTTCTATCTAAAGAGATGAAAGCCAGCACAGAATAGTCAGTTGGCAAGGGAAATCGTGAGAGTCTAAAGACACAGAAGGCATCGCTTCATAGCAGAAACATTATTAACAGTTTTTTATCCCCACTCCCTTTTTTTTTTTTTTTTTGTATTTTTTCCTCTTCTTTGTACCATGTTTCTGTCTGTTTGTTGGTTTGGGTTTTTTAAATAAATTACTAGGAGCTTTGGGAGTTACCGGCATGAAAAATGTTGTGTAACTAAGACAGAAACAAATGAAAACACATTTTTTCCTTAGGTGCTTAGCCATACGGGAAAAGGTAAAGAAGAAAATAATTTCAGCTGCAGTGATCATTGCATTTAACAAATGTGCACGTAAAAATATTTACGAAGATAAATTTGAGATTACTGTAGAAAGTACAGAATCTTTTTGCCTACTTTGACAATTCTCCTCATTACAATAACAGAATTGTTGATAGCAGTCTTAGAAAATGATTACAGAAACTAAGTACATTACATCTCATTTTCTCTCTTTATGCTAGTTCTTTGACCTTTGAAAATTAGTGCAGATTCCTGAAGTGATTATACAGCTGTCTGTAAGTTTATGCCCAGTAGTCTTAGAAAATATTTGCAAATTTAAAAGAAATCACTTTCACCTTTAGTTGCAGCAGCAAAACTATTGCGTTATTACTATTCTTACTCACCATGAAACTGCAAAGCTTGTTTGGGCAAATTATCCCTCCTGTTGCTACATAAAAAAATGAACACGGAACTGCTGAAATAATCTTCTGCTATGGGCATTTAAAAATTAAGTGAAAACATAACTCACAGATTCAGAGGAGGAGCAATAATGAACAGTTACGGCTTTTAAAGGTATTTGGTGGGTTAACTCATGCAATTTCCTTTACAAAGCTATTTCATTGTTTTAAATGGCCTCGAGAGTTCCATGCTGTTAGTTGCAAATTTGAGAAAACGAAATGCTGTTTTCCATCAACTCGTGCATTAAATCCACATCAGATTTTCCTTTAAGATGTTTATATCAGCTGATATGGGTTCTGTGCCTCACTCACTGTTTTCCACCTTGTGCCAAATCAAAATGCAACACCTTATGAAGAGAACAAGATACACACACATTGCATTCAAGGACTTGATAGGGAACCATTAGCTGCCTATTGTCACTGTGTCTTCACAAATCTGGGGCTAGGGAGTAAGGGAAGCAAGAGGCAGAGGACAACCAGACAACCATAATGGGAAAAGGAGGAAGATTGCATGTCAAAGAAAGGTTCAACACGGCATAAGCGCTCTTAGGCACCACTACCATGGCTTCCAATCCACTGGCAGACTATCCCTTAGCATGGGTACCCCTGGAGAAAGCTGTAAATATCTCAATGACTGCTATCAGGCAGGTTGCTACCATTCTTACTCGTAGAGCGATAGCCTTCTCAAAGATCATAACCTTCCTCTGGAGGTCCATCCACAATCTAAATAAGCATCCTCCACATCCAAGTGAAGAAGCCAACCTGTTTCCATGAGTCTGAGTAAGCTAGAGGTTCTCTGAAAATTCTTTGTCAGGAGGATCTCTGCATGGCCACTGCTTCCTTAAGTTCTATAGCAATGCAAATACTGCTGATTGCCTAACATGACAGCTCCAGTTTTTGGTATAGCCATATTTGCCTCACCTAATTGTCATGTCTTGCCTTTGAGACAGAAGAACACTAAGGTCAGGACCATAAGTCACCCTGTCAACCAGAGGGAAAGTCTGCCTGAATGAGTACAGTGTTAGGACCTACTCTTATGAGAAGAGTGAAGAGTAATTTCTGGTCAAGCAGATTTGCCACATTGCAAGCCTATGATTAGTTTCAATTTAGCCTGATGTGGTCTAAACAGAAGTGACAGCTAGCGAGAACTGGATCTTCCATAAAAATGAGGGGATGAGATCACTTTTTGGTGGTGATTTTTCTGCTGTACGAAAGTGATTCATTTAATATTTGCAATGAATTACAGCAATTATAGTTAACTGAAGGGCAGGGTCCCTGGCTTCTGAAAATACAAGTTTAATTCAGAGAAAAAGAATATCCTTCATTCTTTCATGCATTCATTACCTGCATTGTCAAGGATCTGTAAAAGAGGTACAACTTCTCCAATTTCTGGCTTTGTTTGAAAAGTCTAACCTATTTGGTCCATACTCCATATCATGCTCATTCAAAAAAGATTAAAAAGAATTAGAGAAAATAAACTTATGCTAACTCCTCAGATGTTGCAACTCTTCTTAGTCAGTTTGGTGTGGATTGTACTTACCCTGAGATCATGAAGATCATAGGTGTTAAAAATCTGAAAGACCAGAAATCTTCATGATCTATCAAAATTTAATGTGGAGTACAGACACGACACCAGGAAAAATCAAATAGTTTTGTCTACTTACAAGTAGTACAGAAATATATACTCAAGGACAGTTTCAGCAAAGCATTTCAGTGTAGCATTTGACTTTGTACAGCTAAACTATAATTTATTTGCAATTCCAAATCATTAAAATCGCTTAGGAGCAGCTTGTTACAACATTCTGAGAGTCCGTGCAAAAGTTCTGATCACTACAGTGATGATACAAGAAAGGAGTACTTGCTGTTGTAATAATCATCTCTGGAGGCCACGTCTTTCTAAAATGTACAGATCACACTATGAGAATTTCGTTTGCCACTTGTGTTTCAAAGTGAGAATGGATCTACCGGAACATTGAGAAAACAGTCAGAAAAGAACCTTGGCTATTTTTCAGTTTTAGATCCCCATAAGCATTCAGATACAATTCACTTTCATATGTTAAATTGGAAAGGAGAAGATTTGAAGTTTCAAAGGCCTATTTATCTTCCTCCTAATCTAGCGTGCTTGTTCCCTTTGCAATGAAACTTTCACTGTTATCAGCTCCTGTCTATTATCACATCATCCAACTCCTCTCCAGTGCTCCTGACCTTCACCTGCACTTGCTGCTTCTCTCATTCCAAGCTCCTCCCGGGGATACCAGCTCTGAACTGAAACATATAGCTATTTTTTCTCAAAAACTTTCTTAAAAATCCCCATCTACTGTGACACATGCAAGCTCTGAGGTGACTAACAACAGGTCTACCAGAGGGAATCTGGGAACTATTTGATAGTAAAAATAGCAACAGCAAAATTTGTTCTTCTTTTCTACTTTTCATTGATTAGTTTCTTAGGGCATGTCTGCACTGTACAATGCTACAAGACACAGAGATACCTGAGCTGCTACTGCACGTGTCAGCTCTGCAGGACAGAGCTAATTACCCTGAGCACAGTGTGACAGTGCTTTAAAGAAAGAAGTTAGTACGTCTTCGCAATACTGCACTCTGCCCTACCTCTGCACAAGCCTGCTCGGTGGTAGCCTGATGATTTCTGGATCCGTCAGATATAGAATTTCATTAGCAGTTGTGCAAATGCAACTCCATTAAAGTTAGCAAAACTCATACGATGACTTATTTGCAGGTAGCTTTTTTCTTAAGGTCTTAGTTGTGTGCAAAGACTTTTGCTATTAAAAATTCCAGCATTTTTGAACTTCTGTCCATTAACTAATTACATTAACACATCCTTATATAAAATTCAATAGCTTGTTTGTGTGTGAATTAAAAGTATATTGAACGCTGAAGGGAATCAAGAGGATTGGTCACCCAGAAGTGGGCAGCTTCAGGTGCCTGCATATAAACCAGCCAACTGCAAGACACGGAAAGCAATTTCTTGATATTACTTTAAACAACTACTTCAATGCAGAAAGTATTATGTTTTTATGCTCCTTTTATACAGAAATCTGAATTACAATAAATTTCATTTCCATCTACAATAAAAAAACTGCAAAGAAGTATTTCTATACATTGCAAGAGTATACTGCCCCGTGAAAATTTTGCTATACACTAATAATGGAAGTCCGTATTATGGCTTTGTACAAATATAACAGACAAGGAAGTCAAGGAAGCTATACAAGGAACACAGGCCTCAGACAGTAACTTTTGCTGACCACAACCTATAATTAAGAGAATTATCCTCAAAAAAGCCATGTTAGAAACTAGCAAAATAGAAGAAATAAACTTATAAGATGAAGGCAGCCATCAAAGGTTTCCAAAAAGCAAAAGCATGTGGATTAAAGTGTTTAGACCTAGCTTAGAGATTACTCAATAATACTATAATTTATTAATTGGAAGCACCTATGATCCAGAAAGGAAACAAGTGGACTAGGCTCAAGCAGCACGACTGACCAGTAAAAGCTATATAAAAAGTTACCAAAAAATATGATTTCTTCAAAATACAGAAATCTCCATCATGATAAAGTGAGCCATACAGGACAAACAACAGATAGTGAAATGTAAAGTGAAAGTGAAGTGTAAAGAAATCTAAGAATCTGAAGTCAAAATGGTGAGATTTATAACTTAACACATTTTGAAAGAAAATCTTTTGAAGAAAGAAATGAAAATATGTTGAAATAACAGTGCAGCTGAGAAAGATATAGTCACTATGGGTAATAGGGGATTTGAGATGTGTTCATATATCAAATGTAGTTGTGGTTGGGACACTATCACCCAGCTGTACTCTCCCTCCCACAGCAAAACTTCTGACTTCACACATAGCCCGATATCTTAGTTCAGACCCGTAGAGAATCTAAGCACCGAAAGCAAGGCAACAGAGCTTGGTCTGACACAGCCTCCGCAGCGCCAGGGAGGCCAACAGCCAGCAGAGCACAGAGCAGCCAGGATATGGCCTTGTGTCCCTTCATTCAATACTGACACCCTGCTACGCAGCCAACATTGTCCTTATTGATAAACTGCTCCTGTCCAGGTCAAATAAAGATAGTCGGACCCATTATCTGGATGTAACAATACTCATCGGGAGAGATTTCTCTTTTCCACCCTGGGGTATGCCATGGTGGCACAGCGGGGGACCTTTTCCAGCCATTCAGGCAGAGGTGTCCCCTCGGCAGGACAGGAAACCTCCTGGGCTCAGCTACTCCATTTCCTTAGAGCTAATCTACTGAGCTCTAAAACACCACTTCCCACCTAGTGAGGCAGAACGGAGACTTCACTGTGCACCTCACGGCACTAACTCACTCCATGGGAAGCTGCTGGTGCGTATGACCAGGCACAGCACCAACACACTGCTCTAGGAATAACGATCCAGGTGCGACCGACTTAGTGGGGGCGCTGTCACAGGCTCCTTTGGACATACAACCCTGAAGTATCACTATCTATGAAAATTGAAACCTCCTGAAGTAATGAATTTATTTGTATTGTTAGCGTAGCAAAAATCAACAAGCAGATTTTGACTAACTGCATGTCTTGACTTTTTTTCAGGTTTGCCAGTTCCATAAACTTCATTTTTATCGTGTGCTCATCCTTGACATTTTTGGCTTCTATTTTTCCCAGGTAGACTGCTTAATGACCAATTTCCAACATGCTCCAAAGTGACTCAAGCATCATTTCTGCTCTAGCCTGATCACCCTGTCACGAGTTCTCACTCACACAGACCTCTCCACCCACCTTCCATCTCAGGCTGGGGGCCATATCTTATTAGTTGAACAGCAAGAAAGCATTAGCAGTAATTACAGAAATGTTTTTCCTCTGCTCTAATTACAGTGACATCAACATTCTATTAACCTTTAAATTACTGGTGTTTTTCCAGGAGACAATTGTATTGAATAGCAGTTAAGGAAAAAGCTCCGTGATTTCAGTGCAGGCAAAATGAGCATGACACAAAGCAGAGGGAGCATATCTGGTGCCAGTATTAATGCCTCATAACAGCCCTCTTGTACTGATGTACACCATTGCCTTTTATAGACCAGATCCTCTTCTTGTATATACTGGAATAGCTTCACCGAGTCTGGTAGCCCATTAGCTGTAAAGTACAGTTTTTATTTTCGGTCTTTGGATCTCTTGAGGAAGACCAACTCAAGGTGGTAAATGTGCTGTGATCAATACTCAGCAGCTGGAAATAGTGAGAAAGTGCAGTCTTGTAGATGTTCCTGGACAAAAAGAAATAAGCATCATTCTGGATTCACCTTAATAATAATATACAATGAAACATTGATGAACACGAAAAAAGAAACGGGTTTTGTCCTAGTCTAAATCAATCTGTTTTAAAGTTAATATTTCTTTCCATTCTATTGATGGTATTCCTTATTTTTTTCTGCAGCTGAATACTTTCTTCCTCAGAATGGAAATATCTTTTCAGAGAAGCTAAGGAAGGAACAAATTGGCAGAAAAGCAATACTTCATGGAACAAGTCAGATGAAGTAGCTGATATTTTTGTGCATTCTGAAAAAAAGATGTTTAATCATTTCAGGATGGTTAGTCAGAGCAAATGTTTTTTTGTCTGTCTAGGATTTCCAAGCACTTCATTCCTTTAAAGGAAGTCTGTGGAAATATTTCCAACAAGAATATGAATATTCAGGAAAAACAGAGAACCATTTATGCTGATGCATGTTTTTTACCATTGTTTCTGTCAGACATGCCTGTTCCTCACATATAAACAAGCAGTAAGACATGCAACGGCAAACATTTCTACACTGATGTAATAAAAATTTCTGTTTACGGGTGTATATGCAGAGCCTTGGCATTGTAAGAACACAGGAGAACCAGTGAAGGAATAAACTAACCTTATTGCCTCATGCACAACTATAGAGAATCCATTCTGGATGATTTTTCAAGGAAACAAAATTGCTTTCTTCCAACGACAAGAATCGCTTTCACAGGCGCAGTGCAATCTAGAAACCTGATGCTTGTCCTTTATAAATGTGTTTAAGACTATCACTTTAGGTTAAGTCTTCCCTGGTTTTCGCCTTGATTTCTGGCTAAGTTATTTATGCATGTGTATTTTGAATGTCACTCAACCTATTCCTGCAGGATGCGACTCAGTAAAAGAGTTTCCACTCAAAGAATTTTTATAAATTACAAGCCAATCCTCATTTCCTTTTTTTTCCGTGCCTTTTCTAAGAACTGTTCTAGTTTACACAAATAATAAAAAAAAAAAAATTGGACCAGGAGAAGTGAGTGCTATGACAAGAGTCTCAACAAAGACTCAAATCCTTGATCTGAACCAGGCGCAAAAGGAACTTAAATCAGCCTTTTTCCCTCATTGTGTGACAGATCCACCATGCCATGGATAATACTGGATTGATTTTCTGTGTTTGAAATTTCAGGCTGAACTTCAGGGAAACCTTCATTGACCAAGAACAACGGACACCACCCATCTCCATGAAGAAGTTTCAGCATTTCCTCAAAATAGTTTTGTCAACGGAATAAAATATCATGACCAGCAGACTTGTACCATTTTCTAAAACAGCCGAGAGGCTTCAGGACTGTGAGATTCATTTTCAAAACTTTATACCCTTAGAAGCCTTAATCTTACTTCATTTCCTTGAGGGTGAGAACAGTCAGCATGGATTTACCACAGGTCAGATGAAGATTATAGAATGCCAAAGGCACAGTGGAGCATGTAGCAGCAGTATAACCCTGGCGGCATTAGTCACGTAGTGCTTTCTGAGCCTTGGCAGAGGTGACTGACTCCAATACAGGAGCTCTTAAATCAGCACACACGGTTCTTGAAAATGCATCTGCGAAGAATTCACTTCTAATGAAGCAAGTAAAAGGAACTGAAATTGCTTCGTATATACCTTTAGAAAATCGTATTCATCTTCATATATTGGCAGTGCTACAATTAATAGCCTGTTTGAATTTCCCTTACAGTTTCTACTGCAGGAGGTTTATCATTCAGGCATACAAATCTTACTCTGGGCTAAAACTTGTTCTTTAATGTCTTAGCTCATTTCATGCAGCTTTTCTGCAGAACCCGGCTCACCTCATACCATCAAACAGTAACAGAAGCTGCTACAGGGGGTTCCTCGACCCCACATGCTAGTAAGGGGTCAGCAAGCTCTGCTTGCATCTGACGTAAAGTTTGCAAGAGTATATTTTTCAAAGAAGCACCCAGGTCTGTCCAAGAGCAGACGGAGTATGAGCTCAGGAAGGAGCTCTTCTAACTAAAACTTCAAACACAACCAGAGAACATCCCTAGCAATTTACTGACTTCTTATTTGCCTATCACCAATATAAGGAATTTAAATCTTCCTGTCACCTTGAATATCGATCCTATTGGCACACAGGTTTTTGAGAGGGAATGGTCTTATACTAGAAACAGAAAGAACAAGCACAGCACATCCATTGAAAACAAGACTGAGAAGAGAGAAGCAAGAATAAAGCAACAACTGGGAACAGAGTGCCAGCCATCTACATAGACTAAAAGACAACTCAGGGACATATTAAAAAACTCTCCAGGAACAGATCAGAGAAATGAGCCAGAAAGGGAATGGAAGCAGAGCCATGTCTGGATGAAACTTTTACCACAGTAAAGGAAGTGATGACATTGGGATTCTTTCCAGACTGATCATTAGTATTTGTTCTGACTCAAGCCATGACTTCACAAACACTAACACCAGATCTGTACAGTATCAAATCAATTATAAATCTGATCCAGATCAGCCATGGATGCAAATTGTGCTTCTGTTGAATCATCCAGACCAGTGTTAATGCCTATGAAGGCTTTCTAATATGACGTGAAGATAGACAGAATCTTAACTAGCAAGTGCAGATTATGCAAGATGGTGGTTTGCAGCTGGAACACAAGACTTTCTTCTGGTCTAGCATCAGCAGTTCAAAATCCTGATTTGGTACACCATCAAATCATCATCCCAAAAGAAGGCTGTTGTGTTACACACTGTCACAACTCCACCATACATTTCCTTTCCTTTAAGGTACCACAGGCTTTCTCCTCTCTCACTTTAATAAAATTCTCTTTGAATAGCTTTAATAATTTCCTGGATTCCCTATTTGTCCATTTCTAGAACTCTCTTCTAACTTTTGAAAATTCAGAAGAAACAGAATTCAGATCTGCATTTTCTTATTTTCTCCAAAACACTCCCAAAGTCTCATCTTCTATTATTTTTTAATAAAATTGCATGAAACTGCTTATGGTGACTTAATGCATTGCCTATCACACTACCAGCACAAAACTACAGGGACAGTGACTTTAAAAATAAAAGTTACTGAGGAACAAGAAATAGTAGGAAAAGGTTATGGTGGAACCCTGCATCAGCCAGTTCTTCTAAAGAAATCTATTTAGCCTCTTTTATTACAGCTAGTTTGAATGGGCTGTAGCATTCTGGGACAGCACAGGCTTGAGCAGCTGAACTAGAATCAGGTAATTATCTAGTACTTGTTATCTGTGGAAAAAGATGGTGCTCAGCGTTGACTGGAATAGGGGTAAAACAGGGTGGTAGGAAAGACAGAGACTAGAACAAGGACCTAGAGACTAGAACTTGAAGTTACATAAGCATCTTTAGTTTATTGTTTCATATCTTGTGAATGCTTGATTAAGCTCTGCTGAAACTGTTTTTGTGTAGCTCTGCGTAGGGATGTCATCTGTGGAAAAGTGGTCTCCACTGATTAGAGTGGAACTAGCAGTAAAGATTTCTGCTTTCTATTCCCAGTATTGCCACTGAAGGTACCACTCATCACGAAAGTCCTTTCCCTTCTCTGTTCTTCAGTTTCCCCGTTTATAAATACATATATGTTCCATGTATAGTTATTCACGTACAGAAAGTCTTAGTGATTCAGTCAATCAAAATGCTTAACTGAAAAATAATATATATGGACCTTCCTCAATGGAAAACCCCTAAAACCTGGAGGTAGGATAGCTAATCACAATAAGAAAATTAGTTGTAAAATAGTCATTTTTAAGAACTTTACCAAACTGTAAAGTCTATCACCTATGACAGCATGCTAGAACAGAATACATATGAAAGTACAACCTACAGATGATCATAGATGAGTACTGTATAGACAGCCACCAAGGAGCTTCTTCAGTTTATACTGAATTATTTGAACAGAAAACACCGTGCTCCTTTTCAGTTTCACTTGTATCACATCAGAGCATAATCAAATTCTATCAGTTCTTGTGCACTGATGAAGATTTCTGGTAAACAGAAAAACTGCCAGGTCAAATCCCCATATTTTAAGTCAGAGGTTTGTAGAGTTTTTCACTATCCTTAAAACTAAACCATCGTGTAGGGTCTCATTCATAGTCTCTCTTCTTGCGTGAGAGACAATAACATCTCAGCTGTACTGTAGTTATTTTCTGAGATCCAGTGAGCCTGGATTCCAGCTTCATACAGTAGGGGCTATCGGCCTGGAGATCCCATTAAAGCATGGATGCTTCCTCTCTTTGCTTTACATTGACATTTTAATTTTGATGAGAGAATTAGTACAAAAGAATAAACAAAATCAGCTAAATAGGTACTCCAGCACTTGGCTTGGATTTATCCAGTTGGTTTGGTAGTATGTACCAGATTAGAGTTGAACGACGCATTTCTGATATTTGAAGAGAGAGGAAAAAAAAAACAACTGAACTAGAAAGGTTTATAAATTCTCAGATAAAATGATATATGATTCATTTGAAGTCATCTCTCTACAGCTCAGAAGCTGTTCTCTACTGTGACAGATTGAAAAACTCCAGTACAATTTGTCTTTTCAAGCTGTCCCTGAAAGATTCTGGAGGAAGTTTTTCAAGTGCAGCAACATGTGCTGTCGTCTTAGTTTTCAGTTTTTATCCAAGCCACGGGAGTAAGAACATTTTATATCCTGTCAGCTTTAATGTTTGTTAGTCTCCTTATATAACTGTGTCACTTGTGAGGTTGTGTTAGAACAGAGACTGGTGTTTGTAAAACTGTGAGGTGTGACCGTAACACAGGAATTCACAGGAGGCTTTATTTTCATAAACATTGAAAAACAGAGGACTTCCAAACAATCTGGTTCTCCTAGACAGCTTTGTAAACTCAGGCTTTGTCCTGTCTCTCATGTGGAAAGTGGAATCAGTTCCTTATTCCACAACTGTGACTTCCGCTCCCTACTCACTCTCAAAGCACATTTTTTTCAACATTGTGGCACAAGTTCCTTGTTTCTCTTGGCCAAATACTTATTTATTTGCTGAAATACGGAACAGAACCAAAGTTATTTGTGATTTCAAGTCAAATTTTGTCTAGGTATGTCTGAAAAAATGGCAATTAATGAGAGAAGTCAACACATTGTGGAATAGTGGAAACAATTGTTTAGTTCTGGCTGTTCATTAGTAGACATTTTAGAAGTCACTTTAAAATATTTAAAAAAAAAAAGAAAAACATGAAATCTTGTCTTTAGGAAAAGAGTGAAATATTTCTATGGTCAAGTTGATGACTCTGCTGAGATTTACTTGGCTGTTTTAGGAGGCAGTTTTCTTGGAAGGTGGGGTGTTTCTGTGCCAGTTGTTAAAAAATTCAGGCGGCAATGTATCATCCTGTGAGGAATTCTTTTGCCAGACAGCCCACTGGTCTTGAAATGCTGAAGTTCTCTTCTCATGGTTACACATTAGTTGCTTATCAGTGTTGTTGGAATAAGATTGCTGCTCTACCAGTCAGCCAGAACCCAAGTTTTTACTGGTCTTACAGCAGAATGGTAAAAACAGCAGTCAGCTTTTTCTTGATAATAAGTGTGCGTATGGAGAGCCTTGGAGACAATCTCGTCACACAACACATGTTCTTTCTTGATAGTCTCTATATGTGCTTGGACATGCTTCAACTTTCATTTCCTTAAGGGAACAAACACTGGGATACTTTCCTTGCCCACACAACTCAGTAATATTTTGAGGCTAAGTGTTTTACTTCCTGCCTTTTATCTGTTTTCTCTCCACTGAACTGCAGTGTCTGCTTTCTCAGATAGTGTTTGCCTATTCGGCTTCTCAGTTCCTCTGCCTCAAACTTTTTTATTTGTTCTGCACTAATGGCTATTAATGTTTTGATCTTTCCTACTCTATAGTCTCATTCTGTCTCAGGTCATAGTTCTTATCAGATGATTATTACCCATTCCAATATTTCTGGAGTTACTCCTTATAACAGTGATGATCTTTTTTCTGCCCTTACTTTCCAACAGGAAAGTACAGAAACAAAGAAAGAAAACATGACATTAGATTTCATCTAGGAAGTACTGAATATTAACAGCTCAAGCTCTACAATGAAATTGTAGTCAAGGAACTAAAAGCAAACAGAAGGTAGTATTCATTGAGATAAGCAGGTGGGAGGTACACAGAAATTCTTCCTCTTCACTAGAAAACAGATTATGCTGCTAATAGCTGTGAATTGCTAATGAAAGCAGGTTTTGGAAATAATCTTCATCATAACTTGGATGATTATTTAAATTTGCTTAGAATGAGATTTCATGTTAGACTTTCATTTGGAAAGTCAATTTCCCTGAAGCAGGTAGGACAGATGGAGTAAAAGCATAGTTAGTTAACTTCAGGGCTCATCATCAACAGTCCTTCCTTGGACTGAAGGAAGGCAGTTCTGACCTCACAAAGGTAGAAGCTAAGGTTGCCATACAGAGATAGGACCACATGTACAGAAAGCTAGTTGGAACAATTCAGAGGGTATGGATCCTTCTGTTCCACATCAGAAGGTGAGGACTTATGTATTCAAGAACTTATGTATGCAAGAAGAAGTTGGTTCTTTACAATAGCACTGCTCCCTAGAGACCTGTCTTTTTGCAGGTGGACATGTCCACATTTCTTTAAACAATATGGGCAACTCTCTATTTAAAACTTATTAAAAGGCATTACAGTATTCATTCTGGCACCAATTCAAATTTCTTTTGATATTGAATTTCATCCTTTGAAAATGGAATTGTTGCTTTCCCTGCCTAAAAATGTTTTTTCTGTGTATGTGTACTTGTACAGTACACCTGGCGAAAAAGTTTTGTCATAAGCTTTAGGTTTCCTTTGGGGTTTCTGCTTTCTCAGACGCATCTATGGAAGTTCTTTGTATAGATATTTATTTTCCTTCATTTTCCATGCAGCTGTTCTGAGAAAGATGTCATGCTGACACAAAATTTCTACTCCTGTTCTAAGGCTTTGAGTTAGCTCGTAACTCCAAGATATTAACATATGTGAAAGGTCTTTTCCTTGCATAAAATATTTTAAGTAAAAACTGATTTATTTATTAGCAATACATGATTTCGGTGAACTTGTACTGGATTTGACATGAGAATTATTGAATGAAATTCTGTGGCCTGGATTCTGCAGGTCAATCCTATTTATTTCTTCTTTTCTCAAATTTTCTCAGGACCAGAAATAACACATTGGAAAGCATCTACTTTTATAAGTGTCTTTATATTAGTCAAAACTTGTCACCATAAAGTTCTTTCAGCATGAGTGATAGACACGTTCTCTTCAAATCGTAGATGGGAGGTTTTCCTCCACTGTGTTTTGACCTGTTTGTTTTGCTTTTTTTCCCCCCTTTTGATGCAAAGGGACCACTTGTCTACACGTGCTCAGAAGAGAAGCTTTGTCTACAAAGACTGATCAAAGGACTAAGACTAAATCATTCTCTATCCAGATGTTATGGAATTCATAGTCTCCTTCACAGAGTACTGGATGAAAAATTAGAACAGATTTCTAGAACAACAGAATACCAAAGCTACAAATCAAAAGTATTTCAGAATGCACTTTATTTAACTGAACTAGACTTATGTATTGTGCCAACTGATCTCTGCTTCTTTCTTGCCAGGTACTGTTTTGTGCCTCTCAAAATAAACTGATTGCATCCAGCAGTGACCTTAAAATTATCATTAGGGAGATATGACTCAGAGAACCTTGGATAGCCTCAAGCCGTTCTATGTTTATGAGATCACAGCTTCCTTTGAATCTCTTCATTTTGAGGAGATGCTGCTGTTGTCTTCAGCTATCTTAAAACCTGCAGGACTAAACAAATGTTTTAGACTACAAATATGATCTTTGACTGTGTTCTCAAAAGGCATTTTTTAGAGTTTCAGCCATGATTGCCAATGACTTTGAGATAACCCACTTCAACTTGAAGATTTTGTTGGCATTCAAAGGTAGTTATCCAAGATGAACATATTTAGCTTTTTTTTTAATTATTTACCTTATTTGCTTGTAAAAACACCTTGAAATAATAAAATTCAAAGTATATATAACATTCTAGTTCTTAATTATGCAACTACTGAATTGCAAGATATCTGTCTGGTTTGCAAGCTATCTGGTCTTTATCACCAGGACTCAGAAGGGAACTATTATTTACATTTACTACACTTAAGTACAATATGTTCCAATTGTTTCACAGTCAATTACTGCTTTTTGGGTATGACCATTACTGAACTGGCTTCTATATCACTATGGATAATTCCGCTGAAATCAATAGAGATACTCAGGCATAAAACAGTGACATGAAAAGATCAGATTGTAAACTTCAAGTATTTAATGTAAAGTAGTCATGGTGTGAAACAAGAAAGAGCCAAAAGATATTAAGCAACTCAACTCTTAGTTGCAAGAAAATCAGGCTTTTAATACATGCATAGGAAAACTACAGAAAATTATTTTTTTTAATGAGTATATGCAGAATGGAACCCACATACAAATATACTGTATCATGATCTATAATCACTGAAAATCTCACGTCTTTGCAAATTAATGGTGTCAATAGACTGCTTTTTAAAAAAATAAGCTATTTTCACCTTTCGATAAAAGTGGAATGTTGACCTTGCATGAGTGTAATGCGCACGGGTGTTTTTCTTCATGGGTTAGCAGTTGTGTTACATAGATTTGGTAAAGCTAACATCTCAAATGAAATTTGCATCCAGTTACATTAGTGCAAAATGACTCTAACACTGTTTTCTCACTGTATATTTCTTATGCCACAGAAAATCAGAAGACTGTTACCTAATGTAATTTACCTTTTCCTGACCAGCAGTTTTAAGCCATCTACACGGACAGAATATCTCCATCACTGACTGATGCACTCTTCTCATAGTATATTATTCACCTGAGCTTTTGCTCTAGGAATAGGATGCTTTCATTCTGTTCTCTCAAATCCCAGAGCAAAAGGACACTTTTCAGCTTATGAATCATAATTTTGTGTCTTGAGACATGAAATGCTTGCCAGCAAGGAGAACCAAACTGGATGAAAACATCAACAGTGCAAAAACTGTGCTAATGATAATTACAATGCTTAAAACACACGTTGATATGTAAAATGGTGTTAAATCCAAACAGATATCAAAATTAAGAAAAACAGATAAGACTCCCCCCTATTTTCTTAAAATGAAAAAGTTAATGACATAAAAATTTCAAATATTAAGTGTAACTATTAAAAATCATCCTGAGGCTGTTTTGTATTCTCAGCTTGGTATTTAGAATTTCTACTGATATCCTTCTAATAATCCTGAAAGGTGTTTGATTTCGTTCTGGTATTCAGGACACAGTATATATCCTTATTTCTATTCATAATGAGCAGTGAATCATTTGTTATACAAACCTCCAATATTTCTTAGAGATGAAATTCAGTGATGCTGTGTCTTTTCAGCAAAACTCAGGAACCATCCTGCTTAGAAGATTTTTCCAATAGAAACTCATGTTTATTGCATAGGTTATGTTATTTTGACTACTATTTTATATATTTATTATTCTATACATTCATACATACATAAGTAAGTATGTACATGGTCCAGCATACTATTAAATGAACTTTATTTGGAGGAAAGCTGCACTCTTACTTTTTAACTACTTAAACTTTATAAAGACCAGAACAATTATAACTAAAGGTGGTGAATACAATTTTGCAAATTACGATCGGGGGAGGGGGCAGTAAAACTGAAAAATTAGAAAAAACAGTCAGTGGAATGCCTTCATTTCTGAGAAAAATTATGAGGGAGGAGGGAGAGTAATCTATGGTCAAACAAAATGTTGCTTAATACACAGTAAAAGCATGTTTCGTTTAGGGATTAATTAACCTTATGAATGAATAGAGATCAACTGAGCCATAAAATGTGAGAACATGGGCTCCCAATTTAAAAATTATGTTATTTTCCCCAAATAAATTTTTTCCATATGTATTGTTTCCTACAAAAAAAATGCACAATAGGGGAAAAAAAGTAAGAAAATGCCAAGATTTTTTTTAATGAAATATGCAGAATTTATCAAAATATGGAATTGCATGGGTACTCCATAAATCTCTGCATAAATTCTATCGATTGTGAAAAAAATCAGTGAATATTCTGCTACCTGTCCTCTACATTTGGCAGGTGTAAAAACAGGCGTGTACTGAAATGACAGTGTTGGTTTATTTTAGTTGTTTTTAAAAGTTATATATTTAGTGCTTCATGCTAAAAATGTTAGATTCACAAAGTCTGACAGAAGAGCTCAGTCTTATAAAATACTAAGTTAGAAGGAATACTGGGCTTTTACTATGCGTAAGGCAACTGAGCCAAGTCTTGTCATGACACTTAAGAGAACTTAAAGAATATTGATGTTGAAAATCACTCTTGTGAGCAGTATAATTACAGATTTTTTTGGTCAGCTAGGAACAGGGAGGCCATTTGAAGAGGTAACACCACAGAAATCTCAAACCCAAAAAGGAGTAATAAAGTTCAAAACAACTTGTCTTCCTTACATTCTGGATTGAGGTGTGTTTTTTCCCTTCTAAACGTGCCTCAGTGACTCAATCTTCACTCAGTGAAGAACCTATTGATTTTCTGTGAATCTCTTTGTAGCAATTTAATTATGTTCAGATTCCGATTTTATCTGAATTTATAAACTATAATGTTTGAGGCCCACAAAAAAAATCAGAAATTCATGCTTTTTTCTTCCCTCTACGAAAGTGAATTCTAATTGCAATTTGAAAGTTACTTGGTATTGAAATGAGGAAAAGATTATGTATTTGCTTTCATTATCAAATTTATGAGTATAAGCCACAAAGCAAAATCTGCTCTTTATTGCTGCCTTCTGGTATAAAGAAGAAGTTTCCACCCACTCTGAAACAAAACATGTGTAGAAGGGTACGTCCCATTGTGTTTCACTGCTTTTTGTAGAAAAGAACTGAGCAGAGCAGGGAAGATTCAGCGTTACATTTAAAAATACAGGGTTCGATTTTACTTATTGTTGGGAGAGGAGAAGATTTACAAAGATTTTACAAAGAAATTACAAAGGATTTACAAAGAAATTAAAAGAAGCTTTCTCATCCTTTAGCAAGACCTGAAAAGAATCTATTAAATTCACAAAAAAATAAAAAAATCATCTTTTCCACTAGAGATTATGTAAAAAATTTACCACATCCAGGAGCATATTTGCTTCCAAGGTACAGTCTGGGAAAATATATTTCTAAAGAAATCTGAACAAGACACAATGGCTGTTGTAATTCTTGTCTTTAATTATATACACAGCCAGCAGTACTGGTTCACACTGCCAATCACTTCTCATTAGGAAAAAAAAAGTCTCATTGCACATGTGTGTGTGCGGGAAAGGGTTGTTTAATTTCAAAGACCTGTAGATACGTCATGATTGCAGCAGGAGATGTGAACTTGGAAGCAGTAGTAGCTGTCAGGGATTATTGAGCATACCAAATGATACCACTTGTTCGTTGTCACATTTGTGATCCTCAATGACACCACAACGGCAGTGAAGAGTGAGTGAAGTAGAAAGAACCCGGGACACGGCACAGTTAACCAGTCACAGTTATGGAGTTCTAGCAAATATGAATGAATTCAGCAGCTTACAGGCGCATGAAGGAGAAACGTGGAAGATCTGTAGAAGCAAATGACTGAAAGGATTCTGGGAATTTTTTTGTACAAGAAACTGGTGTTAGAGAACACCAAGGAGGAACGGACCAAAGATGGTCAGCAATTTCTTACAGCAGGCCATTCAGCAGAAAAAATAATGTCATATAGAGCTGCACCCAGTCTCCAGTGAGTTTTCTACCATTACACATTAAAGAAATATCCACAGGAAGAGACGATACCCTATCATTCAAAGACGATACTTTGAAGCCCTTACTATTTTAAGATATAACAGTGAATAGAGCAAACAGTGAAATTGAGTGAAAGCAGCATTACAATACAAAGCAGATTCTATTTAATAATTCTTTTTAAAATGCTATTAGGATATAAGCTTCCCTTGAACTAAAATGTGTTGCAAAGCTGACTAAAACTGTGTGGGAAACATTTACCTGTCTCATGAAAGTCAGAAAACTCCAATGATTTCACATTTCGAATGAAAATCTTTTAAGTGTTTACTTATTTGTTTTTAATGAAAGAAGAAAAGGAAGCTCACACAGAACAGCTGCTGAGCTCAGGCAAAGACTGGAAGTCCCAAGTTCAAGACTCTGCTAAAATTGCTCATACAAAGTATGAACAGGGAAGAGCAGGGACAATTCCTGTTGTGTATCAGCCAGTAGCTTGATGGTTAAGGTTTTAGCTGTAATGTGAAGGGCAGGAGATCAAAACTCTCACTGAATCAGAAAAAACAGAGACTTGAATTTGAATCACCCAACACTGGTAGATTCCTTGCTATAGCCACTGGAACATTGTTTATTCAGACAATCTCACCCTCCTGCGTCTTTGCTAAAAGCTTTCTGCCAAAACTAACATATATTTGATAATGGAAAGTGCTGGTTTCAAAACATTGACCTTTTGGAGTGAAGACCCATTCTGCTGAAAGATTACTGAATAATTTTAGAGCTGTATCACTAACTTGTAAGAAATGAGTTGTTTGTTGCAGCTTAATAGGTTTTACTATTTTCTTTTTCAGGAGAAAAACCTAGAGAGAAAATAGAAAACGAAGTTAAGGTGGAAAAGTCAGTCTAAATTGGGTAATGACTTAATACCCTGGAATTTCAAATTTGAAAAAGCAATTCAAATTCTGAAGCCACTATACTATAAAAAGACTAAAAACTTCCCTGCTGAAATTTCATACACTTTTAAAACTGTCCATAAAATTGTGACTCATTTCAGCTAGATCAGACTTTGCATTTACTTAACACAAAATTGCCCATACATCTTGGCAGTGCGTTGGCAATGCTGTCTGCTTCCTCTTTTAAAAGCAAATAGGGTAGAATAAAATAAGATATTACAGATTTACCAAGATTCCTACCAAAGGTGCTCCCATTTGGACAACAGACAGTAAAGGAAAGCAGAAAGCATGTGACAATAACACTATCTTGGGTTTCTTGCCATTGATTTTTCTAGTATAAGTTAATAAAAAAATTACCTTGATTAAATAAATTGAATTAATATTCTTGTCTTGAATTTCTTTTAAAAAACTTATTTTAGTGATGCAATCCTGTTGTGAATCTTACAAACATATAGCAGGAGTGCACTTACACGTGTGCGTATGTGTGTATTATTTATGCGTATCACAAAATAAGGGTTAGGAAATCTAGTCAATAACCTAGAGTAAATTCTCTCTTTCAAACAGAAGCACAGGAAACCTGAGGTTAATGGACAGCAGGAGGAATTTTTGTTTTAAGGGTTTATCTAAGGTGAAAGTCTGAACCTTGATCACCCTGGAAAGAAGAAAGATTGTGTTGCCTGTATAGACTAGAGCACTAAAAATTCCCAAATATGAATCCTATTGTAACTGTATGTTTTATTCTTTTTAGGAACGTTCTTAAGTAAAATTACTCTATAAAGAAACCCCCAAGGATCGTCAAGTATGGTGTCTAAAAAAGTCAGCCCTCAAGAAGGGATAGAGCTGGACTGTTGTAGAGGAATATGAGGACTTCCCGGTGAAGAATGGCACCACCACAGGACAGTGGAAACATCGTCCTATCCCAGTGGAAGGTGGGAGGACAGAACGCCTACACCAGCAGTTTTCTTCTTTTGGTTTTTAGGCAACGAGGTAGCATAGCATCTTTCCCTGAAGAGCTTTGAAAAGTATAAATACTCCCAAATTTCTACCAGAAAGTAATGCATTTATAAGTGCATATTCCTGTGGGGTCACCTGTCTCGTCTGAGGAAGTAGGACCTAAGGTGTTCACTCTGGACCTACAAAAGTTTGGTCCTCCTTCCAGTCTTTGAGAGATTCTTTGTTCTGTAAATGTGCTTAATCATTCCACCCCATCTTGTTTTTCTCTACCTTTCTCTGTCCTAATTAGATTACAAAGTCTGTGTTTGTCTCACATGTTTTGTAAATACCTGGCCTCGAGGGCCACTTATCTCAATTGACCCACTAAGCGCTGCCATAATGCAAACCAGACAGGTGCATCCAGACGTGCTGGTGTGCATCCTGACATGGTAGTGTTCCACCTTAATGTGCCACAGGAGGCTGGTACTCTACAGTGCACTTAAACTTAGCCCTGAGAATGGGAATCTAAGGAAGAATAACAGGGGACGGGAATGACTGGTGGGTTGCAAGGACAGAAAAATAAATTACACTTCTGTTAAAGCCAAGTGGTGACTCCAGATCTGGATAGCGCTAGTTGCTTTGCTTGGCAATCATTTCCATGCTCTTCTGTGGCATTTGCACACCCTCCTCCTTCTCCAAGAATATTACGTATCTAAGGGAGAGCGAAAGAATTTTTCAGCCCAGGGGGTGCATGAGCTGTAATCTCATCTTTAGTCTGCTGACGAATATGGATGCGTTTTTCACAACTTCTGTTAATGATCCAACTTTGCAGGCTAAAATGGGAGATGGTAGTTACTATACACAAAGATTCACTGCTTTTCCAATGTGCTAATTTACGCAAATCGTAAGATTCCCATTGCAGACTCTTCAGTTATAACCAGAAATGTACTTCCGACTTCCAGTAGTAGTGGCTGAATTCTGATTTTTCTGCTAAGTAATGGGCTATATCAAGTGCCACAGCCTGGTCCTCTTCCAGGCATCCCTTTCAGCTCAATGAAGTCAGTCCTGCCTGTGGCTGTAAAGCTATTTCCTACAAGGACTGTTACGAAAAAGACTCCAAACAAACAAAAATATCGCTGAGCCATCTCAAAATGCAGTGCAATGTTGGACAGGTTCCTGAAACCGTTCGGAGTGAACCAGTAACACAAAAAGCTGTATGGCCCTGTCAGTGAGGTTTTTCTCTGCAGGATGAATTATGCAGGGGACTGTGTTTTACTAATGCAATTGTATTGATTTTGAGACCTTGCTATCCCCATTATCCTTACACAGCACTATGCTGTTCATATGTATTCTTAGCGCTCATCCCTCAAGGGAGGTAGTTAAGGTGTCACTCAGTCTTAATCGTCTCCACAGACGATGTTTTCCTTAAAGATCCAGCCCCTAGAAAACTAAACCAAACCAAATTGCTGAAGTTTTATTTCCGACTCCCTTCAAAGACCTTTGCAGTACTGTAAATGTATTTTACAATTGTAACACCATCTATTTTCAGAAGCAACTAGAAAGATAACATCAAAGATTCAGGGAAATTCATTCCACCTGGGCTAAAGGGAACAGATCTGATGGACAACTGTTAAAACTGTTGGGTGGTAAACATCTGTGGAAGGGAACAGAAAGCCCCAGTCAGGGTGCTGCTTGGGGAAGGACTCGCAGCAAGGAGTGTGGAGCACACTTGTGCGTTGGCTAAGATGCTGAGAACCCAACACTGGTGTTGTACGTGGAGGAGCAGTTACAGAGGGCCAGTTCATGGCAGGTCCTAATATCTGGTAGCAAATGGAGCTCATGGGTGTCATTTTCATAGAATCATAGAAAGATTTGGAAGTAAACCTAAAGCTCATCCAGTTCCAACACCCCTGCCAAGGGCAGGGATACCTCCTACTAGACCAGGCTGCTCAAGGCTCCATCCAGTGTGGCCTTGAACACCTGAAGGGAGGGGGCATCCATGACTTCCCTGGGCAACCTGTGCCAGTGCCAGACCACTCTCAGCATGAAGAATTTCTTCAAATGTCCAATCTAAATCTTCCCCCTTCTGATTTATAGCCATTCATCCTCATCCTAACAGTCCACACCCTTGTAAAAAGTCCCTCCTCAGCTTTTCTGTAGCCCCTTCAGGTACTGCAAGGTCATTTTCCCCAGAGACCTCTCTTCTCCAGGCTGAACAACCCCAACTCTCTCAGCCTGTCCTCAGAGCAGAGGTATTCCAGCCCTCTGATCATCTTTGTGGCCTCCTTTGGACCTGTTCCAACAGTTCCATATCCTTCGTATGTGGGGGATTCCAAAATTGGACACAAGACTCCAGGTGGGGTCTCACGGGAACAGAGTAGTCTGAAAAAAAAAAAAAGTAATAATGAAAAGGAGTCCTCAGAAGGTCCAAGTCCACACCACGGTGTGAATCAGTTGGTAAGTGGGGCTGATGGCCAGGCACTTGCTTCAGGGGAGCCACCCACACGTGGCAGCCCACAGGACAGAGCCCTGGGTGCCACAGTGCGAGAAGTAGTTACTATTGCAAAAGTGGAATATTCTGATTTGAGCTAAAGCAGAATCAATTTTCTAACTTCAGCTAAGTTTCATCTAAGTAACCATATTTTTGAAAGTTGCAGGCAGTTTTTCAGACAACCTGTTTTTTGCGCCTTGAAGGCTATATTCAGTTTTGGGCTCTTCTTTACAGGAGGGACATTGAGGTGCTGGAGCTTGTCCAGAGAAGGTCAACAAAGCTGGCGAAGAGGCCGGGCAGGCTTTGTGAGAGGAGGCTGAGGGAACTGGAGAAGAAGAGGCTGAGGGGAGACCTCATTGCTGTCTACAACTGCCTGAGAGAGGTTGTAGTGAAGTGGGTGTTGGTCTCTTCTCCCAAGTGACAGGTGATGGGATGAGAGGAGATGGCTTTGAGTTGCACCAAGGGAGGTTTGGATTGCACATGGGGAAAAATTTCTTCAATGAAAGGGTTATCGGGCACTGGCAGAGGCTGTCCAGGGAGGTGGTTGAGTCCCCATCCCTGGAAGTGTTTAAAAGGTGGCTAGATGAGGTGCTCAGGGCTATGGCTTAGTAGTGGACAGGTATGGTTGGGTTTGATGGTGTGGAAGGTTTGGAGGATGATCCAAACAAACAGTTCTATGGGTCTATAGCAGGGTTTTTTTTAGACACTGCTCTCTTGAGAAGTGATCACGCCTTATGTTAACTATAGTATGTCCTGAAGAGATGTGTCTTCTTCAGAGACCGTTTGTGTATAGTCTCGCTGGGTAAAGAATGCAAGATCAGACAGAAAACCGGCTCTGTACCAATTAGTGGAGATTTGACTGTTGTGAAGTTCACAATAACATTAAAATTAGGTCTTAGAAAGTAATAGAAAATGCACGAGATTTCTGGGAAATGTTATACATATGCATGTAGATGGGGAATACATTCCGTAACCAGCTCTAGATTCGTTATGCATGATTGGTGAAAATATCCCTCATGTGTGGGGCGCTAGAATGAAGGAAGTTTGCTTTCTAAAACTCCAAAACATGTATTAGAGAGTTTATTTGCCAGTATTTTTGATATCAACGGCACGGCATCACCTGCCTCACTGAGAGCCTTCTCAGAGGTGTTTTCAGACACTCTCTGTCTGCTGCAAGGGCCTGCCCTGCCCCTGTCCCTGTCCCTGTCCCTGTCCCTGTCCCTGTCCCTGTCCTTGCCCCTCTCTAGCCCCTCCCCTCTCTGGCACCGCCCCCTATGGCACCGCCCCTCCCGGGTGGCCGCGGGCCGGCGGTGGGCGTGGCCTGGCGGCAGGTGCCCGGATGTCAGCGCCGCGGCGCGAGGCGGCGTGACCCCTCCCTGCCCGGAAGTGGCGGTGGCGGAGCGGCAGCAGAAGCAGCAGGAGGAGCAGGAGGGAGAGCGCCAGTGGGGCCGCACGGGAGCCGTGAGGGGACGGAGCGAGGGGCGCGGGCAGCGATGCGGCTCCGCCACCGCCCGGCCTCGCCGCTTCCCCCTCCCGCCGGGCACCGCTGACCGCCCCGCCCCGGCGCTATGAGAGCCGCCGCGCCGCCCGGCCAGCGCCGCGCTCCGGTACGTGCCGCCCCAGCCGAGGGGGCGCTGGGGGTGGAGGGGAGGGCCTTTGTTGTGGTAACGAGGCGGGCCCGGGGCTCCCCGCCCGGGGCAGCGGCCTGCGGGGCCCTTCCCCGCCCCGGCCAGGCCGCCTCGCCCGGTGCCGGGGCTTGGCGCCTCTGTGAGCCCTACATGGGGCAGGAGGCGCCCTGGGACAGGCTCAGGCAGGCCTGGGGTTGGGGGGGCACTCGGCAAGCCGGCCTTTATTTCCCCTGTATTGTTCTCAGTTTGTTCTGGGAAGTTCTTTTCTTCTGAGAAATCGACTCGCTAAACCCCAAGGGTTTTGGTCGCCTCGTTCAGGCCGCCCAAACTTTGAGGAGGCTGGAGCAGCAAGTGGGTAATGTTTGCGAGCTGATGCTGGGGTTCAGCTGCGCTGCGTGCTCCGTTTTATACGTGGTCAGGAAGTGGAGTTGGCTAACGCTGGGTTTCACCTGGTGATGTCATCTGCCGAAATTCGCTGGATTCCCCTGAAATTTGCATCATACTGAGGCTGCTTGAGAGCAGAAGTAGCTGAGAACGAGCTTAAAGAATGGAAGGAAGCGAAACAAAGAGAACAACACGAGGGCTGCTGAGGAGTTCGCAGTATTTTTTTAACTGCAGTGCACTGAAATCAACAGTTTATTTTAAAATATAGCTTTGCTTTGGGAAGACGTTCTTAATTTGTTTTCTGAAAGGGTGTCAGGAGTTATAAAAATAGTATTTGAACAAAAAGGATTGTTTCTAACCTCCTGCCAGGAAGAACAATCTGTGAGAGTCAAGCTGAGTCTTTCCTTATTCTTATCAGTTCTGCAGAATGCATTATTTTGATAGATATCCCATATGGCCAGAGGAATTCGTACCACAGTGGTGCTGAAGCTGAGCCATTTGTATGGCTGCCAAGGCATTTTGCTCAACTGTTAAAAAAAAAAAAGAGGGTTTGTTCCTTTTGCTGTTTTTTTACTAAAAAATGCATTGTTTCTGGTAATAAAAATCTCTTCTGAGAGGGGCGCTTAGCAGTTGCAGTCACTTCTGAAAGCGTTTTACCTGGCTTCTCTATCAGGGCCTTCTGGGATGTGTGACTAGGCCAAACATAAGTGTTTGTGAAGGATTTCCAGTCTGTGTCTACCACATAGCATTATCCTCCTGCTCTGTAAGTGCACGTTTGCTCGGGAAAGAGAAAACAATTATGAAACAATATGCCTTTTGTATCTGAAGCTGCAAACATGCCAGGCTTTGGTACATCACTAGAAACTACTTTTAACTCTCCTCTGGAAACCTGAGATTTTAAATATCCAGAAATATCCTGGGTGTTATATTGCCTTGAAAGAGCTTTATGCCAATCTTTTCACTAGGGTACTTCACAGTCTGCTTTTAAACTGTCAGTGAAAATAAAGAATTATATGCTGAACTTGCATAGGCGTTGTGAGCTACTTGTTGCTATTAAAAACTCATGTATGCTACAGACCAATTTAAAATGAATTTGAAAAGCTACCAAGTTTTTTCTGGCCTGATCACGATTTCAACTGCCAGTGTGTACTGCTTACAGGTCTTGGACATTCAGTTGAAATCACATATTACTAAGCTACTTTTTTTCCCCATATGTTGTGTTTATCTTTAAATTTTTGTGCCTGTGAAAGCACCTAAACATAAATGCGGAGGAGGGATAATGATACCACTTGTCATTAACAACGTAAGTGGAAAAGAAGTAGCTGAGGACAGTAATGAGTAGTGCCCTTAAGACTTGCATGTAAATCTTTCTGACTTCTCTTTTTATTCATTCTTCCTTAGTTTTCTGTCTGTGTTTGTTGTTTTCCCACTCCTTCAGGTACAGTCTCTTCATATCTTTGCCTTATCTGTTAATTTTTTTATCTTTACATCTTGTAGAAGTGATTGTAGTTAGAAAGTTGTCCTGTTGAATTTGTTCCCAGGTTCGTGAGGTGTGCTTGGCATTAAGCTTCTGTATGTTTTGCATTACAAAATACTCCATTCCTTTTTTCTTCCCGGTTGGTGACAAGTGCGTGTTTGTGGTGTTTTATTCTGACAATTTTTTAGTGACAGGCTTACTTGCTCCTTATGGGCATTTCAGTCGCTTTGTAAGCAGAAGTCTACGACCCGCTGCCCTTTGCTTCCTGTGTGTTGGTCAAGAGCAAGGAAGTGTGAGATTGTTATACTCGCTAAAAGCGGTAATCTGGTAATTGCGATTATAAAATCCTATAGTTTTTCAAATGCTGCACTCTGGATCAAAGCATGAAGACTTTGAAAAGTATCAGTCTCTTCCTACTGTTTTTTTAGGTGTCCCCCCACTACTTATGCTAAAACACTTTGCCTCCTTAAGGGTCACAGTTACTGCTTCCTTAACCATCTCCACCAAATTGGCTAATATGCTACAGAGTCAGCTAGTGATAGGGCAGCAAGAGGATGTACTGATGATGCATTAACTTGTGTGGATCATGTGGTTTCAGAAGTCTGTTAGCACCATGAAGCTGTGGGGACACACAGCCTTCTCCTGGCTCTGCAGAGCTCGCTGGAATGAGGAGGGAGAGCCGTTGAGCAGCCAAACAGGATCGATGTTTTGCCATCTATCTCCTGGGCCCTGCATTTTTAGGACCAAATAGAAGGCCTTTGCGTTGGTGATTGCCTAATGCCTGCTCCATCGTGTCAGAAATGTCCTGCCCAAGAGGTTTTCATACCTTGGCCCTTGGTTCCCTTCCCCCGGAGCCTTGACCCTGTAAAATGCATGTATTAACAAGAGACTTCTTCCTTCCTTTGACTTCTTGAGAAACTTCCCGATTTCTGCCCTTGTAGCACTTTGTTTCTTCTTGTCCCACCCATATAAAAAAGACATATTGGAATTGTCCCTTCAAATAGAGGTAGGAAATCCCTCTTCAGTTTGTGTTTAGTTCTTAGGGCAGAATTGTTTCAACTAGGTGAGGGGTGGAGATGTTTTTGTAGAAGCAGTTTAGTTGTTATGGAGAGAAGATTGTCACTTGTCCTAGTTAAGTGGGTTTCTTGCTTAGTGTATGTACTATATTATAGGATGTGTATTGTTTTGCATGTGTTTCAAGTTTTTGGTAATGCTTTAGCTGTTCAGCTTGTGTGGTATGGCTGAATTTTGGCAGGATGTTCAGTGGAGCGAGCTTAAACAGAAACCCCCTCAAATTTCATGACCCCGTTTTACATCAGAAAGCTACTGAACTTGGGTGGTTTTTGGTAACCAGGTTTAAAATTATTTCTTGTCAGCTATAAAGGTATTTTTAATGTTATTTACAAAGAATCACTTTGCAAGCACCCATGTATCTGTCAATGCTCTTTCGATCACTTTTTGCATATAGCATTTAGGAAATGTAGTGGAAAGTGAGATACTCTTTCAGCTGATTCAGAAACTCACTGACATGGAATAATCTAGAGAGCTCACATGTACAAATTCACTGAATTAGATTACTTATCCTTGGTGCTGTTTTGTCTCTCCCAAAAGCCATTTATCATTTGAAGTTTGTGAAAAATATTACATTTAACTCTTTTGTTGTCTTTTTCTTTCCATGGAAGTCATAAAAAAAATAGATGACATAAACCAAATGTAAGATGTTATTTCCAGAATTTGATAATTGTTTTAGGGAAGAAAAAAAAACCCTGTAGTTTATTTTTCCATGCTGCTTCTTCAAGTAGTAAAGATGAACTAAGTGAAAGTTGACTTCGGGGAAACTTAAATGCTAGGTGAACAGAGAAGAATTTCTGTGTTGAGTTCTCACGTCTGTAAAAGTAAGTCTGCTGTATGTACTTGTACTTTTTTTTTTTAAAGTATTAGAAATGTCTAGTGTCCTCTCCCTCAATTTAATTGCTAACTATATGGAATTAAGCTGGTGGGTTTTGTGACCACTTGCAGGTTGGTATTTAAATTGTGTGTCTGTGAGCGTTTAACTTAAAAAACTCTCAGAAACCCCAACTTTAGGTCTCAGCTCCCATAGCTGATAAGGATTATTTGAAACTCTTGTACTCTTGCTGTAGGATTGCTTTAGAATAGACAGCTGCTTGGCCTGTAATTAGTGGTACTTCATCAATTGAGTGTGGAACAGTCTGTGTCAGTTCCATCCACCTCGTTGGCATGACATTGGCTCTTTTCACTGAATTGTGACTTGACTTTTTAAGCAGTTGAAAAGTGAATTATCATTTGGTGTGTAATTTAGCTGACTGCTTTAGATAGAAAAAGCAATTCTGTGCCAGGGAGAATGCGATGTAGTAGCTAAGGATGTAGTAGCTCTTACTGTAGGCAGTGCTGCTGCTTGTGGGGTAAACATCTCCAGCAGTTGGGAAAGTTCCAAAGTTCATGGGGTGGGAACCTCCTATTGTTGTACCTGCCTTTGTTGTGCAGTGGAGAGGGTCACTGAGTGAAACTTGGGAGCCAGGCTTTCTCTTGGCCTCTTTCCTGGTTGTTACTTTAATGTTTATACCCTCCCAAGAGTGCACTTACCAGTTGGCCAAGTCACTTGCAAAATGAGTTCCTAAGTAAGGTTACAAATGGAAATGAAGGGAATGAGGGGAGCGATGACTTGCACTTGATTTCTTTGAGGTAGCTTGTTTTCTTGTGTATTAAATGTTTGGAAAAATAATTAGACTTGGATATCTCTAGAGGGGTTTTTGGGGTTAGTTGCATAAGCTGTTGTTTCCTGAACAACTGAAATTACGTGTAGGACTCATTCAGGCTTGAGGAACAGTTGGTATACCTTTCTCCTCTGGTGTCATACTTTCTAGTTCTCTGTTCCATGTTGACTTGTTCTTTGGAAAACTACTTTCCCCAAAAGTTTTAATTTTCCTTGGCTTTCTTTATTCATATTAAGTTTCTATTTGATGGATCTGTTTTCTCCATCAGCATGGCCTGTAGCCTGTGAAGGACAGCTGTTTCCAATATACAGAGTTAAAGTAACAAGTCACTCATTTAAGTTGAAATAAAATCTAAATACAAGTAATTTGTTGCCTTGAGCACTTAATGTATTAATCTAATGATTCAGATTAGTTAGCTAATAATGTCTTTAAATTCTTTAGAGGAGGCACTTGTTTACTGTCTGCAGCATTTAACACAGTAGGGCCCGTAATCACTGGATTAGACATTACCTCAGCAACAAACCAGCACTCTTTGGTGGCACTTTTTCCTAAATTTTAAAACCAATGGTTTTGTTGTTAACCGAGTTTAATTTCAGAGCCACTTGTTTGTAATTGAAACTCTTGAAGATAAAATTAGAGCTGTTTTGTAATGAATTTAGGTAACAAGTGCTTAATATAGTTTGCTGCAGCTTCTGGGATGGAGCCATATATAGTGAAAGCATAAAACTTCAACTCCTTTTGATGAGCATCCTATGTACCAGTGGTTGCGTTGATTTACATATCAAATTGAATAACCATTCTTGTAACAGAGGACAAAATACAGTTATTTAAAACAGTATTTTGTCTGTGGTATGTGTGAAGATAATTGCAACAATTATTTGCGTATATCTGCATTTGTACCTATTTTTAGGTATTTTTTCATGCATTTGGGAAGCTCTACTTACAATCTGTATGGACTCATTAAAAGACTTGAGTCATACTACTTCACTTCTGTGAAGTGTTATTCTAGGAACCAAGTTGTCTGAAATCTGTAGCTGCTTTGGGTAACTGTAGGTTAATGTGATACATCGCTGTGCTGACTGTTGAAGTAGATGTGATCTTATTCTTAGGTCTGGTGCTGCCTTGGGGATACGCTGGTTTCAGAGGACCAGAACGTATGAATACTTGATTCGATGTTGTTTTGATGTCCCTGCAGACTAGGTCAAGGTAGATTTTGCTTATTACTTATGCACATAGAGCAAACAACTTTTAAAAATTAAAAATGGCAGCAGAATAATAGTGTTACAAAGACTGATTGAGTTTATAAGAAACTCAGACTTCTTATACTGAAGAAGTTTGCGTAAATACATTTTTGCAATGTTTGCAAAATACTCTGGGGAAGTGGTTGATCTGAGGGGGATTGGAAGATACAGTGGGTACATATGGAAGACTTGAACATACGATCCAGGGCCCAGGAAGGGGTGTCCCGCCTTGCTTACAGCAAACGATGCCTTATTCTCAAGCTTCTCATAGTGTGGTTGTGCTCTTTACTCACATAGGCATTAGCCTACTCGCAGTTTGTGTCTGCTAGTTTGTCACCAGAGTTAGGTTGTATGATTGGTTCTATTAAGTTTACTGACTACAGAATAAAGGTTGAGTTTGATAGTTTTGCGTGTTCTTTTACAGGCAGGACAGAGTTTTAAATAATTTCAGTAAATGTTTGGAAATGAGCTTTCCCCTCCAACAACTGAGAGACTCAACTCACTGAGTGGTGAGAGAAAAAATGTATGGTAGTAACATCACTAAATGTGTTTTGTCTGGGTTACTAACATATTATGGGTCTAAACCTTAACAGAGATTTTCAGAATCACTTGTAAAGATGAGCCTATCACTTGGTGTTAGTTGACTTCTTGATTTCCTGATGTTAAATTGCATTTTTTCCTTCTGTTAGTTTCAGGGTTTTTTTTATTTTTGTGAAAACAGTTTTCGGTGGCTGCGCTGCAGGTAGTGCACTACGCTGAGTTGAATGAGGTGGCCTTGTTGAGATGATTCACAGTGAGGTTAGGCTTTGTGGACAGAGGCAACAAGCAGCAGACTTGTGTCCGCCTTTGGTCTGCTGTATCTGACAGCACCAATAATGAACCCAAATATATTTACTTGCCGTAGCCAGTGGAGGACCTTGCAAGCGTATTTCTGCCATGGCATCAGCAAAGCAAGGAGGAATTTTTGGCCAGTTCAAGCATTGATGTCAGTGGGTGATTGCCTGGGTGGATGCAGCCTGTGTAGCTTCATGCCTTCTGGAGGCACAGCTTTTAGTAATAGAACAGCTGGTTGCCATAGCAGTTCATGTTACAGTCGTTTGTGAAGGGTGTTGCTTGTGACAGCCTCTTGAATGGTGTTGCTCTGTGACAGCAGTTCATGAAACATGTTTGATCTGGTAGAACCTACTGCTGTTTATCAACTCTGTTGCTTTTGACAAATTGAAATCTGCTTAACTTTGCCTGGGTGAGCCAGGCCACCCCCATAGCCTTTCACCAGTTTGTTTGCATTGTGTTTACCTTCCTGTTATTTTTAAACTTCAATAAAACAGTCAGCCTGTAGGGGAACAAACTGATGGCATATGCAAACTGTGCTGAATGGGGCAAAAAGTGAGTACACATCCTCTTAAATTGTGAGTAAGATTTTCTGTGTTCAGACCTTGGTAGCCTGGGCTTTTGCAAGACAGCATTTTTCGTTTAGTTTTGAATAGTTTTAGGTCTCAGTTCTAACCCTCGGAATTTGAACACCTTCTGTCAAGTAAGCAGGTGACATGTTACTCTTTTGGAGAAAGACTGTAGCGCAGAAGCCTGATGTGGAGTAAACTGCACAGTTCCCTTTCCCTTTCACCCCAGGTAAGCAGTCTAAGGTTGCAGATTGGAGCAGTGAGTTCTGCAATCTCAACTGCTGGAGAAGCAGTGGGATTTGGCATAGCAGAGACAGAAGTGGTTGCTGCTGAGTTGTTTTTTCTTGTGAGGCTTCAAATGGTTCTGTGGAAATTGTAAGCTATAGAAATCTCAAACAAATTTTAAAGAAAGAACCTTTCTGAGGAAAAAAATGGGAATAATTTTAAAAGCTTATGAGTGCTGAGTTTGCTCAATTTTTGTGTCTAGGGAGGTAAGAGATACTTTGAAAATTTTCTTTTGTCTTGAGCAAGTAAGACTGCTGTAAGGGTGAAAAATCATAGGAAACTGCAAAGGTTTGAATCACTTCTGTTATGGAGAAATGGATCTTAGATTATTTTGGAATTGTTCTTGAAGCTAAAAGTGAGTAAAACAACTCATGTCTGGATGTTTTTGAAACAACAGAATATGAGAGGAACCAAACTGACGGACTAAAGTTGAACATGATAATCCTTATGAGTCCCTTCCAACACAAGATATTGTATGGTACTGTGAACTTCTAGAATATTCTTCTTTTACCTCTGTGGCAGTAAACATGTTTGCTTGCCTGGATAGCTTTTGTCAAGTCTTTGTATAGATATGCTTTCAGAGGCTCCTACTTCATATTCTCCAAAGCAAGTGAGTATGCAGCTCTACCTCTTGACCTACCTGTCTTTCCTGGGAAGTTGCCTGATCAGGTGTTGTGGATGAAACTTAAAACCGAGTCCACAGAAATTAGTTCAGTTTCAAATCTGGGACAACCAGTGTTGAGTGCAGCTTGGTCCTCTGGGGGAGTTGAGTTTTGGGGTTTGGAAATCACGTGTAGGTGGTTTTTTTTTTCCTCTTTCCTTGCATATAAAGTATTTGTTGTTTTTTGCATCGGGTGTAGTACCCTGGCTGTTTCATTAAGAGGTGTAGAGCAGGCCTGAGGTGAGCTGCACCTCTCAGTTTCCAAGAACGTGCAGCTGTGAGCACAAAATTGTCCACTGTTTGCTATGAGTGGTAAGACAACCTATGAATGATGAAAAAACCTCTCCTGATAACATCTGTGAGTATGAACGTTTGGCTGCTGGAAGCAGTTATACCATTTCAGTGTGAACTTTGCAGATGACAGTGGTCAGCAGGGGTCAATGAGGAGTGTGTTTTGCTGCTGTAGCTCTGTACAACTTCTCCACAGCAATTGAAAGCACCTGTCTCCAGGGACTGTAGTCTGGTGCTTTTCACAAGTCTTATGAATTTAAAAAGAAAATGAGAAGAAACCAAAACATAATGTGCCAAACTAGCTTTCTCAAGCAGATTTAGTTGTGTTTTGTTGCAATTGAATTCAACGTTTTGTAGGCTCATATGGATACTTGCTTCGTGTGCCAAAACGAAGGTCAAGATTAGCATTTTCAATTTGGTGAACTCTTGATTATGTGTAACTGAAGTATTTAGGGAAGAAATGTCTTCATTTAAAACACTTTCACGTGTCAGTGATTTGTTTGAGTAAGAGCAATGGAGTGAAACTAAGGAGAGGAAAAGATCACTTTGGCTGTATACCAGGGGAAAAAAAACCCAACAGCAATAGATTAGTCGAGTAGGATAGCTTCCCAAGAGGAATTGTGGTAGAAATACCTATCTTTTGGGTCCTGTAAAACTAGACTGGGCAGTGAAATTTAAATATGTTGTAAGAAATAATCTTGCATTTCTTCTCCAGGGGAATGCGTAGATGGCTCCTGTAGGGAATGGTCTAGGTTATCTAATACGGAGCGCAGTGGGCTTTCTGTATTACAGAACAATAACAGAAGCATAATGCTGAGGGATTTTTATTAGTAAGCTTGGCTGATGTAAACTAGATGGAGTTCAAGCTCTCCTGCGCACAAGGTTTTATTTCAGCTGAGGTAAAAAAATACTGTATTTTTCAAAGTCTTATGATAGGAAAGAAAATTCAGAAAAGCCTGAGAACTACATGTACTCAGCCTTACAAGTTTTACAACTAATAGTGTAATCTTTCTAATTTTGAGCCGCTGACTTCAGTATTATTGGTTGCAGCTACAACACCATGGCCATAGTGACAGGTTGGGAATTTCACACATGCTGGATTGTGTCTTGCTGGGGCCTTTCTGCTGGAACCACCTCGAGGATGTACTTTTAAATTCTGGAGTCTTAGTTGCAGCTATTTTAAGATGTCTCTGACCCCAGCTGCCTGCCTGGTCTCTGCTGGAGTTTACTGTCCTGGAGCAGGGGTGACGGGGATGTTTGTGTAGTTTCTCAGCTGTCACAGTCCAGTCCAGGGTAGTAATTTTTCTTACTGCAGAACAGTGGAGAGGGTTGTGAATTGGCTCGTGGTGTGGTTGCTGAAGCGTGTGGATTTCTCCTGGCTGGGTGGTTGCTTCCAACAGGGTTCAGGGGTAGCAAGGGCGAGATCTTAAATGCGAAAGCACATGGGAGCAACCAGAGTTTATCAATTAATTCCCAAAGCTGTTTAGGTTTGTTTAGACTTGGTTTGCTATTGTGTGAATCCAGAGTAAATGTATATTTTAATAAGCACGTTTTAATATTGTGTTTTTTGGGGGGGAACCCCAAAATACTCTTTCTTCTAGCTTTATAGACCTCTCGCTTCAGTGTCATGGGATTTTCTTGTGTGTAGCCCAACTGCTATTCCCTTCTGCTTGCCTTGAAAAGGAAACATTTTTGATGTTAGAAGTACTACAAATAATGTTAAATGTAGTATATTCTCAACCCATAGTTTTTCTAGCTTAGTGGGGTGGGTATATATGACTGCAGTTGTTTTGAGTATTAGTAGTACTGCTCACTCAATTGTTGCAGTGATAGATAGGGATTAAATTCAATAAATACTGAACACTATTTAAATTCTCTAGGTATATCTTGATTCTGTTTTCAGAGAAGCAGATGATACTGAATAAATTGGAAAACTGCCTAAGCTTAATAGACCTTTCAAATGTCTGTTATTGTGTTGTGTATCATCCAGCAGAAAATTTAGTTTAATAGTTAGCTATATAGGAAATAAGCAGCAATTCTTTCAAAAAGATCAATTGTGAAGAGATGCAAATCCTGCTAATTAAGAAACAATCCTATCTTTTTAGAAGTTTATATTTTTTTTTCTACTGGTAACGTCATATGAATTTTTGTAAGCATAATCAGCTTATAGGAAAAACTCTTACACAGAAGGAATGGTAGATTTCTCTCTTCAGCTGGATTTTTTTTATTAGATTTATTGAGTAAGATAAAGTCTCTTGTGCTGGTTTGAGCAGTGTTCAGGCCAATTTAATCAGCCACGGGATTTTCATGCTCCTGGATAAGCATGACCCAGGTGATGGGTGGCTGTTAACACAAGTCCTTCTGTGACCAAGGAGAAAGGGGCATGGCTTGCTTGGCTCTTCAACAGCTTGGCCTTCCAAAGTTGATGCTGCCTAGAACTGCACAAGTTAACTGGAGCATTGCTTTGGGTGGGTGTGTGTGCGAGAAAGTAGCTTGGTCTTGGTTTTTAAAATATCTTCAGATTTAATCGTTTTGATCTGGTTTGTTTCTTCCACAATTAGCTTTGTATCTGCCTTCTCTATCACGTACTGATAAGATAGTGAACCTTAAAGCAATTCAGTAAGAATTTTCCTAAGAATTTGCTGCCTCAGTAATTTAATAAACAAAACTGGTTTCTTGAATAACAAATACTGATAGATAGCATTATATGTAATAGAATATACTTTGTAATATATAATATAATACTTTATTCACTGGTAATTGTTTAATGAGAGGAAATGAAATCATTATTTCTAGCTAGAACATGTTTATTTTGAATTGGTTTTTGGAAACTGACTATTGAATGGAAGGCTTATTTTCTGTAGGTTTTTTTTTTAAACTCAGTTTTGGCTGCACAATTAAGACAAACAATCTGCTTTCTGAATTATGGATTTACTAGGAATAAGAAGTTGGAGGAACATTTGGCAGTTAACCTTCAGAAGGTGATCTTTTATTTCAGCCAGTAATGAAATATCAGTATTTCCAAAGGAAGAAAAAAAAAATCATAACAGCTTTGTATTTCTTGAAATATTGAGCTGTGTTCAGGGAAAAACTGTCACTATTCAATTGTAATATGCAGTACTGCATGTGGGATTTATTGCCATGGTCATTTATTAGGCTCTCTTTAGAGACTGCTAAATGATAATATCTGTCTCATGTTCTGAGACCGTAAGTTACTCTCACCCTCACAATTAGCTGTTGAAGTAGTCTATTCGTTAGAGATGTTTGTTTCAGGCAGGAGGAGGTCTGAAGCCTCTTTCTGGGCATTATAGAGCCTCTGTGCCATCATGGGTTGGAAGTGCACCATGGCATTGCTGTTAAATATTGCTTTGGTACTTAGTTTCTGGAGAGGACATGAGAATAAGCCCACACTGTGCCAGACTCACTCCTGTTCAGTTGTATCACGTCATGAGGTGTTGGAAGTCCTATGCTGTGCTACTATCTATCCAGCCTGGGAGGGAAACACTTCAGTTGTGGAGGCTTAAGCTTTCACAAGAAGGGAGAGCAGAGAGAGAGAGAGAGAGAGCAGGAACTGATACCAATTTCACAAAGCACTTTCCTGCTTGCTTTTGAGGGAGCAGGACAAGCGCTTGGTCAACTGCTCTGCAGGTTGAGTTCTGGCAGGCTGCGTTTGACTTTTGGAGTGTGTTGGCTGCTCTGCAGAAGGCAGTTTATCTCCCATTTCTGTCAGTGGTTTGCTGATTCAATACTTTATTGAAATACAAAGATAAAACATTGCTATGATGACTGCTTAACATTTACTCTTGCTTGCATGCACCTGTTACGCTATTGCTGCTCTGAAAGGACTGTTAGGATATAGTTGTTACATGGAGATTCTGCTCTTAGGCACAAGAGCTGGCAAAAGATAATGTTAACACTTAGGGCAATTTTTCAGTAGGTTTATGAAGTGTTTTGTGAGTTTATTATTGGGGAAGTAGAAAATTCCTTTTGTGTACTCCTTTGGGTACTTTCTTAATGAGCCAGTCATGTTTTTCAGTGAAAAACTAAAGATGATTTCAATGCCAAATGCCAGAGACTGGGAATGTATTCTTGTTCAGCTCTTAAGAGGTTGAAAAGTAACTTTATTTAGAATAGTGTTGATAAAAGAACTTGTAAGTCAGGAAAATAGTGAACTGACACAGCTTTTGATGAAATTTAGTGGAAATATGTTTTATGGAGGGTAGCCCATGCTTTCTTTACAATCCATGTGCAGGTGATTAATTAGAGAGAACCTTGAGTTTTAATGCATGTGTTTGTTTGACTAGAGAAGTACTTCAGTTGATTGCTAAATAAAATGGGCTTTGAGAAATCAAGGTTTGTTGGTTTGGGTTTTTTTTTTTTTTCATGTTATCTCTACCTGCTTGCCCACTACTGGTCTGTAGTAGTGGAGGTCTCCTTAAATATTCTGATTTAGCTGGGCTGTTTGACAGAGTGATTAGCAGGTAAAACAAAGTGTGCCTTGAAACAGTGGCCTGTCATGTCTGGGGTCTGGAAGTACAGGTTAAGTAAAAAAACTTAGCTTTTCTTTCTGCTTTTGTAGTAGACAATGAAAGCAAACTTTCAGTGCAGAATCATCACTGACTGCTGCACCCGGTTCAGTGTGGGTTATAACTTCATTAAAAAAAACCCAACCAAACAACAAAGGTACTTGACACACTTCAAAAATAACTTTGGAAGCCAGAAACAACTTCTTGCACTTGTTTCAATGTTTCCAGTGAATGTTTCCTGTGATAGTCAGAGACTTCTGCCTGGCGAAGTGGTCACACTGGCTGGTTTGCTAAGCCGTGTCCAGACAGGCGCGGCATTGCCTGAAAGCTCTCAGAGGTATTACCTGATAATGGCCTGTCACCTCCGATGCTTTGTTCCTGATAGCCTGCAGAGGAATAAACGCATGTTCTAGCATGAAAATTGTCCTTCTAAGTTGTTTCACTCTGCAGATAACAGGCTTGTCCACCTGCACTTCATTGATGTAATTCCACCCAGTCATTCTGGGACTGGTTTTGTGAACTGCAGCTCACTCTGTTCATGGCCCTTTGATCTCATTGGCTCTGATGAGGGTTTGGTGCTTGAAAAAACCTTTTTATTGGAGCTCATGATAGTGGCTAATCAGTGATTCATAAACACTTTCATCAAGGTAGTGTTTAAGTCTTCTGCCCAAGCACAGTACAGTATGTAGAACCAAATGGTAGGTGCTTCCTCTCTGCCTTGCCCTAATGGCCATTGCTGGCCTCATGGAGCAGGTGAGGCATGCGGTGGCCCACCCAGTCCATCTGGGTGTTAACCCAGAGGCTGAAAAATTCTGTCCTTCCCTGAACTTCTCTCTACCGCAGGATAACATTTTGGAAGCTTATGTTCTCTTTTGCCTTGTAGTTTTGTTACATATCCCCCTGTCTACACACAAATCTGGATGAATGGATTAAGTAAAGTGAGAGGCAGATCAGCAGCACCGCTAAACTCTTTCACTGCTGTTTGCTGGCAGTCTTTAGATATGTCTTAAAAAAGCATCTGATTCTCCATTGTTAGGTTTGCTGTTGGTTGGTTTCTTGTTTTTTAAAATTATGCATCCAGGCATATTAAAAAAAAGAGCCTGCTCGTCAACACAGGCTCCCAGTATGATATCAGACTGTTCAAAGCTTTTGCTTACTTCCAGTTTTCTCAATCTAAAAATCCAATTGGCTTAGTAAATCCATAGAAAATAGACGAGATACAAATTTAGTCCTCAAGAGCTTGTGAAAATAAGTTATCTGATCCTAATGCTGAAATGGGAAACTTTACAAAAAGCTGAAGCTGTTTGGAAGGATCTGAATGTTACTTATGTAAAATTGTGGCTTCTGTGGCAACCAGAAATAAATAGTAAAAGCCATGCAGCAGGTGGAAGCAGCCTCTGAAGTACAGGTACCCTGGGTAGAACAGGGACTGAAACAAGGCAGCAGATGGACCTGAAAATAATTGAAAATAACCACCTTTGCTTAGGCTTAAATTCTCAGTGAATCAAGCTGATTTAGCTGAGAGGCAGGAGGGCACAGATAATGCTGGTAGCTGGCCTAAGGTCACTGTGCACTTTCTAAAGAGGATACTATGCAGCAGTTACTTTCAGCCTTTTTCAATTTAGAGACCACATTCAGAGGGCAAGCTTGGCTCAGATTTGCCATTCCTTTGTGGTTACTAGGAGCTCACTGGTGTAATGGACTGAAAGAAATGAGGAGCAGATTAAAGCTGAGACAGTCCTGTGCGTCTCATGCAAGTGACAGAATAAGGAATGGGCTGTATTTCTTCTTGTTTCTAGTTTTGGAGAGTTGAAGAGCAAACAGGTTCAGTAAGGCAGAGGTAAGCTGTTCTAACAGTGTCAGGATATGGTTCCATATAAAATCCATTGTATATTTGGCTAACAGCTTCCTTTTTTGCCTTTGAAAAGGATTTGCTTCCAGAAATAATGGTGATATAAGTATTAGTGTTTGCTTTATGAAAGAGGGATATTCAGATCTATCCTTCCCTAGTGTTTTACTGTGGGTAGTTTGTAGAGAAAATCAAAACAAAGTGTAAACCTGCAAGCAAAACTTATGTAAACAGTTTCTGCAACGCATGTGATTCCTGCTTAAAAAGAAATGTGAGGCAAACAATTTCCATTATCTTAAATTTAGGGTGACTGCTACTAGTTTTCATTTGTGGGAAGTGCTAATTAAGTACTGAAGATTGCCATAAATAAATACAAGTTTTATTTGGAAAGAAATGTCATTTATGAGAGGCAGCTGGTCTGTGTTTGTGATTACATGTGAATGTCTTAATGATTCATATCTTGCAGGAGAGCTGTTCAATGATTTTTTTTTTTCACTTTGTCATTGTAGATCTTGGAGTACAGATCCATTAAGAAATCTGATTATATAGCATCTGCATCCTTATTTGGTAAAAACTGAGAATTAGTTTTGTGTTCAAGGTTTTATATGTGTGATGAAGTGTGATTCCCACGTCAGCCATGTCAGCAGGCTTTAATGTGTAAGCGCTAATTTGTATTGCAAGCGAGGCAGAAGCGGTACCAGAAAGGCAGGAGGAAAAACATCCACTAGGGATGACAGAGGTTTGCAGAGAATTTTTCTTCCCTTAGGAATAATGAACTTGTTCGTGTAGTGACTGAATTGCATGTGGTCTGGCAGTGTCTTCTTACCAGTGCTTGCATAAAACCTTATTTCTGTGTTGACCATCCATGAAGGAAGAGTTCCAGCATGATTACTGATGTGTAATTCTGTCTTTTGAGTAAGACAGTTAATGCTGTTCTGTCACAGGTGGAAAGACCTATATGGTAAAGCACTCAAACGTTGCAGAAAGATCGTAGATTTCTGATCTTGCTTTAGTGGTAGGAGGTGTTTAAAGGAACTTTCTCTACTAAGAGAGAAAATGTTTTGTGCCAGAAACAATTGTGACTTTCATCTGGTTGGTCAGGGTTCATTTCACTTCTTTTTAGCAACTTAATGGAGCCGCTTAAGTGAGAAGCCATGCTTCTGGCAGGAACCTGTCTAAAGATGACTGCAAATCCTGCCTAGAGGAGAGTCAGCACAGTAACCAAGAGCCACCCTCTGACAGGCCCGCCTTCTTTCATTAGCTGTGTACAAGGGCTAGTGCAAGTAGGCTGACTAATTACATGTCTGTAGCTAGATGTGATGAATCTGGGCATGTGGCTCAATTCTTCATGGGCAGGAGAAATTACAGTGCTCTGTCGGGTAATAATCCATAACAAAATTGGTTTATTTGCTATTCAAAAGTTCATCAGAGTTGGCGAGTTGACTTAAACTGTTTTTCAGCTTTGTGCTTCGATGGGGAATGAACATATGGTTGTGGTGGTCGTAGTTTTTCAGTCAAATTTGTTGGTATTAAAGATACTAGGCAGCCTTGAAAGATTTAAGAAGAAAATGCTACTTTAAATGCAAGTTTAATTCCTTACCCTCCCTTGAGAAAAAATGGGAATGTTTGAACTTATTCTGCTCCCAGGTGATTGGGTGCTCTTTCAGGACAGAATTAGGCCTGTGCAGCATTGGTACTAATAACTGCGTGCACCCAGGGCCCAAATCAAAGGAGAGAATCCTGAAGAAAGTTTTGACATGACTTGGTCAAGGAGTGGTCAAGGTAGTAATTTGCAAAGTTGATGTTGAAATAATGTCGTTAGTGTTATTGTATGATGCATAGGTCCTTGCTTTTATGAAGTATTGCAAGAGAGTTCAGCCTGCATATTTCAAGTGCAAGTGGTCATTAATGTGTGACACCCAGCTTGTCTAATGCCAAAGGCATTGTCCTCTTTTCAAGTTCAATTTTCAGATGCAGCATTTAGTAAGCAGTGATGTGGATATAAAAAATATAGATTTTTGTCATTATATTTTTCCACACTTAAAAAAAAGTGAACAAAACATATGAATTACTTCTTTTAGGAGAATTACTGAAGTTTGGATTGCTATCTTGATACTCTAAACCTGCAATAAGTGGCAATGTCAAGGGTTCCCACCCCACCTCCTCCTGGGGAGATGTCCAGTGGACCTGTGGCTGAAAGCTGGTGTTACACACAGGTAATTTAAATCAATTCCAGTGGCTTTATTTTCTATTGTATTTAAGAACAAATCCTAAAAATATTGAGCTGTGCTGACAGTCTAACTAGTTCTCATAGTTAATGCTCGATATACAAGTTAAATTTTATTGAAACTTTCTACATCTTTTGTTCAGGTTAAAGTAGTAAAATTTTCCTACATGTGGACCATTAATAACTTCAGTTTTTGCCGAGAAGAAATGGGTGAAGTTTTAAAGAGTTCTACCTTTTCATCAGGGCCAAATGACAAAATGAAGTGGTAAGGTCTAGCAGCTGCTTCTTTTGTTTTGTTTGTTTGGTGGTTGTTTTTTTTTGTACTATTCACAAGTTTCAAAGTTAAATTGCAAATATACATTAAAACTTGAACATCTATTGAGGTTTTACAGTTTTATAGGAACGGATTGATTCTGATTTCAAAATTTGAACAGTCATAACGAAAGCATTTGTTTTGGTAGCATGTATCATTGTATCTTATAAAAATAATTTTGAATTTTTCCTGGGTATGATTTAAAAATGTACAATTTTTGCATTTCTTTCAGGTGCCTGAGAGTGAATCCAAAGGGATTAGATGATGAAAGCAAAGACTACCTGTCATTATATTTGCTTTTAGTCAGTTGTCCAAAAAGCGAAGTCAGAGCAAAGTTCAAATTTTCCCTGCTAAATGCTAAAAGAGAAGAAACAAAAGCAATGGGTAAGGCAATCCTAATGTATTGCACGTGGATTTGTTAGAACATCCCAAGGAAGACCAGTGTTGTAATTTTCTTCTGTTGAGAACAGAATTTAATATTGAGATAAACTTTAAAATACCTTTTAATACCTATTTAGAAACTTGTTGATGTTTCACACATTTCTGATCACCGAACTGTGTCATTTCTGTCCTAGGCAGTATAAATTACAGCATGTTACAAACTGCAGTTGTTCAAGATTCTTGTCACTTAGCTTTTCTAGCAGATTATTTTTGCTTCCTGTGAGTAGAGGTTTATTTGCTTGTTTCTAGGTGCAGTGGTAGCAAGCGTTTGATTTCCGTAGTTAATTAGGATAAGCGTGCATGGTGGTTAAGACACTCCTTTATAATGTTTTGGTCCGTTTCATCTGATTTACACTGTAATAAAGTTTAAAAATGTGAGCCATGTACCCAAGGAATTAGAAGACTTTGAAATGATGATTTAATGCCTTCTTGGTATGAAAAATGTGTGGATGTTAATTTCAAAATTTATAAGTACCACCTTCATTGGAAATGCTTTTTGGGAAAGCTGGAATCCTCATGAAAATGTGTACTTTAATGCTTATCTGCACTGAGTTTGTGCTGTTGCTGGTCCCTTATATGAAGATTCTGTCTACTTTTCTTCCCTCCTCCTACTCTAGGGCTTAGAAATCTTGCAGAGTCTGTTCTGTTGCAGGTTCTGAATTTCTTAGAAAAATGTATAGTTCTCCAGTACTTCTTCCAAAAGGTCAGGCTACTTTCTCCTTATGTAACAAGACCTGCTTGTAGTCTTTAAAGTAAATCCACAAAACTGAGTTCAAATCTAAAAATTAAATGGTTTGACATTTTGGAAGGAAAGTGAGTGTGTATATTTCACTCCATTTATCCTCTTCCACTGATGGAGTTGGCTGCTTTAATCCCTGCAAGTCTCATGGTTCGAGAACTTACATGAACAAAGCTGCACTTTTCTACATTTGGTGGATCATGGCTTTTGACTTCAGACAGTCTTCCAGTCCAGTAGCATTTTGATGTCTGTAATGAAATGAAGCTGCGGTGTATGCGTCAAAAAATGTTTTGAGGTAAAAGTCTGCGCTGAGGTTGCAAGGGATCTCTGGAGCTTGTCTCATCCAACCCCTCTGCTGAAAGTAGGGTCAGTGAGAGGACTTCGCTTGAGACCTGTTGTGCTTTGAATATCACAGTTTATCTGGGCAGCCTGTTCTAGATGCTGCTGGCCCTTTTACCCTTAGGGTTTTGTTGCTGGCTTTCCTTCAGTTTTTGTCCGCCAGGACCTGAATTACCAGTCACCCATTTTCTCCTGATCAGAAGGTCTGCAGCAGACACTGAGCACAGCATTGCTGACAGCAGCCTGCCCTCTAATCCTGACCTATAAACCTTCAGCTGGTTCACTGTTTATTGCAAGGCAGAGCACTGTGTGTTCCTGCTGGTCTTGCGTAAAGGGTATAGCTCCCTTGCCTTGCCCCTAAAGCGTCTGTACCCTTCCCCTGCAGCACCCCAGTCACGTGAGCTATCCCGCTGTGTCTCTGAGGCCAAGGAGATGGTAGCCCTGCAGCTGCATACAGATTTCTATTTCCTCCTGTTTCTTCCTTATGCTCTGTGCATAAGTTTGTAAGCACTTCAGAATGGTACTCGGTTGTGGTGATTTCCCAGTAAATCTGAGAGCTTTTTTTGTAATGCTGCCCAAAATGAGGGACATCAGTGTAGGACAGAGGGATTTTGAGAATCTGAAGATTATTTGCCAGCTGCTGCTTTAAATGCTAAAAATCACAAGGTGCTAAACCAAAAAATCCTCTGAATAGATGTATCTTCACTTTCTGTGGTAGTAGCTGTCCTGTATTTGGCACTACAGGAATTCTAAACATTTTCATTTTGGGACACTACCAACAGAAATCTTATTCCTTGGACTTTACAGCCATTTCCCATCTGCTTCTGGAGATGCTCTGTTTTTATTTATACATTATAATGATGCCAAGCTTCAAATATCCTTTGTAAATTGATAATTCGTGCATAGACTGCTGCTTTGAATGATGAAGCTGTGTATAAAATAGTTAACAAACTAACATTAAAAGTTTATTAGAAAGAAGAAAAATACATTTACAGTTTTATGCCACTTTATTTTTGTGAGGATTTTATACTTAAATTGCTACTGATCACCTAACAGTTAGCTTTAGTTCTTGGTGATAACACTAAAATCAGTGTGGGCAGAATAAAGGTATGGGCTGAATCTAGAGAGGAAGTTTTGGAAACTCTCCTTGAATGTGATTTTCTGATTTTTTTTCATTTAATTTCATGAGGCTTGAGTTTTTGGCAAGTTGGTAAAACTGAAAATAGATACCAAAACATCAAAACAATATTAAATGGCAATTTTTCTTCCTCGGTGTACAGATTTAAACAGTATGCTACATTTGTTCTGTCACCCTCAAAGCCCATGCTGTGCTTCAGTAAGTGCCTCTACCTTTGCTTCAGTGATAAGGGTTTTGTTTTGTTTGAAAATGTGAGTGTGACAATGTGACAGGGGTGGAGATACTTCCTGCATTGGCAGTCCCTGGGTTCTTCTTTGTATTCACAGCATACAATCAAAACCTGTATGATATATTTTGCTTGAGGTAATTCTAGTGAAAAAGTGTCGTGAATAGCCTTTCTCCATGGCAGTGAGGACAAAGTATTATAAGTGTATGTTCATATGCAGTGTGTTACATGGTCAAGTCTGTTTCAGTGATGCCACCAAACTAATTAGTGTAGAGAATGCTGACTTTCCTGTGATTATTTGGATGCTGTAGAAGAAATGGTATTTCAACAGATTTTGTCCTGAAAAATACTTTGCTTTTGTAAAAAGCTTGTGACTTAAACTTCTGAATTGCTCTCTGGAGGCTAAAGTATCTGTACCTTAAATGAAACGGTGACATGTTTCTTGCCCGGCTTTATTGGAATGAAAGGAAAGTTATGTCTTATAAAACTCTTCTTGAGGGTTTTTTTCCCCCCTCCTCTGGTATTATTTCAGAAGTATTCTTGCTGACTTCATTTCAAACGGCCTTTCTAAATGTAATAAAGAAGATGGTTATTCTACGTATATTCTCAAAGCCATTCAAACAACCTCATTCCCCATTCCCATTTTTGAGTTCTGTGTAAAAGGCACATTGTGCTCTTACCTGTGGTTCAGTTTGTGACACAAGTGGCCACCCTACAGTGAACATGCCATGTAAAATAACTAATATTACCGAAGTACATATATTTGCACTAATACGACCTTGGGGACTGTTTTGTGAGCTGTGAACACTAGAACTGGAAAAAAGCATTGTGTGATCACAGCAATTTGATGGATTTTAAAGAAAAATTTTGTAACTATGGCTATAAGGTAAATATAAATAATATCTTTTTCTGACCAAAGAAATAATTTGTTGCTCAAAAGCTTTTATTTCTCGTTTGCCTTTTTAATGCTTTTACTGTATTTCAACATAATTTCAACCTGTGAAACTAGATCTTTGTTTTCAGGAAGAAGGCCAAACAGATTGTTATGACTACTGCAGCAGTGTTGTCAAAATGCATTTGTGATGACAAATTCATTGTAATGGTACTTCCCTGTGAACAGTTTCTGTTTTGACACATCATCATTCTCAAACATTAACTGAAAAAACTCTTGTTTTATGGTGCCTAAAGATAACATCAAAGAAGATGATATAGTTTGGATGGCAAATTGTGCTCTACTAAGTTCTGTGAAGTGTTCTAGAAAATAATTCTGTAACAACATTAAAAAAAATTTTAATCAGTTGTGGACTTCTTAAAAATTTGACATTCGTGATCCAAATATGTTAAATTGATTCATTTTTGGATTAACACTTAGCCTTAATGTAGAATTTTTAGGTGTTATTTGTTAATGTTCTTCTAACTGTCTTTATTTGTACATAAATGTGTTTTATCAGAAAGCCAAAGAGCGTATCGATTTGTGCAAGGCAAGGACTGGGGTTTTAAGAAATTTATCCGAAGAGACTTTTTACTAGATGAAGCTAATGGTCTTCTACCCGATGACAAGCTTACATTATTTTGTGAGGTGAGTATAGGTTCTTAAGTGGTAAGCTCTTAAAGGAAATGTTTTCTGCTCTAATAGAGGTTTATGTTGATTTATGAAGTAGTATGTGATAAAAGTTGTTGTCTTCTGTAAACTATAAATGTAGTAAGATACACATGTACTTCCTTCTTTGTGCTGTATTTTGTTTTCTTTTTTGATATACGTATACTGTAGTGTAGAGTAAGTCTGAATTGATTGCTTGTAAACTGTTGGGCTTCTCCATGAATCTGCCATGGCTACATTAGAGTTGACTATAGAATTGCTTATGCAAAAGGTGACTGATGTATAATCTCTGCAGAAGTGCTATTTTATCGAAGTCACTTTTCTTGAAAGAAGTTGTATTTAGAATCATAGGATTGTTTTTTGCTGAATAAGCAGAAGGACATGTCTGCGTGCTGGTTCGCATTATAAAAAAACCCCAAACAAGTGATTGTCAGAATCTGTTCCTGTAATAATATAATTGATTGCTTTAGCCAATGAATAGGTCTTTCAAGTAAATGAAATACTTTGTTTGTAGTTATTGTTAGATTTTGTTTTCTGAACAAGTGCAAGTATCCTGTAGAAGGACTGCTTAATACTGAGAATTAATAGAAAGCTATCGTCTGAATTTAATTTCATGGTATATTATGGGTCACTTTTATAATGTCAGTTATGTTGGTAACCTAAATTGTCGTATTAAAATTCGGTGAAATGCTTACTCAGTGTTAAAATGGAAACTAGAGAAACTTACAGTGTAAGTATGATGTACATTAAATATACGATGGGCAGTTATCTTTGCTGCCATACAGTGATTAGTGGCTTAGGAGGATGATAGATGCTCTAACTGCTAATAAGTTTGCTTTGATCAGTGTATTTACAGGAAATGTGTAAAATTGTCTTGGCAAGATTACAATTTAATTATATGTCATTATGCTGTGTAGGAAGAATAATTGAAATGTGGCCCCTGAGACTAGATATTGCAAATATAGTGCATCTTATTTTCACTTAGACAAGTTAAATTAGCTGCATGATAAATTTGTTATGAGTACAATTATTTGGGTGATAAAAGCAGATGCAACAAGTGTTTTATGGTTCTCTAAAGATACTTTTGAGTATTCTCTCATTTTAAGTTTTCCTGGTAATGAATGCTTTGATGTAAATTAACAGCTTTTAAGTAGTATTTGGTTTTGAAAATAGGTCACTATCTAATTTTAAAGATGCAATTTGTTTGAAAAAATAAATTGAAGTAATACTGAATTTTCCAGGGAGAAATAAAGTTATTTTAATTTTGATTCTAATGTTGAAATTTAACTGTTTCCCTACAAAACTTCTCCATGTTTTAATGTGAGTGGCTTTGTGAAGTGTTTGACCTACCCTGGTTATAAATGCTGAAGGAAATACAGCATTTTGTTGTTCACAGTGAGCATTTTAAAACAAATTCTGGCCTGTTTCAGGCTAGAGCAAAACAATTAGAAATTCAATTAATTTTAGAATTTGTGTATTCTGATGTGTTGTTCCAACTCTTCAGCTGTGATTAGAAATAACAAGTGTTGTTTGAAGGAGCTGTTTCTTTAGACAAGTCTACTTAGCCTTCCTACTTGTATCCTAAATCAGTTGGAAGACTGACCTCTCCTTAAAACTAAATTGCACTTGGCTTGATAAAACTTACCAGGTACAGCAGGTATTTAGTAAAGGTCACAGAGCACCAACTCTGTTGGTTCTTTTCTCCCTGTTGAGTTGCAGAAGGATTATTTGGTATTCCGTGGCAGCAAAGATATTCCTTCTGTATTGCTGAAAGCTTGTAAGATCAGTTGGATGTGTTCTTGCATCAGTAACTGAAGTGTTGTTAGGTTAAATACTTTGCAAAATTTGGTATTGCCACTGTCAAAGGACCTATTGATTAAATACAACTTCATAATGTCTTTTTTTAAGCAAACTGGTCTCTTTCACAGAGTTCTCACTTTTCATATAAAATGAAATTACTGAAGGCTTGCAAGTATTTTCATTTACTAATAAAACAGTAGATTCTCTGCATGGGTGTTTTTCCTAGTGAGTGCTTTCACAGATCTCTTACCTAGCTTAGATTGACAGCAGTAGAGTATCACATTGTTTACTGTTCAAAACGAAAAAAATTGTTACCCATGTTTGCTGTCATCACATACAGAACTTGTTCAAGTCCTAGTTCATACATTCCTATATACCCTTACACGTGAGGCTATGCCACATAAACAGAACCTGTGCCCCTAAAGTATGTGTGCCTCACAAAAGCTGCGTGCTGCATAGCTTCCTAAGAAGTAAAGTAAATCAGACCTTCTGGAGTTCCTGGAAATGCTGGCTAGATTGGTACTGCTCATTAAGAAAATTTGCTTGCTATTCTTTGTAACATCTTCTCATCATTGTGTAGATTAGTGGTGAAATACCTTCACTCTTCTGAGTGGTTAACTTGGTTGGATTTCAGCTTGATTTAGAATCATAGAATCACTAGGTTGGGAAGGACCCACTGGATCATCGAGTCCAACCATTCCTAACAATCCCTAAGCACCTCATCCACCCATCCCTTAAACAACTCTGGGCAGCCTCTGCCAGTGCCCAATGACCCTTTCTGTGAAAAAATTTTTCGTGATGTCCAGCCTGAACCTCCCCTGGCGGAGCTTGAGGCCATTCCCCCTTGTCCTGTCCCCTGTCACTTGGGAGAAGAGCCCAGCTCCCTCCTCTCCACAACCTCCTTTCAGGTAGTTGTAGAGAGTAAAAAGGTCTCTCCTCAGCCTCGTCTGCTCCAGGCTAAACAACCCCAGCTCTCTCAGCCGCTCCTCGTCAGACTTGTTCTCCAGCCCCTCACCAGCTTCGTTGTTCTTCTCTGGACACGCTCCAGAGTCTCAACATCCTTCTTGTGGTGAGGGTCCCAGAACTGAACACAGCGCTCAAGGGTGCGGTCTCACCAGTGCCAAGTACAGAGGGAGAATAACCTCCCTGGACCTGCTGGTCACACTGTTTCTGATCCAAGCCAAGATGCCATTGGCCTTCTTGGCCCCCTGGGCACACTGCTGGCTCATGTTCAGTCGGCTGTCAACCAACACCCCCAGGTCCTTCTCCTCTGTGCAGCTTTCTAGCCAGACTTCCCCCAGTCTGTAGCACTGCATGGGGTTGTTGTGCCCCAAGTGCAGGACCCGGCATTTGGCCTTGTTAAACCTCATGCCATTGGTCTCAGCCCAGTGATCCAGCTTGTTCAGATCCCTAGATTTAAATTCTTTTAAAATTTAAATAAATTTTAAAGGAGAATGCACTTGCTTTGAAACATATCATCTGGACAAGCGAGATATGAAATACCAGACCCCTGTCAGTGTTTGTATTTTAGTCTTTAAAAGTTACTATCCACATGCTTGGGTTACATCTTAAAAGGATGGCTCATAGCCAGTTGTGTTGCACAGCTATCAATGTATACTAGAAATGATGAACATCAGAAATCAGTTGAAGTACACGTAAAGAACGTGTAGTTGACCTTCTAAGCGGTCTCTAGCTAACAAGAGGATGCTCTGTGGACAGCTCGGACAGTGAACTTTGACTCAAGTCTCTGGAGAAGCAGAACTCTCCTTTGGCAACAGAAGACTCACTTTGCTAAGCAAAAACTCTGTGTGTGTGTTTATGTCTCCTCAAGTCACTCCGTGTTCGTGAAAACTGTGAAATAGAGTACACAATAGCTGTATAGATTGTTTTCAGTGTTGTGAATGTGCAGCCTTACTGTGAAAGTAGAATTTCACAGTGCTTTGGGGTAATTTTTTTTTCCTTTTAAAAGGAGGGGAGAATATAAAGGAATTTTTTATAATCACAAGGGGGTATGGGATGAAACAGGGAATTAGGCAGTGATTCAAATCCCCAAGCTGCTGCCTTAATTGGATCATCTTCCTCTTCTGATGTGGAGTTGGTTTGCAGTGCTCCAACTTTCTGTGAAGCTTAGCTGTGCTATTTTTGTTTTATGCCCGATTTGTTCCAGATGTTGTTCCTCTAGAAATCAAACAAAGCACTGATCTTGACAATATCAGCATTTTCTCTTAATATATTATTCTAATTTTCTGGAAGTGATCAAAATCTTGTCATGTGGCTCTCTTCTTTACAAGGATCTTGGGGGTAGCCAAAGTAAAACCTGCTGAGCTCTTCTGTTTTGTAAACATACTGATCAAAAGGACCTAGAATGTAAAGATAACTGAAAAAATCAAGAATACTGCTGTCCTGTTTACTACTTACATAAAAGATGTAAACATGGGGAATAATGGCAATATATTCACTTGAGATGCACATATTTCACAGTTTTCCTAATTCTTATAAAAAAATTACATCCTGTGAGCATGCATTGAATTATGGAAATTCCCTACTGCATCTTGTATTTTATGGACTTGTAGTTCTAAAACAATGGCTTTTAGTATTGTGTGGAAGGCACAGTAAAATGAAATAATGAAAGGGGTATGTTGCTTGCACTCAGTTTGTGTTATCTCATTGCAAGTTAAGTAGGACCTTACTGTAACTAAACTTAAAAATATCACACTGTTAAAATTTTCTGTGGATTATTCTGATGGAACTTTTATGTGACTTTGTGATCAGGAAAATGCATACAATATAAAAATCTATACATATTTATCTTAAATGTCTGAAGAATGTTGAACTGTTAATTTATCTCTGAAATAGCATTAACTTTTATTTTTTGATTCCTCTGGTATCCTAAGAAACTTATCTGTCCTTGACTTATTTACTTCAGCATTTCTTTTAGGTGACGTGGTATTGTGCTCTTTGTTTTTATTTTGATTGGATAAATAAACAGTGTTAAGAGTCTCTCAGTAAAGTTCTATTTCTTGTATGTTATTTAGGTAAACTGTAAAGCATTAGTTTATGGTTCTGTCCTAATGCCAGAAACACCACTGTTTTTGCTTTGCAATTGCTGATCTAGGTACTGTAATTTAATTATTATTGGCATTCAGTTATGAAGGAGTTGTCTTGCTGTGATTTTCTGTTAGGTAAGCGTGGTCCAAGACTCAGTAAATATATCAGGACAGTCTAATACAAACACTTTGAAGGTACCTGAATGTCGACTAGCAGAAGATTTAGGGAATCTCTGGGAAACAACAAGATTTACAGATTGCAGTTTTTATGTAGGAGGACACGAATTCAAAGCTCATAAATCTGTCCTTGCAGGTACTTTCTACTTTTGTATTGATACTATTTTGTAATTAAAATTGCTAAGAGTTAAAAATTTGATTATATTTAATATTTACTGTTCTCGCTACAGCACGGTCTCCAGTTTTTAATGCGATGTTTGAACATGAAATGGAGGAAAGCAAAAAGGTAAGCCTGGCTGAAAACTGTGCATGTAAATATTTTTACCTTTTGAAAAAGGGAAAAGTTGCAGAAAGCCTCAAGTATTGCAGATTGAGGAAGACAAATACTGCACTATGCTGTACGAGTGGAGGAGGTACTGCTCCTGAGCACTTTCTTGATGAATTCTGTGGGAACTTTTGCATAGACAGGGCAGATAGGACTGACTGCGGAGAAGTTCTGGAGGATTTGTTCTTTTGAGTCCTTTTATCTGCCCTAGATTGGGTTTTTTTTTAATGTTAGCTATTGATGTAATTGACCTAGTAATCTCTGCCCCGTTTGCTTTAGTATGTACCTTCACATAAGCCGATTGACTTGACTGAGGTTCGGCTATAGAGTATTAAAATATTTTATATGGTAGCTAGGACACAAACAAACAACAGGTGAGTTATGACTCCAATTAAGTGCTGAGGCAGTGAAACTCTCCATTTCGTTCAGTTTCTACGGGCACTTGACCTGTGTAAGTGTTTTGGATGGGTAGTCAACTTAATCGGCAGAGAATTACTTCTGCTCTTACGCACTTGCTATCTCCCACAGCCAGAAGTTTGTGTCTTTAATGAAGAATATCTAAAATGGGTTGGTTGTAGGGCAGAATCCATGAAAAGCCAAGGAGCAGATAGAGGATTGTAATAGAAGATCATCGCTTAGTCTTGGGGGCTGCAGTGATGCCACTCGTGTGGCCAAATATGTAACTTGAATATGGTGCTGTAATACAGTAGAGTTTCACAAACATGGCATTTTTCTTCCTTTGTTTCTCCAAGCTGGAAACTTTCATGGGTAGAATTGGAATACTGGAAGCATGTTATTGGGATTTCTGGACTGAAAGAAACCCAGGCATGTCCCAACTTTCAGTAATGTGCGCTGCCAGGGCTCTTCACCTTTATGTTAGCAGTAAATCTCCGGTGCAGACCTACTCCAAAGTATATCTGTATGTGTTACAGTGGATAGGAACCCGGCACGCACATCTCATGTTGATAGCTTGTGATTTATGTACCCTGTTCAAAAATCTGGTGACTTATTCTACATCTTTGACTTAATTTCCCACTATAGGTGGCACTAGTAGAAGATGGGATCAAGCATGCAGTACCACAGTTTTATTAGGACAGCATTCAGCTGTGTGATGTCAATCAGATGTGCTGCTTTGTTTGCTTTTTGGATTCAGAAATCAAAACGTAGTCTGTGTTGACACAGCTGAAGTTGAGCCAAAAATGGCTTACTTTGTTCTGTCTGCTTCTCAGACTTCTGGTATTCCAAGCATATCATTGTTGGATGGGAAACTCAGCAGCACTTTTCTGTATTTCTGAAGTATTTCTGAAGCTATTTCTTGATTTTTATGTATAGCCTGTGCAATCGAGTCCAGAATTAGACATTTCTAGGAAAAAGTTGCAATTACTTTTTATTGTCTAAGTTTTCCCAGCTGATTTCTACCTGACTTTAAGAGCTACTGATTTTGATTTGGTTACTTTCTGCTTAATATTGTTAAATGTTAAGTTAAATTTGTAAAAAATTTTGTATGATGGATGACAAATGGAAGCTTGTAGCATGCATGCAGATATTTGATATGTTCATTTTAAAATAGTGTCTAAATTTCAGAGGCTTTTATTGATTCTTCTTTTTTACCAGAATCGTGTAGAAATAAATGATGTAGACCCTGAAGTTTTTAAAGAAATGATGAGATTCATTTACACAGGAAAAGCACCAAATCTTGAAAAAATGGCTGACAACTTGTTGGCAGCTGCAGACAAAGTAAGTAATTGACTCCTAAGTTCTCAGACCTGATGTTTACTTGTGGAATGTTCTCCTAAAAAAGAAATCTGAACATATTTCTTCGTATTGATACATATTTTCATCTTTTTAAAAGATGGGAAGCAGATCTCATCAGAAATGGAGAAGGTGGGGAAGAATAGACTTCTCTTTAGCAGTAGAAGTCTGATAAATCTTTCTTGATAAGAAGTGTTTCAGAAATTAATTATATTTGCTATCCAAATTATCTTAGACACTGGGAGCCATTTATATGATTTGGAAAACAATTCTTGAATAAAATCTATCCTAGATATTTTTATTGTTGAAGAGAATTTGTACAAGTGTTTGAGTTCGTTGTCCTCCCTAAAGTACTGCTAGTTCAGAACTTTCTTTTTTTTTTTTTCCTTCCCTACAAACTTATTAGTTCTAATCATTCACCTTTTCTGTCTTGGGATCGTTTATCTATTTAAATTGTCAGTCTGTGAAATACTTTTCTACTATGGCTTTTGAGACGAGGGGACTTAATCTCACGTTAATTGCTGTGCTGTATTATTCCCTTTCATAGAGTGATTTACGGTTTTCTAACTTTTTAAAACCTCGACCCAATATCTTGGTTTTTTATTCACTGCTTTACAGCTTGAGTTGAAATTTTAGTTAGCTGTCCTCAGAGGACATAGCTTTCTTTTCCAGGAGAGGCATAAATAGTTTAGAATTGAGAAAATACTCACTTTAGTGTGTGTACTATGAAACTTTTTCACTGTCAGCAGTGGCAATTTAATAAACTACATTTTCAACGTCTGAATTGGTTGTGCAATCATATCCATAAAACAGTAGTGCTGAATCTTCCTGTTCTCGTAATCAATCCTATCATAATAATATAAGTAATTACTTTCAAGAAACAACTTTTTTTTTCTTGCAACTGAAGTGGTTTATTTTCCCCAAGATCTCTTGACCTGGCACTGTCCCCAGCTTTAGTGACTTACCAGTCTTATTTTTTTCACATCTCATTACCAGCATCTCATCTTCTATAACTGATTGTGTTTTGTCAAGTTTCAGTATATCCAAGCAGGAAGCTGAAATGGTGTTACTTTTATGAATGCTGGCCTTTATTTAAGGCATCATTGATAAATGTGGAGAATATTATGTGGAACAGTTTGGGTTTTTTATGATTGTCTGCAAAAGGAGGCAATAAAAACGAGGAGTAGCAGATTCCTATAGTTTTTTTTTTTGTAACAGTTCTGAACTTATAGAAACTTTCTGCTATTTCTTCTAGATGTAAAATAATTAAAAACTAATATTCTGCATATTACCAAAGACATTACACAGCTGTTTTACCTACTAGGTACAGATCTGTTGTAATGGTTATTTATTTAATTAAAGTGCAGGTATCCTGAGGAGTAAAATAAAAAAAATTGGAAATAAAAATGCATAGGTTTAGAAACATAGAATTTAGCCTAATAATTTGACTTTTCGTCAGTGCTGTTTGCTCATAAACCAGTTGCTAATACAAAGGTATGAATTGCTGCTTGAGTATATGCCACTTACTCATACAAAATTCTTAGACTTGAAAACTCTCTCCGAAAGGCGCTAAACTAAATGGGATGGGTAAAATTTCAGTAGAAAAGTTACAGCTCAATGAAACCTGTTCAGACTGTGACATTCCTCAAAGAAGCAGCACAGTTGATTAATGCAAAATATAATATGGGAATTTAATTATTTTACATCCATTTTCTGGTAGGCTGTGTCAAAGGTATGGAAAAAACCAAATACAGAGATGGAGATGCGGTTAATTTGGAACAAGCTACTTTGAAACAGGCTAATGTATTTTCTCTTGGACAGGTTAATTAAACTTCCATTGTATAGTTTCTTGCTCTTTGGTTTGTGATGTAAACCTAGTGATGATTTTGATGAAGAGCTCGTCTGCTCCTTGTTGTTCATCCCTTACCAAACTTGAAGCAAAGAGAACTTCTAAATTGAGTTATTTGTGTTGTTTCAATAAAACTTCTCCCAGTAAAGTACTTGATCAGTTTGTGCCAAACCTGATATGTATCTTACTGCTTGAGGACTTTTCAGTGCAACGCACTGTGTTTTGAATTACCTGTTTGGAAGCAGTTTGATCTTAAGCTTGGGAGGCACCAGGCATTTTCATGACTGCAACTGTCTTAAAACCTGTAAAGTTAATAGTAGAAAGAATGAGTTTTAAGAATGATTAGTGTAGTTTTTTTTCTTTTGCCAGTATGCACTGGAACGGCTGAAGGTCATGTGTGAGGAAGCACTCTGTAGTAACCTCTCGGTAGAAAATGTTGCTGACATTCTTATCCTCGCAGATTTGCACAGCGCTGAACAGTTAAAAGCACAAGCAATAGACTTTATTAACAGGCAAGTAATATGTATGAGACTCTAAATTTGTATTTAAGCTTTGTGTACCTCTTCAATATTTGCACAGTTCTCTCTTACAGGTGCAGTGTTCTTAGACAACTTGGGTGTAAAGATGGGAAAAACTGGAATAGCAAGTAAGTTTCCCTGCCTCGCGATGTTCTGTACAAACACTGCTAAATAGACCAGATCTTAAGAACTGTTGCTTCATTTCCACACTACTGAAGCCAGTCACTGACTGTAAGTAAAGCAGAATTCAGCACATGCTGCCGCAGTTGTGATTGTCGCTTCCCCTTTAAACAATTGCCCTCCAGTGGGAGATCATAATGATAGCTGGTTTTCATTCCTCTCCTAGGGGACACACCAGTGCTGTGAGATGGTGGCAGCCACCTTTACAAAGGAAACCATTCTCTTGACTAACCAGGTTTGTGCCTGGAGGAGGGACAACCCCAGTGTGGTTTCAAGACTTGCTTAGGTTGGTCTGAGCCTGCAGTACTTCCAAAGAAAGGAGGGCAGTTGCTCTTTTCGCCTTCGGCAATGTGTTTGTGCACCTTCCCACATGCCAGCACTAGTACTTTTGAGGCCACACAACTAGTCAGTCAGGTCCCTCTGATCCAGCTGACTCTGTAAGTTGTCATGCCTACACTGGAAGCGGGTTGAGAATACGTGCCTCAAGCTGTAGGGATGATTGCAGCATATACTTAGAACAGCTCAAGTGAATCATGCAATAGAAAACAGCCAGCTTCAGAATAGCCAGTAGTAGGCTGTAACAATAAAAAGACAGCAGAGGACTTGTTTTCTTACCATCAGAATCTCCAGAAAAGTTAAAAGCTCCATTGTGTCAGATACATTAAAATTAGCATCTTTCTCCTAAAAAAAAAAAAGTCTTCACAGGCATAATGATTGAACATGATGGTATGGAACAAGGAGGGGGTGGTGGAAGGTAAACAGCAAAATAGCAGTAGGAAAACTAATAAAGATAAGTCAGAATACACAATATAAACTAGTTGTTGTCTTCCCTCTCAAGAGATTTGGAATTTACTAAGCTGATTTCTGTCTAGGATAGTTGCTAGTAAAGACACTGGTCATCTTCACTATAGCTAAAGCGTCTACAATAAATCAGGGAAATAATGTGACACGGCCTGCCTTAATTTACTGACTCTGGGCACCGAGGAGTCTGAACTTTGGTTTTGTTTCTCGAGGCACTTACCTTTACTGACTTGGCAGCAGAAGATTAAAGGCTTGCATTAGAAACCTGGAAAAGACATCATGTAGTGTAGAGGTCAGCTGCTAACTTCGTGTTTGATGGTGTTCCTGAAACAGTATGAGGGAGATCATGAAAGGCTTTAGAAAACGCAGGGCAATGGGAACTTGAGATTGTGTAAGCTGTTGGTTCCAGATTACAAATTTATCCTGTGTCAGCGTGGCATGCATCCCAAACAATGTAATATTCTTTGTGTGCAGAGTGAATTTTATGCTTTTGTTCTATATTATTTCACAAAAAAAAGTAAACATATACATTGAGTAAATACATAATTTTTAATCTCCTGGACGTCAATGTGATACTTCTTGAAATCTGTTATTGCTTCTGTGTTAGTTGAAAATCAGGAATGGCCATGGAAAGCCATTCTGAATGTAGTCCATGATCTTGTACTGAAGAAAGAGTGAATATTCTCAAGTATGCTCCACTGGTACTGAAACTGTGAGCTCCCAGTGATGGGTTCTGTAGTCAGCCAGCTAATCTGTCTCCATGACTTTTTGTAGCATCTTAAATACTACATCATTTTTTCTGCAATTTCAGCTGATTCATCTTGTCATCCTTCTGTCTCCCAAAATTGAGTATGCCCTGCTATGTAATGAGATTATTGTCTTCCCTTGCTTTTCATGTCTGCACTAGCCCTCATTTTCTTCTAGTTTTTCTCTTATTTTTATTAGCTTTCCTGAGCAATTCCAAGGCAGTTACCTTAGCATATGCCCAGTATGGAACACGATTCTCTAGCTGAGCTCTTGCTGGTACTGCGTAGAACAGAACAAGTACCCTATGTTCTACATGCAGTGATATTAATACACCTAAATTTCTATTTACTACTTTATTCCACTGGCATCTTTACTGTCATTCATAGTCTGTTTCCTAATGCTGAACTCTTTTTCTGCAGTAGTTCTGCCTTGCCTGCTCTTCCCCACTTAACATTTGTGCATTTGGTTTGTAAAATTGTGTGACTATTCTTAATACTTCTGTTTTCAGCCAAGCAACAGACATAATGGAAACAGCAGGCTGGAAGTCCATGATCCACTCCCACCCTCACTTAGTAGCAGAGGCCTTTCGTGCACTAGCATCTGCACAGTGTCCACAGTTTGGCATTCCGCGCAAACGGCTAAAACAGTCATGAAATCTTCCATGAACTTTAGAGAAATTGAATTGACTCTACTCCTCCATGTCCAGAGGTGTTTTCACAAACCATAACAAGAGTTTTTGTTATCCTTGTCCACAGAACAGAAGCTGAAAAAGCCTATTGTTTGCTTTTCAGATGGATAATTTATGGTTTAATCCTCAGCTTTAAATTAGACTGATTACTCTTAATTCACTGAAAGGCCTTAAATTATCTTCAATGACTCTCTAGTCCATATAGTCTAATGTATCTTGATTTTTTTATTATTTTTTAATGTGCCTTGTCTTTTTGACTAGGCTCTGCAGGATTGCACTAGCTCCATAATGCAGTAAAGTTGATAACTGAAGATTAATTTTTGAAAGGGATCTTCCATTATTTTCAGAAGAAAAAAAAATAATATTATAGTTTTGTCCTGTGCGAACTGGAAGGTTTTAACTTGCCTCCCATTAAAAGTGCTTGAAACTGAGGCACATGATGTACCCTAGACAAGTGCTAAATATAGGGAGAGCCCGTTTTACCTTCAGCAAATGCCTACAGGCTATTTATGGCAATATACTGCTTTGAACGTAATTTATTTTTCATTGTGGGGGCAAATATGCAATGGTTTGGCCCAAAAATGTATTTTCATTACAGTTTGTAATGCTTATTGTGTGTGTGTCAAAGCTGTCCAAGCGGTAAAAAGAAACACATAATAAACCTCTTGCTTGTGTTTCTTTATGGTCCATCACTTGTTTACGTTTAATGCAGAACTGAACGAGAAGTAAAATGTTCAATGTGAAAACAATAGTATTGTATATGGAAAAAATATATCCCACGTGTATGGTTACATAGAAAAGTAAAGGATGCATAGAATGACCAAATGTAAATTGAAGAAATGGGCCAAATGGGTTCTGAATATGCACTTTTAATGTGTAACTTTTGTATGTTGTGTGGTACATATATATTTTGCTTTTGATGATTAATGAGGTACAGGTAATTGTGGCTTAACTTTTTAGATACATTTTAAGATACCCACAGCCACATGGGATTTAGTTTTGCTAGAAAAGAAAGGCATGTCTTTTTAAGACTCAATTGAAGGTGGCTATTGCAAGCTTTCATATTTAAGTAACAGAATATTTTCGCTTATTTGAAAAAAGGCATGTGAATGGTAAAACTTTTGAAGGGACTTTTCCCATCTTGATGTGTGTGCACAGCTTCCATTGCCACCTAAGGAGGTTCTGTACACATCAAGAGGATTATTTCCCTGAAATGTCAGATGGTATTTGCAAGCAGAGACTTGCCCAGTCTTGCATTTCAGTTATTCTGCTAGCATTGTGGATGGTATTGAAATTCTGCATAATGTGAAAAGGATGAAACATCTGTAAACTGCTTGTCACGGGCCAGTTCTTTATCATATGAACCTTAGCTTTAATACCAACATCCTCAGTGTTTGATAGCTTTGTTTACAATTGGGAGGAAAAGTGCAGTAGTGCACACTCTACATGTTTCCCAAGTTCTTGCATCGAGTTTACTGTAATGGTGATAATATGCTATGTTTCCTTTTTCAGAAGACTTGGGTTTTAGCAGTGGGGAATGGGAGGAGATCTCACCTAATTTATAAACATATTTGCATAAGGGGTTTAGTTTGCCTATTAAAAAAAGTTGCGTAGGGAGGAGAGCAGAAAAAATTCAGATGGTTTACTATCTTAAAATGTGTCTCCATCCTCATTTCATGAAGATTCACCTGAATTGCTCTGAATGGAAGTTTTAGAGGGAAGAGAGTATATAGTTTTATACTTTGGCATCTAGTAAACCGCTAGCAAAAGTAAATTGGAAAAATGCCTAGTCCAATTTTGAAGAATAAAATAACCTCTAAAAAGGCATTTTCTTCTTACCTTCTAACTAAATCTTTATGATGGATAAAGTGTAAAATCAGGAAATTTAATAGTACATAAGACATCAAATTATATACTTTAAAGATTTATCCTTGTATCAATTTTTATTTATCTAAAATAAGGTCTGATAAACATTCTTCACAATAAGCCATAAAGGTAATTGTTCCCTCCAAAATAGTGATGTTTTTGCTGCACTGTGTAATGCGTTAGGACGAGATATCCTCATACTCATCACTGGTGAAACTTGCAGCTCTAACATACAAAGTGACTTAAATATTTAATGTTGTAATGATTGTCCAGTTCAGCTTGTTCTGAAGTCACAACATACAGTAATGTAATGGAAAGCTTAAGGACTTTACGAAGACTTTTTTTTTTAAGAGCATAATACACTCTGTACCAAAAAAATGTCAGACACTGTGCTACAAAGTTACCCACATCCTAGAGCGTCCACTTCTCAAGTCAGGCAGTATATACCATGTTTTACACTAACAGAAGAAAAAACTATGATAATTGATCTGTTTAGATTTGATTTTATTTATTATGTATGTTTTCAAGTTTTGTCAGCTCTTAAGAAAAAGGTAAAACAGTTGCTGTACTCTTAAGTGAGTGCACTAATTATTCTACAACTACGTGTAGTGTTCTCACAGGAACAGGATAGCTGGTAATTACAACCTTCTTCTTTGGATTTAGTAGCTTGTTTTTATTCCCCACATCTCAAGAGCTTCCCCTTCAAAACCTCAGCTGTCAGTTCAGAGTGCAGCAGATATAAAACTATAATAGAATGGACGTTTTTTTCAGGCTGAAATCTTGGGGTTTTTTCTTAGTTTTGTATACCGATTAGGAATATAACGTATGAAGGTGCCATGTTTTGGCTTGCCAACACTACTCCCTTGAATATATGTGAACCACCGCTTCCATACTTTTCTGGGGAGAACCCTGCATGTGTCCTGTGTGTGCGTGCGCGTGTGTGTATGATTGTGCGATGTTTTTGTCAAGAATGACTTTCTAAAAATAAGGACTCAATTTGCTGTTAAAATGCTATTATGTATTATATATTATTTTTTTTTCCATTTGAACCTCTCCTAAGGAGATGCTTTGGGTGGAAGATGCTTCAATAAATAATCCTTATACCCTAGTCCATTTACTGCATGCAGAAATATGAACACATTGTGCCTTTTTTAGGAAACTGTTGTAACGAAGGGAAGATTTAACAGGATACAAGATCTTTTTAAAAGGTGTTTTTAAGAGGTGAAGGAAAATGCGATTTCATAGATGATTGAGATGGAAAAGTTACAAATTACCCATTTGAGCTCTGTTGCATGTTTGATTCTTGCTTCCTAAATTCAGTTTCACTGGGGTAGAAACAACACAAAAATTTAAAAAAATGGAGTAAATATTACTGATACAAGTTGAGTAATGGTATATTTTTGTGAAAATGTGAAAATATTTGCTGTTACAAGATAAGTGTATGTCAAAACGTGATAATCATGGACACAAAGTTAGTTTTACAAGTTACTCTAGTTCTGATGTTTTTCTAATCATTGAGTGTTTAGTATAAAATTCACCTTTGCACAGAAGGTCAAAGACCTACATGGAGACTGTGTTCCTTTTAAATCCTCATGGAAAGGTTTCTCCCTTGGGAGCTTAAAACAATGTGCAGTATTTGAAACTGTGTTTCATAAAAGACAGTGAATTGCAATTGTGAAGTATTGCTACCTGAAATATTGTTGAGTTTGTTGAGTTTTACCATTAAAATTTCTCAGCTTGACTGATTTATTTTTTGTAATTGACAAACAGAATATTAACTGTCCTCTTTGTCTGGTGTTTATAGCATATTTAGTGCAGAGCTTAGCTCCTTAGCTGGCAAGACACTGACATAGTCTCATAACTTGGCTTCTGCTTACAGTAAATGGACTACGCTCGTAAAGGGAATTCACTGTTTCAAGTGGTTTGCTAGGAACTTCACTGTATTTGTAACCTGGTTTTTGAAGGCTTAAGATCAATGAGTCCTATTTTAGAAATTAAACCAGTGAAATGACTTAGACCTGTTTTGGGGTGGAAATGATTAAGAGAATTCAGATATGTGAACAGTTGTATCAAACCATCCAGCCTTTTTTTATCAGCTGATGTTAATGGTGAAATACTTTTTGTACCTTGTTGCTGAAAATATTTTTGCGTTTCAGCACATCAAGTTACAATAAAGTTGTTACTTATACAGAATGTGTCTGTGTGGCTTGTGTTTGGTTTTCTTCTGTGTATGTTCACAGTGGCTACTTTTGCCTCTCTCCATCGAGAAAGGTATTTTACCAGCACTGTCAGTCTAACATAAAATATACTACTGTCCTTTTGGAGACATTTGGGGGGGGGGGGGGGGGTGGGCATTGTATTGCAGTTTTGCTCACATCTCCACTAACTTAGTTATTTTTCCATTTTGACACTTTCAAATAACTTAGGGCTCCAAGCAGCTAATAACTTGCCTACTTGAGAAATGACTGCCTTTTTACACGAGCTCTGTCAGAAGCAATACTCGGGGGGAAGAAGAGTTGATCCTGTGATAATGAAGCTGGGCTTCGTGGGGTTTTTTTACCACCTACCATCAAAAACTGTCTTTTTTCTGACAAGCAATATAGGCTTATAGTGACCACATCCTGTATTATGGGAGAAGTCCCATAAGAAGTACATAAGAATAACCTATAGAGGTAGTTCATGGGTTTTAATGTGTTTATAGGGATTTTGCAAAGATGTGTCGGACTGTTGTTATTTTGCTCTATGTACTTGACTTTGGACGCACTGATCTCTGGAAAATGATGATGTCAAGGTAAGTTACTCTTAGGAAAAAATGCCACAGGCAATTTGAATACTTGTCCTGTGTTATCCAGGCTACAGCAAGAACGTGGCACAGTTGAAGATTGCAGTTCTTCCTAGGGCAACTTGGGTAACAAACAAGGTTGCAGAACTACCATCACAGGGCTGTCTTGGCTGTCGCAGTGTAAACATGACTAGTTACCACTGTCGGTGATAATGTGAATTATTTGTGGAAGTCCATGGTTTTTGAACTGAGCTTCAGATTTAGGTAAAGAAAGTTAATACTTAATTTTTTTTCCTTTTTTTTTTTTAAAGACTATGTTTATGCTTAATCTTTCTGAAGTATTTTTTGTCTTCTGAGATGTTTACAGGTTTTCTTCACTGCTCAGCAAAACAAATTCAATTAGCATGATTAAAAAAGCATCTTTTGTTCTGAAAGGAATGCTGATAGTCTTGTGTGGAAAGTGGGCACATAAATAAAACTTGTCCTCCTTTAAGTTGAATGCTTCTGTTAGAATATTTTACTGTGTCAATCTATCTGAACCTTTAACTAAAATATTACTAGTAATTCTTTCCTCAGCTTTATGAGAATTTGAAGCCAAATGTACATCCTTCCTTTCCTTGAGAAGGGGAAAGCTCACGTGAATGTTGATTAATAAGTTAATGCTACGGAAGTAAAAAGCCTCTCGCTATATAGGTTGCTAGTCCTGCCATATGTGAAGGCATAGTTTCTTCTATTGAATACTGCAAGCTTAAGCTGTCCCTGTTACTGCCACTAGAAAAACATTTCAAAGTGTATCTTAAGCAGTCACAGGTGAGAAATACTACTTAAAGTGTGTCTTTGTGCCGCTTCTCCAAAATTATTGACTAATAATAGACTATTGACTAACTTACCGCTTCCTCACAAGGGAACGAGGAGTTGATCTCTCTGGTAGGACCCAAGGAAGTGGCAGGAAGATGTGCTGGGTGGGTTAGGTTGGACTTTAGGATAAGACTCTTCACTCAGAGGGCAGTGGAGCTGCCCAGGGAAGCAGTTGTGGCACCAAGCCTAGCAGTATTCAAGAAGCATTTGGACAATGACTGCAGACTCACAGTGTAAATTTTGGAGTTGTCCTGTGCAGGAACAGGAACGAGACTTGATGATCTTTGTGGGTCCCTTCCAGCTCAGGTCGTTCTGTGATTCTATAATCATGACAACTTGCATCTTAACTTTACCATGAGAAACTGGTTTATTTTAGGATCTTGCTTAGCTTATTTTTAGCTAAACTTAGTGAATTCTTTATCAACGTTCTATGTGGAAGAATATAGCCTTTTAATATTAATGTTTTTTTTTAAGTTTCAGATGACTTCTGTTACAATTACTGTTTATGTTAAAGCATTATACATTCCACTACCAATTTTATTTGCCATGTTTATATTAAGTAAATTATATTGATGATCAAACTATTTGCATTATACACAAATAACTTTACACTTAACATTGTTATGGTATGGTAATAGAAGAAATGTCCATTGCTTTTAAAATTGGAGTGGGTTTGAACAGTTTATCCTCCTGTAAACTACTTGGTAATTTTCCAGTATACGAACACATTTTTGTTATCGATTTTGAAGAATCCTCCTTTGTTCTGTCAGAGAAAGCTGGAAGAAACACAAGCTCGGAAGTAGAATGGAGCGTTTCAGATGTGTAATGCAATGGACTTCTTTTTCCACTACAAGCATGGCTTCTTGGCAAAAAAAGCCTCAGACTTAGCTGTGACAATTCATGAGTGTTTGCAATGGAGATGGCATTCTAGTGGTTGTCAAATAAGTTATATTTTAAACAGTATGTGAAGTTGATATGTTAAGTGTGAAATCGAGTTTCTCCCAAGTCAAGTATAAATACCAGAAATGAACTTGGATTGGAGACTCGGGGGGAAGGGGGGGGGAACAATTTTGTAGAGTTTGCTTTGCCTTGGCTTATAATGAAACTACCAAGAGTGGTTTGAGTTCAGTTCAAATATTTTGAAGGAGACTTAGAGCTGTAGCAATATGTGCCGATCATCCTATAGAGCAGGGAGCAGATTTGACTTCCTTTGAAAACATTACCTGACACTGACATTGTGTTCTTAGTAGAGTTTGAAGCGTAACAAGATTCTTGTGCAGCTACTGTATTTCAGCCAAGAGTATGTATATAATGAGTGAAAATCTGTGCTTTGCTAAACTTATGTATGTTTCATGTGTTGGCAGTGATAGTCATGTAGAAAATAATTTGCGCTGTGTCAAACTTCGCGCTGCTGATCAGAATTGAGGCAATTTGTGCTGCATTTTAAGCAGTTATGGTTCTTGACGTCCCACACTTTTCACTGCATAGCTGACTGAGTCATTTTGGTTAATAAAGGTAAATTCTGAAGCATATGCAAAGAATTCTAATAGGATGACTTTGTAAAAGTATAGCAGCTTTACTACAGGTTAACCTATTTTAACATTAATTGCCATGTAAACTCTTTACATTTTTAATTTGTAAGTTGATAACTTCCTGTAAGCTTTAAAATTAATTTTATGTATTCTGTACTTTCTAACCCAGCCCTGTTAAATTTATAAAGTCTTGAAATTTGAAAACAGACTATCTACTTGCTAGTGCAGTATGCTACTAGAATGTTTATTTACTGTGAGCAGCAAAGACTAAATCTTTCTAGGGTAGTTGTGCCATCCCCAGATTAGAAGCTGTGATGTTCTTTCTCCATAAAACACACACCATATGTTTTAAAAGGAAAAAGTTTATTAAATTTTGCATCTTTCGCTGCCTACTTGGTTGCCAAAAGCGCAACCGATTTTAACTAAAGCTGTTTGATTTTGATTGCTGGGACACCCTTGTCTAGTTGCAGACAAGCTCCTAAGCAGTACTGCTTTGCTATTCAAATGCATTTGGCTGCTGCTGTAGAATAAGTAATGCCCAGGACTTGTGTGTTTATTGGCTGGTGAATTTAGGGCTCGTTATGGAGCAGTGTGGATATCTTTTTTTCTTAAGACATCTTCAGATGCTGGTCTTTGTTTTTCTGAATGTGGAATAGCACCTCTCAAATAGTATAAATAAAAACCCAGTGAACCTACAAATGCTTTATAATGGAATTTCAGCAAGCTTGATGTCCCTGATTAAAAGAAATACAACTTTTCTTTGTAACTGTACCTTTTAACAAAAAATGTCATGTCAGATGTAGTTAAGCTATAAAAAGGGTTAAATCATGTACTAGATTAGGAAAATATGAAGTGTTTACCAGTAGTGCTAGAATACCAGGCGTCTACTCTTGACAAGCTGACAGACCAGAGGACTGAAACTTAATGAATCTTAATTCTTTGTCATGTACTTCAATTTTCTCAAATTATTTCTCCAATTAGTTCTAGTCTTTGTGAAGGAATGATTAATGATAATTAATACATTCTTATAATTTGCATATTCAGATGCTTATTAGGATAATTCGTGGTTGGCAGAAGTTATAAAAGCTTTTGGGTATATATATTAGGATGGGTTCTGCTCGTATCTGGCTTGTAAATGACCTCAAGTTGCATCAGAGCAAGTTTAGATTGGATACTAGGAAAAACTTCTTTACTGAAAGAGGGTCGAGCTTTCGAACCTGCTGCCGGGGGAGGTGGTTGAGTCACCATCCCTGGAGGTGTTAAAAGTGTAGATGTGGCGCTTTGGGGCATGGTTTAGTAGCCATGATGGGCTGGTGGTTGGACTTTATCTTAGAGGCCTTTTCCAATCTTAATGATTCTGTGGTTCAGGGCTGCTAAACTGGTGGTATTTCTGTGATGCTGATTAAGGTGACCCCAGGAGTGTAGGAATCCATCCGTCTGAGCTCTGGGAATCTGGGAGAGTTGCAGGGTCTGTATGTCTGAAATAAGCATCTCCTTGGATAGCTACAAAAAGGCTACTTTTTTAGACATACCTTATCAAAGAAATGGAACGCTTGCAATTTCAACTACTTTTTTTTCAATCAAATATTTCATTCTAGTTTTGTTGCCACTTGTTTAGTTAAATATATGGTGTTTACTGGGGCAGTGTGTCATGGTTGTATTCACCTCAGAATATTCTGTACAAATTTTAATCAAAAGTACTTAAGCAGAATATTGAAACTGGCTCTCTGGAAGAATTATCCTGAAAAAATGCTTTAATATGGATGTTCAGGAAGTGTTGAGATGGAGAATACGCTTAACGGGTGGCTGCTGTTTTCCAATAAGGTGATATTCTGGGCAGTCAGAAAACAAAAAAGGTAAAAAGTACAGGTATTTTATGACTATTTTATGTTAAGAGGAGGTTTCAGTTTAATGTTGAAGAATGTTAAAGTTCTGGTTTGTGTTCTTTAAAGATGTAAAATAATCAGCTACAGAGGGTACTTCATGTGGTAGAAATCCAAGAACGTTTCTAAGTTGGGCTCATTTTGTGTAAATAATCATCTCTGCATTCTTGGTCATACTCATTCTGTGAACAGGTGTTGTATTTACTTTGTCAGTGTCATCAGCAGGTCCATAATCTGCCTTCCTTACTTGTTTGCAGAGAGCAAATAAACAGTTGTTCCTGATTCCTCCAAATAAAAATGTGCGGAGGAAGGTGCTGTTGCCCTGAGACTGGCTTTCGCAATAATCCTTGTTTTGTGTTTTAGCATGAATTACAAAGATTGAAAGAAGTTCTTCCCGTCGTGAACGTTTTTCTCATCGCATTCTTTAAAAACAAACCCCCAAGCCAGGGCTGGCCCAGCTCTGTTCAGTGCTGCTGAGGCCACATCGGTAATAGAAATAAGAAGCTTATATAGCTGTATGTAGAAATTCCTATCACAGAACCATCAGTAACGCTGCTATAGTTTTGTAATCTTTGCTTGCTTCTTATGAGGACAAACCTTGAGTGTCAGAACTGGCTTCTGTTCCTGCAGATGAACAGGGTTTAAACATCTATAAAGGAAATGCCAGTTCCTCTAGAGAACCCGCTGCCCAGAAGGAAAGGAGAAGGTGTGGCTGGTTGGGTAGAGCTGAGGCATCGCTGCTCATCTGCTAATGGTCGTTATCCTTGTATGTGGTAGTCAAAGCTATTTATTCAGTAGTTTTAACTTAAATAATGAAGTTGAGGATAAATTGAAGGAGAACATTTGTGTTGTCCCCACCAGTGCCCTCCGGCAGGGTAGTAGGAACTAGCAGTTGAGCAATAAAAACTGTGTTGGAACCTTGATCACTCTGTTTTCATGATGATTCTACCCGTTGTATCTAGTATTCAGCCTCAGCTGTTGCATCACTTTTTCCCCCGCCAGTAGAAACGCTTGTGTTTCTCTAAATCTAATGTGGATGTATTTGAGCATGCTGCATCACTCAAATTTGCAGCAGAACATACCATCAGCTTGGTTACAAGCTCCGTGCACTTAGGATTAATTCCCCTGAAGTACAAAAAATTCAGTAGGATTTGTTAGGAGGTTGCTCACACCTTAACTCTTGCATATGAGCTGTTAGGTGGGAATGTCTTCTGCAAACCAGGACAAGAAAGTAGCAATTCTTGCTTCTGTTGTGGATTTTTTTCTTGTATGTCCTAATAAAATATTAGAAATGGAGGATTCATCAAATAATAGATAAGCAAGAGTGTGTGAAGGTGAGTTCTTTCGTTTACTGTGAGTTTGAGCTGGAAGGATTTGACAGCTTCATATTGAAAGCCATTACTTTCCCATTAGCACCTCGCACAATTTTTTCTCCTGTTGTCCTGGGGTAACAGCTACTAAGCGATTAGGTGAAGAGAAATTATACTAAGAAATAGATTCTGACTCTGTTGTGAGTGCCTTCTTTCCACCTTCCGACTGGTAAAGGGTTACTTTCCTGGGTTGGTCAGGGAAAGAGTTAATTTTCAGGGCAGCTGACCCAGCCTGACCATGCTTAGTGTGTATATACTGAGCATGATACCATGACATCGCGCTCAGCATATGCAAGGAGCACATGCAGTCTGGTTTGGGGGTTTTCACGATGAAATTTTGGGTGCACGTGTGGAGCTTGGCACTGGCATTGTGGATCAGGAGCGTGGTGTTGGATTCTGACCAGGAACACACTACCGTGCAGTCTCCTATTCTGGATTCTCATGCTGTGCTCCCAATCCACTAAGCGTTTTGCACTATGCATCACCTGTTTTTTATATTCTTTTATTGTTTGTTGTATTTTCTCTTCCTTTGCTGCTCTGTTTAACTGTTTTTATCCCAACCCACAAGTTTTACCTTTTTTTGCTGATTCTCCTCCACACTCCCTCTGGCAGGGTGGGAGAGGGAGTTCAGCTAAGCTTCATATGGTTCTTTGTTTTCCAGCTGTGACTAAACCAGGACAATCCTTTTTGATGCCTCATATGAGGCTCAAAGGGTTGGGATAAAGACAGATCTGACCAAAGTGTGTTAAACCAAATTACTTATAAGTGTTCATTGGATCAATTTAATAGTTGCTGATCACAATGTTGTGTTTGCTTCGGTAGTTGTGTTGCGTAAATCCTTACGTGCTCAATGTATTCCCTGCAGTGCTGTTTCTCCCAGAGGTGATGGAGATTAGGATTAGTATTTTGCTGATACTGTAATTGCTAATCATTTTGCTAATGTCAAACTGATATTGCAGTGTGGTAATAAGTGATATTACGGTTTGATATGGTACTTGCATGTGGCATTGCTATTATTTCCATACCTCAGGCACCATCTCTTAGTAATTGCACCCAATTGAGGCATTTCACACTGTGTATATTTTTGCCCATTTTGTATAATTTTTATTATTGTTTTATTATTATTTTCATTTTATTTATTATTTCTCTACTCTACTGCTCTGTTAAGCTGTTTTTATCCCAACCCATGAGTTTTACAGTTTCTTTCTGATTCTTCTCCCCGCTCTGCCTGGAAGCAGGGACGAGTGAGCAAGTGGCTGCGTGGTTCTTCATTTGTCAGGTCAGACTAAACCATGACTCTCTGGTCAATAACCTGTTCCCGACTAGGGATATGGCTGAGCTACCATAACGTGGTATCACTTGGAAAGATCTGCAGGAAGAATTCAGAGGGGAACAGGATCTTTCTCGGGTCCTTGGGCAGGAACTGTGCTGATGTGATGTGTGTCCTTCCGGAGCCTGGTGAAGGGATTTGAACAAAAACACATGCAAGGATCTGCATGTTAAAAACTTATATTTGCCAAGCTGGCTGAGAAACATTTCTCCAATTTAGAGAGTGAATACTTGTTCCCCCATCCCTGGAGGTGTTCAAGACCAGGTTGGATGGGCTTTGGGCAGCCTGATCTAGTGGGATGTCCCTGCCCATGGCAGGGGGTGGAACTGGATGATCTTTAAGGTCCTTTCCAAGCCAAACTATTTTATGATTTCATGAAATATGTTGTTACACTAGGATGCCAGACATAAATATCCTTGCCTTATTAGTTTTCCAAAGTAACAAAGTTACAAAATCTGTTCATGAGATTTGCCTTCATTTGAAAATCATTAAAAATAACCATTTTTCCTTTTTTTTTTTTTTTTTTTAAAGAAAAAAAGCCAATAGTACATGCTTGGAAATGTAGAACTGAGAAAAATTCCCAAAGTCAGTCAGCTCTAGGGGATTATGCCTAATAAAAAAAGTATGCGCAAAGTGGAGGAAAACAGCTCTTAAAAGCATATATTAAAACTTCTCACTTGCAGCTGTTAGTACCGGTTCATAATTTGTAACACTCATTAAAGCTTCGTTAAACACTTAATTCAAATGTCTGAAGTGTAGGAAAATAAACGATTTAAGCAATCTCAAATTTTGGGGGCGCTGCCAACTTTTGAGATGCTTAAAATTGTTCGCAATTCCAATGAATGAAGAGTGAGAATGTGTTTTGACAGTTTTGAATTCCTACATTTTAGCAGCTGTAGTCCCTTGTCTTTGGAAAACGCTGGATTAGGTGTTATTAAGGATATAAATGGCTAATTTCTGTTTCTGGAAATGGGCTCTTGACTCAAGGTAGTTCAAAAAAATCACTGTATGCAGGATGCTCAGGATCTATTCGAGCACTTCATTTAGCATCTGGGAATGTAAGCGGTGCGTTTTCAACTTCCTTCAGTCAAGATGAGCTACTTCCTTGCGTCTCTTCTTTTTGTGGCGGCGATGCCCCATTTACTAACTGTAGTATCCTCTTGATGTGAATGTAGAAGGAAAACTACGCTTTGTATTGTATCTGTTACTAAGATCTCTCTAAAGTAAGTTTATAAGTTGGACTGCGTGTCAAAATGACTGAAACATCTTTTGTCCTTTGTTTGCTCTTGTAAAATAAGTCTTCGGTCATGAGGAGTCATCTCCTATTCTGAGATTATCTAAAAATCCACTTTTTTGTAGAGGTTTCTACACATTTATGGAGAATCAACTTTAAATTGTTAATTATAGAGATATCAAATTGTTAACATAAGGCACTGCTGGTTTGGTTTACTGGATTATCACTTGTTACGTAAATTAGGGGGTTCGGGGAGAAGAAGGCAGGCGTGATGATGGTACAATTTGTTTTCTGAAAATGTTAGTTTAGTAGACTATTTCCCTTATTACAGAAATGCATTAGCCAAATACACGTGAGTATTTTGAGCTGCTATATTATGCTTCGGTATCCTGCAGTAGATTAAAATGTCAGTCATTTTCTTCATATTTCATAGACCTCTGAAAGCCTCAGGGGAGGTGCACGTGTCTCGTGTTACTTATGTCCCACCAATAAAACAGCCCTTTAGAAGGAAATCTGTGCAGGCCATACAGCAAGATGTCAAATTAATTGTACCGAAATAATGAGTTAGTACCAAATGCTAATTAAATATTGATGGAAGTCATACTTTCAATTATCTGCATTATGGTGCAATGTTTTATATAGACATGAAATGCTCGGAATATGGGCATATGTTATTATTAGTCTTGTCATATAAAAATACTAGAGTTATTTCCCTTCTTTAAAATCCATTTTAAATGCTCCATGTAGAGTATCTTTTTGACATAGTAGATTTTTATTAATTTTGGTTTCCCCTTTTTCTTTCCCCTTCTGTTAAAAACCCTGCGAAGCAATCATCTTTAATCATGAGGTTTTATAAATACAGATTGTGCTGCTGCTAGCCTGTGGCCTTTTCTCCAGTCAGCAACGCGGAAATGTGATGACTCTGAGATAAGTCTCACTATCATTTTTAGTGAGATATTGAACTGACTCGGTAAAGCCCTTTCAGTCCTTTTGGTTTCCAAGGAAGAGATCTATTTCATCCTACTGACAGAAGGTTTCTCGGCTTTTATTCTGATTTATACCCTTGCTGTCAGTCTTCTCCTTCTTCACAAGGTTTTGTTTGCTTGGCTGGAGTGAGGTGGAAGCTGTGAGAGCTCATGACGGGTATCTTGCTGCAATGAGGGTGCAAGAGCAGATTGGAAAGGCCAACCTTGAGCTCGAAGAGGACAGCAGCTGTAGGGATCCAGAAGGGTGAGCATCACAGTAGGAAATTGAGCTGAAGCAGAAAGGGACGGGTAGGTAGGATGCAAGCCAGGGTGCTGTGCTTTCAGGAGAACGGGATGGTCAAGGCCCGCTCCTGTCTTCAATGCATTAGCGCTGGGGAGAGGGTTTTTGGGAAGGACTTTGTTACTCAAAAACAAAAGTCCAGGACTTTACATTGGTAGGACTTAATTGCCTCGGGACTAATGAAGACGAGAGTCCCCGGAACAGCCCTGACAGAATATTCTTTTATATGCAGTTGCCCTGGGGGAAGATGAACAAACATACCACAAAATTCCCGGGTCAGACACGTGCAGTGGTGTGCAACCTCATTACTATCAAGTTCCTTTGAGCTCTTCTAGAAGGACAGAAATATGACTTCCAAAGAATCCCTGGAAAATGCTGTACTAGAACTTCTGTTTTAAAAAGCAGAGATTTCCTTTTAATCGGTAACTAGAAGGCATAATCTGAGGTGAAAATAACTCTTCTGGAGACTTTGTGGAAAGGAACAGCTTGTACAGGACTGCTTGGGTGGGTGTTCCTGCCCAGGCTGGGCTGGAGAAGAGGTCTACTCACCCTTGAGTAAGGCAGTGGTAAATTTGTGCTAGTATTAGGTGGGGGGAAATGGTTTAATGCTGTTCTTTGCTTACAGCAAAGCCTGCATGATTTACTAGTGGATGTCTGTGCTTCTCTCTGGTGGATGGGCAAAAAAAAAAAAGCCCAGTCCCCAAAACCATGAATGCTCTTTGTCACTTCAAAGAGCACTGAAAGTTTAAGAGTGGAGGCAGGTGGATGACATATAATTAGAAAGGAGGGTACAGCATTAGTGCCATTGTCGAAGTATAAATTGTTCCTAAAAGATAACGCTGATATTATTCACTGTGGAATATATGTGAATCCAGTGAGAGGAGTTTGAAAACCACCAGCGGTGAAGCTTGGCAGAGCGAAAGGAGCACTTGAGCTGAAGAACAGATAATACCCAATAGAGCAGAACTGCGGTACCAGCTGCTGAGAGGGTAATTCAGTGCTCATAATGATTTTCAACTTCACTCCAAAACTATCACTTTGGAAGTATCCCTCATCTAAAGTACAAAGTTTCCCCAGACCATCAGAATAGAATCTCTCCACATCCCGAGCATGTGAAATTAATGACTGAATATTATGCTGAGAGCCATTTAATTAAAAACACTTTCATTAATAATGCAGTTGGAGAGTGTATGTGTGTTATGTAATTAAAGATAGAACATCAGTAAATGATACTATGCAAAACCAATTCAAAAAATTCAAATGAGTCGGTGTAACATAAGGAACTTAATTCAAGTGGGAATAAAAGTCAATGTGAAATAAGCTCAGAGTTTTTCATGGAAGCTGCAATTAATCCGCTTCTGGCAACACAATTCAATACTCATATTTTAAATAAGGGGCCCTGCTTATTTTAAAGATAACGGGTGTGGTGAATCAAAACATATTTCATGCTCCACTCCTTTTGCCAAATGAAGTATCCATCCCTTAATGCCGTGACACACCGATGAGCTTGGCTGACCTGTTGGGTCGGCACTGCTTTGCACACTATTCATCTGCAGTGCCTTTTTTACTTTGAGCGATCAGGCAGTGACGAAACACGGTGGGTCTGGTATTTATGGTATATTTACTTTAAAACCAGGAGGATGAAGTGGAAGAGAGGGTGTTCCCCCAGGACAGAGCCGTCGCCCTGCATGGCATTGCTTCCAGGAAGCTCGGGTGAGCAATCATCTGGTTTTACTGGAGTACTTTGGCTAATCCAAATCTTCAGTGATTGAAGTCGGAAATGCTGCAGTTAAATATATCTGACAGGAGAAGTGGATTGGAATTAAGTGGTCTTTAGTGCTATATAATAAATAGGCTTGCTTATCTTCAATATGGCAACTTCAAATGTTTTTAATCCTTTGGTTTACCTGCTCAGAAATCTGTGTTAAATATTCTGTACTGGGATGCTGGGTTGGCAGTGCAGGTCTGCTCAGCACCGTCCACCACCGCGGCGTGTGCTTCAGATGCTCCTTCAAAGAAAAGGTGGTGAGAGAGTCTTAAGTACTATTGGCTTACAACAGACTGAAGGCTCCTCGCTGACCAGTTCTCATACTAAGCTGAAATGCACGTGCTCACCTTCAAGAGTATCAGTTTGACCCACTTTGAAAACATGAACTGATTTTTTTCAACATGTTTTTTTTCCTTTCCAGAACAGACAAGAAGGGAATAATATGGATTGTTAGGCCAGTAACCACAACAGGGGCTGCTGCTGTTGCCGTGTCCCTGGGGCAATGCCCAGACCGTGACCCCCAGAGCTGGCCCTGGTGCAGGATGCTGGGACCCAGTGATGGGAGCTGTGCTGCCTCCTGCTCTGCTCCACCGCCCGCTCCCTGCGCCCATGGGAATCGGTGCATGCTATGGGGAGCAGCAGCCGTCTCCCAAGGACGTTGTGTCTGGGGTGGAGAGCCCAAAATCCTCTTCCCTGCGAGGAGATGCCTTTGGCGTTGTCTAGAAGAGCTCGGGCTGAGTTACGTTTCATCAGGGGCTTTTGAAATGGGGATGGAAGGGGGTGCAATTACTGCCCATCCATCTCAAAACCTCATAACTGGGATATCTGTTCAGACCCAGCTTTTAGGGCTGCTTAGATGTTTATCACTTTAATCACAGGGATGAAAAATGGGTTGTAGCAATACAGGAAACCCAGAATCATAGAATCATTGGGGTTGGAAAAGACCTCCACGGTCATCAAGTCCAACCGTCAGCCCAACGCCACCATGCCTACTAAGCGGTGTCCCAAAGTGCCATGTCTACATGGTTTTTGGACACCTCCAAGGATGGTGACTCCACCACTGCCCTGGGCAGCCCGTTCCAGAGCTTAACCACTCTTTCAGTAAAGAAATTTTTCCTGCTGTGATGTTGCTGAGTCCCAGCTGGGAGGAGGTGAGGGGTTCTGCTGTCTGACCTGCGGACTGCGGAAGATTATTGAGGTGTGTATCACAGGGAGACCTATGGAATCTGGGCACCTGAAACGTGCCCTTACCAGGCTTCTGCACCCGCAGCCCTCTGTGGCTCTGTGCTAGTGAGCACAGTGGATCTACTTCATTGCCTCTGTTTGGGGACTGGCAGCGTCACTGCTGTCTCTAGATATCTAGAACAAAAGACCTCAGATCATGTTTCCTGGGAAGTTACGCTGGCTGTAACAGATGATACAAACTTGACCAATACTAGATCTAAGCAAACACCTCGGCTGATAAGTTGAGATACTTTTTTTGACCATTTCTTAACTTTGGGGCTTATTCAAATAACCTCACAGTCCCATATTTCATTATTCTTTCTTGCCAATTTGGAACCAATTATAATGTATCACCTTTCAGGAGGATCACCGGCTTATTTGGAGCTGTTAAGATAAGGTAGCCAAAGCTTAATTGACTGCGTAATGATGAAAGAGCCATGCACTGTCTGGGAATAAGGCAAGGCAATAGAGAAACTGGGATTTGCATCTGAGGTGGTTAAAATGTAGAGCTGCCAAGGGCAGATGTGCAGAATGATTGAAGCGTGAGATGATAGTCTGGGATCAGGCTGGTAATAAAACTCTTGTTTCCTGACAACAGTTAAAGTGAGGGGACAAGCTGCTTCTTGTTTGATGTAAAGTAGAATCAGTTTTGTGACTTCAGCTAAGTCTCCTCTAAGTAACTTCATTTTCTGAGAGTTAACTGCGTGTTTTTCAGGTAGTGTTTCTCTCTAGCAGGGATAACGTGGGCCACCGGCACGCAGGTATGGAGAAAGGCCATTGCTTGTTCTTATTCCTGTAGTAACTAAAGCCATCTTCAAGCTGGTGGAGTGCCGTGTCAAAAAGGTGAAAAAGACCACTCCTGCAGGGAAGGGACAGACAGGACAGGTGACCCCAAACTGACCGACAAGAGTATTCCATCCGGTATACATCATACTCAGTGTAAAACAGAGATCACGAGGATCTCAGTCTCTTCATCCTCTATGGCTGCTGCTGAGTGAGGATCTCATCTGTCTGTTTGCCCCCGATCCTGGAGCCATGTGTTCCTGACTCCAGTTCCCGGGTGTAGCCTCCCTCCTGCCTCTCCCTTTGCCCGCCCTGTTGCATCTGTGCTGACATACAGACATCGAGGGGTGGGATGCAATTCCATATTGCAATATATATACTCCAATTGCAATATATGCAATTCCATATATTTGTATGTATTTTATTAATTTTCATTATTATTATTTTATTAAAGCTTTTTTTCATTTGGTTTCCAACCCAAAAGTCTTTGCCCCCTCAGGGTGGAGGGGGAAGGGAATTGGGAGTCTAACTGCTCGGTTTTAGCTGCAGGAATTGGCTGAGCAGAGCCTGAACTGTGACAAAGCCGAGTGAGATGTTCGAGGCGGATTGTGCAGTTGTTCCTCTGGCTGTGTCCCAGTGTCCTGTGCCCTGCTCTGGTCCTGCCTGCTGCCTAGGGACAAGATAAAGGGGTTGTGGTCCCACTGCCTGCCAGCCCCATGCTTCCCACACTGCTGCTTTCCACTGCTTTCCGTGTAGTTGAGCCTTTTGACTCGGGCAGAGAAATGCTTGTCATCTCTGAGCACTTGATGCAATTCAGCTTCCTTTGTCTGGACTAGGAATTGCGGATATGCATTTTACGTAAGATAAAGTAAATACAGCAAAAAGTTCCTAAACTGGCAGATATTTTCTCTGTTCTGACTTGAGTATAAAAACAAGAGCACAGCCTAAGAAATTCTGTCTGAGCTGCCTGGCCATTTCATTACTGTTGAATAGGAAGGTGCTGATATTTCTTTTGGGGTTTTTGTTTGGGTCCTAGAACTTTTTCTTCCCTGAGTAAACGGTTTTCCTATGAACCTAATTGCTTTTTAATTGGGCTGCAGCTGGTGCTGCATTTATGCTGAGTTGGAGACTGAATTACATCTCTGGAAAAGCATTTTTTTGTGTGTTATTTTTTTTTTCTGCCTTCAAAATCTAGTCTAGATTTGAGGTTCTTGCTTGAGAGTACCAACAGCTGGAGGCTTGCTTCTGACCGAAAACCCACAGGTGTTTGGGGCTGGAGAGCTGTGCAACGCGGTTGGTGGCAGCAGTCTTGGCAGGGAGATGCTGTGCCGTGCTGCCAGCAGTGTCCAACAAACTCCCTTGGGTTTCCTTCCCTTCTGCTTGCACACCTGAACAGGTTTTGCAGACTCGTGCTCAATGACCTTCCAAGTGAGGTGTGCTTGGACTCAAGTTGGGATATTTCATGACAATTCAGCTCTGCTGCTGAAAACCAGTCCCTTGGACCCCTCAGTTGTGGAGCTCTGCTGCGTAGGCATGAGGGAGCTGTGTGCTGGCACGTGGCTTAGCTTCTCTTCACCGACTCCAGGGAACTGAATCCATCAGGAACATGATATAAACTTGGGATTTTTGGTTTTGTGAACCTGTGGAGTGGGTTACACTAACCCCCAGGTGTTTGTCTAATGCAGTATGGTCAATATCCTCTAAGTACAGTATGGTGCTAGTGACAAATGTCACTATTTGCTAGTTGGACAACAAAGAAGAGATGCCTGTAAGAGGCCTTCACAAGAGACGGAAGGCAATGGTTAAGTCTAGTTTTTCAAATGAGACACCCTACAGCTAAAAATCTACTTGATTGATGTGTATTTCATTGAGCTACTTAGTAGATGCAACTTGTTATTGTCTTTTCAGCAGTGCATATTTGAATAGGGACAGTGGTAATGACAAGTCATTATTATACTATAAATAAAACATTATCCAGATTGTGCTGGTCAACAGAGCATAAAACAAATAGCAAATTCTACTGTCCTTGAATTGCAATTGAAAAAATCAGGATGCTGATTTGCAGTGAGCACCTTTGCCCGGTTGCTATGAGAGTTTTTCCAGATGCATCAGGATTATTCAGGGTTTTGCTCTTCTAGGACAGCCTACTCCCTAAAAATTAAAATGCAGCAGCTCTGGGGAGCTCACAGCAAACAACGCACAGCTTTTTGCTTTTCTCTATCTTGCTCGCCACTGTAGTACAGCCTGGCTGCTCCATGTAAAAGCTTGGGAATTGGCACGCGGGGAGCCCCAAGTCCCAGTGCAATATCGCTGGCACTGCGGTGATTGAGAGGGCGAGGAGCTTGCAGCAGGATCCGACCACCAGCTAGGGTTGCAAGGAGATGAAAAGGCTGGGGAATCAAAGGATGAAATTCTCCAGGGGAAAAGAAAAAGAAAAACCAAACAAAGTTACTTCCCTGTTCAAGTTTAAATGATTAAAACAGAAAATACTGAACGCGCGTGGTTCCCAGAGCATGGTACGATGAGTGGGCTAAGGACAAAAAGCTGATGTGTTTTGTGGCTTAACCTTACAGTGGGATTTTTTAATATGTATATCCATACATACAGTTTAATATACATAAATATGTATTTGCATTGATATAACTGCACACAAAATGATACGGTTGGGATTTGGATTAAAGTATGTATATTAATATCTTTTAGATTAAGTTGCTGCAGTCGGAAGTTATCATTGCCCACTTGGGACACTTTAAAAAAAAAAAGATATTTAATCCTCCAAATTTTTATTTTAAAATCCTTTGAATAACAGTTGTAAGAGGAGCAATGATTGACATTTGAAACTTGGCTGAAACGGTCACCTATTACATAGGAAAATGTATATTTTTTTTAAATATAGCCTGTTCTGTGTGAAATTAAATCAGATTTAGTTCTGTTTACACGGGCAGTGTGAAATTGGACCTAGTGAAGTTCTGTCACTTCCTTTGGTTCACTGGATTATATTTTGCTTGCCTTGCTAGGTGTAAAGAATTCCTTCTTAATCTGAGTTTGAATGCAATAAGGTTGTAAGTGCTTTTCTACAGCGACTTTCTCAAAATTTATCTAAAAAAAAACCTGTAATGCTTTTAAACTGACTTTTATTGTGATCGAGAAAGCGTGATGGTGGTTTCTCTGGCATGATGGGGTTTGATACTGAGGCTCCCTCCCACTGGGCTGCCGCCTTGTGCTGGCGTCTGACGGGAGAAGAGTGGTGCAAACGTCACCCATCGCGCCAACATCAAAGCATCGTAAAGCTGGTCAGACGCTGCAGATGTGGGTTAGCTTCTCCCTGGGAAAACACTCAGACTACATTAAAGCAAATGCGAAGTCTCCGAAGGCAGACTCTACTGGGCGTGGAGAGAGCAGAGTGGGTTTGATGATGGTCATTCCTATCTCATGAGGAGGTTTGGGGCAGGAAAGCTCCTTGGGGGCTTACAGGTGAGATGGCAGCTCCTCCCTATGCTCTGCTGAATGACGGGTGGTGGCAGCGGGTTCCAGTGTTGCCAGAAAGTCCTTGTCAGCACTCTTCTTCTGCTGTTGTGGGCTTTGCTTCTCTGCCGCTCCCTGTACGCAGTGCCGCTCCAATGGCGCGGGACCATCCTGGGCCTTGCTTGAAGAGCCTGAGGGTTGTTTTACGTCAAAAACTGCTGGTAAGGTGCATGTCTTCTTGTTTAAGAAGCTGAGATGTTAAAGCTGTTAAAATACACGTCTCTTTATCCGTAGTAGCATTTCCCTGTGATTCCCCACGTGGCCCAGGGCACTCCAGATGTTTCCAGAGCCCTGTTTGGTCTTCCTGAGGTCTGGAACCCTCAACCCAGGATGTAGCTGTGAAATATGTGATATCTGCACAGGGTGAGAATCCAGCTCTGATTTCAATGAGAATCATAGAATGGTTTGGGTTGGAAGTGACCTTAAAGCCCGTCCAGTTCCTTTACTTTAAACGTAACTTTCACAATTATTAAACACTTTGTGGTTGTCTTCATCAAAACGTGCACTTCATGTCTCAAATATCATGAAATGCTACTGAACCTCATCAGCCTCAGCTTGTAGCACAATTCACTGCAATATATGCTTGAATATCTCCGGGAAAACAAATTCCAGCTGTGGAAAAATGTTCAGTGATGTGTTGCTGTGTCTTAGTTTTACTTTGTGTCATCACATATACAACATTTGAAAAAAAAAAAGAAAATCAAATATGCCACAAGCAAGTGCCAGATTTAGCAAACTCTCTTTATTTACATACAAATACATGTACACATATATTCTGTATATGTACATATATTTAAGTGTATATACATAGATGATTTCCACATACTCTACAATAAATAGCATGTAGGGTTTTCTTTTAATTACCTACAGTGCTGAGTAAAAATACATGGCAATAAAATCATGGCTTACAGCTAAGTTGCAAAAGCACCAACCACTGAATTCATAGCAATAAATCCAAGCTTATATACAGCCTGACCGAGGATACGCTATACAGAATACAAAGTAGACCATCTTGTAGGAATTGACAGTAATAGACAAGCTAAAAAACATCATTTAGACCAGGAGAGACTCTATGAAATAAGGTGAAGGAAAACATTTAGATTATTGATCAAACTAAACCACACATTTAAATTTGTCATCTAAAACAAATTAGCCAGTTACTTGTAGTGTATTTTTAACAGAGTGGGGTTGTTTGTATGAGACTTTACCAAGGAAATCAGAATTAATCTCATGAGTGCGTCTTTCTGAGCTGTCATCGTCATTTGTCTGGGTGCACACCGCTTCCACAGATTACTTTAAAGGGATTTAATTTAAGCTGTATGTGACTCCTTGGAGGACCTTGCATGTAAGTTTGATTGCAGGGCAATAAAAAGCACTTTCTCAGCCAGCTTCTTCCGTGAGACCTGTGACATCAAACTGTCACAGAGGACTATGATAGCAAATCAGCAGCAGTGGCAAAATCGACACCCAACAAAAGCAGAGGGGACTGATTCTTGAATCTGCGTCATTGGAGCTATTGACTGTGGTTGGAGCAACATCTGTCCTACCGGAGCAAAACTACAGCTGGGCTTTCCTTTCTTACAACTAAGGATGGTGGGGTGATGCTCTGCTCTGCGAGGGGAAAGTCTGGCTGAATATTTTTATATTGATAGCAATTGTTTGACATCTGCTTTATTAGGTGGACATACAGATTCTGTTATCTGCTTTATTTGTCATTGCTTATATTTTGAGTTAAGGTGTGCAGTGCGGTAGTAAGGAAGACAACTGGGTGGCCTTAAACAGAATGCTTGTGTTGTTCAGGTATTGTCCTTACGCTGTGATGTGTTTTCCTTGCTATAGCGCAGTGGTAAGCGGGTTAGATAGCTGCTTCTGTTAAGTGGAAGCCAGCCCCTGTTCTCTTCAGACTTAAACAGTTTGAGATTATCTTTTTCCAAGGTACATATATTCTCTATCACTGTAAAACTAGTACTGATGCATGTGTAAACAGTTGAGGAGAATCAAAACCAGTGGTGACCATGGAAGGGAGAATGTACAACAAACCTGCACACCTGGTGCGTCTAATAAAACTAAATCTCACTGATGTCTAATTACATCATTGCATATCCATGGGTTAGAAGTCTGAGGGAAGAACAACTCACTCTTTGTTTCGATGAATAAGTATGACTACTACAACTCAGAAATGTTGATTCCTTCCCTTTTTTTTTTTTGTCCTAGAAATAGCACTTCCTCTTAGTCTTTGGACTTGGTTCCTTCAGACGGGTCAACATTATTTATGCACTTTGTGGGAGAGTTATTTATTTGCATTTTGTATTTTAAGCAGCTGTGTGTCTGCTTCATCAGTTGTTCTTTATATTGTCATCTTCTAAAGTTCTCAATGAGAAAGAGTCCTGCGAAGTGCTGTCCAATTCAAGTAAAAGGCAACCTCTTGGCCATGAAGGCCAGTTTAAAAAAACTGATTTTCAAAGTTGATGTTCATTACTGACATAATTTTGATTGATTTTTTGTTATGTGTCTTGCCTAAAATGCAATGGTCTCAAATGGAAGTGTTTGTTACATAAATAGTTTGATTAGTTACGATACAGCACAAACACAGCTACAGTTTTTAAACACTCTTTAACCTGATAGGAAAACATATTCTTCTCCAAAAGGTTAATGGAAATGTTTACTTTTATGACTGATGCTGTATCTCTACAGTCACCCGTGATTGTATCAGCCGGAGGACAAGTACGGAGTCTCACTATGGTAATTATAATCAGGACAGACCTTTTGCACCAGTTTGTAATCTACGCTGTAAAAAGCAATGTAAATGCAGATGACTTTAAATGGTTTGGAACACAACCAGGAGACATGGCTTTGAGTCTGCTCTTGATAGCAGATCTTTGAAGGGTCAAAATTGCACAAGGCAGTTTTTTTAGCGCGATCTGTTTTTTCGTACTCAATTCGGCAGTTGAAGGACTTTGATTCCTTGGTCTCCAGTGTCGACTGTGGAGATGACTCAAACTCTACCACCTTGGATGGTGGTACCAGACTTACAGAAACATTTCCCAGACCTGTGGAGTTATGTCGGAAATAAACACTGAAGGTCCCATTGCCGTGATCGACGATTTTCCCTGTGATCAGGAGGTTCAGCTTAACAGTTTTGATGTTGGAGTGGAAGTCGCCCCATCCAAACATCTTCTTGAATTTCCCAGTTTTTACTATTGGTCTGCGTTTAGTTCGTGCGAGAGATTCCTGAACTTCCGTGATGTTGGACAACCAATCCCAAAAGTTTTCTATGCTGTCTGAGTAGGACACCTGGCCGTGTTTCAGTACTGGAGATGGCTTAACAAACAGGCGTAAAGGATTGATGATCCGGGAATGGACCACGTTATCGACCAATGTCTCTGCAGCATCCTTGTCTTCCCAGTCCAGCACGTCTGTGGCTTGTACGACTTGATTAGCGTCACAAAACACCTGTTTCAAAACAGAAAGGAAGAATTGTCTAAAGTGTGAAACAAACCTGCCAAGTTACAAAAAGCTCAATGGGAGCCAAATGGATACATCTCTGGACAGGCTGAGGACCGGGGACAGATGCCCTTTTCTCATAGATTTCTTGTATAAAAAAAAAAAACATGTCTAAGGCTGCTAGAAAACATGAACATCCAAGTAGCACCTCTGCTGAAAGATGAAGTGAAATAGAAAAGCAGAATTTTCCATTTCCCTTAATTTTTTTTCTCCATTTCCCTTCATTTTTTTTCTCCATTTAACCTGCGAGCCTCTCTTATGTAGCTGCTTCTGGTGTTACAACTGTGCATTAAAATGCTTACTATAATTTGTCTTTTCTGGTGTTGCCTTTTCCATTTTTCCAAACTGAGCATGCCCATCCATACTTTTAATTTGAAACAAACCATGAAACTAACCCTATTTCTGGTGTGTTGGTTTCAGGCTCTAGGATGCCTGCATTTGACAAGAGCCAACCTTCAACAAGTGCTGAGCAATCCCAGCCCCAGAGCACATCTCACTCATTCAGAAACGTGACTAGGCCAAGCTAGGGCTAATGCAGAATTGTTTGCAATTAAACAGCAAATAACTACTTCTGGTAGTGACAGACTGGTGTTAAGAGTTCAGAGTCATGCATGCAGATTTAATGTAGAAACGCGTTGTCCTTGCTGTACACTGTGAGAGAGAAGTCCTATTGAAAAGTCAGATCTTGAGCATAGGATCAAGAAGTCGGAAGCAGGATTCTTGTAGGAATTATCATCTTTTTCTTTTTAGGCCCTTTAAAGCTTGAATATAAGTTTTGGAGAATGTGTCTCCATGGTTTGTTCTCTTCAGGATTGTCTTACACTATCATCCTAATGTACAAAGAAAACCTTCTCAGCTGCAACTATTCTTACAAAATATGTGAACAGAAAGAAAAAGTACTTAAAAGGGAAAGAAGGAAGAACAGTGTTGTACTGTCCTCATCCCCAAACTGCTGCTGCCTCCTCCTCCTGGCAAAATGCCCCTCTTACTTCACCAACCGTCTTGCAGTACCAGGATCAGGATGGTGGGCTCCCACTACTCCTACCACACAGGATGGGGTTTTCATTATCCAGTAGGGAACCACAGCAAGATTCTGGGGTGGAAGTTTGCCTAAAGCAGTCAAAACACTGAGTGCTGATGCTGAAGTCACATGGTGGGATTTCATGCTGCCTGTTTCATTCAGGAAACTGCAAGAATGGCTTTGCTTTTCCCTCTGCGACTAATCCCAAAGGGGTCTTCTATGTATTTAGTTTCTAGCTGTATTCAGTTTCTATCATACTCAATTGTTTGTTTTATAGTCTTCAACTTTTCATTTCACCCTCTGGCAAAGATCAGAAACTTCAAAGCCCTTCATCTTTGCTGGGGCCAGTTCTTTAGCAAGAGTCTCTAAACCAAACCCACTTGCCACGTGTTCCTCCTGATCATCTCTAACGCAGTAAATTAAGACTGAATATTGAAAGGAAGCCATCATGGCAACGTTCACAACTTTAACACTGAAAGGCAGCTATCACTACTGCTAAATAAATGACAGAGTGGTTTGGGTCAGAAGGGATGTTGAACGTCATCCAGTTTCAACCCCCTGACATGGCCAGTGACACCTCCCACTGGCTCAGGCTGCTCAAAGCCCATCCAACCTGACCTTGAACGCCTCCAGGGATGGGACATCCACAACTTCTCTAGACATCCTGTTCCAATGCCTTGCCACCCTCACAGTAAAAAAATTCTTCCAAAAAGCTAACCTAAATTTCTCCTCTTTCAGCTTAATCTATGGCTGAATCAAACTGTAGTGGTCAGGGGTGTCTCTGCAGAAATGTATTATTTTCTTCTTCAAATTAGAAAGGGGGAGAAAAAAGGAGACAACAATGATCACTCTTAGCCAGAGACCTCATATGTCAACTTTCTGCTTCTCTGCTACTTTCTTTTATGGCTGAGTATGAACTCAAGAAAATAGAAGATTCTAATGGAAACAGTGACAGATGCTTATCTGCACCAGCACAAATAGTGCTGTCATAATGATGCTGGGGGAAGCATTGTTTCCAGTGTGATGGAAAGCTCCTGGTGAAGGAATGTCATGTTTATACATGGTTCTTCAGCCACTTCTAAACCTACTCGCGAGCTCAAAATCAGCCAGGTGATGCTGAGAACAGGTGGCCATCCCCACTGCCAAAGACATTCTCCTGCCGTGAAGAAGTGACTCTGCTCAGATGAAACAAGAACTGCTGCGCACGTTCACCCGCCCTTCACCCCAAAACTGACCTGAGGCCTTTAGAAGCACAAAAAAAAAAAAAAGAAGAGTTTTTTTCTGTTGTACTTCTAGATGCCAGCTAGGATGAGGGGGCTGGCAGTGCCGAAAGCCCAGAAATTTTCTCTGTGTCTGCTCAGCTCAGTGACCTCCTACTTAAATACCTAATGGCCACTCAAAACCATGGGCACCCAACAGCTGGTACTGCTGTTAGCAACTGAGCCAGAGGGAACTGCAGTTGGAAATTTTACGGAGAAATACAGAGAAACAAAGCTGCCTTGTTCACAGGAGGCTTTAACTTTGCTCGCGTCCGCACCCAGCTCTGACTGTCCTCAGGCAAGGGCACAGGAACACACACAATTGTCCTTCTGGGCTACTTTTTCTTTTGCAATGTTTATTGAAATCCGTACAATGGCTCTTTGGCTTTTCTCCCCTCTCCTTTTATGAAGAGATCTAGAGGGCACTGAGCCATGTGTTACTGGTAATACTCAATGTATGTCTCTTCAGGGGGCTCTCACTCCAAATGAGATGGCAGAGCATTGCTTTCTGAACTGCTTTTTTTCCAGAAGGCTCTGATATAAAAAGAAGAAAAATGTCTAAGGTTCAGGACAGCTGAAGGGTGGGAGACATCAATGCATGCTAAATCCAGGTGGGTTTGTCACATCAATAAGGTACTGGGGCAGGATTATTTCAAAACCACGATGGTGGAATTGCAGAGTTGTATCATGCTAAACTACTACTTCTAATTATCTACGTGCTATACTGAATAAGGTGTACTCATAAGATAATGGAATTTGTCCCCGGAGCCACAGTGACATGGACTATTTCATGTGGCAATTAAGCTTTCATCATATGGCAACACAAAATCGTTAATATTTTGACTCATGACAATGTAATATTCCTGTTTAAGGCCTAGGTAGTAACCAGTAGCCACTGTTGGAAGTTGTACCTTAATGTGAGTAATTTTGTCCTATTTCTTTCTTTGAAATAGTTTGCAGACTGCAGGATTCTCCAATCGCACACAGCCCCAATTCTTGAATCTGCTTCATCCTACTGCTGTCCTGTTTCACTGATTTCATTATAGGAATGAGATCCAGAGGCAGACAAAGTTGTCGGCTCGGTCGGTCGCAGGAACGGGGACTCTGCAGGCTCTCGGTAGTGCATCTGTTGTGACTTGCAAATGTTGGGTAAGAAGGTAACAAAGAACCGCCTGGCTCTGCTCAGTGCCCAGTGCATAAGCAGGAATGAGGACACACTGTTCGGAAATGTGAATAATATTTGTGCTTTTTAAATGTAAAACCTTTGTGTGTGTGCAGATATTTTTTTTCCATTTCTGAATAAACCTTTCTGCAATACAAGAGAACCCAACTCTAACACATCATTTTCCTCGATACATTGCAAAGGCCCTTTGCTTGCTGACAGCTTTTTGCTGCTAGCAAGGATGGGCCAATGCTCTTTGTTCAGCTGTTTATTCACGTTGGTTGGCAATTTCCAGGAAATAAAAAAAGTCTGTATTAAAAGAATGCAGCACATGCTGGAAAAAATTACTTCCTCAGCATCTTCCCATTTCACTGTAGTGGTTCTTTATAGTGGAAAATATTGCCAGTAGGGTATTTGAAAAATACTAGCTTAGGGAAGTCACTGTATACATTTAAATAGATGGCTATTGCTGTAGTTCTCCTCTGCTGCACCTGCATTTTCCCATTCCCTCCAAACCATCAATTTTCGAACAGAAGAAATCACCTTATCTTTTTTCCGTATTACAGAGGCTGTAAAATGTCACCCAGTTACCCAAAAAATTTCCATTAGACTGTAGATATTTGCCAGTAAGGGACATAATCTCGGACCCACTGAGATGTACAGAATCTGCAATGTGCTTTGTGGTTTCCCTTTGCTACGTTAACCACGAGAACAGCTCCAACCGAAGTATGATGGGGTTTATATTTATATATATAGTAGTTTTAAACTTCAAACCATTGGTTCTTCCCCTCTGCTCTTCTGAAAGATTGTGATTGCTCTTCAAAACAGTTCTCTTCCCTGAATGATCCCGACTATGGTAGAGCAGCACAGGGTTAAATAATGTTCCCTGAGAACTGTTTTTGAGAAACGAGCCAGTGTTGATGAGAAAGCAGTATCAGGAAAGGCTATATTTTCTCTATTTGCCCAAATTAATTTGGAACTCGCTCCCATGCCTTTCTCTGTGGGCAAGGCACTAAATAAAAGCAGGTGTACCCATGCAAGAATTAATCGTTTTGATGCTTTGGGAATTTTATCCAGGTTATTAATCAATCACCAACAATCATTTCTATAGCTTCACCCCTGCCAGGAATCATTTAAAAACTCTCAGCAATTAGCAGAAATAAATAGATCTGGTGGGATAAACAGCTCTGAAGCACCATTTGGCTGCTCACTGGTACTGCTGGGAGCTTTTTATCCCACCAATGGAGAGGAAGGGGTGGTAAGAGGGAGTTGGTACTCGGTAACCTCCTTCTGCCCCCAATTTCACCAGTGAAAAAACCCACACTGGGGGAGGCTTCCAGGGGTCTCCCTGAGCTCTGCTACTTCCATCCCTCGGGCTGTCTTGTGGGTCTATATTTGTGTCACCACCGCAGCAGCACAGGATACTTCTCTGGTTTCCTTGTATGAATTTCAGTGTCTTCCAAGCCATGTGCTGCAAAGATAACGTGGCATCATCGAGCACAAAAACACCCTCACTTTGAGGCAGGGGGAAAAAGAAATAGCTCTGCTTTGTCTGTTTGAAAATTCAATGATTTCAACACATTTATCAAATTTTAAATAATTTATGTCTTGACAGGCCTTATCAATTTTGCAAAGCACACACATTAACCAGATACAATGATCTCATATTAGCTTTTTCAGCATCTTACACCGGAGACCAGAAAGATTAATAAAAACTCAGCATGTCATCAATTAAATGGAAAAACATAAAACATAAAATTGTGTTCCATTATAGCTTTTTTTTTTTTTTTTTGCAAGAAAATGATGACGGGTTCTAATAATTCATCACAACAAGCTGAGCTTGAACTTTACTGATTATTAAATATGTTTTTCCCAAAGGCAGAGGCTGTGATGGGTTTTATGGCAGCAGATGTGATTGCTGTCAGGAATGCTTCAAGGAATTCAGGAATTAAGCAACATCTTCTTTTAGCGGATTTCTATAAAAGAGCCAAGTTTGTTCTTGTCTCATCACAGCCTTAGTTTTCAGGATGTTATAAGCCCTCGCGCTTTCACAAGTGTAAGGTAGATTAATTTTAATTTACCACCACAGCTTTTGATAGGAATGAAAGCTGTGAATAAACAAGGTGGGTTACCACGCAGAAAAATCATTAAGGATGCATAGATCTTCAGCAGCCCAGACACATGCTCAGGTTTCTGCTTGGAAATTTGGATCCTTTCTCCCAAAAATTCTGCTGGGAAGCTTTTGGATTTCCCTTGAGAAAATAAAGTCATTCAGGCCAGCCTGCCCCAAGAAACAAGTCGTTGCTTTGCACGGAATAAAAAAATCTTTCATTTCCAGACAGGTTCTGAAATTGGCACTGATTCTTCCTCCTCCTGACTTTGTAATCAGGTGCAGCTCCCCGCCAACCAACCCCTGTGCCAACAGGAATTCGGCAGCGAGTGGAAGTGGAATGTGTACTCCGCCTTGTAAGCAACATGTAACATCCTGCCACCGTTTGAAGTTTGTGCTTTTTCTCAGAAAGGGTATTTTAAATTAGATAAGTATAGAGGAGTTGATATAAGCTACTTAGGAGAAATTGGCTCTGTAAGTTAAACCATGTACGTGAATATTTGAGAGCCTGACAGCAGGCTGAGTGGCTCATACTAGGAAAATAACAATAGAGCTCCAAAGAAACACAACTAACTGCTGTATTTTATTTCAGCTGGGAGGAAAGTGCAAAAATGACTTGAAATGTTTGAGATGAAGGGGCTGCTAAAGCATGACCATGTATCTGGCTGCTTGCTTTACTTCCTGAGCTGAATTTTTCTGCTGTGGTTATGATGCAGGTGATGAGGGGCCCCAAGGTGGCTCGGGGTGACTGACCATCCCTACCCACTCACAGCCAGCCCAGGGGCTGCGAGCTGCTCCCCAGGTCCTGGGGATGCAAACTACCTGCACGGCAGCCTGGTCTGACCCACGAGGAGCCTGAGAGCTGTCAGCATTGAACAGAGTTTGAGAAACCTCATCTAGTGAAAGGAGTCCCAGTGCACAGCAGGTGGGGAGGAGCTGGATGGTCTTTAAGGTCTCTTCCAACCCAAACCATTCTATGATTCTATGATCATCCTCCAAGCAAGTCGGTGGGAAGGAAGAATGTACAGAGAGGTACTTGTGTCAGAACTAAAAAAACCCCAAATAAATTATGAAAGACATCTCAGATGGAGGTTTAAGAGTGGGATCTCCGTGTCCTGTGTGGCTCTGGAAACAGGGCTTGCTGTTTGCAGCATGGAAGAGAGGAGAGGTGCGAGCAGCATGCTGGCAAAAGTGGTACCCAAATAACCCATCAGCTTGATTAACTGAGCAACCTGTTTCGCTATGCAGTTGGGAAAAGCCAAGTAAACGAAGAGGCGTCACAGAAATTGCTTTTACCACTTACCCACACTAATGGGGGTGCTGGGATGTGAATATGCAGAAGAGAGGCTGAACCTTGTAACTGAGGAAGCCTTTGCTCTCCTGGTACCTGAAACACTTTTCTAGGCTTGTACAAGTTCTCTCTGACTAAACCGTAAATAAACTCCAGCTACTTTTTGTGACTGTCCTTCTCTCTCTGTCAGGCGATAACAAACTTTTTGAAATACCCTGGTGCAAAGATAAAATTCAGTCAGAAATTCAGAGTTCACCTGCTTGATTTCTGTCTCATTTTTAAAATGGACCAAAAAGAAGGATTGTGGGGTTCACTGTACTAATTTCAGCAAAGACTGAACTGCGGAGCAGGGGGTGAATTGCCAGGAGTGCTGAACTGTAGCTGGATGGCAGCAGAGTACCCAGACATCTCACAGTCCCTCAGACATGTTAAGGGGGTTGCAATTTGGAAAAAAATTCAAGGCTAATGCAGCTATTGCTACTTACTTTCACTTGGGAAAAGTGGACAGAAATCTCCTGTTCAATGGCTAATATAATTGGATTGCTTTAACAATTCTCTCCTGTCTCCCGTAGTTAAAACTAAAATGACAAGCTGCTTCAGCAGGAAAGAAAAAAGCCTTCATGATGGAACCTTGCAGCCCATTAAATTTTCTCCCTGTATATGAATCCTACAAAGAAATTCCCCCCTTGCAGAGGGATGCTGTACTAGCATCCCTGATAACAGAAGGGGAGCCCATCATTGCTGCACTGCGTCCTGTTCTCGGTGACTGGTGATGAGGCTTCCTCCAAAGCCACTGATCTCCAGCACTGCTGGGAAAGTGTTGGAGCAGCGTAATAGGAAACTGACTGAAAGAAAATGAAGAGCGACAGAATAAACTATCTATCAATATATTAATTTTGAATATTAATACTTCCTGACATATTGTTGTCTGAAAACTCATTAATACTGCTAAACACAAGTACACGCTTACATACCTCAAAAAGACACAACAATAAGGGCAAGCCTGAAGCTTCCTCTCCCTTTTTAGCCTTTTGCCTTTCAGGAGTTTCAGACTGTCACAGAAGGTAAGTAGGAAAACGTAAATTGGAAACATGAAAGCCAAAGTGCAACTCAGCACTATTTTTCCATCCTATACTATGGCAAGTTCCTTCTCCGTTCTCCCGGCAGGTGTGCGGGAAGCTAATGAAGCGCGGTTCACTGTGCACCGCTGAAAGGGGCTTTGCCATTTTTCCTCAAAAGATCTGAGCGAGAAAGAGCTCTACCTACATCTGTACATACCTAACGGCTAGGGAAGGGAACAGGTAAAAATCTTTAATGAGAATATGAGATGATAACATTCCAATAACCCAAAGACAAAAATAGAAATCTAACCAGAAGGGGTACGTTGGGAGAAATTCCAATTCAGGCTATGATTTCATTGCATATTTTAAAACAAAGCAGATACTTCAAACTCAGTATTATACTTTACAGAAGAAAAAAACTCTTTGAAATTCTCCTGGTTTTGTGAGAAAGGGGAATAGTGTTTTACTAAAACAACACTTCAGTAAAGAAACAAAACTGTGAGGAAGAAGAAGCAGAAGAGTGAAAATTAAAAATAAAGCCTGCAAGGATTTCCTTTTTCAAAAATATATTTATGGAAAGTATGTGCCGTCTTTCCCACAGCCCTGATGAGTAGTTTTAGGTTATCTGAAGCGTCCCCTCCAGCCAAAACTGGACAAATTGCTTATAGCACAGACAGCTTTTAAATGATATCCATGCATTGAACTGATCCACCTTTCTGCCGAAAGAATATGTGTTCTGAGAAATCCTTCTTACCAAAAACGTGCAAATTCTACTCTTGAAGACTTCACCTCTTTCTATTTGTCTGCTTCCCCCACCTCGATTCTAAAATAGAGACTTCTGAGGTAGAAAACAGGCATCGCATTTGTATGTTTATAGAGGAATGACTCTTATAATTTGGTTTGATATTACTAAGTAGTTTTTCTCTTTGCTTTATATGAGACATCCAGCTATTTTTAGAGGGTGGAGAGGTAACATAAATGTAAACCATTCTGTGAGTGATCTGAAAAAAAGGCTCGTACAAAAATATCTAACTCAGATACAACAGATGTAGAAAACTTAGATAATAAAGAAATATATTAAATGTTCAAGAAGAATTTTTGGTTCATGACGGGGTAGAGAAGGAAAGATGTGTAGAAGTGGTGCTTAGGGACATGGTTTAGTGGTGGACTTAGCAGTGTTAGGTTTATGGTTGGACTTGCTGATCTTAAAGGTCTTTTCCAACCTAAACAATTCTATGATTCTATGAAATGCTGTCACTGACTGGGACTGGGAACCACTTCACTGGCTGCAGCATCTTGAACTGTGTTAGAGACGGACCGTCCTTCAGCAAACAAAACAAAAAGGTCATTGAGTCTATGAGATACTAATGGAATAATCTAGCTTAGGTGGGACTTCTGATGGACTCCTGAATATAGACAGCTAAAAGCTGAAACTCTCACTTCAAAAATCAATGTGCATTTATTTCAAGAGTTGTTTCAAACACTGGTAACTGGATGAAACCTGAGCTGATTGTGTGGGTGCCCGCTCAGTGACAGCCTGCGTCTTCCAGCAGCCTGAGCGCATGTCAAGACTATGGTGTGGGAGATGTTTCTTTTGGTGCCTCCACTTGTCTGCTCCTGCCTCTACACAACCCTCTCCCTAGACCTGGGCATGACCACAGTGCCTCATGCAAAACAGACTGAGGTACTTGTATATCTTTAAGAAGAAAACACAATTCATGCTCTGACAACATATAAAAAGGAACTGATTTTCAGGTGCTTTTTGAGTCACTGTGTACGCCTGCTTGAAACCCAGCTGCACTCTTGCAATCTATTTTGCACTAAGCTACATTGGTGCAATGGACATCATTGGGACTGAGATTGTGCTTTTAGGATGAAGATCTGGTCTGCAGTTATTTTTAGAAAGCATTCCTATTCACTCAGAATGCTTGTGAGATGTCCCAAACGTTTTCAATCTCCACTGAAGTCACCACGCCACTTGCAGACGCTGCTGAGCAGCTCACACGACCGAAACCTGAACAAGCCTCCTCTCACCGCAGACTGGAACGGGAACACTCAACTCCTTTGCCAAGACAGCACCTGCTGACCATCCATCTGTTGAACTTCACAGTTAATAATTTTCCCTCCTGCTTATTTCCTTAATGCCTGGGAGATTTCGCTTTACATTTGCTCAGATCAGTTCATTAAAATACTAATTTCAAACTGTAATTATCTGTTGGTGAGCACTGCCGGTTGAACCAGCGGTAGGACTGATATGCTCTTAGCTGCAGAAGAGTTCACAGATGCTCAAGTCCCTTGAAGCTCCTAGCAGGAGTCACTGTGGCACTCAGATAGAGGCGGGCTTGCAAGGATTTTTTTGGGGGGGAAATGTTTTAAGAACCAGTTAACCATTAACATGATTTGATGTGGTCGGGAAAACAGAAAACTGCTCTATCTGTTAGAAATGAACCCGATTTTACTGAAGCTGTCAGCAAGGTTTTGTATGCCTTGTAAATTTTAAATTAAAAATTAATTAAGGAACAGCCCTTAATCTCATTGTCGGAGTTGATTCACATTTGGATGCGAAGTCTGAGACCCTGAGTGACCTCCCTCTGTACTAAGTACAATGCAGCAAAGGCTGATTTTCTATCTCACTACTCACGTGCCATTATTCAATTTTTTTACTGCATTATGAGGAAGAGAGTTTTAATAATCAGGCCAGATTAAATGAATAAAACGATGCTTCTGACAAGTCCAAAACAGAGGGAAGCTGTGCCTTTCCAGCAGATTTCAAACTCTGTATTATTACAACACGTAAGAGATGATTAACAAAGAAAAATATTACAGTTATCTACCGCCTTTGAGAGTCTAACTAATGAACCTCTAACAGCTGCTGTTGAAAAATCAGTAACACCATCACTATCAATTTCAAGACAAAGCACAGCTGACAGATGTTTGAAGTGATAAATCAGGCTGCACAAGGATTAAAATAACAAGCCCCAAATGGCCTTTAAAAGACAAAGGTGCTGCAGCAAAGTATTTTCAGCCACTTGGATACTGTCAAAAGTTAGATGCCGATACAATTATCTTGCAAAACAGTAATGACCAAAGTAGTATGTTATGAAAAATCTAACAATGGCAATACTTGAGCCAAGTTTTTGAAAAGAACAGGTTTTATAGTCATTTATGCGTTTAATGGCAGAACTGAGAACGCTGCGCCACCCTGAATATGACTTCTGGGAATGAATGATGAAAAGTATGCATCGGGCTGAAGCATAAAATGTAACTGAATTGCATTCTTGTACATTTTAATTAATCCTATTTTAAAGCAAGAAGTTACACATTTTAATAGGCAATGAGCACCATTATTTAAATAAGGCATAAGATTTTTGTGTTGCTTCACTGCAGGCTGCATTTCCTAACAACCTGTCACCGATGTGATAAAGAGCCCATTTCTGGAAGATGCCGTGTGCTTGCAAACTCTGCTGCCTTTAATGGGAGACGACTGTAGTGAGGGGAGAGCAACCTGAAACAAATTCCAAGTTTCTGAAATTTATCTCAGCTTTCACTGCTAAGTGCATCTTGTCAGAGCGTGCGTAACTCTCGGTCGGGTTAGGGAGGAACTGCTCAGTTTCAGGAATAAAAAGAGGCAGATATTTTCCTGGTACCACTCCTGGCTCAGGCAGGGTCCTGCTAAAGAACCTCTTCGCTGGGGGTATTCACTGACTCCTTGCAATTCTTCCAGAATCTTCCTGCTGTTTCATAGAATCACCGAACGGCTTGGGTTGGACAGGACCTTAATGCCCATCCAATTCCAAATCCCCTGCCATGGGCAGGAACACCCTCTCCGGGTCAGCTTGCTCAAAGCCTCATCCAACTTGGCCTTGAACACTTCCAGGTATGGGACACCCATGACTTTTCTGGGCAACCTGTTCCAGTGCCTCATCACCCTCATAGTAAAAAAATTCTTCCTAAGATGTCATCTAAATCTCCCCTCTTTCAGCTTAAATCTGTTCCCCCTTTTCCTATCTCTGCACTCCCTGATAATAAGCCTCTCCCCATCTGTCCTGCAGGCTTCCTCTAAGTACTGGAAGGTCGCTATAAGGTCTCCTTCTCTTCTGCAGGCTGAACAACCCCAACTCTCTCCGCCTGTCCTCCTATGGGAGGTGCTCCAGCCCTCCGATCATCTTTGTGATCTTTGAAAAACACATGGGGATGTATCCAGGAGTCCATCAGCTGGGCAGGGAGGGGAGGAATGACCGGTAAACTCTAGTTCAAAGCCTTCTTCTAGGAAACACATTTGGTTGTTTTACATTAAACAGGATATTCCTTCCTGGAAATCCTACTTCCCACGTGCGCTTTTGTTAATGCCTCAAGAGCAGGACAGTCAAACCCAAGCTGCTGCAAACTGCGGGAGCTGCTTGGTCCGTTCTTGGCATGTCCCTGAGAAAAACATTTCTAAAAGCTTTGTGATAGAAACACATGGGAATTACAAAATCACACTTGATTGCTACCAATACAGAGGAGAAAGGTGACCTACTGCTGATACGCTACGTCTTGAGGCTGCCTGGGGAGAGAAGGGTGCTAACGCCGGGGCCAAGGCTGCTCCAAAAACATGTAGGGAGAGGTGAGAGTCACCTGTTGGGAAAAAACTCCTCCACGTATGCCTTTTCAATGAAGTGGAGGCCCTTTGGGAAAATCCTGGCTAGCACGGCGGTGAGCGCCCTCCTAGAACTGCACTGAACACCCATCCCTTGCTGCCTGGTACCGAGCAGCCCCTTATTGCTGCCTTCTCCCCACCAGCTCCACCAGGGACAACTCCATCCCATTAGTCTGAGATGAAGGCAGAGCTGAGGTTCTCTTTCCTCCCTGCCACGCAGCCGGGTGTGGAAGCCGGGGTTGGGCTGGGAGCTCTGTCTGCAGCCTGCCTGGGGAGCAGGGCATGCTGGCTCACAGCTCCTCTCCTCCCCGCACTCTGCGTGGAAGACCACGGCAGTTTTCTAAATTAAATTAAAATCTTTTCCCTTTTCAAACCACTTAGCATGAGGTAGCACATTGGGGCACTTGGAGATATTTTATTGCTGCCTACATACATGCATGCATGCTGCTTTCCTAAATGAATTACTCTTTTAAAGAAGAGAAAATCATTGACTGAAGCCGCCTTATTATTAAGTTTTAAGGTGAAACAATATTAGGCTTTGCTTAGCAGCAGCCAGCCACGCCTGCAGCCATTGTGTGCTACATAATGGTAGTGACTTCATAATTTAAGGTTCTTGGTTGAAACCCAGTTTTAATCCCTTTTAATTTATTCAGCCATCTTTTATGTTTCCAAGAAGAGGAAAACCAGAATTCCTTTCAGACTAAATTTGTTTGTGCTTTGAAGATTTGGGGAACAGCTTGAGATTAGTTGGTCAAATCTTTTCTAAATTAAAAGCTTTTCTAAAATAGAAACATTTTCCTTAAATTTTTTTAGCTATTTATTGATATAAAATCTTGGCTGTTTTGATTAATTTTCAAAACAGACAAACCAAACACAGTAAGTCCCACTCAAGACCAGTGCTAGTTACATGAAATGTTAATTCCAAAATGAAATGATGGATTTGAGACGCTTTAAAAATGACACGGTCCAAATTTGAAATCCAGTCACCACGTAAGTTTTAACAGGGCTTAACTAAAATTGGTTGGTCACCTGTCCTGATATAATAAATCCGTGACTTGGGTTCAGAAAAGGAGAAGAAATGAGTTTGAGATCTAGTTTGACTGGAAGAACGTCACAACATGTGCCCGGCTTGCTTCCTTTCAGTAATTTACCAAGATAATGAATATCTAAGCTCTTTGTATGTGCACTGTAGGAACAGAAACAGGACCTGAAGAAAGAAAGACTTACATCAGATGAAAATATTACAATTTAGCACAATAGGAGCTAATAAAAATCGCTGTCATTTGCATATAAAAATATAATTTCATACCTATTTGCTCCACATATTCTGTATCTGTATCAATCAAAAAGCAAATACATTCAACACCTCTTTACATCTTTCAGTCTTTCTTTTTCTGCAAATACTGCGCATATAACCCCAAGCATCAATTTGGTCTCATCCCACGATGCATTTGATGTTTTCAATTGGCATATAAAGAATAACATTTTCACGTTGTATAAAAGAACTGTACTAGCAGGGTGCTGGCAGTTGGTGAAACAAGCACTTAAGGCAGATACATCGCCCTAGAGAGGACTGCGGGTGGGGGAAATGGGACTCTACCACATCGCTTTTAAGGCACAGATGTCTAAAATGTATACTCTAGACAATGTACAATTCTTGAAACATGACAGTAGGAAGCGTTCTCTTCAGATGCACACTAAAGGTGTTTTAGAGGAAAGGCTGTATAAAAGCAGAACTTTAAAAAGTCTTCTCTATGTTAGCACACATAAAGTGAACTGGAATGCAAATATCAGGGAATACGTGTGCTAGAATAGCCAACTGGACCCCAAACCTTTGACTGCAAACCCTCAAAAGGCCTGTATGAGGTCAGTTTAGATAAGCATTCAATGAAAAGTCTCAACTCTGTTGACTTCTCTTCACCCACAGTGACATTCATTCCCCAAAAGTTTAGATAATTGTCTACATTATCCACATTCCTCTGCTAACAGCCCCTTCGGCTCTCTTCGCTGCTCCCGGACTTGACCATGCATGATAACAAAACAAAAGTGGTTCTTTTTGAACCTCAAAGTCAAATTTCTTTTGCGATTTTTCTTTTTCAGTTGACCATAGTCCTCCCTGGCAGATAAAGAATTTGCTTCCACAACAGTTTGCTAAGGTAAGGTTTACTCTGAAAATAGCCACTCCGCAGTAATCATTTCCCACTGCTTTTTAAAAAGCAGAATGAACCAGTACAGAAGAATCCATAATTGCCAATAAGACTTATAGGCCACTGCTTAATTCACTCACTGTCTGAAAAGGTTTGATATACAATAAGGTCTTCTTCATTAAATAGACAAATTCTGAGTCTTCATAAGAAACCTAATCACAATCTATGAATGACTTTGAGACTGAATGTTAACAAGCGGCATGAGTAATCTCAAAATCCAAACAAATTTGGGTTAGGAAGAACAGGGTTTTTTAAGCGAGAGATATGAGATGTGAGCTGATAAGCAGAAGGTACGAGAACTGGTGATGTGTAAGTAAATTCAGGCTTACGAAGTCATGCATTCCTTCTTGTTTCTAATGTGTGTTTTCATACAGATTGTGGAGATCAAAGAAGGAAACAAATCTACATGTAACAGCTTCCTAGACCAAAGCTGGTAATAAGCATCTGACAGGAAAAAAAGCAGCGCTGCTGTAAATGTTTTAAACTGCCTCCTGTGGATACAGAGAGTGGTTCTACAGGGACAGCAAGTAATTCCTTGTATTAAAATTGAATGTGCTGCCCTACTTGATCAATTACAAAGATTTTCTGAAGTCTATAAATATGTATGTGCATGACTGAAGCAGTAATAAAAATGTGATTTTATAAATCTCTGAGCCTTCATGATCAGGCCAATAAACTGCGTTACATCAAATAATATTACAACTCCTGATATCTATAATAAAGTGCCAGTTTCTTGTGATGAACCTTCTCAGGAGGGACTCATTTCTCAGCCCTACCTGCCCACAATGCAGGGGTAAGGATGACAGGAGCACAGCACTGTGTCAGCTCCCTGTGTGCCCACATCACCCATGGATACAAATTTAATCTGGAGCTGGCATGACCATCAAATTAGCCAGAGCACACACATGGCAGTGTGCTACAGACTTTGGTTCAGAAATTTGTAAATAAATCTATTTTCCCTGTTCTTCTAGGCTGAGGTTGAGACAAGGAACCTTGCAGCTCCTGTTTGAAGCACATCAGCCTCTTCCATCCACAAGCCATGCACAGAGGAGAGGAGGATGGTTGGACTCGCAGTGAGAAACCAGGATTGTTATCACCTATATTCAGAGAACAACAAGCTTGAATATGCTCTTTCACAGAACAGAGTTGGTACTACCAAATCATGCTCCAGAAAAGAAAACCTTGGCAGATCTCCTTCCAGTCAGCAAAGGGCAACACCTCATTAGCGTAGATTGGACGTACGTGGCTCGTGTTTGCGTTTGCTTAGGGCTCGCTCAGCTGAATTTCAGCCAAAATTCTGATAGCTAAATATGGATCAAAATGTCTAAAGAATTTTGATGTGCACTTCATTGCTGCTCAATACTTGGAAGGAGATGTTTTCTCCGGGCTGCCAACAGCATGCTTCACTTAGCTGCTTTTTCTCCCTTTGTCTTCATGGTCACTACACCGGATAAACGTGGCACAGACTGGGAAGAGGAGGAGGAGAGGTTGCAATGCTGCTGTTTTGCTCCTCTCTCTGGTTTGGGACACTGCTTTCCTGGCCTTGTAGCCAGACTGTGATGGTCCCACTACTACTCCTCTCTTCTCAAGGTATGAGAGCTGCTCTCACTCAGGTCTCAACTCGGGAATGAGGGGTCAGCCATTTGCCAAAACATTCCCTGCTGGTTGTACGCTGCCCCAGCGCCATTCTACCTGGTGCTGTACATTGGGAGCATGTCACTAATACCAGGGTCTGCATTAAAGACAGACAGTCTTCTCTTCTATGTCCTGGCTTGTCGTGGAAACCCTCCCCTTCTCCGCTATCAGTGAACAGGCATTCAGCCACACACACACAAAGCCGAGAGAAAGCATTTGATTTGGAAGAATGTAAGCGGTAAAAGGTCAGATAAAGCCTGATGTTCTACATTTTGCGACGTACTTGTTTTCCTGTGCGCTAAGTCCAAAGCCAAATGTATAACACCTGGGTCTATTTTTGTAATACAGATCTTGCATTTTGCACAAATATATAAGGAAAACATTCCCTACCAGAAGCCACCTACCACGCAGCTATCCACGAGTTCCAGTCAGAAGTATCTGGAAAGCACACTGGCTGCAGATTCAACTTCTCTTGTCTGACAGCTTCAGGCTAGACTCATGCAAATAACTGATACGTGTGATCCTGACAAAAGCAAATTATGACACCAGGTAGTCCTCAGAGAATATACTCTGTTGCAGGTCAAGAATGTCTAACCACTGCCTTTGGTTTTGATTATCTATATTACGTGATAAATGAATGAACAAGATATACATATATTTTATTGCTTCAACCAAGCGTCTCTTATTTTTCACTGTGGCTAATACTACAATTAAACCTTGCTATATAGTCTGGGTATTTATAAAACAACCCCAACCTTCTCAGCTGTGCAGTACAAAATATTCCTTACAGAACCATCCCTTTCCTGATTTCTTTCATGCCTATACTATTTACAGAGCAAACAAACAGAGGGAATCAAATCACACAGCCTACAAAAAGAGTGAAAAACAGAGCTTTACTTGCTCCCAGTAGCGAAGAAATGTAGCGTTAAGACTTGAAACTCATTTCCAATTTTCTGTGTTCGTAACATGGTCTCTAAACAGTGCATTATCTCACATACCAGATGTGCAGCAGTATCTAGGTACAACAGGGCGTGATAAGTATGGAATTTCAGCCCTATTTCTTCTTTTATGTTGTAAGTCAAATCCTTACTCTGATTTTAATTTAGGTTTTTGTCTTGTTTTCTGTGTGCTTTGGGGGGGTGGGCGAGAAGTGGGGAGTTTAGTGTTCAATTATAGAAATGGAAAAAGAAGTCATCGGGGACTGAATAGCATCTTAAGTTAACAACACAAGAGAAATCAACATCCAAACCTCTAATTTTATTTAAATTGGTGTAAAACTAGAGTATAGAAACAACTTACGCTGATGTGATTAACTCCACTTAAGTGGAATTTGCCCCCAAGACAGCAGTCTCTTGGCTGACACAGGAAGCTCTATTTGAAACTGCAATAAAGTGGAGAGATCTTGAAAGTCATCTGAACCACTGTCAAATGCTGTTCTGAAAATACTATTTGAATGTTAAGTAATTTGAACTCATTTCAGTAAATAACTCCATTACTTTTGTGTTACTGAGAGGTTTAATAATAATAATAATAATAATAATAATCATCATCCTCCTCATCCTCCTCTTCCTCCTCCCCCTCCTCCTCCTCCTGTGCTGTCTCAGCTGAGAGCTGGTAACTGGTAAAGCAGTCAAATGGTACTACAAGAGTGCATTTTTCATTTATAAGTAGTCATCCTGGAAACAGAGGAAATAAAACGTTGCACCAGGATGAATATAGGACTTGGATACACATAATAATTCGCTGCTATGTTAATAGTACTTGTGAGTTGGAAGGTGGGAAGTGTTTTGGCTGAAGGCGAAAGAGAGACCACAGTGGGGGAAAATGGGCTTTATTCTTCAAGGCATATTTTTTTTTCTTGCTGTTTCTCTAGAAAGGTTCCTTTGCCTGCAAGAAGTCATCAAACACTCTCGAACTCAAAGGAAGCTTCTCATTGGTTTCCATGGGCTTCAACTGGAGCCCAATGCCTGAACACTAGAGTGGTGCTTTTTCGTTATATCTAATCTAAATCTTCCCTTTTTCAGTTTAAAACCATTTCCCCTCATTCTATCCCTGCTTTCCCTGATAAAGAGCCTCTCTCCAGCTTTTCTTTGGCCCGCTTTCAATACTAGAAGCTGCTCTAAGGTCTCCTGGGAGCCTTCTCTTCCCCAGGCTGAACAATCCCAACTCTCAGCCTGTCCTCACACAGGAGGTGCTCCAGCCCTCCGATCATCTTCACGGCCTTCTCTGGACTCACTCTTAACAGATTCATGTCCTTCCTGTGCTGAAAGCTGAAAAGGTTCAGTTCCTTGCAGGGTCAAATGGCTGCACACCTTTAAAGAAGCTGAGCATGATGTGCAGTGCTTTCAGTCATCCACAAATGAATGAGCTAATTAAATTATTTTTCTTGCTCTGGTATAATGCATAGTCCAATTAAGTTGCTAAGCCAATCATCTTGAAATAAATCAACCATATTGTTACATAATTCTTTTTAATAAACAGAGATATCATTATATGAGCTAGGTTCTAAGGGTGCCAGATGCTCCTAAACAGGGAGTCTAATTTATTTCGTTGATTTTAAGAAGCAACCCATTTATGTGTGATAGCTTTTATAATCCAAAATTCTAATTCTTATCTGAGTTTAAAGCAGATTTCTGTCTTTCTCATACATAAATGAGAGCACAGAAGAGCTAAATATGGACCTTCCTTAATTCCCCATCACACAATCACATAAAACTGCAGTCTCAAAGCACTGAGTAAATGCCCTTTAAAACACGATTAATAGGATTGCAATAGAAAGAGACCAAAAACTCCTCTGCACACAATATGAAGAAAAAAAAACATATGACACAGGGTTTGCTTAAGAAAGAGGGAAAAGAGGGGTGGCCTGGGTTCACTGCCAGCCTGTGGTGCTGCCCAGTTTATTGTGCTCAGCCCTAGAGAGGAGCAGAGCACGCTGGCAGTTGGCAGGGATGGCAGTGGGCTTAGCATCTCAGACAGACGGGGAAACACAGTTCCCTCTGAAAAAAAAACATGATTACGTGCTTTAGTTTTGATTAATGTTTCAAGGATACTATCAAAGGAGATGGGAAGTAGAGATGTTCCCTTCAAATACTGTCAATGACGTAGGCTCCTTCAGAGGAGAGTATAACGCACACATCTAACCCAGTAACCAAGCACAACTGTTTTTATCTTTCTGCTTTTTTCTCCCATAGAGATTATACAAAGCAAAGAATGTTTTGGTTGCTTTTGGAGAGCTTCATTGGAGGGTTTAATGAGTCATCTAAAAGTCAAGGTATGCAAAGTAGTCAACGGTTCTCCTCTAACCCACCACCAAGTGCTTCCTGAAGAAACTGTTGCTGACCATTAATCATCTACACCCCTCAAAGATAAAGGCCTTCAGAACATCACCGAGGAAAACGAACTGGTGACTACTGAATATTCTTGGTGCACCTGTGCCTGCTGCTCTGATTTGTTCCTGTTTATTTTGGACCTCAACAAAACAGCTTTTGCTTTGTATTTTCACTTGGACGGTGATGACAGAATGCGATTTCTCTCCATAACAGTTGAAGGTAAAACCCCTGTGGTTTCCATGTGGACATTTGAGGGTTGATGTGTTTTGCTGTCACGTTCTATTTTTAAATGCATGACACTACACAGGTGTTCAGATTCCAAATCCTTAGCTAAATCTGTCATCTCTCTGCATCTTGTCACTACCTCAGCTAACAAACTGAGGGGAGAACGGAGTTCCCGTATGGTAGAAAACTGCAAGTGCTTAACAATGGTTAACAATAATTTCTTTCTGTAGCTGAAAAATATCACTACACTTAATAAACTTTCAGGTGATATAATTGCTTTTGAGGTTCATTTGTCTATCTAGATTTTTCTCAATTTATTAATGTATCTACAAGCCCTTAGTATTTAGGACACAAACTAATAGACAATTAAAAATGCAAATTGTTTTTGCAGGAGCAAAAGCTGTTAGACTGACTCGAAGCATAAGCTGGCAGTTTTACCTCTGTGCTTGCTATCCATAAAACATGGGCTGAATTCAGAAAGTTGTGATTTACAAAGAATTGCAAATCATCTTCCTGAGTCTGCCTTAAGCATGTATTATTTCTGTATCTGTGAGTACTGCTAAAATGTAACACAGCAAAGAATACAATAATCAGTATTTTAAGCAAGCTGGGCTTGAGTTTTTACTCCCAAAACAAGGCTAACTCACACTACTACTGTTCTCAACATTTTTGCTGAATCTTATATACTGCTGATGTAGACTTCATGCAAAAGTATCCCGTGTTCATACAGGGATAGGGAAAGATGGGAGAAGGAAGAAGTTCTTACAGGACTGCTGCTCCAGTCACCAAGACAGTGCATGTTGCTGCTCCCTCCTGGAGCATCCTCACTCACAAGGAACATTTTCAGTGCCCCAGAAGCACATTTCCTTCTGCCTCTACAAGGCAATTGCAATATTAGAAGACAAAACTCAAGACCACCATTGTAAGTAAAGAAGCATAGACCTCCTAAAGAGACCTGAAGTGAACCACCCTGTCTTTCTAGTAAATTTAGAGAAAAAATTATGAATGACAACTATTCCTTTGCAGATGATCGTTTAAAGTTTGGCCTGATGATCGTTTAGCACCATCACTAAACAAAACCAGTGATACCTATCTCTGTGATGCAGTATTGAACTCCAAGGGATGCATTTCACTCTTGCACAACTGGTGTAACTGATTCAAGTCTTTGAAAGTTTTGATTTTATTCCCTACATTATCCTTACTAGCAGTCACAGAACAGAAATGAGTCAGGGATCTCCTGAGCAACCTGAACCCATAGGTAGTCCACAGGAATGGATGGGTATCATTCAAGTGTGCTGAAAGAGCTTGGTGCTGTTAATTATGAGGTCGTTCGCTATCCAGTTGGAAAGGTCTTGGAGATTCAGGGAGGTCCTTGATGACCAGGAAAACCTCAAATGGAGTGACCTTTTTCAAACAGGCTAAAAACAATCCAGGAGATTACCGGCTGCTCAGAATCACTTCAGTCCCCAGGGAAATCACGGAACAAATCCCTTCTAAAGTCATATCTGGGCACATGAAGGGAAAGATGATGATTGGGAATAGCCAGCGTAGATTTACCATGGATTTACTAAATTTACAATGCTTGACTAAATTGATTGCCAAATATTTATCAAAAGACTAGACCTGTGGACGAGCAGAGAAATGTCATCAAAGTTTCTGACAGTCTCCCAAGCATCCCTGTCTCCAAGTTGCTGCCTGGATGAACAGACTACAGTTTAGGTGAAAAAGCAGCTGGATTTGGGCTCAGAAAATAGTGGTTAATGAGTGGTTAACAGGAGGTCAGTAACACATGGGGTCTCATTCTTCTGTAAGACTACAGATTGAATTCATAGAGAGATTTTGTAGGCTTAAATTTTCGTAATCACTATCATTACTGAAAAATTTTGATGTAGTTTGCTGCAAAACACAGAATAAACAAAATAAAGCCCCCAAAAATACAATTCCCAAAGAAGATGATTTAAACAATCTTCTTTGCTTCAAATCTCGTTAAGAAGATATTTTCAAAATACATTTTTTGAACGTTGTTGCTGTTGAGTCTGAAGAATCCAAAGGAGGGGTGCTAAATACACAGAATTTCCATATTAATGAAAAGGTAATTTTCAATTCAACAGACACTGATGGATGCTGAGCATTCAAACTCTTTCCTCTCAGTATTAGCAGTGTGCTTTTATCCCTCAAGGGCCATATTTATGCCAGCGGTGCAGTATCACTGGGAGGGCAGACTTCCTTCTCCAGGTTAAGCAGGCATAGCTACCAAGAAAGGCACTGCTGCCACCTTCCTCCCACTCTTCCAAGTAGACTGTCTTTCCTTCATCAGAGAGATATTTGTGCCAAACACTGGATACGATCCATAAAAAAAAAAAATAAAATAATACCCCTATCAGCATTATTTTTTAAATCTGACTACTCAATTTTAATTATCACAATTATAGGCTTTCAATGGCAGCGTATAAATGAATTTTTCCTTGTTTCAAACGTACACATTCCTTGAAACAAAGGTCATATTTGTACTGCATGTAGACTTAGAGGACAGCTTTCATCTGCTAACTTCCCAGGACACTGTCTGACATATATATATACTAAATGTATCACAGGATAAGATGTTCTTCCTTGCTTGTTAATACAGCTAGACATGGAATGCTTCCTATTTGAGCTGTCTGGAAGACAGAGCGCTTCTTGAATCGAGGGCTCAAAAGCATTTTTAAGAAAACAGAATGTTTTTCTTGCTTGATAGACTTCAAAATATCCCTGTGCAGACATTTGATTAGCACCGTGTGAAAGAAGAATTTATCTCAAAAGTTAACTTTTGTAATCATAAATGTAATTCTCAAAGATAAAAAAAGATTTATTGTCTTTGACTGACTTCACCTTTCACCCCACACACAGATGTAGCATTGCAGACCCCATCGTTTGTAAAGCGATTGTGACGCACCATAGAGAGAGCTCAAGCCAGAATTGAGACCGCAATCAGAAAATGAGCAATCAGACTGGGAAAAAAGAGACATTTGTGTACCTTCATGAGTTAAATCAATCAGTTGTGCTTATTTATACTGTCTGACAGAACATCAGTAAATGCATAGAACATTAATGTATTTTTACAGCAGCGTAATTTATAAAAGGAAGACATTTTCAGGAAAAATTCTGATGCATCTTCTGTTAAATTTTCTGCTGAGGGGGATGAGACTGTTCAACTACCTTGCAAACACTACTTAAAATTGACAAAATACAGCCTAGGAAGGTTATTCTGCATCTTATCCTCCAGGGTCAATAATTCTATACTTGGAGTCTTCTCCAAACCGATTTGTCTATACTTCAGATAGGCTTGCACCTTGATGTTTTGAACCAAATCAATGAATTCTCCCACACATGTATTGTTCTCATCTCTGACTACAGCAAGAAAAACTAACACCTTGTCTAGCTTTTAATGGAAAGTTTATCTATTACAGATGATGTCTTGTACGAGAAACAGGTGGTGGTTCCAGGTAAAAGGACTATTTTACAGACTACTCCAAATGTATTTCTTTTAGGAATAGAAACTTTGAAGCAATATCAGGTTTATATCAACAGAACATGTGATTTTTTTTATAGCATCTTTCAGCAGAAGCTTTTCTTATACACGGCCAGCTACCAAGCTTGTCACTGCTTGCAAATAACCGTGTCTCTTGGGAATTCATGGGATATTTCTTTAATCATTAATTAGAGACTGAGCAAAATATTTAGGTATACAACTCGTTTATGTGTAATTCCTGCCGTTATTTTTCTTTTCAGCCACCACTGTATTTAGTCTGAGCACTGATGTGTGCTCAGCCCTGTACATGAAGCAGAATCACAGAATCACCAGGAAAAGGACCCACTGGAAAGGACCCACTGGATCATCGAGTCCAACCATTCCTAACACTCCCTAAACCATGTCCCTAAGCACTTCATCCACCCGTTCCTTAAACACCTCCAGGGAAGGTGACTCGACCACCTCCCTGGGCAGCCTCTGCCAGTGCCCGATGACTCTTTCTGTGAAGAATTTTTTTCTGATATCCAACCTGAACCACCCCTGGAGAGCTCACAATGGAAGTAAAACATGGGGAACATTGGTAACATTTCTGGCTAAATATGAGAATGTTCTCCCCAACCTCCGAGCTGATCAAAACCTCTTAACTGTGCTCATCCCACCTTTTGGTGCTGTGTTTAACTTGTGCACAGTGCTAACACAGTCACATAGTTCATATCGTCGGAATATATACAGAGCATGCGGTATCCCATCCTCATGGGCTGACTGCTGATGTCCAGAAAAAAAAACAAACTGCCTTGATAGCAGAGCTGGATTTAAAAAAAATGGTATTGAAAGCATTGCAGTCTGAAGTAGAAAAAAATATTCCAAGAGAATTATTCAGAAAACAATGTCTTCCTTCTGACTCTAACCCCATTTTCTTCTTCTGCAGAGAGTCCTCTATGCTTAGATAGTATCTTTTAACCCCAATAAGTTGGGTCAGCACTGCAGATAACTTTCCATTAAGATGTTCTGTGAAAAGCAACAGGAAACACGGAAGAAAAAAAGATGCTAGTTGCTCCAAACATGTATGGGCAGTAGAAAAGATGAATAAAGAGGCAAAACTTGCTGTGAGTCATAGTGCTAACGCTGTAGTTCTTTGAGGAAAATGTCCCCAGGAACAGGCAAATAACGCAGCCTAAAGCAAAGTGTCTCAAGAGTGATAGAAAAGGAGACAGGTAAGCATAACAGGAAGGAATTAGGAAAACTTTATGTTTAGTATTGGGAAATCTTACTAAACAATACACCATCAGCTATGAAATGTCCTAGGGATTATTCATGGGACCTTCTAAGAAAATACCAAGGTAGAATACTTAGAAGGATTCTGTGTGAGCAGACCTACATCACAGGAGGATATGGAGTGATTGTCCTGGTATCCATCTGCTAAAGTAAACAAAAAAAGAGCAGGGAGAGCTTGAGAGCCAGCAAGTACAGTTTTCTCCACAGGTTTATAATGGATACCTAGGTTCTAAATCCGTAACCTGTAACACCCATGACCCAAGTAGTCCTTATGTTTTAAGAATGCAAACTCCCTTTATTTTGTTTTGGACCACGGTTTGCTGAGCTTCTTCTCCACATATGGGTTCTCTGTATGAATCTAGGCATTCCTTCATCGATTTCTGTTGAAGGAACCTATCCAGGATGTGGGTTTTACATACCTTTGACTAAGGTCAAGAAAGAGGAAAAATGCTTGCAATGACGCCTCCACCACTTCTTATCTTATTTTGTATTATTTTATTTTGTTTTATTTTATTTTATTTTCCAGTTTTTTTAGTCCAATGACTCCTCGCAGGAGCAACAACATATTCTGACAGAAGTGAGAGGGAAGTGACTACTGTGCTCTCACTAAATCTGAACATGCATATCCTATCACCAAAATAACCTACCAAATTTGTATTTATTTTCTCTCCTCTTTCCCTCAAAAAGGTAGATCCAAGCAGTTCTCAGTCCCTTTGAGGCCAGGGACTGAGCACCCTCCTGTAGAACACCGTCTACCTTGATAAATATGATACTGCCTTGAGAGACGCAGGTTCCCTTTTCCTTCTGCCACCCTAATTAGGGGATAAGAGCTGACTTATTTGCACAGAGAGAAGGGAGATATTATCACCTATTTATTCATTAGTCATTAAAACCTTTCTAACTTAGGCTAACCACCTTCCCTTAAAAAGCCTGGTAGTGTAAGTGAAAGAAGGCTTCCTTGCAACTCGGAGGAAGGCTATGAAGTTTCTAAAAGGGATATATTTTAAGTTACTGTTCCTTTCTACCCGGGACCTTGTCAAGCATCTCCCTTCCTTCTGTGTGTGGAGCTTGCCGAGTCTCATTCTCAGGCATCATACGCAAACTGGTCTTTAGTCCAAATCTGTGACAGGAAAAACTTCTGTATTACCTTTTCATGACTTTGAACTTTCCAGAACTGTAATAAAATTCCAGACCACATTTAGGTTGTTATCCTGAAACTGAAGAAATGGGGGGGGGGGGGGGGGGAAGATCACCTTTATTTGTGTAGTTTTTCTTGCCCCACTAAAATTAATTGCTACATCTTTTCCATTTGAGTATTTCAAAGAGGAGACTGAACCAAATGAATTACACAGTAGGGCAGGTTTTCATTACAGCCAAGGCATGATTAAAACGTCTCCTGTAGCCTCTACATGTCTATACAATAACAACCAAACCCCTGAAATGTGGCCATTCCAAGAAGTCCTGGTGGACTTCAGATTGGGATGCAGATGTGTTTTGGTTTTCAGACGCAGTTCTGTTTCACATATTATTTTAAGCCCTTTTCCTAAGAAAATCAAGCCTCCTGTGACGCTATTGCCCATCAGCTGCGTGTCAGGACCACTCAAATAACTGTTCAGCCATTCTGTGCACTTCAATCGGATCTGACAGAGCTGGCGATCTCAAGGATAATTAAGATTTCTGTTAAATAATTGGAGAGGGTAAGACAGAAATCAGGACACAGGGCATACGAGGTCTGACAAAAAAAACCCAAGACTAACCCTGTAGCTCAATAACCAAGAGTGGGAGGGGAGAGACAGAGAGATGGTTACACAACATGTTCTAACCCATCATGGTGAGACAAGGCTCAGCTAAATTGCTTTGCTCGGTACAAGTGGACGCGTGTTCAAATACAGACATTTTCATACTCTTCGTTGGAAAACGCCGGTGTGTAAGAGTGAACAGTGAATTAACACCAAGACAACGCACCAGCCCACAGCGCTTTGCTTGTGAAGCAGTTTTTAGCTCATAACAACATCCCTGTGCTTGAGCACCCACCCTGTTCAAAAGACCTGGGTCCCTATTCCCAAAGATCAAGTTGGTGCTCAAAAATACCCCGTTTTCTGTTGGTAGAAGATGTGAAAGCAAGAAAGATGGAGATCCTCAACAGCCTTTTGGCAAATTATCTCAGTACTCCCTGAATAAGGATATTAATATCACTGGTATGGGACAAGTCAGTGAAGTGACTACTGGTTTGTGCTATCAGGACTACAGTTTTAATATCTAAATAGAACATAAAGCTGAATCTCCTTCAGAGCTACCAGCTTTACTGTGATCAATTAATATAAATAAATAAATCTAGAAGTTAATCTGAACTAGACAAGACAATCCAATCCATCAAAACCCAAGAAAGATACAGTACCTATTATATTTGTATTTTTCACCACGTGAATGTTTTATGCTGCCAAAAATAACTGTGCTGTTCACTGAAAGAATATTGCAAACTCACCAAAAGGCACATTTCTGCAGAATGGTATTCTTAGTCATCATAAATACAAAGTTAGCTATTTTGAATTCATTCCTTCCCTCATTGTTCAACATTATTAAAAACAGCAACACTGCACCTTTAGTCTAAGCAAGCAGAGTAACAGATCCCATCCAATACTCACAAAAAGGTTTTGTTAAATAAAATGTGGAGTTTAAATTCCCTACTCACAGCAGTGTTAGGCTGTCCATTGCTGATAATAGAGGTCACGCATATCTGAATAAAAGGATTATGGGGTGAATACCATAAAATGGATCCAAGTATGAGGTATGTCATGTTTTTTCATTCTTACATTTAGAGGAATTTAATTTATTTTAAATCAAATAGGTCCTGATTCAACAATGAATTTATTCTCTTGTCAGACCTTCAAGTACCTTGGTATTATTTTAAGCCAGCTGCAGTTAGGTGCCAACAACTGGATATCGAGTTTTAGTGAAAAGAAAAATAAGAAGAGGCTTTAAGAGGGAGACAGATGAGAATGACTCTCTCACTTTTTAAGAACTTTAAGGAAAAACATCAGCCACGATTTCAACAGAACTGCTGTAGAAAAAAAAAATAATACTGGAATTTTGGGTTCTATGGGGAAGGAGAGAAAGTATAAAGAAACAAAACAACTGCCGTGCCCCTAGAATGCTAACGTGGTGGAATTACAGTTTGTTCTGTGTCTTGGTCTAAATTTTACATACTAGAGTTCAATGCCACAGCAAGACCTTCATAGGGAGAAAGTGTCAGAAGGGAAAATATGATTTTTAGAGAAATAGTGCAGTGTCTACAGCATCTGCACTTCTGTAAAACTTGCTTCTTAAAAAAAAAAAAAAGCGCAACAGCCCCAACATTATTTTCCAGCTTTTTGCTTCAATAGTGGCTATGCACTCAGATTTTGCCTTGTAATAACTGGGTTAAAAAATGGACCATTTTAAATGGAAACACTCTAGAAGTACATTAGACAACCTAGGACTCAAAGCCAACAATGCCTTTGGATTGATCTGCTACTAGAGAGTGCGGGCAGAGCACTTTCAGCAAGGGGTGAACTCATGAAAACTAATAGATTCTGAAGGGTGGCTCTAACTATTTGTTTCCTTTACAAATACAGTATGTTTTTCTTTAAAAAACAAAGTTGAGGTATTTTTTCTACAGGGCAGTAGAAAGGAAGGTCTTTCTACCTGCTCCTGGCAACCAATACTTTGGATAAGGTGGGGATCTCCAGGAGGAAGAAGAAAGTGAGAGAGCTGCTGCTTCTCCTAGAGGAACTGAGCATTCTCTGCTTGGAAAAAAACTTTAGATGAATGGAGCAGGGAGGGAGGGAGGGAGGGAGAAAAAGAGGTGGCAAGCAGGCAGCTCACGTCAGAGTACAGCTTGCAAAAGCTCCCTGGAGGACCAGAGACTTCCCCACAGCAGACCCAAGCCAGGCGAACACGGAGAAGACTGATGGCTTTGTCATTCAGCACAGAAGACAGTGCAGTTTGAGTCAAAATTAGCTCAAGAATGGATGTTTCCAGTATCGGAGAACTGATTCGATGACTGTACACTACACAGCGGCTCAGCAGCGGGATGAAGGAGTCTGGCACACAACTGCAGCTGTAGCACAGGATTTGTCCCACCCAGTAAGGAGTTTAAGATCGGTCCTGTCCTTGCCTTGAATGGCCACACAATTGAAATTAGCCAACGGACAAAATTCAACCTGTTCTAAAAGAAAGTCAGGTGCAATTTAATTAGTGCCTGTCACATATAAGTGTTTCAATCACCTAATTTAAAGCAGCCCAGGCTAGCACACCCGATAACTCTTCAGTGGTGCCACACTGACGAAGGTAATATTACCTACTACGAGTCTTTCCACAAAGCTGATTAGCATTTTGTGACTTTAATGAGCGGAAAACAACACAGGCGTCAGCCTTCTCCCTAGCACACCGTCTGCACGAGAAACTGAAAGACTGGGCTTCACTCCTCGCTTGCCCCGCAGTATGTCACTCCAAAAACGTCCCAGTCACTGTGCAGTAAAATTTATTGTCAACATATTCAGGAGGTTTTTTCTGTATATTATGCTTTCCTTCTCCAAGTGTCTCTTAAGGGTAGGGATAAACCTATCCCTTCATGTCATTTATATATTCTCCTTAGTAGAAACCCTGAAGTTACTCAGTTTTCAAACACATTGCTCTGAGATGAGTATAAACAACATATATTGTACTTGAAATATCTACTCTTAATGATACATTTTCTTGTCTTTTGGAGACAGAAAATACCAAAATATCATTAAAAGCATACTAGAATTTTGTCTGAGAAAAGCGCGTGGCACAGCACTAAAATCCAGCTTGGAAAAATACATGAGTGCCACCTTAGTAGTAATGGGTTAAAAATCCCAAGTAATAAATCACATTAAACAACATATGGTCGTTCACCACAGATGCAAACACATCACAGGAGTCAGCTTCTCCTCTGACAAAGTTCATCTCTGTCTTTGTATTGAGAGATGCTAGCGACAGAGAGGGTCCATTCTGCTACCCCGAATACTCTTCTGGTCCACTGGAGGTGAAGCTGAAAAACATACCCTGGGGCTCTATTTCATTAAGCTGAGTCAGCCTTCATTTCCTCAGTTTCCCAGAAGAACGATGGCACACATGTAACATATCTCAACTATAAAGTACCATGAAATCCAACTACAGAGCATTATAAAGCTACTGTTAGGTACCTACTATACTACGACCTCTTAAGTTTTCACCTTCTAAGAAGCACCCAGCTGCTTGGAGTGGGGAGAAAATACGTTTTGTGGTTAAGGATGCCAATGGTGGAGGAACAAGCTCACCAGTAACAGCTAACACTGAAGGCTGGAGAACAAATCACTGGCCGTGAGAGCCTCTAAGCCCCATAGGGAACAGCAATTCCAGCTTTCCAAATACATGTAATAAACAGCAGAAGCAATCAGCTTTTGCAAGGAGAAAAGAAATAGGTAGCCTCAGGGGAAAAGAACTTCAAGGTCCTCTGTTTCACCCTCCTAGGGTGCTAAGCTTTGTGGTTCCCCATCCCCCTTCATGGGGGATGCACCCAAAACTGCTCACGGCAGTTGCTGGATTCTTGTATAGTCAGGGAGATGCACTAAGGCAAAAAGCTCAAATCTTCCTTCTTTGCTTACACCTACTGAGAGGCTGGTTGTAAAAGTCTCTAGTGGGAAGAATAACAGCAGAAAGGAGTGACCATGGCCTCTCGCATGCAGAAACTGATGTTACTGCGGGTATGTTCCTTCTTACTGTCTGTCTGTCTGTCCCTCTCCTCCTGGCTCAAGCTCACTCCAAGTGCCCGTGGAGTTGTTTTATTTCCATATTCTTCCTCTCTCTCAGCCAAGTTCCAGCACTCTTTTGCTTCAGGTCAGCCTCAAGCATAGCCAGATCCTCTTCCAACAAAACCATAAAAAGCCATTATATCTAAATAATAACAGAACAAATATAGAAACATTTCTATGCATCATGTTTTATCTTCCTAGATAATGGGCAATCGAGGTTGCATTTACACCAGTGATTCATGGTATTAGAAATACCTGGTCATCACCAAAAATTAGTAGTATGAGGTCAGGAAATTCTCAACTGAACATAAACCAAACATGCTGGATCTAGAGAAGCAGAATTAGAACATTTGAAGCAGCCTCAACTCTACACTGTAATGACACAATAACCATAATTGGTCCCAGTGCACATAAAACCTGATTTTAGAGACATTAGATTCTTAGTTTTATTTTTTATTTCTCCCTATTCTTTCATTTTCACTTCCCTGCTCCTAATAGCTTCTATTACTACCAGTCGTTTGGAACAAAGAGAAAACCTCTCTCAAGAACTCCAGCTCTTAAAGCTCATTGATTCTACCTTAAATTACAATCAAGTCATTCAAATTCTGTATTTACAGTAAGCGTTGCCCTTCCAGGGAAAACAAAGCATCACACCAGCACTGAGATCTCTGCTGCAAGGACAAAACTATTTAGTCTTAACTGTGGACCCATCTTCATAGCCATTTATTTCCTCTCCACTCTTAGTTTGTGAACCTCTTGTTAACTGCAACTGAGCCCAGAGCTGACACAGAACTAGCTCAGAAGGAGATTCCCCACAGGAAAGAAATTAAGGTTGCTTCCCCAGTCCTGATATGCTGATTTCATAGGTTTTGTAGGAAATTCATCCAGAAACTCATCCATCGCTCGTTCCATCTCTTGCTCACCGGGCAAAGCACTGACAACTCCCACAATTCTGCATAAAACTCATAGTTTTTCCAGCATCTCATGTGCCTGGTGTAGGGGGTCTGGAAGGAGATGAACATTAGGGCTCCAGCCTGTGCTCCACGCTGCGAGGAGACCTGCTGCAAGGTGCAGACTCCTGTGCTGCAGCCTCACGTTGAGGCTCCTCTATCGGTTCATTGAATGCAGAATATCCTAAGTGTGCGACTCAACGTGCGGGCATGACCCTGTTGCATGACCCTACACAGATCCTAGCACAGTTTCAGTGCTACAACCATACAGAAATAGTTTCTGAAGCATGAGCCACAAGGAAACAACTGATAAACAGGATGAACATAGATAATCAGTGAAAACCTGCAAGGGTGAGAAGTGCTATTTTGGGGGAAAGGGACTTTAAGAGGATGAAATGTGACTCTCATGGACTTGACAGTAACATTAGTGATGCTCTGCTGGAAGCAGAGTCTACCCAACAGGTCTACACATTACTTTCTTTAACTCTGATTGATTCTTGAACTACCTCAACAAACTACATAAAATACAGCTACAAACAAGGTGGGAAATGGAGAGAATGAAAACAAAATGAGAGCAATGAATGGGGTTGGGAAATACATAGAAGCCTATTAAGATTTGAAGTGAAAGGCCAAAAGAGAATGTTCAGCAATCAAGCTCAGGATGAACTCATAGGAGTCATGCGTGTGGGAGCTTTCACTTTCCTCTTTTCTGGTTCTGTAAGATTTGATCTAATATAAATTTCAAGGCCAGTATTTTTGCTTTATAATGGGTACGGCAAAGTGGTGAGTTAAAGAGGTGGGCAAAAATCAGTACCAGAAGACAGATTCACAGAGCAAATGCACTGACCCGTGAAGTATATCTGCTTTAAAATAGACACTTATCACAACGATTTTCTGATAAAGGCAAAAAAATCTTCCTTTTTCCTCACTACATTTGGGTTTAATATATTGACATGTATTTGTGAAAGCCTCAAAGTGCGAGTCTTTCCTGAGCACCAGAACAGCTCGCTCTGTTTCTGACGAAGAAGCAATGCACACCTATGGAATTACAGCTTTTGTCATAGAACCATTCAGCAAAGACAGGCACTGACCTTTCCTTATTACAGCTATTTGCCAGAAGTGGCCAAGAATTACCATGTTTTATTCAATGCTTGAGCCAAATACAGGTTAACATCTCACCCACAGATTACAGGAGGCACTAGCACCCTGGTGACGGTTCCTGCCCTGTGCTCATCTCCCATGCCCTGCCATGCCAAGAGGCTCTTGTTTCTCCTCATACATTATTGTTTGAGATCTGCTCATTAAGGGTAAAATTTCCAATAGCGTAGAAAGAATTTGGTGCGTCAAGAGTGGAGTTGCACCTCCCTGCATCTTGATGCCCTGAAAGTCCAGACCAGCGAGTGGTTTCTGCTGTTGTACCCTTTTGATTCCCATGCCCGATTTCTCTTCTTGCAGAGGCACAGGAAACAAAACAAAGGTGAGACCGATTAGCACATCCCAATTTAGTATCAACTCCACAGATCCTTCTGTTTCACTTTCCTGCCAGTTATACTGCATTACCAGTAACAAAAAATATTCACAGCACATCCCTGATGGGTAGTGCTTTACAATGGCAGAAAAACGCTTTCCATGTTACAGTCGGAAAGACTGAGACTTGGATCTTATGTGCCCTGTGTTAGAGAATCCTGGGGTATCTTACGGTCCAGCAGACATCAGTCAAGCAGATTGGTTGTACGGATTTTAAATACAATCTATAACCTTTCTGTGCCCCAGTCAACCTACACAGAAACTGAAAAATATCAGTCACCAACTCCACAGAATTAGGTTGAAAAATGTGACCTAAGGATAAGTTGAGTTTAGTGTTGCATGTTAACCTCCTATGTAAACTAAACCTTGCCCCACCCACCTTAGCCCTCATTCAGGATACTAAATTCTCCAGCTGCTGGAACCAGCGTGCGTTCAGCTGTCTTCACCTTCAAACTGCCCGTGCTCCTTGGGTTACTTCTATTACTTTATTACACACGAATGAGATGTAGGCTTACGGTGCCTACAGCATCAAAAGAAACAGCAAAATAAACTAAATGTTATGTTGGGCCCTGTGTATTTAATAACAAAGATGTCTCTGAAATTAAGGGGGAATGAATTTGATCTGTGTGCTTTAAGATGAGGGAAGCATTTACCTTTCCAAAACATCTGAGAGTTTTGCATGGTGCCTACTTCTGACTTGCACTGCAAGGCCATGTTACGTCGACCGCGTTTGCAAGGGTAGGAGACAAAATTAAAGTAGCCAAGAGGACACATCTCTGTTTCTATGCCTCACGTGGTATACATATTTTAAATGGAAATGCAGCTTTATCTCAGTTTTCAAGCTACTTCTCTGTACAAAGCAATGTCTTACACTCCAGCAATTTATAAATTTTCTTTTCAGATCAAGTTGTTAAACTCTAAACCTCTGTAAAAATTTTGGCTTAATTGTCTGACAAATTGTTTTTCACTATGGGTAAAAATTTCAGCCCTTGAAAAGTCAAAGACAAACAGTGTGTCACTGAATCTCACTCATATCAAATGCTGCACTTCAACCTTGGCGGAGAAATTAAAAAAAAAAAAAAACCATAAAATAACATTCTATGTGTTCTGTCTAAATATTTCTCATTTATACAAACACTACTGGGAAAAAAAATCAACTGCTTTTAAGGGTTCATAAAATAATTGACTGCCAGGTTTATAACATAGTGACAGCTCTGCCCAATGACAATGTTAGAAGATAGCTTTTGATAGGAATGCTGATGCAACTTTAACTACAGATACTAGAAAATGCTGCCAAAATCCTTCCTTAATTTCAGGCTGCGAAGATGTAGGAATAAACATAGTTAAGGTGCCCGATGACCCTGTCCTGTCTGTAAATACACCTGGCTGAGACAGATGTAAAGTAGTAGCTGTACCAGTGATCTACAGCTACAGCAAACTCTACTTCTCTCAAAGCCTGTATACAGCCCCTTTTTTTTAATTTTTCTGTTTATTTCTTAAAGGAAAGAGGTAAATTTCACACATTTTAAAGACCCCATTTAAAGCTATTTTAAACAATGTTACAAAACATGACACTTAAAATGCTCAAATTAATAAAATGTAGATTAGATACTGAATACTGATAACATTAAAAAAAAAATAAATCTTTAAAATGACAAACAATATTCCCAGGGAAGTGGCAGAAGTTCCCTTCCTTTAAGGCATTTAAAATTAACTTAACAAAACACTAGCAGGCATACTGTAAACTATATAATTCTAATACCTCAGTCTTTTCAATTTCCAACATGTAAAACTCCATTATTTATAAAGAGGTAATTGCCAAATGCCCTGTTAGTTACGTGACAATTGGAAAAGCTTAATGAAAATTCATAGTAAAGCAAGAGTACCTACTAATAATACAGTACAATACAACAATTTTTGGTCTTCTTATCAATAACAGCCCAGACGTGCACTGACTGTGCATTGCAAATTATTGTTTTGATCTATATTGACATTATAAGGTAAATCTGACTTTTAAAATGAATGCATTTACACAGGAGCAAGTTAGCACCTTATTCTGACTCAACAGCAGGCTTCCTTACTGCTTAATATACCCAAATATGCAAAGTAGTTTAGGAGATATATATGTGCTTGTACTGCATGCATACTGGTACACTACCTATTTATCAAATAATAACCCAAGAATATGCTACAAAAATGCACCCATGCTCTTTTAAGGAAGTACTAAGGATGAACTTCTGATTGAACAATATTAGATACAATATAAACATATAAGCAATACCCAGCTAACAGTGCTTTCAGAAATCCAGTGAGATTGTCTGCCATAATCTTTAGCATCTACTCAAACCTGTGAAGTTTTACCTGGGTTTTACCCTACAGTTGTGCACCTTTAAGAAGTAGGCAAGTAGAAAACACCCTTCTGTATTTGAAAGCCAAGCAAGCATTTGAAGTCAATACAATAAAAAAAATAAATGACTACTTCCACCTTCACTAAAACGTAGTGCCAAAATATTTTGCATTCTAATCTCTCCGTTTTCATTAAAAATTAAGATTGCACTATCAGGAAGGGTTCGATGGTTGCATTTCTGGGTTACTGGAACACTGCTGCATTGCAACATTGAAGCCCACAATTTTTTCCTTCTTGGCTGAAGTGTTCAGCCTTTAGCACTGTATTAATATTAACCATGTTGATTTCTGGTTAAGAAAAAAAAAAAAAAGGTCAAGAATTAGTACCACCAATGCCTGCCTGCTAAAACAGCTAATTAGCTTGCAGGAAGCCATCAGTCACTCCAAATACTGGCCAGAGAACAAAGAAAACTACAGAGACTTGTATTCTATTAATTACCACCGACATCAAATATTTCCAAACTGGATTTATAATAAGCTGCAACTTTAACCAGATGTTGATCAGAAGATCTGGTAATAACATGCCAAAATGTATTTACACAACAACTTTTTAGTAACAGATTAGCATTAAAGTGTATACCTAAAACACCTCAAAAATTACACACATTCTTATTTTGCTGTAATTTCTTATTTAAACTAACTTATGTCAGCAATAAAACTAATTGACTCCCAAACTGTGCTGGTTTGTCGAGAAAGGATGCAGAAAACATGAATACTCCTGGGTGAGCCGAGTGCCACGTCCACCTGAAAACCTCCCACTGACTATGCATGATTTTTTTGAGTTTTGTGTAATTCATGACAGCAACTTTGCTTCTTTACCCAACCTTCGCTCAAGGCATGTAAGACCACAGCAAGCGACTTCCCAACATCATCCATAAAACACCGCGTAACAAACCCAATCCCTGTTGGTACAAGTTTCAATCGATCCCTTTGATATCTGTTAAAAAGTAAGCGAGAGAGAGAGAGGTTGTAGGTGTGAGGAAGGAGCGATTTTATTCGGTTCCCTTCTGCTGAGCAACTTTGTAATCCATTTACCGCTTTCCTTTCCCCATCTCTCACCCCTGCGCCGCGTTTAGCTGGAAACTGGGCTGCAAGAATGTCAAGAACGTAAACAGCCTCTCATTGTCCAAGAGGAGAGGAGTGGGAAAAGGATGCGCGGCTTATCGCAGGGCTGCAGCTCGCCACTTCACTGCTGTGATAAAGTGCTGGAGCAAAAAAACACAGTACACGACAAGCACAATCCAAAACCGGATTAGAATTTGACATAAGCTTCCTCAAAAACTCATCAATCAACTCACGCTGTAATATCAGACTCCGGTTCTTAAGGAGGGTGTTTAATCCCTTCAGGGTTTATTACACACTCCCTCCTTGACTACGGGGACAAACTTCCAGGAGCAGCGGGAGAAGAAGAGCAGAACTTTTGCAGCACGAATCCGACACCGTTATGGGAGTCAAAACACAACTCACCGCCCCCCGGATCATTTCAAAATAATAAAGTGAAAATTGCCACAAATATCGCAAACACCTTCCCCCCCCCCCTTTTTTAACCTCTCCCGCAACACGAAGACCATTTGTTTTGTACCCTCCTCCCCCCCCAGGACAATTTGTTGGCTTGGGGGGGAAAAGCTGCGCTCCTCGCCCACCTGCTTCGAATTCCCAAGTGCCTTCCCCTTCCCACCGCAGCAGCCCCCGAATTCCCCCCCCCCCCCCGCCCCCCGGGGAGGATGCTGCACCTCACAATGCGTGGCCGAAACGAACCGAACGGAGCCGTCGAAGCGCAGGGAAGTCTCCCCACGCCACCCGCGATGCCATTGACACGAGGGAAAAAAAACCAAAAAAAAAGAGGCTTTTGAGGAGAGCTGGAAAACTTTTCGGGATGGGAGCATTTCGGGGTTCCCAGCCGCGCATCCCAAACGCTCTGCGAGCGTCCCACGATCCCAAACGAGCCCGAAAAGCACGAGACTTATTTAAAGGCAGAAATAAAAAGAGGGTGTTGGGAGGCTGCCCACGGCGAGGGATGCTCCGAGGAGCCCTCGCCGAGGAGAAGGGAGACGGTTCTCCCCAAGTCCTGCGGCAGGGAGGCGGGGGGGGGGGGCGGTGGGGAGGGAGACTTACGAGCTGGAGGACGCCCTGGACCACGACGAGGGGCAGCGGCTGCAGGCGCATCATCCTGGCTGCCGGTCTAGGAGGAGACTCCGCTCGCACGGGTCTCGCACATCTCCGCTCCGGGGAGGAGGAACGGGGCGGGGTGGGGGGGCGATGGGGGGGGGGGCAGGACTGAGCGCAGGGACACACCGCCCCGCTTAGTCCCCCCCTTCACGGGGCGCCGGTAGGCAGCGACGGAGGGAGCCCGGCGCTCGGCGGGGCCCGGCGGGCGGCCATGGCGGGAGGGGGGCGGGAAGCGGCGGCGCTGCCGGCACGAGTGCCCTCGGCACCCTCCTCCTCCTCTTTCTCCTCTCTCCGGAGCCCTCACACCCCGCCGCGGGCCGGCATCGCGGCGATCGTCACCGCCGCCGCCTGGCCACGAGGCTGCTGCGGCGGGCACGGAGGGGCCGGCATGAAGTTGAGATGCGGCGAGGGGGCGGCCGCTGCCCCGGGCGGGGCGGCTCTCCCGGCAACTTGAAAGAGGCGGCGGCCACTCCTCCTTCCCCCTCAGCCCTGCCCCGAGGAGCCCCGGCGGGAGCGAGCCCGGCGTGGGGCTGCCCGAGCCGCGGCCCCGGGGGCGCCTCCTGCCCAGCGTCTCCCCGGGGAAACTGAGCATTCCATCAACCCGTGTCTCTAGGAATTCGATTCTTTTTCATTGATCATAGAATAGTTTGGGTTGGAAGGGACCTTAAAGATCATCCAGTTCCAGCCCCCCTGCCATGGGCAGGGACACATCCCACTGGCTCAGGCTGCCCAAAGCCCAACCAACCTGGCCTTGAACTCCTCCAGGGATGGGGCAGCCACAACTTCTCTGGGCAACCTGGGCCAGTGCCTCACCAACCTCATGGTGAAGAAATTCTTCCTGGTGTCCAGTCCAAATCTGCCCCTCTCCAGTTTATACCCGTTCCCCCTCATCCTATCCCCACAAGCCTTTGTGAACAGCCCCTCTCCAGCTTTCCTGTAGCCCCTTCAGGTACTGGAAGGTCGCTATAAGGTCTCCTCTGAGCCTTGTCCAGGCTGAACAACCCCAACTCTCTCAGCCTGTCCTCGTATGGAAGATGCTCCAGCCCTCTCATCATCTTTATAGCCCTCCTCTGGACCCGTTCCAACAGCAACGATCACAGCAGGTTGGGTGCTCCAGGGACACCCTGTGTCTGTCAGCTGGCGCGACATCCCCTCTGTACAGGGTCAAGTTCAAGTGGGCTCCTCGTGTGAGGCTTGAGGAGTGGGGACCAGCGGTGCTGCTGGCAACAGGGACCCATACGATGGGACCCAAGCCTGGGGACAGCCCAGTGGGCTGGGGACAATCCAGCTGCAAGGAACTCTCTCTGAGGTTACATTCATAATGTAAATTTGCACTCTGGACCAGTTTTTGAGATTGATGTGAGCAGCTTGAAATTTTTGTTCATGTGCTTTCAAGCTGTAGGAGCAACAACCTTCTAATCGTAGAATCTTTAAGGTTGGAAAAGACCTCTAAGATCACCAAGTCCAACCATCAACACAACCCCACCATGCCTACGAAACAATGTCCCAAAGCGCCACATCTACACATTATTTGAACACCCCTAGGGATGGTGACTCCACCATTTCCCTGGGCAGCTGGTTCCAATGCTTCACCACCCTTTCAGTAAAGAACTTTTTCCTAATATCCAATCTAAACACCCCCTGATGCTACTTGAGGCCATTTCCTCTCATCCTATCACTTGTTACCTGGGAAAAGAATCATAGTAATGAGGCAACCTTGAAAGAGGAAACGAAGTCCTGAGGGCACGAGGCTTGAGTCGGTGGGACCTCCGTCTGTGTTTGGCACACGTGGCTCTCACATGTCCTGGGACTGAGGTGGGAGCTCCTTTAGCCATAACAGCTATGCCTGTGTCAGACCCGGCAGTGCCGGCGTTTGCACATCTGTAGTTCTCATGTGATGTAATATGCCAGCTTTCTACCACAGGGCTGAAATGAAGGTAGCAGTTCCCATTTCCAAACCCTCCCTGTCGTTTTCAGGTTAGTTTCCTTTTAATTCCCAGTTTCCCTGTCCCATCTTCTTACTAAGTCTGTGTTCAGGCTACACTTTGACCACCTCTGTGTCTTCAGCTGCTGGAATCCTTGCCAATGGCAACAGCTTTACGAGCCCTTTCATTGCAATTGAGAGCTGCCATCTTTTTTCCCAGGTAAAAATTGTGGTTGTGTAGTCGTTATATCCCACTGTTTCCTCTCCTAGCTCTGCTGCTGGGTGGATTGCAAAACATATACTGGGGGATGTGATCCAGCTACAAGTGGTGTTTGCACATTTAGGTCAGGAAAGATGCTCAGGATGCAGGAAAGGGAGCTCGATACAAACTGAACAGCTCAAAAATGGGTTCAGACTCGATTCTGAAATGGGTATCAGACTCAAAACAGGTATAGAGAAATATCTGAAAAAGTGATGGTCGCCGAGTCTATAGATCATCGTGTAATCCACTTAGTTACTTTTGATAGCAATATTTAAGTTCCTTTTCAGGTGTGTGTTTTATTTGTCTTCAGTCTGTTGTGCTAACATTTGATGTTGTTTCTAATAAAGAACGATCAGCACAAAATATGTTGGGATTTACCTGTTAGAATTTAAGTCCAAAAATGGTTTTCGCATCCTGGATGGAAAACAGTTAAAGGCCACTCTGCGTTTAGTGTCAAAAAATGGAATTATAATTTGCCACGTGTAAACGAATTAGGCTTTTGGCTTAACCAGGCGTTCTGTGGAGCTGCCCAGGCTCTGCCTGGAGCTCAGGGATGATCCCAGGGCAGGAGGTTCCCCAGCACAGGTCCCTGCAGAGCCTGGGAACGTCTCGGGCTCCCTCTGCTGGGCTCCCCTTACTTGGCTGGAAAAGGCTGCTCTGTAATTAGTTGCAATTATGGAGACTGAATTCGGATGAAGCATTCAGATAGATTTTTTTTTTCTTTTTTTAAATGAAAAGCTGCGCTCTATAAATTCAAAGAAAGCTGAATGTCTGTAATTGGCTTTTAATGGAACAATAGCATTTAAACTAAAGAACTGTATTCCTATCCTATTAAACACAAACAGACTCGATTTAAGTGACATTAACTTCGTCACACAAGCTATGAGAAGCTGGCCTTAAATCATACTTTTTTCCAGATTAACTAGCAGTAAATGTTTGTAATGCGCTTTGAAGATGAAAAGCACTGTGCACAGTCAGTGATAAGTAGTATTGTTATTTTTATTGCTTCCCAGAAAAGTCACGGTAGTGTTGGTTAAAAAACAGAATGTGAGGCCTGAGCTTTGCATTCCCTTGCTTTGGCATGTTAGTATGATCATCAAGCATTATCTGAATGGGTAAGAGAAAATTTTCTGGTCTAATTTTAAGGCACAATAACAAATAGTTGGTTCATCTCAGGAAATAATGCTTGTATACGGCAGGAAGTAATCCTAATCTCTCTAAAAATGGATTGACCTGTGGGAAAACTAAAGCAAGAGCTGAGGGTCCTACTAAATCATCTTGGCTGCTATTAGACAGCAAAAAATATCTAATTAACAGATGATCTCTAGCACTCGTGCATAAAGTCAACAGCAATTTTTATTCATTTATCAAGTAGTTTATAAGCACAAACAAATAAAACCTGTACTTAACATAAAACCCATCAAGCCCTTCCAGTACTTAAAGGGGGCCTACAGGAAAGATGAGTAGGGGCTCTTGATGAGGAATTGTAGTGATAGGACAAGGGGGAATGTTTTTAAGCTGAAAGAGGGGAGATTTAGATATTAGGAAGACATTTTTTCCTGTGAGGGTGGTGAGGCACTGGCACAGGTTGCCCAGAGCAGTGGTGGCTGCCCCATCCCTGGAGGTGTTCAAGGCCAGGCTGGATGAGATACTGAGCAACCTGATGCAGTGGAAGTCGTCCCTGACCATGTCAGTGGGGTTGGAACTAGATGATCTTTAAGGTTCCTTCCAATCCAAACCATCTATGATTCTATCATGTGTCATTCAACCTCAATTCAATTCTCAAATCTCTTTGCTCTGACTTAATGTAAAACACTGACATAAATCTTTGCTCTTCTTAGCCCTATGACTCCTCGCTCTGTTTCCAGATATTGGGAACACTGGACTAGAGAGATCTGCCTGTGTCATTCAATCCACCTTCCTTGACTGCAGAGCTTGGAAACTCTTCAAGATCCATCATTAAACTAGCTGGTTAGGAGTAGGGGAATTTTCATGCTGCATTAGAAGGCTGTTCCAAAATTAACTCCTTTGGTGTTTGAAAACCTTCTTCTAACTTCTAGCTTCCAGATTTACTCTATTTGAAATCTGGTTTTGTACACACTTCTTGTTTTTGCAGACACTGCTTAATCTTAATGAGCTCTTCCTCCTTCTGACAATGTGTAACTGAAAAAAAATTATAACATACAGATTCCCTCTCAACGTTTATTAATTATGTGAGCCAGGCACTCTCACTCAGGCAATAGCACTCCATTTCCTGTGTTAGCCTAGCAAAACTTTTCTTTTGTCTATTCACATTGGAATTAATCTATTTCAAATGTGTGTGAACATCCAAAATTAGATGTTAGTAGCCTTGTGGAACATCATTAATGCCTAATCTATCTCTGCTAGAAATGTATTCTCTGATACATGGTGTTTCTGTATTTTCCTTATCAAGAATATATCACAATTATGTTTTTTCTCTTTCTATTGTTCCAGTTGTTCCAATGTGTTATCCACATCCTTCACACTTCTGAAAGCCTATTGGTTTTGTGTCAGCAGCATATTTCAGTAGCAAGTTCCTAAATTTTATGCTGGAATTGCTAATTACTTTATTGAATAGTAGTGGTCCCAAGATCACTCTTTGATGAACTCTACTAGTCTGAACATGACCTGTTAAATCATACCCTACCCTTTTCACAACTTTTTCCCAAACACCTTCTCTAGCATATCTAATTTTTTCTGATATGACATCCAATCACATTTTGATTGAGGTCCTGATAGATGACTCTATTTCATTTGTCTAGAGAATTAGTAACGTAATCAAAGGCAGGTAATGAGATATTCATCATCCTAGAGTAATCTACCTTTCTGAAAAAAAATAACCCAAACCAAACACAACAAATTTATCCCATTTTCTTTTTACCTGTGCTTCCAAGCCTTTTTTGTTCTCCCTCAGATTGCTTTCAGCAGCTTTGCATATTTTTAAATCTTGTGTTTGCTGATATGGTGTTTTTCTTCCTTTCTGTATTCCTAGGGGTAAGAATTGCATTTGCCCTTTGCATATATACCACTCCCGATTTTATAGATTTATTACAAATCTCTTCTACCTGACTTGCAGTTTCCTGTGTTTCAGAATTCTGGAGGGATGATTACCTGACATCGCTTCTGCATCTACGCTTGTCTGAACGTATCAACTGTTGGTCTTTGGTTTTGATATGGGTGTTATAACTTCCACTTCCATTTTCTCCTGCCCTTTGTATTAGGTACTTTTGCCCTAATTTTCAGAATCTTCATTCATACTGAAAGTTAAAGCAAGAGAGTCATTTCAGGGCACACCTAGACTATCTTTGGTTCTTTCCTCATCCTAAAGAGGGAGTGCCTTGGTTTTTTGTTTTTTTTTTTATTCTTTCTATCTAGTCTTGTATGAGGCTGAAGGATCTTTGCTACTTCTCATGTGAATTTTTATTTATCACACTTCCTGACCTCTAATAAACTCATTAGCTTTGGTTACCGATGTGTTAGTTTTGATCTGGTTAGGTCCAGCGCACCTGACACTGAGACATTAGGTAGCTTAGTTGCAAGCATATCTTTATATATCTATTAATTTAATTTGACCAGTATTGATCATTTCAAGTTGATTTTCTATGACTGGCTTCTCTAAATAACGTACTACACCCTAAGCAAATAAGTGTACACCAGCTTTCCATTATTTTGTACTCCGGTACCTAACTGTTTTCCTCCAGTCCATGCAGGAACATAAGTAACGTTGTTCCCCCAAGCACGACTTGGCAAGCTGATATATTCTGTGTCAGTACTCCTGGGTCCTCTCGTTCTCCAGAATCCATGCATTGCTGCCAGAATATTTGAATTAGTTCTCTTGCTGCATATAACAACTTTCACATAAATCTAATATTTTAAGTTCTCTACAGTGGCATCGACAGCAGCACTTTCTGTCTCTCTGCTATCCATCCTCTTACCATCTCATTTTTCTTTATCCATTGTTCCTTCATTTATCTGAGGTGCTCAGCTGTCATTAAGTTGACCTGTAAGCATGACTCGAAACAGAGATTGCCTCTCCACTGGAATTTTCTATCACATCCGTTAATTTGGGTTACACATAAGGCCTTTTTCTCAGTGCAGCCGGTGTACTGGGTTTTGCGGTAGTGACTAGCCTAAATAGAGAATGATAGTCTGCTACTGCTATTTAGTACTCCTGCTTTGACTCAGGTGATGGATCTATGCTCTGACAAACTCTCTTTCAGATCCTCAAAGGAGTTGATTATACATTTAGATATAAAGCTTGGTTTTCGAAGACTCTGAGAGACCACTATGTTGAGTTGTCTTTCTTCTGTACCCTTTAACGCTATCTTGAAAACCATTTAAAAGAGAGAGATGAGCCACCAGCATTTACTAACTCCTTTTGAGTTCCTGGAATTTATTTTTATTCAAAGAAGTTTAAAAATCAAGCAAGTGAAGTTATTGCAACACTAAATATTCACAGAGTGATCGTAGCATTTGAGGACTGACTGTCCTTGCATTAATACTCTTTTTTGTCCACACAGCTTACCAAGGAGCACAGAACTGTGAGTAAATAAAAAGGTGCATCCAGATGAAACTCTATGGACAAATATAAACTTTTGACGAAGCAAAACTTTTAGGGGACATGCTGACACTACCGGAAGAAGACTGGGGAGAGCACGTCGCTAATTAAAACAGAGAGGTACGCAGTACTGATAATCAATACATTTAAAACCTTTTTTATAAGCAGAAAAGAACAGATAAAAAGGGACATATAAAAATCAGTAATTGTTAGTCGATGTCTTATGCTGGGCAAAATACCTGAGCAAATATTAAAGGAATTGATACAACAGGACTTACTGGTGACTAATCTTCCTGCTTTTACAAAGACTAAAAAAAAAATTAACGTTCCAGCAATTTTTTTCCGACTTCATCTTTATTTCTATTAATAAAATTTTTTACTATGTGAGGGAGAATTTGCAGGATGTGAGCTGTAATAGTCACAAGAAATAGATGTTATTTTTTGTACCGTGGGCTTTTTTAATTGATATGTGTTCATGGTCACTTTTGTGAATCAAATGTTTTTAGATTTGAATAATTCCCATTCAGAACTATCAGGCGAAACAAGTATCTAATCTGCTGTATCACCCACAATAGTTTTATGTGATCCTCTGTCAAAGTGCAGAGGATACTCTAGGCATAGATTAATTCTGATTTAAGATAGTACTTTACACTTGTTGGAAAGCTAAGACTGCTCAAATTCTCCGTATTTTTCTATTTTAAAATCAACTAGATGGAATATAATTTACTAGAAAAGTTAAGCTTCCAAAATTTATAAACTAAGGCTAGACTTGTAAAACAGGAACATGGAAAAGATTTTGTAAGATATAATAATGAGAAAAAGTAATGATGAAAATTCTGTTGTAAATTATCTGTAACTAGGTAAAAAGAGTTATTAAATAAAATTGTGTGGAGAATTCATACTCGCTGGAGTTATTGCAACACTAAATATTCGCAGAGTGATCGTAGCGTTTGAGGACTGACTGTCCTTGCATTAATACTCTTTTTTGTCCACCTTTAGAATTTTTAATATGTTTTTCTCATCATAAATGGATATATTCTTTCATCAGTTAATTTATTGCAAAGGAATATTTTTTTCACTTAGAATAGATCCTTGTGTGATATCCGTTTATACTGTGGCTTCCCTGTTTACTTTAAGGTTCTATGTTCTAAAATAGTTTAATTTTTGAAGATTTTTTTTTTTTAGCATGCGGAAGTTTTAATTTTTTAACTATTTTTTCCATAGAATATGAATGAACCCTGTCAACACATCTGCATCATGTGGTTTATGTTTCACCTAGGAGACAAAATAAGCAAATCTGTTTTGTGACAAAATTATTTGCTGTCTAATGCTGCTAAAAAAAGGATCTAACTTAATATTATGAAAAAAATAACCACATAGCCGTACTAAAATGACTGTGACTTGAGAGATTAGAATTTGCTATTGCATTCATCTAGTACTGAAGAAAATAATGTGATCTATGGTTCAGTGAACGCTTCCAAATCCACTTCACTTTCACTTTTATTACACTTCTAAGTCGTAATCTCTTATATAAAAAGACACATTTTTTTTTTATTGTCAGCTTTAGTATGGGGAGTGATAAGGAAAAAATCTGCATAGAACATGCACAATTACTAAGTATCAAGGTGAACTCTGGCTAGTTCTGAAAGACAACATAGATATTTTTAATGCTTTTTAGAGTTTTAGGTAGCCAGGGATATATATAGCTTAAAGAGATGATAACGTGCCCAAGTGAATTTGTTCAAAGAGAGAGAAAAATATATAATTTTCTTTCTTAAAGATGGCCCAGGTCTGTCTTGTTTTTTTTTTTAAATAGTTTTCCTGGACAAATTGACCAAAATGTGTATCTTTTTATTTACATAATTTCCAACATAAGCAGTGACTTGAATCACTGATGAAGGCGTAGCTTCTGCATCTACTTTCATATTGTTTATCAGCAATTGTCAGATTGCATTACTTTCTTTTCTTATTCCTCTCAATCTACCCAGGCTGGACCGCAGCACGTCTCCCAGTGGCCTTTGGTACCTCACGAGGTTAAATCCTTCATAAAACATCCAGAACATGCCTTGTGTTATCAGAACAATTATAATGGGTTGGCGAATAATGCAAGCACGTAGGCTAAGTGCATAATTAGTTGTTTGTGAAAATGAGCACAAATTCTTTGTTTTCTTTATCATCTTCCTCAATGCCAAAGCAATTATTCACAAGACATTTTTATATCCCAGGGAAACTGAGACTCCTTCAGGCTTTCCTTGTGTCGTGCCACTACGAAGGGGTTTGTGTTTCTCAGATCCTCAGGTTTTACTCTACCATCCAGCCTGGGGGATGGATACCTGTACGGAAACTGAAATATAGCAATGAATGTTACGTTACATTTCACAGGTCTGGAAGAGACTAAGATTCCTCTGTTCTGGAAAAGTGTGGTAGCAATTAGATTAGAATGGCCTTGAGGTTACGAGAGTCTAAAATTGCATCACTGGGTATCATCAATATCATCAGATCTGATACTGCTGGACTGGATAGGAGATATCCCTCTGCTCACACGGAGACAAATCTGTAAACCTGGTGTGACTGGAAGATGAGGAGTGGAGAGACTCTGAACACGTTTTCTTTCACTTACAGTGGAAAGAGGCATATATATGTCCTCTTAGATTCATTTTTATCCACCGAGTCTTTGACAAATCCATCACGCTCTCATTTTTCTTGCTTGCAGAGTTCTGTCAATTTTTTATGGTTGTAAGACTCAGTTGAAAAGACCCATGAAAGACTCTGCCATCTTTAAAAGACTCAGAATTAGAGAAGAAAAGATTTGACAGATTAATTTTTCTTTTCTTTTGAGAGTGGAATCAGGAGGAAGGAAGAAAAGAAAATGCCCAGGTGGGTGAGAAAAGTTAGGTTTCTCAAATCAGAAGACATTCTTTAAACCCCTGTAACAGCCACCTTTGATCTGGTGGTTAGTGGATGGAAATACTACTGTAACTTTTCAATCAGCAAATATCATCAATAAAATAATGAATCGAGGGAAATAGCCTTTGTAGGATTAAATAATTCATGAAAGAGAGCTTGGGATTTCGTGCCGTCATAAAGTTCCCTCCTTATTCTCAGGTCTCACAAGGGACGTTGTAGCCATGTTGTGAATTGTTAAGTGTAGCAAGTAGAAATCTTCAATAACATGCTCAGTATTGAAGGGCCTACAGCTCAACATTCATTTTAGGAGTCAAACCCGTCCCTATAAGCAGGTGCCTTCCACTCATTTCAAACAAATAGCGGGCATAAGTTTAGGCAGGTGGAATCTGACGTTATTCAAAGTTACTTCAGAAGGCTTTTCAGTTACCAGGAATTTTTGTTCAGTAAATTGCAGTTTCCACAACCTTGCAGCATTTGTAACAGTTTTCTAGAAACAGCACCATTATTTTTCTAGGAAAACTAATATTCAAGATGAAATCTATTGATACTAGTGCTTAATACACAATGTTTGGCAAGACAAACCTTACAGTACGGAGTAGAAAGACACTGGGACATTAAATAAATAAAAATCATTACAGTGAGGTGGCTTATGTCTGCTGTGTTTGTCATTTTTCTTTCTGTTCACAGCAGTTGGAGAGGCTTTGAGAAAACTTAACTGTTTCTGCTGCAAGGTTATTGTAGCAGCCCTGTATATGTCTGAGTATGAATGGTCCGAGCACAGACCAAATGGTCTAATTCAGTGGATTCAGACCTGTTGTCCTGAGGCTAATGTATTTGTTTTCAGGGATCAGGAAGAACAACTGGGAAAAACATGCTAATTTGAAGTCGTTCTACATTTACGGTATTGGAATATTGGAATATTTTTAAGGGCCTGGTGATTGAGAAAAGGTAGAAAACACAGGTTTAGCTGTTCAGCTTAATAAAGCAGTGGGTTGAAACAGTTAGATGTGATTATGCGGTAAGATATGCAAATGTCTTCATCTCACAAGGCAGACAGAGAGTGCCACATGCGTGGCTGTTATACCCATTATGCCTTTTTCTTTCTCCCTGTGTTTTTCCTGCAGTGTCACATCTGGCACATGTTGCATAGGCTGGTTATAGACAGCAACCTTTCCTATGCTGATGTATTCCCAGAGCATGCAGGTTCTCATCCACGAGGGCTGATGGTGGTTTATCCTGCAATTGCTCCTCAGGGCAGAGACAGTTAGCTAGTGTCTCTTTTCATTCCATTTGTGACTGCCTAATGAGACTCAAAATATGATCAGTCACTCTGTAGTATGTGTTCAGTATTAAAAGGAAATCACTGGCGGTAGGTGGGAGGTCATTCAGCATTGCCACTAACAGCTTGTGATATTTCTGTATTAAAACTCAAGCCAAACATTATAGGCACTGAACCATCTGCAGGCATAAGTAGGCTTATTGTTGCTTCTTAGTACAAATGAAGAGGTCTGTTATGTACTTCTATCTGCTTTTGTGTGATCCCTGCTCCTAAACAATGAATCCTCTGCTGCTATTGCTGCTGTGTCAGAGTTGAATGAGATGCAAAGAGGTTCTTTTATTTCATTAAGTGTATGTTATTGCTCTTTGCTCCCTTACGGCAACATGATCTGACAATAAAAGGTGGCTCTTCGTAAGATGTCAGTAGGTTTTTTCCCAGAATAGCCTGTCTACTGGTGACCCTCCTCCCAGTGGTTCTGCTCTCTGTGATCCCAGACCCATCTTGCACACGGCATGCTTGTCCAACCCTGGCTTAGACTTCCGAGAAACCTGCTAAAGAGAGAGAGCTGTAAAAGCCTACATAGAACAGAGCCGTGCCAAACAATTAAGGTGAGACTGCAGAGATTAGGTTGGTGATAAAAGTATAGTTGGCTGGTCAAAGATTCAGATGGAAAAACAAATATGGAAAGATATACAGTCCTAAGGAGAAAACAATGAGGCACAGAGGATCAACCTTTTCCAAGGACAAATAAAGAAAAAACTCCTTGCATGATTTGCTTGGCTGGCAAATGTTGGTTGGATGTCATCTCTGGAGCAGTGAACTTCTCAGTCACTGGAGTGGGAGCTCATTGTTCCTATCAATCATTTTTGTGTGTCGGACACTAATGAATTGGTTTGTAGTTTTATATGTTGTATACCCCACCTCCAGAATCTCTTTGTGCATGGCAGAAGTTGTCTAAAGTGACCCAGAGTAGGAGTGTTACACACCCAAGAATTTGCCTGCAGAGGAAGGGAGATCAAATCATGTGTTCAGTTTGAGTGAGCATCTCTTATATCCTCAGCTGATCACATGCCCGCATCTTTCTTTCTCCTTTCTGATTCCTACTTCTCCTTTAGAATGAGGCCAGGCCTCATTCAGACCTTTCGTGCTTAGGCTTTGGAAGTTCAGCTGGAGTTTTACCAGTCAGATCTTCACTTGTGTATCGCCACTCATTTCTGTGGCTGTACTGCCTCTTTGCAATCCAGGTCTGATTTTTGTGCCTTGGCTTCATTTCCAAAGCACTGGTGCATATAAGGAAGGAATGAGAGGGACAGATACTTTAACTGAAACTTTTCTGTCAGTGTCAGAACTGAGAAGTTGTTTTATAAACAGTTAAGTGAAATAGTTTTGTAGGTACAGGAACTTAGGTAAGGACAAGGGCTGCCCTGTGCAGACAATATTAGAAAATACACTATGAAAGACTGGATTAAATTTGAGGCATTTTATTTAACAGTAAAATTATGAAGGATTACACAGAAGAGTGAAGTATTTCCTTCTTTGAGCAGTTCTAAAGTTTTAACTGTGATAATGTTGGTTGTATGTTGCATAGTGTGTGAAATATATTTCTACCTCCAGCAGTTAGCCCTGTAATCCAAGTTTCCAAAAATTTGCTGAAGTTAATTGTTGCCAGGGGCTTCTGTGTTTGTAACAGAGACTTCATCAGAATGGAACTCACTGCTGAATCTGGTTGGATTGCTCAACTGAAACCTACTTCATTGCCATAATCTTCCACTGATGGCATTTGGCACAGTTCCCTGGAGATGTGGTACTCGGTATGTGTTATTAACCCAGACAAATTATAAGGACAGTGGAGGTAAAGGATGCTTATAATTGAGCAATCATATAATCTCTCTTGGGTGAAAAAAACCTCAACAAAATAGCAGCTTGTCTGAGAAGAATTTCAGAGAACTTTTTTATGATGTAAAACTGCTTTTGCTGAAAGTCTGAAGGAAGGCTGAGAGATACAGGCACAGCAGGCTGGCAGGCAGTGTTTTGTCCCAGATGGATACCCAAGACAAAAAACTAAATCCTTTTCAGACGTTGAATCAATCAAGAACAGTGGTACATGTTGTAGCCTGGAAAAGCCAAAGGCAAACATTAGATGTTGCGCACCCAGATTCTTTGTATCCACACACTTCTCTAGCAATTCATTCTCTTTCTAATTTGTAGACCCTATTTTTGCTTCCCTAGTAGTGGGGACAGGGAGTGAGAACGTGGCTGCTCATAAATTTTGATCTGCTGTTTTCTAACTGCATTTAGGTGCCAATTAGCCTAAATATTTGAACTGTCTAGATCAGATACTATGAGCTACAGCTCGAAGGCTGTCCTATTAGCTGGAGGCAGCATAATTATCCTCTTGACTCTGTTAGACAGTGGCTTAATTTCTTGCATGTTTCCCTGTCCAGAACTATTTCTCATGCAAGACTCAAAGCCAAATTTTACTTATTTTTTATGATATCTATATATAAACCATAACTCATATATATGTATATTCATAGACTCACAGAACGGTTGGAGTTGGAAGGAGCCTCTGGAGATCAACCAGTCCAACCTCCCTGCTAAAGCACAGCAGACCACACAGGAATGCATCCAGGCAAGTTTTGAATATATCCAGAGAAGGGGATTCCACAGCCCCTCCCGGCAGCCTATTCCAGTGCTCCATCAACTTCACAGTAAAGAGGTTTTTCCTTATGTTCAGATCGAATTTCCTGTGCTCCAGTTTGCACTCATTGCCCCTTGTTCTGTCACTGGGCACCATTGAAAAGAGTCTGGCCACATCCTCTTGACACCCACCCTTCAGACATTTATAAGCATTGATACAGTCCTCTCCCAGTCTTCTCTTTTCCAGGCTAGACAGACTCGGGGCTCTCAGCCTTTCTTCATAACAGAGATGCTCCAGGACTCTCATCATCTTTGTGGCCCTCCACTGGACTATTTCCAGTAGTTCCTTGTCTGTCTTGAGCTGGGGAGCCCAGAACTGGACACAGGACTCCAGATGTGGCCTCACTAGAGCAGAGTAGAGGGGGAAAAGGACATCCCTCGACGTGTTGGCTACACTATTCCTGATGCACTGAAGGGTACCTTTTGCCTTCCTGGCCATGAGGGCATGATGCTGACTGTGGTTAACTTCTTGTCCACCAGGACTCTCAGGTCCTTCTTTGCAGAGCTGCTTTCCAGACAGTCAACCCCTAACCTGTACTGATGCAGGGGGTTATTTCTCCCAAGATGCAGAACCCTACACTTGCCTTTGTTGAATACACACATATTTTTAAATATAAACATCTCTATATAGTCCTCTATCCATCTCTCTATCTATCCATCTCTCTATCTATTTATTTATCTATCATTTATATATATAGCTGTGAGGAATCTTCTCTTGTTATGCAAGCTCATCCACTCTGCTTTAACAAATACTTTAATACTATTACACTTCTGCTGTGTTAGTTGTAACAGCAAATGTGATCATATTTCTGAAACAACATATTTCTGAAATCAGATAAATTAGAGTTCCAGTTCTTGGGGAGCAGATTTTATTATCTTCTTGTGCTAAGATACATTACAACAGAGGTTAAACTGGGCTATAATATGAGGAGACAGAAAGCTGGCTTCTTCTTTTAGGGACAGCTGGTGAATTCTGGCATGCCTGCTCATGCACTATGAGCAGTATTTAAATATATAATGACATTAGATCCTGTTGCCCCTCTTTTAACCTTATCTTTGTTAACTACTACTTCAGAGCAGATTCCTCCCCCTCCTGATATTACGATACATAAAACTTATTAAGACCTGAAGAAACATGAAGGAAACACTGGGAAAGAGAAGTTGGGGAGGGTATAGAGTTTAATAGTAAGATAATAAGGAAAAAGAGGTCATAAAAAAATAAATCAGAGGATTAGAAGAGTATCAAAGAGATAAAGAATTGTGTCATCAGTTCCCATGCTGCATATAAGGTGTGCTCAGAAACTGAGAAGCAACAGTTGCAAGTAGGATATATCAGAACTGAGTTTACAGCTGGAGAAGTGGAAAATGTCTTTGCCTGTGTTTGCAGTATTAGGTTGATGCAGACCTTTCACTGCTATTCATCACTGTAATTGTTACCATTTAAACTGTCATTACCTTGGAGGTCTTTAAATCCCATCATCATTTTACTCCATTAATATTACTTAGCAGTACAAAGAAATTTTAAATCTTTCTTTGCAGTTCATCTGTTTCAGCTCAAAGTATTCTGAATTTCAAAGACGTATTGAAATTTGGACTTTTTGAGATAGGCTGTTGCCATAATTGCCTGGTGATGCTCTCCATGAATAAGCAGCTGGTTTCAATTTCTGTTTCTTGACAGGTGGACTTGTAGAGACTAAATAATCCAAGGAGCTGCGTGTGCTCCTCCTGACAGGTGCTGAGAGTCCTCAGGCAGCAGGAGCGAGGTAGGAAAAGGCCCGGATTTGGGTGCCCAGACCGCAAAGACTTGGAGAACCCTATGCCTTTAGCACATGAGCCACCAGGAGCATAGGCTTCACAGCCCTTGTTTCCATCAATGTTGCACGTGTTGGCTATTGTACTTCTGGTGTAGGAGCCATGCAAACCGGCCTTACAAGCTCAAACCAAATAGACTTGCTGCTTTAAAAAAAACATCTTTGTGCTTCCACATGTTAGAAGGCCCTCCTGAGGCCTCACTTTATTAAGAACAATTGTGTGTGTGCTATGTTGTAATATAAAAGCACTATATTGTTTGAAAAAAGGGTTTTCTTTCACTACAGCGTTGAAGCAGCTGCTACTTGCAATGTGGAAAAAGTGGAATTTTAGCCATTTCTGAGGGACAGAAAATGACTAATGAGATCATTTCAGGTATGGAAAAGCCCACTAACAATCCAAACTACACTCTTGTTTCCTTAATGTGCATTTTGAAATGGCCAAGTCATTTTGTCTGTAGCACAAACACGACAGGAGTTGCATGAGCTGGTTGGTGATTCTTTGCACTTTTGTAAAATTACCAGTGAGCTATACTGCTAAGCTGCTGCGTTGTCAGAAAGGAAGAGGATATATCCAGGCTTGGTTAATAGGGTTAGAAGACTCAAGGCTGCCTATACGCTGTGAAAACTCTGTTATAAAGACATCCCGAACTTCCTAAGCTGAAGTGATTTGAAATAAGCCTTGTAGGCAAAGGAGAGAAAAATGCACTTTTGTTACATCGCCCACAGCATTTAATATAATTGCTTACTTGTAGAAGCAAGCCATAGACTGCAGGTACAAAAAGCAATGTTCACTATCTCAAGCCCATTTTGGTTTTGAAAATGCAAAGAACTAGGAATTTAGAATGACTGAAATCTGTACCCTCTACTTACTTGGGGTTTGTTTCTACTAAAATTTTGTGGAAACTAAAATTATGTGGAAACCACTTAAGAGTGTAGTAAAATTTTGGAATTCATTGTTTTCAATTTGTTAGGTGTATACTCATCGCTACTGACTTTCATATAGATAGGAAAGGGAGAAATTGTTACGTATGAGTGCATATTATTTCATAACAGGTCAAGAATTCTGAAGAGGCAGAAATGGAAGAGCAGCTTTTGTTGCTGGCAATGATGTCCTGCAGATGCAGGACTGGAATTCCAAAATTACCAACCTGTCTGAGTATCTGAACCAAGAGACTTTCTCCAGCTTATCTCTGCTTACCAGAAATGTTTTAATTTCTGCAAAATGTTAGTTTGAAAAAAGAAACCAAACAAACCCCACAACCAAAACCAAACCAAGAATCAAGGAAAACGTCTCTCTCTGACTCAGCCCCTGAAGGACTTCTAAGAGACGTGACTTCAGTATTTTGCTGTGAGAGAATATATAGGAAAGTGGATTTACAAAATCTGGATTGTTTCAGTCTGGAAGTTTGTTTCCCCTGTAGGTGTTTTGGAGAGCTGGAAGGAGCTGAGCAGCCACATGCTGCCATCTCCTGGCAAAAAGCACAATAGGCAGTCTGGAACACATCCTGGTGAATACCGAGCAGGTTTATTTCATAACTTTTTCTTTAAATTGATATGCTGTGCAAGGCAATCCATTAATTGCAAGAAAAAGCCCAGCAAAAAAAAAAAAATATTTGTTCAGAATCGAAAAATGTCAATGAAAATGAGTGAAACAAGTGCTAGAAATCACAATAGTACACAAGTCATCAATATGCAGTGTGTAAGAGTTGTGTTTTGGATTAGAGGGAAAATGTGGGAGAAAATAAACCATTTCTTAATGAATAAGTTTTATCTCTTTCCCAACATGCTGAAAATGAGAAAAATACAAAGTATTTCCCTCAAGTAAGATACTTGAGATTGAAATGGTTCTACAAATCTGAAAGCCAATGATTGTGCATCCAAAGGGGAATGTTGTGTGAACGTGTGCAGCAAATAGTACTTAGTGTGAAAGAGATTCAGTAGCAAAAATGATGTTTATAATCCCCTCTGAACCCATCTAACTTCACATACTTGAATGAGTAATGTGTCGTACCACTTCTAACTCTCACTCAGCCTCTTGGGATTGGGTCTGTAAGGAACGAGGGCTTGTATATATGCAGTCAACACATCATCTGGGGAGAATATGTAAGCAACAAGCATCCTTCAGTGCTTTTAATGAATTGCTCTGAAAATTGTTTTTCAGTGCATGATCTGTTTTGGTTTCCCAGACTGCTATAGAAGATGCGAAGGGGGATGGAGGGGGAGATACTCTTGTTTCTATGAAAGTTGCCTGCTAAATTTACCTATATATTTTCTATGTGAATGAAGACATATATGCAAATATTCCTTCATTTCCATGAAAAAAAACCTATGTAAAAATCCTGACAACTTGATGTTGTCATCCATGTCTGGATGTTGACCAAAGAGTAAAATCATTCTGTTTATGATGCAGCTTACCATCTGCCATTACTGAATTGGTGCATTTGCAGTAAAGGTATCCCTCTCCAGACTGCAGAAGCATCCAGAGCATTTTAGCTTTTTGAAACAAGTGTTGATTCTTCAAGAGTGAAATAGCATAAGCATCCCAAAGCATCTCATCATTTGAGCCCTTGTTCCCAGTGCTGGAAGCTTATCTGTCTGAATGAGTACAAACTGTGCCTCCACTTGTTTCCCATCATGTCTTCCTAAACATATTATCCTTTTGTTCCCTAAGTCACCTTCTCCAGCTTTGCCTGATTCATCCACCTTGTTGATGGTTGATATATGGCTTTTTTTGATGAATGTGAAACAAGCATTTTCCTAAAACAGTTTAAAATCTCTGTGTTTGGTTAAAACTTTGCTGTCATGACATTCCCATTCTGTTCTTTTTCTTATCTGTAGGACACATCCATCTTTAGAATCTTCCTTATGCACACGTGAATGCATATTTTTTAATGAATTCATGTAATGCTGGGACAGGTTGTCTTAACATGTGAAATAGTGAGTTGACTTGCTAAAAAGGAGAATTTTGACCAAAAAGTTAGTAAAATATTGGCAAGTACTTTCATGAGTAATCTTTATACACTAAATGTATTTTAGAGAGCAATAGATAATATCTGTGTTTGGACAGAGGAGTTTATTTTGTGATGGTGATAAAAGATCAACTATCTGACTTGTAGGCTGACTTTCCTTTGATGCAGTGTCAGCTTTTTGTATTATTTTACTGTGCCGATAACTGGGTTTTGTGACCCCAGTTTACAGCTGGGGGTTGATACTGTCTGGGTTGTAGTACAAGACCTGCGCAGAAAGAGGAGCGGGATCTGCCTGTTTCCAAGGATGTGGATGTAAATGCTGCCAGCAGTGTTTCTAACCTTTGTATAACTAAAATGGTTGAAACTTCCTGACATTTCTGCCTGCCTGTAAACTGCCAAATCACAGCAATAATCTGAAAACAGTGGTGGTCATGGAGCTGCTGGCAGGGTGCATGTGTTCCCCTTGTTTTGGTGTCTTTCTGTTCCACCCTTGTTGGGCTAAAGCAGCACAACAATTCCTCTATGGTATTTAGCTGCTTATACATTTCTGTAGAAACTCAAGGCTATTGTGATCCAAGCTGTGCAAGGCTGTCTCCTGAATCAGCTTGCAGAGTAAAATTAGCAGAACGTATGCAGTCCTCAGTAAGCTAAGCTGACTACCACGCCTGTGGATTTCTTTCTACGTATTTCTGTTTGAAGGTTAAACATTTTGGCTCAGGGATGCCTAAACGGTGGCACCCTGCTGCCCTCAGACAGTAGAGATGCATGAACTACTATGGCATAAAAAGAGCGAGCAAGCAGCAGGTTCTTTTCCTTGTCCACCATTCAGCTCCTTGCTTTTCTTCCTACTAGAATATGATGGTTGGAGTTCCTCGTATAAAGGTTTTAACTTTCTTCAGACTCTCAGACTGCGGGTGAGGGCATGTGAGTTTCTATCTCTACTCTTTTGATTTTGGGTGAAGTCCAAATTGGATGGCACCTGTTTTCTAGATCTGCATGGGCTGCAATCCAAGTTGATGGAAATGTCATGAACAGCTGATCTTGAAGCAAGGACTGTCAAAACACTCATGTTTTGCTACCTTAAGCCCACTTTTAGCACCAAAGAAATAATGTTCTGTTATACTGAGCAACAGTAAAACTACTGTTTCTTTTCTGTTGTTTTGTCTTGGAATTTTGCTGCGAATCATATCAAATACTACTGTTTTCAAATTCTAAATGTATGTTCAGCTATAGTCATAAAATCAAGCCTTGACTCTGAACCTGCCCTACATTTGAATCCAGATCTGATTACTGCCTCCCAAAGCTATCTCTAATAAACAAAAGTCATAGGAGGTGTGATAGGAAAAAGATGCAAGCTCGTTCTAAATTAGCTCTAACTAAACAACATTCTGAAACAAGTTAAAACAAAAAAATTCTAAGGACACACACATATTTAAGAGTCTTCTGCATGGCAAGTTTTTGTAAGTCTTGCCAGAAGCTACAGATCAGCCGGGTACAGAAAATGATAAGGTTTAATGCTGTGCCCAGTCCTAAATAATTTCAACATAACTTTGTCCTGTGTTAGAAGCTGTGTTCTCTCATGCTAAATATATCCTGAATCTTTGTACATGGCCTCATGTAAAAGTATATGAGATGCAATGGTGATGAAGATTTTATAAAAGAGTGGCTATCTTGTTTGTTTTTTATAGGCAGTCTCTTTGGATATTGGGTTTGTGGCCTATCTCTGGTAAGAAAGCAAGTTCCTTCTAGCTTTTAATCAGGTCTTAAGCTGAGGGTTTGGCTAAATTTATGGGGCAGAATATTTTATTGATAGAAGAGCTTGCCAGACCTCTTTGGCAATGCTCTCTTTTCACTTAAAGACCTTGGTGTAAATCTTTTTAATGGTTCAGCTGCAAAAGATTTCAAAGAATCTTTCTCCTCTTCTTAGCATTGCACTATCATCTGTGTAAATCATCTTGCTTACTCATTCTCTTAGCTACTTTAGATTGTTAGTCTTAATGACAAGATTGCAGTAAAAGGGGAAAAAAAGTATTTTAAACTGTCATTAGTTCATAAAACTTTGATCATTTATAGTAAGTGCGAATTCATCTTGGACTTCTAAGAAAAGGGAGAGGTCAGTCAGACCACCCCTACTCAGTTGTGCACCCGTGGGATAAAGCATACCTCAAAGGAAAAATAGAAGGTGGAAATATCAGTATTAAATGTTCAAAGACTTGGATACAGCTATTCTTTAAGTTGTAAAATATGTTGCAATAAGTATTAAGGGCTTTTTTCCTTGACCCGGTCCTGTACTTTACTTTAGTGCTGCGTATTTTAGAGGAAGAGTTATTGTAGTGGCACAAAGTTTGATTACAGTAAATCTTTTCAGAGTAATCATTGTCATCTTTCAGCAGCTCTTGAAATGTAAATGTCATGCTTATTGTGGTACTGAAAAAGGACTTTTCATTGTATATACTGTAATTGCATTAATTTTTAATAACTGTGACAATGTGTGGGAAAGCATTCCAGGGTGAATGTGCATCCAGTGCAGAGAAATCTTACAATATCATTTGCATTTTTCTAGTTAAATCTTTAAAAAAGCTTTTAGCGAGACATGAGGTCTTCTTTGGGACCTTCTGCTACATTAATATGAACTTCAACTACGGCATCTGTGTTTGCCAAGCTTCACTGGAATTGATAAACTGGAATGTATGACCAGACCTTAAATATTCTAAAACTGGGCTTGGCTTTTGTTATAATTTTTAAGATATAATATTTGACAGAGTGAGAGTCAACTATTTGAAATGCCAATACTTTACGGATGAACTCTCTTCAAACTTTAAGATGAATTTTGGATTACCTGAAAACCTACACACTGCTGAATTATGCAGGTCTCATTCAGAACAATTCAGTTAAAGAAGACTTTGCAGAGTTTGAAGCATTACATAAGTATATAGAATCTTGTCTCTTAAAATAGAGAGAGGTGTATTATCACCATTGAGGAACACAAGCTGTTCTATGAGCATAAGTAGTAGTATGTGTGTTTTCTGGGAGGGGGTGATAAATGTAATTTATAGCACATTTGAAGATTTATTCCTGCCATTCTGTCAAGCATCATTCCACTTCACTCAGCGACCTGTCTCCACACTCTTTCCAAACTTATGCAAACCTCATTTAGACTCTATTTTTATTGTGCTTACTTTCAACAGAAACAGGTTATTGTGGGAATAATTTGATAAAAATCTGATTATCCATTTCAGCTGAGTAGGATATAACAAATACGTTGTTACGCCTGCTATGTCGAACAGTCAGGCTGATTTTGGGATACTCTTGCACTTTGCAGAGTTGGTATATTTGTGAAGCAGTGCAGTGTGAAACTTTCTTGTTCTGAACTTATGCTTCTGTGTTGCTGTTCCTTTTACATAAAACCCCGCAAGTCTTAATAGAAGTACCCATCTATGCAAATGGAACAAAAGAGCACATGGACTGCCTTCCTTAAACACACATACGTCTTCTGGGCAAGTGCAAGAATTGTCTTCAGTAGAACTTGTACATGGTGTGTATATGTCAAAGAGGTTTACCTTTCTCTTTCCTTGGTATTTTATATAAACTCAGGTTGCGTGAAAGAAGAGGTAAGCACTCGGTAAATATTTTTATTAAATTTCAACCTGGATTATGAATAATGATTTTGAAGTCTTAGAACTCAGCTTACAATACCTGCATTTCAAAAGATCTTGTTTCTAGCTTGCTTTATTCAGCATCCTTGTGAATAGTTTTTTATTATTGATTTTTGTTGTTGTGTTTTCCTACAAGATTTACTAGATATACCAGAGGTGTCCTTTGTACAATTTCATTTTCTTTTATTGGTTCCCTCAGGACATCATTATCCTTTGAATAAGCACAGAAAACTGTGTTCTCCTCCTTCTGTGTGGATTTCTTCCATACTCTTTATTTCTGTTTGAACAACAAGATGGGTCAGGGAATTCAGAATTAGGAGTCCTTTTCACACGCTCTTCTTTCCTTGCCTAACCGTGTTACAACTAATATTGTCCTCAGGGTATTTAATAAAATGAGACAGAAACTCATCCTGACAAAACAGTACAGTCATGTGTGAGGGGCTGGAATGCACAAGGTCACGAATTTTGTAAAAATATTCTCAAAAGAGCTGATATGAAGAAATTGGCAGTCAGAATTACTCTGTGAGGAGGAAATATATGTCAGAATTAGAATATGATATCCACAAAGTAGGAGAAAACTCTTCTGAAGTTTGTTCTTGTGAATCTCTTCTCCTTTTCTGCCCCTTTCTATCTTTCTGTGTAGTCTGGCCACTACTTTCCATTAAGAAAGAAAACCCTTTTAAAATGAAGTAATCAGTGGTGCAAGCAATTTTTGCTTCAGTCATGGTGAAGAGAACAAAAGAAAGTCTTCTTTCAAAGAAGACTTTGTTTATCCCAAAGGGATGGATGGTTTCTGCTGTGGTTTCAGGAAAAAGAGATACTTAAATGGCACATTTTCAAGTGACCCAAAGATTTGAAGGAATTAAAAAAAAAAATTAAAGAAAATGAAAGCAAAAATATCTTTGAATTAAAAAAAGCTGAGCAAGAAATTTTTTCATCTTCATTCATTTGTTCTCTAAAGCTTTGACTGCTGGGAAGGGAAAAAATATATTCAAATTTCAGCTGGAGTAGGAATGAAAGAGAAAAGTGTTTGGCCTTTCAGAACAAAACCTCAAAAGCAAGCTGAAAAGCACCCTCTTAGTGCAGGACGTAAGGGATAAGTTCTGCCCTAATTGCAAAAACTCAGCAAACTGCAGAGCTGCTTGAAGCTTATGCATAATATAAAAGGAGAGTTGGCCTGTGCTGTGGCAAAGGGTCTTTTCTTTGGTTTTAATGTTATTGTTTTTTTAATTTAAACCAGATTTACTCAGATTTAATTGTATGCTGCTAGAATTGTATGCTGTTTGAATCATAGAACGGGTTGGAAGTGACCTTAAAGATCATCCAGTTCCAACCCCCTGCCATGGGCAGGGACACCTCCCACTTGCTCAAGGTGCTCAAAGCCTCATCCAACCTGGCCTTGAACACCTCCAGGGATGGCATCCATGGCTGCTCGAGGCAACCTGTTCCACTGTCTCACCACCTTCATAGTAAAAATTGTCTTCCTAATACCTCATCTAAATCTCCCCTCTTTCAGCTTAAAACCATACCTCTCATCCTGTCCCTCCCCAGCTTTCCTGTATGCCCCAACTAGTTCAAGCCATGAACTCTTCAGTCTACTAGATTTTACTAGAAGCACCCCAGAAAGTGCTTCTAGTGAGAAGAACTTTTAGCAAAACTATTCCTGTTCCTCTGCTTTGGTATCATGGCAAAGCTTTAATGTTTATTGCCAATTGTGTTTGAATGAGCAGCTTAGTGACACTCCATCTGCTCAGTTCTGATAGAGTCCAGGAGGATGGGAAGGATTTGGTTACAGTGTTTGAAGAGTTTGAACTCTAGTACGGTGGCCAACACTCCCTTCCCTCACTTCATAGCTCTGCAGATTAACTGACATTAATGCAAGCATTCACAGTTGCACATGGAATATTACAGAAAATATGATGGCTCTATGTTTGCCTTCCATATGCTCATTTGCCTAGAAATAGGTGTAGAGTCTTGTTCTGGTTTTCTTTTTTCTCTCTCAAGAAAGCATTCAAGCATTGCAAAAGCTATTTTGGTCAGTTCATGGAACTGTTATTTTTGTTTCCATTTATTTGCATTACATAAAATCCTTCAAAGTGTGTTCTGAAGACTCACATACAATTCAGGTCAGACTAATGAATTTGTAGTTCCCAAGATATTCTATCCAGCTTTTTAAAACATTCACGGTGAATTTTCTCTTTTCAAGCCTCAATTTCTTTATATTTATTAGACAAATCATAGACTTACAGAATCACTAGGTTGGAAAAGACCTTTGAGATCATCAAGCCCAACCATATCTGTCCACTACTAAATCATATCCCTAAGTACTTCATCTACCTGCCTTTTAAATATCTCCAGGGATAGTGACTCATCCACATCCATGGGCAGCCTGTTCCAGTGCTCGATAACCCTTTCATTGAAGAAATTCTTCCTAATACCCAATTTGAACTACCCACCCCCAATGCAGCTCAAAGCCATTCCCTCTCATCCTATCACCTGTCACTTGGGTGAAGAGACCAGCACCCACCTCTCTACAACCTCCTTTCAGGAAGCTGTAGCCAGGGATAAGGTCTCCCCTCAGCCTCCTCTTTTCTAGGCTGAACAACCCCGGTTCCCTCAGCTGCTCCTTGCAAGACTCGTTCTCCAGCCCCTTCACCAGCTTCATTGCTAGCTATCGGACTTCTTTATTAATGGTTAATGGGATGTATGGGATGTATTCAATTTAAGAACATCAAGCTTTACTTTTATTTTGGATTCAATAACATCCTCGATCTCATTGCCGTTGGCTGTGTTATCTCTACTGAAAGCTAGAGACTAGTCATCTTGGTGAGTATTCACAGAGGCTGACTTGGATGTCTCAATCCGGAAGCCTAAACTGGGAGCACAGCTGTCCGATATGATTTAGAGGTAGGAACTAATAGACAATCCAAATACTACGTTTGGAATTTTTAGTCACAAGTAGATTAGCTTTAACTTGTGCCTGAACACAGTTTACTGCATCCCTGATGCTTATTTCCCTGTTCTCTTACATACTGCTGAAGAATACTTCTGTTCCAAATTTTGTTGCAGATTCTCAGCCTGTGTGGTTTTTGATAGTTTTCACCTTTTCTTCTTGGATCTTGAGATCATATTTGATCCTGAAAAGGAAGCGGCTTTCTTTGCTGAATGGTCTTTTTTTGTTTTTATTCCCTGTAGCCTCTGCATATTTATAACACCATTCTGGGGCGGTTTTAACTCAGTGCGAAACCCTTTTTTACTAGCTTTTAATCTTTACTTGAAATACAAGTGCCAAGTATAGTTTGAATTTTAAAACCTAAACCTAAAAGATGTTTTTGGTCCAGTAACAGCGAGTATTTTCAAAAGGCTGAGCAGCATGGAAAATGTGACAAGATGTACTCATAAAATTAATGATGAATCTAGCCTGTATAAATTCATTTTTTTTGATGTACATTTTAAATATACCACATCATGCAATTTTAAATTAGTCTTCTGTGTTGGCATCTACAACTGGCATAGATGACAGGCAGCTGCCGAGTCCAGATCTTGTTTGTGATTCCGCAACCTTTACACAAATGTCATGGCTGGACATGGTGTTTGGCTGTACTAACACTGATGTGAAATTTCAAAGAACCCTTCTTCCACTGAAAAGAAGCATGAAGAGTACCTCAAAATAAAGTTTATTTTACCACTTTGTGCCACGTAACTGGTGCTGTGACATCGGCTTGAGTCTTCAGCCAGTCTGAAACGTTGCCTCGATGTTTGCAATTGCACTACACAAACTGCAATATCGAAACGTCCTGGTTGCTACAAACCCAATGATCCTCTAAGTGCTACTTCTGCCAGTTTAATTCAGTTCCTCTTCAGTGAGGGGCAACACCGTCCTCCTTCCTCCCTTTGTGCTCGTGAAGGAGAAGGCCATCAGTGGAGAATCAGTGCCCTTGTGCCGTCTCTGGGCTTGGTCGTAACGCACCGTAGGTATGTGTGCGCTGGCTTTAAGGGAGAAACAGAAATTGAGGCAACAGTTACCTGATTTCATCCTTTGTCTGACTTGGCATTGTCCGATAACATAAGGAGAGGCAGCAAAGTGTAGTTTTGCAGCATGCTGGGACACAATCTAATTTTGGATGGATTCTGTGTACTGCTGCAGGGAGCTACTGAATTGTTGTGCTTTCGTTAGTTATATTATTTTGCTTGGGGATGTGCTCAGATTCTGTTTAAACAGTAATTAAATTTCATTTGTAGGGGATGACTAAATGTGTGGAAAGACAGATAAAATAATCAAGGACACAATTATTCACAAAATCAATAGAAATTCTAATAATCTTATAAAGTACCACTTCATTTCTTTCATGAAACTGCTGGGTTGTTCATGTTTCATATTTTTCTCATGTATAGGTCAATTCAATTTTATGTAATTAAATATACTTTTTCACTCTTATTGGCCTTTGAAGGCTACTGCACATCACCAATTCCTATAAACTACACTTGCAGAGCCTATTTTTAACTCTCCATACTTGAACAAAGTGTTTGGTTGTTGACCTTTACAGGGTCACACCTGTGTGTATTAATGAGTAATAGCCAATTTGTTGTTCTAATCTGCTAGATGCTCTAAGCGTTTGATTGGATCTACAACACAATTAATTTAAAGGCAATTTTATTTAGAGATACAGAATCATTCTTGCTGGAAGACTAGCAAGGTTTGTGGTAAGAAATCAGAAATTTTTGCTATGACTCACAAGTGCGTGACAAATTTTTAGAAGTACCCCTACTCTAATATTTTGGGACTTTTTTAACACCAAACTTTATTTCAGAATTGTAACATCTCCATATATGAAAAACTAAACCAGACAAGCTCTAAAGTTAAAAATATTAAACTTCTATAGTTCCACTGCCGTAGAACAGATTATAATTTATCATCATGCGTGTTCTAATGGCACCTTATTATCAATAGCTGCTGATATTGTCTTCATTGACTGAAAGTGAAAGTCTAAATGCTTTATAGAATATATAGCTATTTTCAGGTCATCTATTCATCTTTGAATTCATTTCTTTCCACAGGTCTACTTAACAGATGGAAACAGGCACAAAAATAAAAGCATATGATGTGATTTCTGTATTTTAATTATATATCCGATTACAAAATGCAGATCTATACAAAGATGAACGTAGACAAATATATGTACATTTTTTTAGTAAGTTATTAAGCACGAACTTATTTAATGAAATACTGGGGTATGAAGATGAGGAGAATGCACAGGCCAACTAAGGCAATGGAGTATAGCACTGCTGTTACTGTCAGTCACAAGTTTAAAATACTCCTAATCACAAGCCTTTCTGTCAGCAACCTTGAATTAAATTGCACAAAGCTCCTAATTAATACAGAAATCTATGGTAACCTCATGAAATTGGAAGTTTGTTACTGTACAAGGGACTTACTAAATTTTGCATTAATTTCATTTCGAGATGAACACCTAAAGTAATAGCTGCAAGTTAGCATCCGTATTATTATTACCATTCACATTATATTGCATGTATTAAAATTATTTTACCGGTGTAAAAAAACAAAACAGACAAAACAAACCCCAACAAAACTGGATGCTATTTTTTTTCTAGGTTACTAACAAGTATCCAAGAACCATCTGCAGACTGCTCAAGCACCTCAGAATATTGAATGCTTCAATTTCCTCTCCCTTACTACATCACAGTGCTCAAGGCCACTTCAGTGCCTATTTGTCATGCTTGTAAGCACCTGAAATCTGATTTTTCTTACTCACTGTGCAGCATACGCAAACACCAATATCGAAAGATCCATAATGGGATTCTAAAGTTTAGTGAACATGACACTTAATCAGTGCCATGAAATTTGTTTTAGCTATACTTTCATATACAATCAGAACAAGGTATATTGTACTATTTTAATTTTCCAAAGTGACACAGAGTTATTAGAAACTGAAACCCATCCTTAAATGTTGAGGCAAACTGAGCTATGGGCTTCATCTCTGCCTAAGATTGGAGCATAATGGAGTACCAATCCTGAAAAGAATGGGGACTTGGACATTATCTGATATAATATTCCAATTCTGTGTGGCAGATTGACTCGTCAAGGATTCACAAGAAAGCTCGAATTGTGTACCATCAAGAAGCCACACAGAAGGGGGTTTTGCTATTTTTCCCCCTGCTCAGCAGTGATCTTTCCCTTTTCTTCCAGGCCTGAACATCTCTCAGCTGCTCTGCTGACATTTGGTTATGGAACACCAGTTGTGTGTTCGGGGACCCTCTCAGTGGAGATTGCAGACTATGCTGGTTTGAGCTAAGTTACTGAAGTATGTATTTCAATTCCACATCTTTGGACTGTAAAAGGAAGCAAACAAAAAGGAGGAAACATGTAGAAGGGCTGTTTGCCAGGGAGTGCAGTGAAAGGGTGGGAGGTGATAATTTTAAGCTGAAAGAGGGGAGATTTAGATTAGATATTAGGAAGAAATTTTTTACTGTGAGGGTGGTGAGGCACTGGAAAGGTTGCCAAGAGACGTCTTTGATGCCTCATTCCTGGAGGTGTTGAAGGCCAGGCTAGATGAGGCTTTGAGCAACCTGATCCAGTGGAAGATGTCCCTGCCCATGGAAGGGGGTTGGAACTGGGTGATCCTTAAGGTCCCTTCCAACCCAAACCATTCTATGGTCCTATGACTCTGTGAAACTGCAGAGCATTGTTTCCCAACTTGTCCTCTCTGTGACCTGGCTGTGTGGCTTGTTCTGTTCAGCAGGGATGGAGTACACCTCTGTCAGCATCTTTATGGAAGTAAGCTGGTAGCCTTACAAAGAGGTCACGTACTCTGTTCATCACTTCTTAACTGATGTTCACCCGTATCAATTATTCTTCATTAGTTTGATCATTTTCTCAGCCTGAAATACACACAGATATCCTGCTGTGCTCCTGCTCATTTCAACGCTGGCCAGTTTTAGTGCAGTTCAGTTCATGGTTGGTCTAGAAGTACATACACAGAGGCACGTTCAGATATATGTAGATGTTCAATGTTTGTATGCATTGTCATTTTTAATCAGCATCTGAATAGTGGCAATTTTTTTCCCATAATAACCTTAATTTCACTTTCAAAAATGCAAGTCTTGTTGAAGTTCAAATGCATTTGTATATTGATGGGTAAGTTCCAGCACCTCCTGACGGTACATGTTTAGAAGCTATTTCCCCACCTGTATGCCTTTTCCTGTGGCAGAGTAAGTGGCTAGGCATAGCTGGCAAAAGTGACCAGATCTTTAACCACCCCAACTAACAGTCTAATGTGTCCTTTGAAACAGCTATGGATCTAGTTTAACCTAGTAAATCAGTCTGGGAACGGTGGTATCTGCAAGATTTAATCTATTTCTGCTGGTACGGACAGTAACTTTCAGCAGATGGAGATGCTGGACAACAAATTCCAAACCACTGGTGCAGGAACTGCCCAACCTTGTCTTTCCACAGCCTTCATTTTCTGCATTGCTTAGACTCTTAAGCTTTCTTGATTCTTTATTTTTTTATATATATATTTGGCAACTGTTAAACCACTTATGAAAGAGAACCAGGTCTGGAGGGTAACAGAGTGAAATTATTAGCCTTTTAGAATCAATGATAATTAAGCCAATATGAGAAGTTCACTAACTATAAATGATGCAAGTGAAAACAAGTTCCGTAATTCTTATTTACATTATGGCTACTTTTGGACCCCTTTATGCTCTTTGAGGCCATAAGATCTTTAAAGTCCATAATGGAAATGAGAACGGGGCTCCTAAATAGTTTTAATTAAACAGTTTAACAAGCTTAATTAAAACATTTTGAGAGTGGTGTTTTTTCCTAACAATAGTGATTTGTTAAGTCTTTTCTCCTAGCTGGGCCACGCAAGCCAGCACAGCAAGATGGCAGCAAGAAACAGTTTCTGCACAGAAAAGGATCTGCTCGTTTGTAATACGGTAGTGACAGCTAAAATGTGCCAATCAATGGATTGTCTCATGTAATGAAGTACACCACAACGTTACGGCATTTGCTGGAATATAAAGGCACACCATAACATGCATTTTATTTCTGTTTCATCTCATTACAGATGCTAAAATAAACAGTAACATGTTTTATGTAGCAGAAAAGTAGTCTTTGATTTTCACCCTGGCTCTAGTTGGATTCAGCTATGTTTTGTGCAGTGGGCGAATGTTGTGGATTGCCTTTGTTTGCTGTTTCTCTATGGGTCTGTCTTACTGACCACTGATGGTGCTGCAGTGGCCCTGACCCACACTCTCCTGGTTCAGGGCTAATGCTTACCACCTAGCTGGTATAGATACTGTGCGTTCCACAGACTGCCTCTTATATCAGCCAGAAACTCTCACTTACGCTGTTATCTTTCACAACACCTGTTATTAAAGCCTCTCTTTTTCACTCAGATTTTCTTTGAGCAGCGTGGCAAATAAAAAATCATTGGTTGCAGTGGTAACAGCACACAGTAGGACCTTACTCCCCTGCAGCCTGACTCCTGTTTCCCACATATATATCTTCAACCATTTTTTTATACCTCTTATCATGATGCTAAAATTTCTGTCGTGCATTTCTGATGTGCTAATTACTGTATATCCATGAATTTAGCATATACTCAGGCTCCAATCGCTAGCAGCGCCACATGTTCTTTAACTGTTACCCTTGAAAACTTCGGAGTCTCATGACTTCTTTTTATACTACCGCAGGTGTCTTCGGTAGATCTTTATTAGTTAATAAGAGACAGATATCCTGTGTCACTGTAACCTGCTTTGGCATTCACAATCTCAAGTCCCTCTCCATCATTTCATTTGTGCAGACACAGTAGTTAAGACTACCTATCTCTCTGCATATGATATTCTTCTAAGTTACAATTTTTAACAGATTTTCCACCCAGCCAGACATCTCGGGTAGAACTCGGGAAAGTTCTAATAAACATAGAAACTAGTGCCAAAAGAGGTCTTGATGAAATATGCACCCTGTGTGAGCCTCACTTTTCTTGCGAACGCTCATCATGTTTGTGATATGCGACACCTCAAAAATCATTTTCTGCTTGTCATCCTTAAACATTTTTTTTGCATGGTGGATTATTCCTATAATTTCAGTAATGAAATGCATGTAGTGCTGCACAATGTTTTTAAGAACATTTTTCCTTTTATTTTTCTTTCTGAGTTCATCTCGAATTCTATTCCTATCCTCCAAAGCTATCACCTGTAAATCGAAATCTTAAGCCATCATTGAAACAAATTATTAGAACTTTTTTACTAACTGAAACCCAGAATACACCTAAGAGGTCCTTCTGCTAGAAACAGAACCCTCTGACTGTTTGTCTTTTTGGAAATCGCCTTTATATGTATCTTCAGTTCCTCCTTTCTCCAGGAATAGTTTTGCTCTCCTGTTGGTGTGCATACGTGGATGCCCCTCATTTTCATATGGAATAACAGATCCTGGCTCTGCCTAGATGTATAGATTTTTCCCATGCAGTCCTTGCATTTTTCAACTTTTCTCATTATTCTGTGCTTCAATCTTCCTTTCCAGAGAACCACAGCTCATCATTTCATAGAATCATCAGAAAAATTAGAGTGAAAAGGAGCTTTTGAGTTATTCAATACATCTTTCATTCTCAAAGCAAAAGGGGGGCTTCAAAGTTAGATTGGACTGCTCAGGGCATTGCTGCATCAGGTTCTGAAGCTCTCCAAGGTGAAGGCTTCCACAGCCCTCCTGGACAACATTTCCAGTGCTTAAACATGCTTCTGGGAGGAACGTTTTTCCATAAGTAAAAAATAAATTCACCTTATTGCACCTTGTGATTCTTGCTGCTTGTCCTGTCATTGTATGTTTCTTAGAAAAGCCTGGCTCCACCTTCCTCATCTCCATTTTAACCACCCCTCTTCCCGTAGCCTGTCCTAGGCACCATGTATCCCAGCCCTCTTATTACCCTAGTGGCTCTCTGAGGTTGATTATTGTTGCTGAACTCGCCTCTTACCTTTGATCCTAATCTAAAGGATTAATTTCGTTGACAATATAAAGTGAGATGATCCTTCCACCACTTATTTTTCACTCTTTGGTAAAGATATTATCCTCTTCTCATCCTGCATTTTTTCTCCCGACATATGGTTAAATGAGCTCTGAGAGTTTCTGTTTTCTCCACATGTGTGTTTGGAGGCTTCATTACATTTTGCTGCTTTTCATACAGAAGATGTTATTTCCCTAGGAAAACTTAGCTTCACAACTCCCTTTCAGGACGCAACACAGCTGTCTGATCTTATCTGGGCCTGAATGATGCCCACACTTTCTGCCAGGCGCAATTCTTTTCTTGAAAGAATTACCTTCTTCTGTAATCTTTGCACTTAAAAATGATCTGCATACATATGCTAGGAAAGTAGGGTTTATTTTAATAATGTGAAGAAAAGACAATCAGATGTTAAAAAGAGATGCCATAAGAAGCAGAATTACTTTTATCACTTACTTATTTCATCACCCATTTCCGTGTAATTGTCTCATTTATATTGTCTTCTCCTTTGGAAGAACCCATAGCAATTTCCAAAAGTTTAATTAAAACCTCACAACACTACTGTGATGTGAACCTAGTAAATGAATGAGAGAAGATAAGGCCTTTCTAAAGCAACTGGTATCTTAGGTGTTTTGTCACTTGAATGTTTTACTTAGCACCAAAACAGGACAATTTCTTTGGTGTATCGTAGTTCACCTGTATCAGGATGTCAAATACTTACAAGAGTCTCATTTTGGGTTTTCTTGGGTTTGTTTGATATTTGGTTTCTTTTGGTGTTTTGGGTTTTTTTTGGTTATTTTTGGTTTGGTGTTTTTTTGGTTTTTTTTGTAGTTGTTGATTTGTTTTGGTTTGGTTTGGGTTTTTTTAACCTAAATTATTTCCCTCATTTGCCTTCAGAGAGGGTACATGAAAAGTTCTGGTGACTCAGTGACACAACTGAGAGGTAGCTGGAGGAAGGACTGCCTGAGGAAAATGCACGCTGAGGAAAATGCATGCATGCATCCATCCTGATTTTCAAGTAGGCATAATTTAGGTACCTAGCAGAACAGTTCCTGAGAACCTCTCTTAGATGCCTAAATGATAATAAACGTCTAAATTCATTAAAAAAACAAAACCACCTTCAGTTGCCCAGCTCGTGCCCACAGTCCTTGCAAGTTGAGCATTCAAATACCTACCTCCCATCAGATGCTGCTTGGGAATGTGAAAATAGGCACCAAATATACCTCATACGCACTCCTAGCAGGAGAATGAGGGATGATTACAATGATGACAGCATCTGTAAGGCTGAATGTTGACCTGGACTTGAACCGGGATACCTCTTGGCACCACAGAGAATGTTGTCCTCAGTGGGCAACATCTTCTTTATCAAACCCTCTCTTTCTCCTTCCTCTCCTGAGGAAGCTCGTATTCACTACTGTAAAACTTCAAGAGTGGAATGAATATTTGAGGTTTCCAAAACTCTGTATTATGTTCTAATAGCTAAAGGGTTTCATTTGAAACAAGACACTTGGCTGCCTGGCTGCATATGTATATCCAAATTTGTAAAAGTTTCTGAAGAGATATATTCGGAGCAGGCAGTTCAGTTCTTCTCCCTATTAAGTGATGTGTTTTTCCCCCTTAGCTTTCACAAAGCTCTATGGCATTTTTTATCCCACTGAGAATTTTCTCTTCTTCCTCCGCAATCCCCATATTGACTCTTTAGAATCACTTTTCTTCAACCTTCAAAGCATTACCGGTATAATATATCCCCCAGATCTTATGCCTTGGCAGCAAGCTGTCTGTTTTGGCTAATTTTATATATACTGTTTCTCTTAGCCTTGTATAATCCACTACCTCTTACTATCAATCAAGACATTAATACTCTCTTTTGCAAAGTGGTATTTAGACAGGCATTTTACGTTTTGTATTTTTTGGTGATACTCTCTCAACATAGTGTTTAGCGTCTCACACTGCAACAGGCTAAAACACAGGAAACAGGCTTTTTTTGGTTTGGGGTTTTTATTTGTGGAAGTTGAAGGTCTGTTTTGAAAGCATCCAGTAGCACATGGCATCAAAGATTTTTGTGTCTCACATTTTCCGTGTCCTCTAATTTGTGGTTGCTTTTTTATGGCTTCTGTGAAATGGCACATATAGTCTGATATGAAGTATATATAAGGGGGGAATGTGTGACAATGTAAGAGTTAAGTATGATGATTAAAGATTTATTATTTACTATTTGCCTTTCAGGAAGGGCCACAGAGAAGCATTTTGGTGAATTTAAATTTTTTTAAAGGGTTAATTGGGAAGAGTTTTAATGTAGTCACTTGACTAAGAAGCTTTTCTTCTTGTAGTAATGTTCTGTTTGCTGCTGTAGGAACCATGAATCCTTCTGGTCATAAACAGGTAATATCCAAAGAATGTTGCTCATGGGGAAACATTATTGTTCATATTATGGGCTTTTTAGCTTAGGTATGGGCTTGTTTAGCCTGATATTGGAAACTGCTGGACTTCCATTGGTAAACCCACCTCTTCCCTTCTCCCTCTATCCTTCCTCCATCCTTTCCCTCCCTCCATCTCCCCTTGTATTTGGCACTTAGGATGTCACGCAGGCCCTGAGCAGAAGAGCCCCCTTGTGCTTTCTACCTGCTTTCCTTCTCTACTGCCAGCGCACACCATGCAGCCTAGGAGAGATGGATAGCTTGCAGATCAGATCCTAAAATTGCACGAAAGCACCTATTGTCTTATTGCATGGTTAAACATCTGAGGCTCAATGTGTTGAGCTTTGGTAGTGGGAGTAGATACAGGGGGGATAAGTGTGTTAGCAGAATAGCTCAGCCTTTGGTATTAGTGTAGATGTTGAGTATGACTTTCTCAGTGCAGGTGTACAGGATCAGAATGCTGCTTCCAAAACATAACTGGTCCATGGTTAATGGTTTAAAAACTGCTGAATGGGTCTTATGCAGCCCTGTACCTACGTACATAGGTATGTATGTTGCTGAAATCTTGTATAGATAGATTTGAAAAGGGAAAGAAAAAGACTCAATATTTGTATCTTAACGGAGACGGCTACAGAAGAGAACTACCACCTTAGTGTTCATAATTTATTGCTTAATTTAGTAACAAAAATACTGTTTATTTTAGCAAATATAAGCACATTTTGCAAACAAAAACAGATCCTTGAAAAGATTTTCCAAGAAGGTATTGGAAAGGAAACTTCCACTTGTAGAACTGAAAGTAGTAGCTAATATATGAAAGTATTTCAACCTACATTATGATTAATTTATAAATAACCAAGTACTATGTTCACATTCTTCTTTAAACTTAACCAGCAAAACCAAACAACATGATTTATTAATTTTGCTTGATGCTGTTTTTATATTGTGATGTACAAGGTTAAGTACAATGTTTTCTACAAAGCACTATACTTGGATTATTTTAACAGTTGTTTAAGAGGCTCTAAGATAAAACGACGCATATCTTACCATTTCTGCTTTATTCGTGTATCATGTAAATTGAATAGTTAAGTTTTTACAGGAAAATAAAGACGGTATTGGCACTGGGCATGCCTCTGTTCATACATATAGAACAGAACGCACTTACAATTGTGGAAAAAACAATGCCTTCAGCACAACAAGAAGGTGCTTCGCATCTCTGGAACAACTCCCATCATTCCAATGCCTGGCCATCAAGTAAGTTACTTGTTTTTACACAGCCGAATTCCAAAGTTTTGGCTTATAAATATATATTTGTACCTGCCATGAACAATGACTCCTTACTAAATGATCAAAAAAATAGAACTGATAAGACAAATAAACTCATGCCGTAAAAAGTCAATAAAATTCCTAACAAAAAATGAGCTCGTTATTTGTGAAATCTAAGCATTCGATCCATCTGTGTCTCTAGAAATTAAATTCTTTTTCCCTAGGTTTATACAAAACCCAATACACAGTAACAGCTTAATCCTGTATCTGTTTTTGCTTCTGAGGGTAGAGAAGTTTTAAATTATTATAAATAAACTTCAGCAAATCTGCCCCCACTTGTCCCCATTTAAATATATAATGTCATATATGTATAAACGCAGGCTTGGGGTCTGTTCCTCAGAAAAATCACTGCCAATTGGTTTGGATAGATACTATCTACCTATACCACAAATATTTGCCCCACAGTTCTCTAGGGCCTATTTTCTGCCATGATCAATCAGTCTTACTGGAATTCCAATATCATTTAGTAATTGCAGTCCTGAGCATTATACTGATATCTTCAAGCCCACTTGAACACAACAGTTTATCCTGAGTAAAGAGAGAAGAATTTAATGCTACATTGAACCATGTTAAACAGGAGGCATGGCTAAGTCGTAACAGCCTGCTCCCGCTATTGTCATTGAAAAGCGTTTTGTACAAACATTACACAAAATCAGGGAGAAAAAATACCGTTTCAAGTAAAAACACCAAATTCCTGAAGAATTGAGCTTTCAGGTAATAGTGTTGTGCAAAAGTGGGCCTCACTTTTTTATATTAATTTCTTTTAATAGCAAAGTATAGAGATAATCTTATTAAATCCAATATGCTGCATTTTCCAGAAACTACTCTTAAAACTGCAATAACATCACAACATCTTTAAAACCTGAAATAATTAATTTTATTGTCTTTTTTACGAATTGCAAAATTCAGAGCATACTAAATGCTGTTTTATTGCTTATTTTTTTGTGATTTAGGAGTACCACACTGACTGATACAGCTAAATGAGAAGATTAGTATTGATTGTCTGTAAAACAGGTTGGATGCTTTAGTTTAATGCATTTGCAAGAATATAGAGCTTAACTGTAAGACCAGATTTAATTATAAAGTAAATAATTTTTTAAAAGACAAACTTCTTCAAATTCATTAAAAAAGAACCAGGAGACTTGCTTGTAGAAATAAATACCCCCACACACATGCCAACACGCTACAAAACTTAAGCAGTCTGTATAAACATGAAAGAGTTCCAGGTTCAAAAATTGATGCCAAAGTGAAACAAAGATTGTAATCTGGCAGCAATTTGAAATTCCTTATTTAAAAAAAAAATAGAAATCTTTTAAACTCAAAAATCTCTTTTCATTCCAGGGAAACAGAATATATAGCTTTTAATATGTGAATAGAGGAATTGCTGGAACTTTGCATCGCTATTTTTCTTGATTAGAGTGTTAAAGGAGAAGTTTGTGGCTGATTCTGTAGCTACGACAGATTTTTCCTTATTGTGATAAAGGAAAGGTGGTCAGTGTGTGTTGGGAGGAATGAAGGAAAACCAAAAACGTGAAGTTGCACGAGTGATATACTAAGATTTTATTCTTGCTAAGTTCTGCATCGTGAATGCCAGAATTTGCTTTGCACTTAATTAGGGGAATAAGAGAAAATTCTGTACAGAAAGTAAAGTGAGCAACACGTCGTTGCTGCTTCAGCTCTCACATTTGGCTAAAGCAGCAAGGCTGGTCGGGAAAATGGAACAGATGGCATCAGTGGAGAAAAAAAGATATGAGTATTCTTTGCAGAACTTCTCAAAGTGGTAGTTACAAAATATTTGATGAAGACAGAGTGCCTCCCAAAGTAATACATTGAAGATTAATTACAGCCTAATTAATTATATTATAAATAACTATTAAAAAAACATAGCAAAATTAAACTAGCTATATAGGGTTTTTTAACCCACTATTACCGGGGTTTAAGATTTTAGCCTGCTGCTTCATTAATGTCCAAACCTGAAAACATAACATGCATATCGGCGTTTTAGATTTCTAAAAGAAAAGCATCCAAGTTAATAAACTGAGGGGAGATAAATGACATCAGTGATGTACAGCCACAATTTGGGAATGACCTAGGTGATGGGTAAATGTAGAGAGCCCTTGGGAACCCCTGCCTACTGGATACATTTAGGAATCTCCCTAGCTATTTAAAGCACTGGCATGACTCGCACTGTTAATAAGAAAAGAGCATCGCTTACGCTCTACTTCTCCACTTTCCTCTCCTCTCCTGGCTACGTCCCATGTCAGTGGGCTGCTGTACCTATGCACACAGTGAACCGTGGTGCTGTCACTGGAAGTTTCCAAACTTTCCGTGAAAACCTTAAAATAATCTTCCAGCACGGTTCACGCCTCCCAAGCACGTCAGCTGCCAGCATCAGCCCCCACCCGAAGAATGAGCGTGCAGCTGGAGGAGTGGGCGGCAGCACTGCGTGCAGCGGGACCCGTTCAGGACAGCTTTCCCCTGACGGGAGACTCTGGGTGTCTGGAGGTTCAAGTTTCAACATGTGACACAGGTTTAGGAGACATGGAGTTCAGGGCTTGGCTGCCTAGGTTTAACATTTCCCGCACTAAAATAGCTGCCGCGCCAGGTGCAACTGTATCAGCAGCGTTCAATTTCATGTGCAAAATACCCTGAATTAAACCTGTCACACAGCAAAACAGAGCACACAGGCTGAGAAAGAAACTCTTGTAGGGCTGTGTATTTAAACGTAAACACAGAGCATGGGTGTGGCGGCATTACCCAAGCAGTGATACAGCCAGGGCGACATCTGGGACATGTCCTCAGCCGATTCAGTGTCCACTTAGAGCCGGGCTGGACAGTGGCTTCTCTCCTTCACAGTGCTGTAAGAAGGATAGAAAACACAGGTTAGGAACTGCAGAACGCTGAGGTTGGAAAAGACCTTTGGGATCGTTGAGTCCATCTGTCAACACCACCAAGTCTACCACCAAACCATGTCCCGAAGTGCCACATCTGCACGTCCTTTAAGTACCTCTAACCACACTCTTTTAGGTCACAGCATCATCGAATCAGAATCACAGAATCATAGGGTCAGAACCATAGAATCGGAATCATGGATTCACAGAATCGGAATGGTGGAATCAGAGAATCATAGGGTCAGAACCATAGAATCGGAATGGTGGAATCACAGAATCATAGAGCCAGAATCATAGAAGCATAATCACAGAATCATAACATCAGAATAATATAATCAGAATCATAGAATCATAATAGTAGAATCTCTTAATCTCAGAATCATAGCATCATAGAACCAGAAGAATAGCATCAGAATCATAGATTCAGAATAGTAGAATGATAGAATCAGAATCATAGAATGGTTTGGGTTGGCAAGGACCTTAAAGACCATCCAGTTCCCCGGGCACCTTCCACTGGCTCAGGCTGCTCCAAGCCCCGTCCAGCCTAGCCTTGAACACCTCCAGGGATGGAACATCCACGGCTCCTCCGGAGATGCTCAAGACAGCCAGAAGAACCCAATGCACACCCCAGGCAACCCGCCCCAGCGCCCCACCGGGGACCGAGACTCCAGCGCACCCCAAGGATGCTCCGGGGCGGACCCCGATACCCCCCGCGCCGCTCCGGGAGCCCCCGGGAAGGGACCCCCTCACCCTCCGCCGCTGCTCGCCGAGGCAGAAGGTGCAGATGGCTCTCGGGGCGGCATCTCCGGGCTGCGGGCAGGGCTGCGCCTCGCCCCCCCCGCGCCGCAGCATCCTCAGCACGTTGGCGAGGTGCGAGATGTAGCTGGAAGCCAGGCGGAGCGTTTCCACCTTGGAGAGGCGGCGGTCGGCGGGGCGGGTGGGGATGAGCCGGCGGAGGGCGCCGAAGGCGCTGTTAACGCTGTGCGTGCGGTGCCGCTCGCGGGCGTTCGCCGCCGCCCGCCGCCCGCCGCCCCTCATGGCGCCCGCGGCCGCCCCGCCGAGCCACGGCTTTTATGGGCGGCATCGCCCGGGCTCGGCCCCGCGGCCACCGGCAGCGCTGCCGGCACACGGGGGCAGCCGCACCTGTCAGCTCCCCGCGGGTCCCCTTCTCCGCCTCCCGCGGTGGGGGCAGTGCCACGGCCCGGCGGGGCGGCCTGGGGGCACCAGGGCTTAGGGACCCCCTTCTCTGCCTCCCCGCTGCCCTGGACACACTCTGTCACAACCCAGTCTGGGCTGTCTGAGGGCACCACGGATTTTGGCTCCCCTTCTCTGCCTCCCCGCTGCCCTGGACACACTGTCACAACCCAGCCTGGGCCGTCTGGGGGGCACCAGGGATTAGGGACACCCCCACCACCACCACCTTTTCCTGCACCTCCCTGCTGTCTGGGGATGCTCACACTGACATAACCCAGCTTGGACAGTTTGGGGGTCACTAGGGTTTAGGGATCTCCCCTTTGTCTCTGCCTCCCCGCTGCCCTGGACACACTCTGTCACAGCCCACACTAAGCCATCTGGGGGCACCAGGGATTAGGGACCCCCTTCTCTGCTTCCCTGCTGCCTTGGACACACTGTCACAACCCAGCCTGGGCTGTCTGGGGGTACCAGGGATTAGGGATCCCCCCTTTTCCTGCGCCTCACTGCTGTCCGGGGATGCACACACTGTCATAACCCAGTTTGGACAGTTTGGGGGTCACTAGGGTTTAGGGATCTCCCCTTTTCCTCTGCCTCCCCGCTGCCCCGGGCACACACACTGTCACAACCCAGACTGGGCCATCTGGGGGGCACCAGGGCTTAGGGGACCCCTTCTCTGCCTCCCTGCTGCCCTGGACACACTCTGTGTTGTGATTCTGTATTACTTCAAAAAGTTTTTTGGTATCAAAATACAGAACATGTATTTCTTGATGTGTTAAACTTTATTATTGACATAAAGATCTGGAAGATCTTTTCCATTTTTTTTCATGGAAGGAAGATTGCATCTGAGTTAAGAAGAAAAATGTTCCTTAGAATAATAGAATCGAGTCATTAGTTTTGAAAAGACCTTTGAGATCATCAAGCCCAGACATACCTATCCACTACTAAAACGTGTCCCTAAGCACTTCATCTACCCATCTTTTAAATATCTCCAGGGATGATGACTCAACTACCTCCCTGGTCAGCATGTTCTGATGCCTGATAACCCTTTCGGTGAAGAACCTCCCCTGGTGCACCTTGAGGCCAATTCCTCTCGACCTCTCACCTATCACTTGGGAGAAGAGACCAAAAGATGCAGTGAGCCGTGCCTAGGAACAAATTGTGAAGAATCATAGAATGATTTGGGTTGGAAGGGACCTTAAAGTAAGGCTGAGAACTGGGTGTGTTTAGCCTTGAGAGGAGGCAGCTTAGGGGAGACCTTATTACCACATACCAGTACGTGAAGTGTTCTACCAAGAGGATGGAGAGCCCCGTTTTACAAGGAGTCACATGGAAAAGACAAGGAGTAAAGGGTGCAAGTTGCTCTGGGGAGAGTCCAATTGGATTCCAGGAGAAAATTTTTCACCGTGGGAACAGTTAAACACTGGAATAATCTCCTCAGGGAATTGGTAGATTCCTCTACACTGGACACTTTTAAGGCTCAGCTTGACAGGGTAATGGGCCGTCTCATTTAGACTATGTATCACATAAAAAGGTTGGACTAGATGATCCTTGAGGTCCCTTCCAACCTGGAATTCTGTGATCCTATGAATAAAATTGGCATTGGCACTCTAAATCTGTGTTAAGGGAAAAGAAAGAAAGAGAAAATGGAGGAAAACAGGAGAGAGAGAGAGAGGAAAGTGCAAGGACACCAGCTGGGCTCTGATCCTCTTCTTCACCTCCCGTGATGATGGGTGAGTTTGGGGGGTGTGCTCCTTCCAGGGGTCTCGCTGGCAAATCTCAGGTACCGTTCTGCCTCTGCTCTCCCTTCCAGCAAGATTGCAGCATAACCTCTGTGGGCAGCAAGCGCAGCTGGGCTGCTTGCAAGAGCAAGATAAGCCTGAAGGACACTGCTTCTGCTCTAGCTGAAAACAAGTAGTTTAAGACAGCAAAAATAATCAGTCTCTGACAGGCTCTGAGTGGAGGGCAGCTTACGGTAGACGGTGCAGACCCCAGTGCAGGATCCTGCCTGGACCAGGCACCTTGGGAGGCTCCCACAGGCACAGGTTGGCTCGCGTGTCTCCTGGTTTGTGTGAATGGCCCTTGTCTCTGCTCACAGGGTGTGCAGACCTCTGCAATCTGCACTGTTTCAGCTGTGGTGTGTAATGGATATATGGATGTGTGTGTGTGTGCATGGATAGGTTGGAGTGGGCTAATAGAACAAGCACAGGGGTGGATTTCATCACCTTCCCCAGCAAGCACTAGACACACAGAAATCCAATTTCTTATTCTGCTCAGAATGCGTGCCTGCCTCAACCATTTACTTATTAAAAGGTCATCACAAGCACTAGCTGATTACACCTCTTTTCTCCATAAAAATTTGACAGCCTGCCTGTACTCAGAAACTCATGAAAGGTCATGGTGCAGGTTTTCTCAAATGAATCATCTCTACCTGATTAAGCATCCTTGACTGACTGGGTTTTTACGGTCCCAGAAGCTTATTTGTAGTGGTGGTGTTGTGTAAATATTAATACTTCTTCCCAAATCAGAGCTGGATTAGCAGACTCGTATGTCTTTAATCATGGATGCACACTCTTAGGATAGACAGCTGCTTTGGCATATTTGGCTGGGAGTCATACCCTCTCAAAATACAGCTAGTACCAACAGGCAGGGCTGCATCTATGCACTACGTTTGTCTACTGGAATGGCAAACTGCTGGGTTGTGTTCATCGCACCTTCCTTTTTGGCAGAGGTTGCAGGCAAAAACAGACAAGCAGTTCTGTTTGTCAGCCAGTTGCAGCTGTAACGTACCATGGCATATTAATGAGCAAAATGTATTTCATGTGATTTTTACTTATATCACTTGCAAGAGAGAGAGAGGAAAAGGGTTTTATTTCCCATTGGACAATGCTTTCAGATTTTTGTTATTGCTGTAACAAAAATCTCTTCTCCCAAGTAGCTAGCAACAGGATGAGAGGAAATGGCCTGAAGCTGCACGAGAGGAGGTTCAGACTATATATTAGGGAAAATATTTGTTACTGAAATGGTTGTGAAGCAATGGAACAGGCTGTCCAGGGAAGTGGTTCAAAACACATGTAGATGTGGCGCTTCGGAACATGTTCTAGTAGGCATGGTGGTGTTGTGCTGGTGGTTGGACTGGATGATCTTAGAGGTCTTTTCCAACCTTAATGATTCTATGATACTAGAGGTGCAATGAACTTAACTCCAGGCTAAGGTACTTTGATAGCAAGGGCTATGCCATTGAGCCAAAGGAGTTCCTTTGGAGTGCAGAGCAGGATGCAGCCCTTCATCAGCAGATGCTGGGGAAAGCCATGCTAAAAATCATGCAAGTGATAGTTTTCCCTGGAGTATACGAACAGAACTGTGTCATGCTTCCATAGTGTTAAAAGCTCTATCTTCTGTCTGCTTAACCTTTTAAAAAGTAAATGATCTAGAAATATCCGAAGATGAATTTCTGTACTTAGAAGTGCTGCTTTTAGTTTCCTGATAAATGAAGTTCCTAGGTAAGCCTGTGCAGTCTTCCATGTGGGCTTCTCCCGTTTGATCATATACACTATTTCTAGAGGGAAATTCTAGCTCAGCTGAAGTCAATGACAAAACTCTCATTGACTTTAATGGAGGCAGGATTTCACCATTGATCTCTTCTGGTTACTCAGCAGTGTAGATTATTAATTGTTTGTCATACTCAGTCATTTGCTTACCAGTGTTTTCCTTTCCTTAGCATTTCAGTTTCGTTGTTTGTTTTTGTTTTGGGGTTTGTTTGTTTGGTTTTTTTTTATTACTGGAAGTAAACATAACCAAAACCTCTCAAGAAAAAAAATCCCCAGCAGTTTCAGAACTCAGACAAAACTGCTACTGGTATTAACAAAATCAGAATTTGTGGCTTGTTGATAAACTGGAAGAATGAGAAAAGCAATAAGCAGTATTCAGGAAGAAAATGATGCTGTGTTTGCAGAGGAAAACAAAATGATTGTCTCAGACAGTATGGTAAGAGCTAATTAAAGGGTTAAGGACAAAGGGGTGGCTGAATGATTCTTTTTCTGTTTCCAAGGTAGTTTGAAAAAGTAGAGCAAGAAAGGTTTGGTTGTTTGTCTTTTTTTTTTTTTTTTTCAGATAAGGAGACCTATAAAAAGGCCAAAATGCTGGTGACTTTAATTACTAGGTTATTGATTGGGATAACGTTTATGCAAGTGCTAGGGGAAGCATAATCCTCAAGGAAGGTGCAGTAACGCAGGATTGCTGTTTTTTTACAAGTTGCTGAATTGCTAATAACAAGCTTGAATGGGGCTGCATGAATGTAGAGCAGGAGAGTGGGCAGTATTTTATGTGTAGTGATAAGGTTTTACCTGAAATCTGCCTTCATGTTACATGGAAAAAGATATCTGATGGTCATTGTAAGGAAGCATTCAACAATATTCAAAAGACTGGAAATATGAAATATCTAACTGATATAGTTGCAGTCCAGTGGCTGGTATTTCTTTGATTTGCCTTTATTTTTTGAATAACAGTGTTAATAGGAAGTACATGAAAAAGAAGAATTTTGAAAAGCTGTACCTAGGAAAAGAGCAAGTTGATTAGAGGATAACAAAGAAACAAATCTAGATAAGTGGCTCAGAATGTCTGTGATCACAGCCAAGAAGCCTTCCAAATGCATATCCATTAAATAGAAAATATAAGCCACAATTATTTTATTTGTTAAAAAAAAGACATTTAGAGACAAAAATGCCTTTAAAAAATAGTACTTGAATGTTCATGGCATCATTCAGTGCCTGCAGGTCCTACTGACTTCAGTCAGCTTCTGCTGTTTATTCAAGAGCAGAAACACACTGCAGTCCTATAGACAAAAAAAAAAATTGTTTTGCCTCACATCACGGTTCTCTTGTTGCCACATGCTGTGTTTTTGCAGGACTATACTCTTTATTCATAGAATCATAGAAGCACATATTGATTTGCATTGGAAGGGACATTAAAGATCATCCAGTTCCAATCCCCTGCCATGGGCAGGAACAACTCCCACTGGGTCAGGCTGCTTAAAGCCCCATCCGAGCTGGCCTTGAACACCTCCAGGGATGGGGCAGCCATGACTTCTCTGGGCAACCTGTACCAGTGCCTCACCACCCTCACAGGAAAAAAATTCTTCCTAACACCTGATCTAAATTATTGTTTATGTTCACCATGAAAGTCTTTAAACATATATGTATATTTATTTCCTTATACATTATCACACATATGTGCGAGACAGTGTGTATGTGTTGCAAGCAGAAGCAGCAGATCTGTAGTACAGGTTTCCAAGCTGTGGTGGGCATTCAGAACACAGGTCAGCCATCCACTTGCCTGGACGCTTCCGGTGGCAACCGAGCTCCCTTCTTCACAGGGCAGGAATTTTGACCAACCTGTTGGAACGAGTCCAGAGGAGGCTACAAAGATGATCGGAGGGCTGGAGCACCTGCCCTACAAGGACAGGCTGAGAGAGTTGGGGTTGTTCAGCTTGGAGAAGAGAAGGCTCGGAGGAGACCTTATAGTGACCTTCCAGTACCTGAAGGGGCTACAAGAGAGCTGGTGAGGGGCTGTTTACAAAGGCTTGTGGTGATAGTACGAGGGGCAATGGGTATAAACTGGAGAGGGGCGGATTTAGATTAGACATAAAGAAGAGTTTCTTCACTATGAGAGTGGTGAGACACTGGCACAGGTTGCCCAGGGAGGTTGTGGCTGCCCCATCCCTGGAGGTGTTTGAGACCAGGTTGGATGGGCCTTGGGCAGCCTCATCCAGTGGGAGGTGTCCCTGCCCATGGCAGGGGGGTTGGAACTGGATGATCTTTAAGGTCCCTTCCAACCCAAACTATTCTATGATTCTGTGACTCTATAACCCTGAATTTTGGTGTTATTGTGAGCTGTTCTCCCATGCAAAGAGGCACCAGGCATGTAAGCCGTGCAAGCTTGTGTGGAGTGATTTGCAACACACCTGTTTGCAGGAGCATTCCTGTTAAACCATCCAGAATAGTTCTTATAGAGTGCTACCTGATGAAGTAGGTCCATGAGATATTTCAGTCACGTTTGACAGATTCAAGGGAGAGCCCAGAGGGATCTAATGAAGAGATACAAGTAAAGGATGTTGACGGCTGGAAATGCCCACACAGTTCGGAATAATAGATTGGACAAAACATTACCCATTATGTGTCTGTCTGTGACTTTGGCTGCCTGTGACAACTACTCCTCTCCTTTCTGACAAACCTGGGTGATGGAGTTGTCACTTTTATTGTAGTTCTTAATAAATGTGACTGCCATTAAACACAAATTGATCGACAAATATTTTAAATGACATTTTATCCTATAGAGGTTCTGTAAGAGAATGATTTTAAGGAGAGAAGATTGAGGAGCAGTGAAAATATGGAAAGGTACAGGAGGATTTTTTGGAGGAGAAGGACTTGCATAGGGCATATTAAATGAGTAAAGGTTAAACATGAGGTGGATTTAAGTCTTCTTGTGTTTAAATCATGTCAGGTGGGAGGGTAAACCTTCTGGATTTTAATAAATATCCTCTACACAGTTTGAACTAGCAGTCTGCTGCTGCAGTACAATTTCCCAGGTAGGGGAGGAGTAGGACCAGCTCTGACCTGGACTGCTGGTAGTTGATTAATGTGGGATCTAACAACTCCCTTCTTGATATTCTACCCAGCCAGATTTAGCATTGACACTTATCTCTTCACTTGCAATCTCTTCGCTTACAATCTCTGTTCTTCATCTGAATTGATCTGTGCCATGATTCTCCAGTGTGTTAATGAGTTTTCTGTGTGGTGGAGTGCTGGAGGCCTTGTTAAACTCCAGAGACATCCTGCCTACTGCATTTCATTTATACACCCACTCTCTGTTACTCTTGACAAAAAGAAGCTGAGTTGTTTATCTTGACTTTTTGTCAAAAAATTTGTCTTACAGTAATTTTCTCTGCTCTGGCTGCCCGCAGAGGCAAATCTGAATATATTATTCACCTGTTATTTCAAAACCATTTAAACTTGCGAAATCTAAGTGGTGTTCTACACGATTCTGCTGATACTCTCAAAGTTGTTATTAAGTGCCTCAGAAGTAATTTTTGATCGTGGTTACATTCAGCAGAATGATGACAAGGCATCTTCTTTTTTCCATCAAAATGAAACGATGTGAGGACAGTATACTTGCCCTCGGAAACAAACTGTTTTGCAAGCAGTATTTGTGCAAACTTTTTTGTTCATTAAAGCTAAATGCAGCCGGAGCCCTTGCCGTCGGCTCCCTTATTTCCTTTGCTTATTAAATCCATCCTAAACAAGTTTGATTGGTGGTTGGGAAGGTGTTGTCTGTAGCATTTGGCTGTGGTGTGTGGCTTGGGGGCTGAGATCCGCTTGGAAATCCACATGTGGATGAGAATCCAGAACTTTAATAAAAGCTGTGGTTGCCTGTATCTTTCTGTGCAGCTGACTGGCCAGCAGGGGCTCTTCCACTGTCCTGTACTTTGCTGTGTCAATCCATGCCTTTCTAGCCTCACACATGTGCTGCTGAGATGATCTCGCTTTGATTTTACAGAGAACAGGGACTCAAGCACCATCCAGTGAAGTGTTCTGGCCTCTTCAAACTTTTCTTATGACTAAGTACCAGCATATTATGCTCGTTCCGTCCACTTCCAGATGCTGTCAGCGTGGTGGTCAATTGTGTAATGTCTTGTCACCCCACATTCCATGCTTTTGCCTTCTCAGGCACTAATGGTTTGCTTGGTCTGTTTTGCAATCTCTTAACTTATGTCTGCTAAGCTTCTATCACTCATGGAGAATCCTTTGCTTGTTTATCCTCTGGGTAGACCTTATAGCAGCCTTCCAGTACTTAAAGGGGGCCTAAAGAAAAGCTGAAGAGGGGCTCTTTATCAGGGACTGCAGTGGCAGGAAGGAGGAAAGATTTGGATTAGATATTAGGAAGAATTTTTTCCTGTGAGGATGGTGAGGCACTGGCACCAGTTGTCCAGAGAAGTTGTGGATGCCCCATCAGTGGAGGTGTTCAAGGCGAGGTTGGATGAGACTTTAACAAACCTGATCCAGTGGAGGGTGTCCAAAGGGGTTGGAACTGGATGATCTTTAATCCTTCCAATCCAAACAAATCTATGATTCTGTGATTTAGTTTTTCTAGCTTCCCTGGAGTTTTCTAGGTCACTGAGGAGAATAAAAGTAGAACATATATTCTTAAATAGGCATAGAATATCATGTAGACCAGTGTTTGTTTATTGTTTTTTAAAAGGTGCAATGCTACTGTAGAAATGCAACTGAATTTTAGATTTAAAATACACCTGGCTGCTGTAATAATAAACATGACCACGAGACATAGAATCATCCACTTGGGTAGAACAGCTATTGCAAACACTTCAAACTAGTTATTGCCATTTGATTTGTTCCATCTTCCACTCCCCATGATTGCTAGATCTTGCAAAAAAAGCTTTTTTTTCATACTTGTAGTTGTACAATATCCTTTTATGACGAGTTTTTTATGAGGAGCTGTACTGCACAAAATTTTGTAGATACTTTAAAGGATGTATTTTCAACAGTTTCTTTCAAGTGCTTAGAGCTGAAAAATATAAAGATAACCCAAACCCCATGAAAGAAATATAATTGAATATATAATTACTGGAGCTTCTGCAATATAACTTCAACTGAAGTTGTTTGTATCGTTTCTTTCCTTCTTTTTATCTTCTTGAGTGTCCTCCTATGAAGATACTTAAAATCTGACATTCTTTAGATACATGTAATTCTCCTGAGCACTTCCGTTGAACCTTTACCCTTCTGTTAGTGAAGACAACTGTGATCATGTTTCCATATTTTAAATTAGATCAGAGGACAGATTGAATTTCAGTCACTCAGGTTCTAGTCAAAATTGACTTCATTGTCACCAGTTGAGTTAATCTGTCTCTGCACCGGTATAGCTGATGGCAAATTAGAATGATAATCAATAGCTGAAATATTGGCAAAATTTTAAGGTTATTTCATAATCACTCAGTGTTACAAAAGCAGAATGCAAGAGTTGATCCTCACTGTCTAGCAATCCCTTTGATTCCAAACTGACATTATGGGGAAGCCAGTTTTAAGCTGCTGATGGAAATAATACCCTGATTAGAGGGTGCGTGAAGGTAAATTCCTTTATAGTATCAGGTTTTGTAAGAGATGTTGAAGTGGCATATATGTACCTGCGTGTGTGTGTGCGTGTATAAAACCAAAATGCCATTTCAGTTTCAAATCTATGTTGCAAAGAAGACAGCCAACTTTAGAGTGCCATATAGAGAAATGGGGGTAACTGGAGCCACCTTTCCCAGTGCAGCCTGACAGGCGTGTGAGCTGCTAATACCTAGTTACATGCCCAGGCATGGCCACAGCCGACCAGCAGTGTCACACAGGCTATACCAGTGATGAGGGGGTGCACAGGCTGTTTGTAGCATCAGACAAGACTAGTGTTCATCTGATCTTCATCTGGAGAGAACCTGTGTGGGGTTACTTCAGTTGAAATGAATTAAATCAGCCCTTAGATATCTCTGTGGTGTTTTAGTATCTCCTTTGGTCTCAGGAGCGGAGAGTGGGAAAGGTAGTTTAAAATAAAATAGTCTCATCCCTGACTTTTACGCATGTTTGAGGCAGCGGGGTTTTCAGGCATATGTTACTTCTACATTTCTTTAGGTAGGGATGTGGAAAGTTTTCTGAAAAGTTCCTTTAGTCAATTACAAATTAAACCTAAAAGGGAAGGCAGAACATTTCACTAGTTGGATTAAAAAAAATCCAAAACTCAAACAGTGATCTACTTAAAACAGAATTTTCTCCAAAAGCCATGTTCTTTAATTGAAAAGGGTGCTTTGGAAGCCTAAATACACAGCTGTGGATGAATATGTCTGTCCACTGGTTCTTTGGAGCTGGAATAATACAGTTTAATAAAGAATAGGTGAAACGTGTCAAACAAAGAGTTTACAGTCTAAAAGCTTAAAAGAGTATTCCGTAATGCCAAACAAACATGGAATGATGCCAGTATTATACTTTTGGTATGAATTTTTAGCTCTATCAATGTAGATAGGATCATGTAAAATGAGTTTGACTAAGCTGTATAGATTAGGGAGCTGTGCAGCCTATAAGATATCATGTACACTGCCAGTATAAGAATGAATTCTATTTTTTGTGGTTTTATACCTATAGATCTCTTTTCTTCGTTCTGTTATATGGTAAGTCTTCTACATATATTACAGACTGCACACCAAAGATCAAGCTCAGACACAGAAAACCCTCTACAAGGCTTATTTGACCTTTCTTTGGGTGTCTATGGGGTTATCACTTGGAAAAGATAAGTCACTGTTATTAAGATTCCTAGTGACAGTTGGCAGACCAGGTTGTCCTGCATAACACAAGTGCAGGGTCTCACATCCTGAGACTTTAAAGATTGTGCAAGTATAAAGAGTGGCTTCCTGGTCCTCTGAATTCAACCAAACGGTTTTAGTTTAAACAAGTGCTGTTTGCCTTGTGTTTTCTGACTATGCTCTGCAGGACACGTGTCTCTGCTGTGCTTGGTATTATTCTCAAAGAGTGCGTCGATAATATGAAATGTTCTGGGGTAGTCTATTTTGGGAACTCAAAATAATTTACAGCATACTGGTTGCTACATGAGTCAGTCTGAACACAATATTGAACTCAGCTACTGGAGCACTGGTTTGTATTTCCTTCTCTTCTGTCTCTTGTACAACTTTCGGTACAGCAACAGCTACCTCTGCTTTCCCGTAGAACTGTGCCCAATTTACTGTCTCTCTTACAACGCAGTTTGGAGCCTTGTAGATCTCTTCTTTGCTGGTTCTCTTCTTTTAAAATAACTAGAGCTTTCATTCCATCTTATGGGGCCCCAATAGGCTGGAAGAGCCCACTGCCAGCCTGCTGCCTAGAGCAGTGCTCTTCTCTAATGGTGGGTACTGCTGAATGCTGCTTAGAGATGTACAACCTTTCCCTAATAAACAACCAATGATTAGCATCACAGTTTTTCCTTTCTTACATCAAACTATCCCTAACTGCTGTCTGTCCAAGACTTCTGCTGCAATTCAGACCAGCACACACTATTGTGACGTTTCAAACATTGACCCAGAACCACCAGCTTGTGTGTGATCTCCATTTTCATGGAAAAATGAAAATTTCATGAAAATGCAGGTAATATTGTAATGAAGAACACTTGAAATCCTGAACTGAGCATACCTGTGGAGAGCTGTCTGAATTCGCATGTACACTGGAACCTCTGTTATGTCCAAGACAAGCTCTTCATCTTTATTAGAAAGCTGTGTAGTCAGGTGATTAAAGTTACGGCTTCGCTAAAGCCCTTGCCTATCAGAGATCCTGAAAATGTTTAGTCCTTTTGAAATGAATGACATTTAAATACATTTTATTGCTTTTGCCAATTCTATCTGCACCTCCACTGCACTCATTGCTGTTACTTACACTGATGGGAGAGACATCTGTGTTACACAGGTAAAGTACACAGAATTTCTTAGTTTGTCTCCTGTCAGTTTTCTTTTTTCTAGTTGTACTTGCCAGTTGTTTTGGACACTTTGTTCTCTGTAGTAACCCGCTGCCAAATCTTATAAAACAACATTTCCTTTTATATTAAGAGTACTACCAGAACCTTGCAAAGAGGAATGCTGTACTTGTATTTGGCATTAAGAGTGTGTTATTAAAGAAACTGCAGTTTGACATATCCAGCAACTATACTCAAAATGATTTCCTACAGGAAATAATGACTTTCTGCTGAAATCATTAAAATGAAATTCTTGACTTGTCTTGTGATCTTTAAAGGTATGGAGAGGCAGACTTGCTTAGTTCTGTGCCTGTTAGGCATATCTGCATGCTGACCTACCTTCTAGGCAGACCCAACTAAGTTCCTTGCCTGAAAGGTGCTGTACAAAGGCTCCTAACTCACTTTCCAGGCAGACAAGAACAGGTACCTGTCTGGGAGACATCCCCTTTTTGATGACCTGCCTCCAAGACAGATCCGTCTAGTTATCATTTCTGTCTTTGAAGCAACTCCTTAGAGAGTTGTGTCCTTAGCAGACTGAACCGCTGCCTGCCCGGGAGGCACTTGGGTTGATCAGCTTCCTTTGAGGCAATCCTGAGCAATTACTTACCCAAAATATCATCTTTTCAAAAGGAACATTTAGAGTGTGAATTTGTAAATGATGTTTTCAGTTCTGACTGGTCACTGTGTCTGATATTCACTGTTAACCTCACATGTATAAGAAATATAACAACCACCCCTCTCCCACGGTTAGGAAAACAAAAAGGCCTGTCAAAAAATTCTTCTAATATAGCACAGAGCTCGCACATGCTCATGCTCACTTCTGTGGCAGTAATCTGCCAAACTTGCTGATGGGAAGGGAAGGGAGCGGGGAGACTTCTTTTAAATTCAAAATTGCTATTCTGTGTGAAAGAACTAAAGGGGAGGCGGACAGTCTATGTTTCTGTGTTCAGTCTTAAAAATTGTGTATGGTCATTATGAGGCGGGGAACAAGTTCTCGGTCACTTATACAATATCGTAAATGCCATATATTCACGTTTAAACAAAGAACTGCTTTATTTTACTTGAACAAAAAAAGCAGTTACTAGTGAACAGTGGAATACAATTCAGTTCCTTTTTGTTTCAGTAGACTTAAGAAAAAAGTAGCATATATGTCCTCAAGGCCATAAACCTGCAGCAGCAAAGTCACCTGATGAGGTATAGATCAGATATTAAGTATTTTTTTTGTTTAGGTCAATACTGTTGTGTATTGGTGCAATTTTGGAATAGCTTGGCTGCAGCCAGTGTATAGTGTAGTCACTCGGATGGACATGGAATAAGCTCAGAATTAGGCTGTTATTTTAGCACTGCTTGTGTTTTGTACAGGAAGCAAGCATCTTCCTTTAAATATGTTAGTCTTGCATGCAGCATGACAAATCCCATGGAAAAAGTTATATTAGCTCAGGATGCGCAGCAGTCAACATTAGGTACTGCGGTACCTCTAGGTCCTACTCTGTTTCTTCGTGTAGTCTGAACCAATTCAGTAGCAGACTGATATCTCCTGTCATGGGTAATTTCTCCCTCTTTCAGTCACCCTAAATCTCTTAGCTGAGGCATTGCGCATGAAGAGCACTTAAAGGTGTTATGCTTCATCTGAGCAGAGGTGCGGCCCCCCTCCTCCAGAATGCAGGAGCACTTTGTCATAGGATAGATGTATGTCCAGCGCGAGCTGTTCCCAACTTGTGGCTGGCCCAGTGTGCATTTGCATTCGTGTTGCACACTGGGGTGCAAGAACAGAGTTATTTCTGCTGTAGAAGTCTGCATGTGGGGTAGGGACTAAGGAGGATTTTCCACCTCTCCTTACAGGATCTTTGGTGCATCTGTGTGATAGAAAGAACATAATTAAAGAAGACAGCCTTGCACTTGGAATTGAAAGTAGTGAAATTTATATTAGCTCTTTAGTTCTGATCTAAGGTAGTTTCATAGTCTGGAAAGGCTTTTTCTTTCTCGTCTGCCCATATTAATTCCACCATTGAGTATGAGGAATAGAAATTAGGAGCCTGAAGTCATGCTGTGCTATCCAGAAATACAGGTATGATCCCCTTTATTTTTTGGCTCATTTTTCTTCCTCTCAACCTCTTTCACCCCATCTTTATTCCAGCGTATTTTGACTAATGATTATGGTTGAAGAAATTGAAATGTCCTCATGGGTATTTCTCAAGCAGACTAAGTTTGTCAGCTAAATTATTCATTGTGAATTAGCTCCTTGGAGGCAAGGACTCTGCTTAGTGTGATGGTGACTGGACTGGGCCTCTGAGTACTGCTGCAACAGTCAGAAGTAGCAGTGACAACATTCACGGTTCCAAATAAAACCCAATGACTGTGTTAAAGAACTGAATCTGCAGTAGAGAGGGGCAGAACCTCTCTGAACCCTTCGATCTTTAGTGGGGCTTCTGAACTCCCCAAGCTTTAGTGAATTTGATAAAGAACACCACAGATCTGAGCTCACCGTAATTTTCGAATTGAGTTTTGTGATGCTGAAGTCCCTGCCAAGCTTTTTCTAATACTGTCTAGGTTCTTCCTCTCTACACTGCGTAACAAAATATCCTCACGCAGTATGCCACAGTCTCCTGTATACAATAAGAATGATGAGTGCAATTACCAGCTGGGAGCAAGGTTGCAAAACCTCAGCTTTTCCTCATTTCATGAACCTTTGCTGGATCGAATCAGACACTTAGGGCATTTTAGAAACTCATGCCAGCATCTTATGCACAGCATTTTTTACACCTTGTTCGAGATTACTTTGTGGGGTGCGAACACCCATTGTGGTGTAGTGGGTATAGAGTAAATTGCCTGGAAGTGCTATTTTATACGTGAATGGAGAATATTTACTTCCATCCTTCACTCAGGCCAGGCTTTTTTGCAGGCGTTATGCTTTCAGGGTGAGCTATGACCTGTTTTTCATTTTCTCCTGGCTGTTTCTTTCAAAAGATGGGTCTATCTCAGCGCTCCTTTCCAAATGAAATCCCACTGCTCATCCTGTTTTTAAATCAAATCAGCATTCCACCCCATCCCCTTTTCACCACCTGAGACATAATAATTTAAATGCTTTGGGAAGGAAAACCAGCTGCTAAATTTAGTGAGAGAGACAAATGTGTTAGATTAAGCATTAGTCCTACAAAATGCACAACTCCTGAAGTCTCTTTTCCTGTGGTTTTGTGCCTGTGTTGGAGCTTGGTTAGGACCGAGTGCTGATTCATGCTGTAGCTTTTCTCTTGATGGGGATGCAAAGTGCACTATTGCTATCTAAGTGTTTGTATTGATAAACTGTGTTAGGGATACAGGGCCTTGGAGCCTGCAACCGCTCTTTCAGCCCTGCTTAGACTAGCTGAAAGACTGAAAAATTACTGAACGGACTGTCAGACACAGACGCACAAGCAGGAGGCTTGCATGCATTTGTTTCCCTGAAAATTCTTCCAAAAGCTTAACACAGATGATGGCCCCAGGAGCTGTACACGTTCAGTAGACTCTTGTTTGTCCCTGACATCTCTTTAAAACTAGAGGTAAGCTTTCCTTACCTTCTCTCCATTGGTCCATCAGTTGTCAGTCTGTCTTTTATCCTCATAACCTTTATGCTGGGGCCTTGAAACCGCTCCTGGTCGGTTTCTGCATCTTCAGCACATAGTTGGTGTTGGACTTTCATGAGCAGCCTCTCTGCTGCATCTTTTCGTTAGGAGTGAATGCTTCCTGGTACGACATATAGATTCATTCTTCCTGTCTCTGTGCCTGTTAGCTTTTGCTGAATTTTAAGCCCGCAGCTTACAAAAAAAGCCCCACAGCACAATAGCAGGCAAACAAACCAAGACACATTTTTCTGCAAAATAATTAAAATCTTCCCCACTCTTAACTCAGCATGCACGGAACCTGTTTTCTACTGATGTGCGTCTCTCCCAATTACAGCATCTGCAAATTACAGGCACTCTTGGTGCACGTCCAGGAGTGCACCTTGCCCAAAGGCAAGATGGTAGTTTTTCACTCACTCTGAGTTTACTTGTAGATTGGAAAGCACAAGATAAAATGTGCTACTGGCATGGCCAGCAGCTAAATGTCAAAATTTGGCTCTAAGACAATACTACTTAAACTACTTCTCTAAGTAAGTGTTCCTTACACAAGGAGGGATTGAACTATCAGACTCATAGCATTGTAAAATCACTCTCTTAGGAATTTTCAGAACTGCCTAGAACATTTTGAATCTAATTCTCCAAACCCTCAGGCAGCTTTGAACATCTCAGCTCTAATATATTGAAATAACAGACACTGATACAAAAATGAGAGGGCGATACTCTTGTTTTATCTCGGCGATTCCCGGCAGGGCTGATGGAATAAAACTGTGGACTTGTGTCAGCACCCCTATCTTGATCTGGGTTGCACAGGGGGGTGACTGGATGGCTGCACTTGTCCCCACAGATGCCCAGCGTGTCTGCATCTGCTGCAAACCCCCTTAGTTTACTGTTACAATGCATTTTTTTGGTGGTGGGTGTTACTGCTACATCAGCAGAGAGCTCAGCCTTCCTGCAGAACTGCCTCCCTCCTGGGGATGGTTTCTTCAGTGGTATGGAGGCAGCCTTGGAGGCAATGTAACTCAGAATTCCATTATGCATTAGATGCATTTTTAAAGGTCTTCCTTTTGCTTAGTCGGATATATTTCTTTGGCAACATTCCTACCCTTTCCAAAGAGACAGCGAGTTGATTTTTAACATGTGTGCATGGAAGGATGGTCCCTGAGGGGGCAGAAGGTCCAGAAGAAGAGAGGGGGAGGCCCTGGATCCTCAGTCTCAGCCTAGTCAGAGGCTCTCATTCCTGCTCCGGATCCCAATCCGGATCCTAATGCGGCTCTGGATTCCCGATCCCGATCCCCGCCGCCAGGTGGCAGCACGCGCCCGCTCTTCGAACCATCCAAGATTGTATTTCCCTTCAGAAACTGAACCAGAGGAATGGTTTTATTGTCTTTCTAAACACATAGGCGCTGTAAAGAAAAACCAAAAAAACCCCAAAAAAAAACCCCAAAAAAACCCAAAAAACCCCAAAACCAAAAAAAAAAACAAAAACAAAAAACAAACAAACAAACAAACAAAACCAAAACCCCCCAAACTGGAGGAAACGTCCACGTTTTAAACAACTTTAAGGCATCTATTTCTCCGCTCATTGCCCGGCTCAGCACTGCAGCTCTGCCCAGCTGCGAGCCACAGTGATGCCATCAGCAGCAGCATCAGAAGCTGATCCCCTGGTTATACTCCAAATTAACTTTTTTTCGTAATGTGTCGAGTTTTTTATTTATTTAAAGAAATGCTTTTCACTCCACGTCTTTTCCTTTTTCTTGCAAGCTTTTGTTGTGTTTTTTTTGTTCTTTTTACCTTGTTTTTACTGTAAATAAATATCTGAAGGATATAGTCAAGACACTGACTGAGACTGGGGAGGTGGAGGGTGTGGGAGGGTGGGGAATAGCAATCCAGTCTTCCTCTTGTGCTATGAGCTCAAGAACACCTTGGAATGTTTGCAATTAGGTTATTTTGTAGATATTGTATTAAAAGACTACTAATGCTAAAAAGTCACTTTGTAAATACTTGTTTGTAAGAATTGTGCTTTTAATTCTTCGGCTGAAGGTCTCTGAGGGTAATACAATAATAAATCTATCCTAAGTAGGATAAACCACCTGTGGCAATACTTTTCTCCAGTAGTTACTAATACAGTTAAACTGATAATGATTTTGGATAACTTTCCGTTTGAGATATTTGTAATTTAAAAAATTGCATTTTAATGCAATCTCTGCTGTTTTATATCGGTTTATATTATATATGTTTTTATAACAAGAAAAATGAAAGAGGAGGAAAAACCTCCTTGAAAACAATTTTTATAAGGTTGACAGGCAGGTGAAATCTTAATTTATATTACAGACATTGCCTGGGACTTGGAAAGGAATAAATACATAAAGACAGTCTGTTCCAGTTCTTATAGTACAGTGTGGCACTGTCGAGAGCTCAGAAAGCTGCAACTGCTGCCTTATCAGTCATTGGGGGTGTAGTACTGCACACGACTGAGCAGGAAATGCTTCTTTATTTCCAAAATGAATTCCAGTCAGAGGTAGGCTAAAAGCACCATTCATTTAGATTAAAGATCCTGAAACTATCATGTTTGCAACCATTTGTCACTGTTTAAGTAGCAGCGCATAAATGTTGTGCTGTTGGTATACAATTTAATCTCTGCTGACAACAGCTCCATTTCTGAAGTTTCCTCTGCATCTTTTTTTTAATGGTTTACATTTCTTATAAACAACCTCTGCTGCTTATGCAGAAATGGGATGGCTCTGGAAGTTACCCGGCCTGAATCCCCTCTGCGTGGGGAAAAATGCTAAAACGTTGAGAGCAGTGCATGTGGGAGCACCAGGGCAAACGGTGATGGCACGTGCATCCAGCTAAACGCATGGGTTTCCATTCTAAGGGAACATTTGATGTTTTTTTTGGTGTTTCAGGTCAGAACAAATCAGATAGGCTTTGTTTTGGTGACCCTTCTGGTCTTTGCCTCATCCTTGCTCCCTCTCTTGTTACTTCCATTGCCCAAATTGGGGGAAAAATAACTCATAGGACAAGAGTTTGGTTTTAGTCCATGATCATTGGAATTATTCTGTTTGAAAAATATGAGCAATGATTATGATTTTATCAAACTCAAATGCTTACCTTCGAGTGGATGTCACTCTCACTGTGTCGTTGACAGAATGTTTATAGCTGTAGGCTCTTACTCACATTAAAGCATTGGCGCAGAGAGAATAGGTTATAAATCCTGGTGTCTCTTTCCAGTGATAATGTCCTTTACATACCTCCTTGTCTTCTGATTCTGTCTGTGCTTGAGACTATACCCAGCCTGGAGCAGGCAGAGGAAAAAATGGTGAATTACGTGCTGTAAAGAAACTTTGCTGAGTGGTTTCATTGCAACTAGCAGGAGTTCTATGGAAATGTATCTTAAATACAGAAAATAAAGGTATTGCTGCGTGGAAGACTACTTCCTAACCAAAGTGAGAAGCGAGTACATCTGAATTCAGGATGTCCTAAAGGAACTGGAGGTCTGTTTTAGTGGGATACTTTTGATGCAGCTGAACATGATGTCTGAAGATCAGGGTTAGTGGGCTTCTTACAGAGTTACTGATGAGGATGGTTTGTAGCAGTGCTTCAGAAAAAAACTCTCTGGTCAGTGCTGCAAGGCCTTTGTAGTTATCATCCACAGCTTTTAAAATACCTGTAATGGTTCTTCATAGAAATAATAAAAAAAAAAAAAAGCGCAGATATGCTTGATTAACCGTTATAGTCACAGAAGAGAAGTTTCAAGCATATGGAAAAAGAATCAGTCCCAGATGACACATTTAAGCTGAGTCATTGCTAAAAATTGTAGTCTCCTGAGTCTGGAGAAAAAGTACCATCTCTTGAAGGAAGATAAGTTTAGCTGAAAGGTGCTGTGAGTAAGTAGTGGCACCAGATTCAGATAAAGGAACAAGAGTGACAGAAAGCGCAGGCTGAGAGTAGAGTTTGATGGTAGGAACCAGGACCCAGGCAGCAAGAAAGAGCAAAGAGATCAGGCTTTATTATATGCAAATACCTTATCTAAAAATACTATGAACTTTAATTTCCAGGAGCAAATATTGTAATAAAACCTCGATAATGGAAAGACAGTTCAACATCTAAATTCAGCTTGCATCCTTCCAAAATACACTTCATGGAAGATAGCTGTGCATCTTGTCAGATTATAAGAAGTCTGCACTTCACACTGATGCTTTGCATCCTTTCTGGCTCATTTGGCTGTTCGGCTTACTTTGCAGCACCAATTTTCACAGCATTGCTATGTTTTTACTGCACTGTCTCTGCCACACGACTAGAAATGCTGCACCTTCTTAGCACCTATCGCATAAAATGAGTTCCTCTGTTTTCCTTTCTCCATTCTTGTCATGAGTATTCTTTCCCTGGCACCAAAGTAAGTCCTCTTTGCCCTTCGCCTTTGCAAATCTGAGAGTCGTGCTGGCCTACTCACTTTGCTGCCGCAGACATCTGGGCAAGCTCTCATCACCTCCACCAGTGCTGGGACAAGTCCTCTACTACTTTGCACAGTGACAAAACAGGTCTTGTGATCCTCTTTGCCTTTTTGATCCCCTTTGCCTGTCAGCCATCCTTTCCACATGCCTGAGCAGGTCTAGCACCCTACTTCCCAGGTCATATCATGTGAAGGAGAAGTCATTGAGAGGAGAGACAGATCCTAGTAGCAGGGGAAAGGCCAGATTTAACAGACCAGTTCTAGTTGTTTTGGATCAAATATATTGAGAAGCCCTGTTCTCTGCATTCTCGTACAGTGCCTATACAGTCACCCTATAGTAGCTCTTTTTCCTTCTCCACTCTTCTTGAACCACTATGAGGTTATAGTCACAGTGATTTTACACAGTGTTCCAACTGACATACTTTTTTACCCAGTTAACTTTCCCTCCTGTGAATGAAGTCAAGAACCTAGAATCCTCTTGTCACGTTAAAAGTGGTGAAGGAACTGATCTGTGGCTAAGAAAAACGAAGCCTTCCCATCAGAGTCAACTTGCCTGTCGGTGTCCAAAGAGGGACTTTCACTGAACAGCCTCACAAATATGACTCACTCAACCAGACCAGACAGCATCCACGGAGGACTCTCACTGAGCAGTTTCATGAATTGATAGGACCAGAGTTTGTCTGTCAGAGCCCATTATTCAGTGATCAGATTCACAGAGTTGAATCAATAAGATAATTTATTGAAGCAATGAGTATAACAAGTTTGAGATAGCCAGTGATAAATTCACTCACTGCATAACGAAGCTTGATCTAAAAACTAAGCACATATAGTTGACTATAATTTCCCAGGTAACATCCAGCACTGCTGGAAATGCAAATCTTACCAAGGAGGTATTCCTGCTTGAGGAGAAGACACAGATTCAGGCCCATCAACCCATCCCATAGCTGGAGTTCCTGTTCTCTCAGTAGAGGATTCCAGATGCCAGATTGGTGATTCTTAGTGGGGTGAAATTAAGTTATTAAGTCAATTATTGGATGCCAGTTGGCTCTTATCAAGTTCTGTGTCATTACCGACAGGGCCCAGCAGCTCAGCACGCCCCTCTGGACAAAGAACTTTCAGTACACAGATACAAGGTGAAGAGCAGTGGTCTTATCTGATTCACTGAAGCAACATCTGGCTGTGAAATCAGTCTCACACCACACGCCACCGAGTGGATTTGAGCGTTAGACCACAATCCGCCCCATGTAATTTGCAAGATAAGTGTGTTTTCTGGCCTTACTACCCACCCCCCCTGCTGTTGGCATCAACAAGTCTGAACAAGTCTGGCCTCCCACACCTCCATAAAGGATTTGGGAGTGAATGAGAAGAGCTGAACACGCAGCAAGCATTGTGAATTTCAATAGAATCTTACTTTCCCTTGGAAAACTTATCCTTTTTTAAATTTGAAACTTTCATTTCTTCAAGGTTACTTCAGTTTTAATTTACCAATATGATATATGCAAAGAGTTAATTCAATAATCTAATATGACATTTTAAAAAATTGCCTAACAAATATATTGTAAGGATGATCATATCCCTCTGAAATGAAAATCAAGACCACTCAATGTCCTTTTGTCAAACTGATTGTATCTAATTAAAAAAGAAAGAAATCCCAGCGATGCAGCTTTTCTTCCCATTAACATGCGCTGCACAGGTTATTACCTAATTTAATACAGAATGTTGTCTTGCATTGCTCAATCCCTGGTGAAACTGCTCTATTTAGATGAAGTTAGGGGAAATTCTGAGTTAGAAAAAAATTCCCAGCAGTCCCCACCCTAATAGACAATGATATATAATTTGACCATTTATTTCCTTTCCTTGATAAGTGTATCCAGCTATGGAAGCAGATGTACTAGCCCTTGGCCTCATACCAGTGCTAGCTTGATGCTCTGATTTCTTGGTAAATAGATAAACATGCCTGTAAGATTAAATGACAAATTCACATCAGCACCCAAGGCTCTTTCATCAATACCACTAATCCATTAAGGATTACAACAAAGAATCTTATGTTTCTGTCCCTTCATTCTGGCATTAAATGCCAACTGAAAAATAGCAGAGTAAAATTTTTCCAAAATTAAATGAAACAAGAAAATTACCCTTTACACATTTTGAAGATAAAGAACCCTCATTAGTGCATCTGCTGGCCTGGACAGGCTGCCTTTGGAAGTAATTTAAGTATAACAAAGTAATTTTCAAATTAAAAAAAGGAGCGGCAGGTGTGTAAAATGAAAATGCAGCAGAGGCAGCCAGACTCAAAAGTTCCATCTATCTCCTGGACCTGACAATAGTTAATTTGAGCAAATGGCAACTGCACCTGAAGGAGAGGGGGCAACAGCAGAATTCAAGCCAAGACAAACTGTTGTTGTGAATTTAGCAGAGGAATCAAAGTCCACTGATGTTGGTGGGTGTTTTTCTCTTTTCTTCGGTCGCCCAAACCTGGCCTTCACTGCTTTGAGTAAAGGAGAGTTTATGATTCAGCATATTCTCTTTCCCAATAGAAAGGGCCCCTGTGAGAAGCTTCTTCAGAGTGAGTGAATTCCAAGCCAACAGGACTTGGCTGTAATGTGTTTAAAGTTATTTACATGCATGAGGATGTGCTTGGAGAGTCAGTTTTGTGATGAGAATTGGAAAGGAGGCTTATAAACCTAAGGCTAAGGTGACCCAAGTAAGTGTCCCTTACTATCTGTGACCTGTTAAATAGTTTTGCAAACCCAACAGACTATTGAAAGAGGTTTGCTTATTGCTTTTGATTCACTTGCTTCTGATTTCCTTTTGTGTTCTTGTTTTTATTTTCCCAGTTTGCCTTTGCCGTAGTCTTTTGATTGTCATAATTGAAAACCGGTAAGCGAAATGTGACTTTCTCTAAACACTCCACATGAAATAACATTTAAAAATGTAGTTTTCGATGAGCCTTTGAACCAACTGCTGGTGTTGTTGGATCAAGGTCATAATGAGTTGGTATAGTTGCTTACTACAATAAATAGGAGTCTAATGGCAGCTGCAATTATTTACTTTCACTCCCCTGCTTCTTGAAAGTTATTTGCTTGGCTACATGAAGTGTCAACAATAATGCAGACAGGGATGAAACCTGAAGAAATTAACATAAATAGTGTCAATGTGCAATCTACTGATGTAGTGCCAGTTTCCTTAGAATTCATTTTATTGCTATCAATATTTTCTTCCGATCATCGCTGCTGCAACATAATTTCAACACTGAAAATTAATTTCATCTAAATGTACTGTCCCATTCAATCAACGATCGAGGGTTCATCCAGTCACTCCCTCTTCCCCATTTCTTCCCACCTCCTATGCTATCTGCTGTTTACAGCTTGTTCTTTGGACTTTCACATCCCCAGTATTTGAGAAAGGTGGAAAAAAACCGCCATGATATTTCACTTAGTCTGTGCTAACTCCACTCTCTTGGGCTGTGAGAAAGTGAAAATTACTTTGTAAGAGAAGACTTGGCTAACATAGGAGGAACTATCACTAAATGCTGAATCTGAGAATCAGAGTGTAGACAAGGTGCTGCTCAAAACTATTAAAGTCATCCCTTTGATGATCTTTAGGCAAGTTGTTTCATGACTGGTAGCTCTTGAACACTGCTGTGCATCATGAGTTTCTGTTGCTTTCCTTTTTCACCTCTGTTGAACATTTACAATACAGTTACAGGTTTCCACGGTAGAGAGAATGGCACCTTCATAGGGTTCCTCGTGTGGTGTGGAAACTTACAGGAGGGTGAGCACCGCAGGAGAAGGATGACATTGATGTATTTTCTTAAAAACACATTTTAATCTAGTTTCTGAGAGGAATCTGTATCCTTCAGGGAAAGGGAGAGAAGAGAATCCAGGATGGATAATAAAGTTCCTAGCTTCCAGCTGTGGGAGCAGGAGGGACGGAAACAGCTCTGGTCTGAATGTAGGGGCTGTATAGTTACCAGGATTTCTTTGCATCCCTTGCCTGGGAGGAGGCGTGCACTCAAGGTCTCTCTCTGCCTAGTATATCCATTCCACTATCTCTGTATTAGTTTGCATGATTATAGCATCTCTCTGGCTCTTTCGAATAAGTGTCATCATGTGAAGTGAAATATGTAGGGCAGATAAGGGAACGGAGAGGGAGAAATAAACAGGCAAGAAACATAAAACAAGGGGCTAAAACAGGGCACTCCAGAAATCTTTGAACACAGTGGTCATATTAACATCTGTGAGTTGCAACTGCAGAGTTCTAATTGTAGCAGCAGGGCTGTCTTGCTAAGAAAGAGGGGAAGGAGAGCAGAGGATACTGAGCTGGTACAAGTCTGGACTGTTGTAACCTGCTGGAGAGAGGAATAGGCAGCAGCCACAGGCTCCTAGAGCATGATTGAGAGCCAAGGGTTTGGGCAGCTGTAACCAGGTAGCCAAGAGAAAAGTGGACATCAAGGTTAAATCACATCTGCCTGGAGGGTGAAGGTGATGCCAAGTGGCAACAGTATATGCCTCGGTCTCTGCTATTTTAAGTCCATTTGTCTGAGTGCTGTGTACCTTTTGACAAAATAAATCATGTTTTGCTTTGAAGAATTTGTTTTCTGCATCATGGCCTTTTAGTAGTGTCTCTTGTCTTCCATAAGAAAAACGTTGGAGTCAGGTCTGGCAGTCTGCAGCAGCGATTATCAGCCAGGGGAATATGATTTAGAGACCTGTGTCAGAGCGGTCCTATGTCAAACAGAAACAGCTGCAGGCAGGTACCTAAGAGGGGTGTGGTCCAAGGTTTTCCAGAGAATCTGGGAAGGGTCAGGTGTCTGCTATTACAAATACAGGGATTTCCTCCCTCCTGTTGATCTATAGCAGAACGGGGAAGAGTCTTGTGGTTTTTTGTTAGCCTGTATTAGCATGAACAATCTACTAACCCAGGGAGCCCTAGAAAGATGATTTGGGTACCAAAATTGGGGTGTAGAGAGAGCTGGAAGTCTGTCTTCAATAAACTCAGTGCTCAGATATATGTCTGCAAACCCTGCGAGATGTCTAAATCCATCTGGATTCTGTGTTTTGAATGGCAGCTGCAGTGTATTCTTCAGCTGGACATACTCTGCAGTCTTTCTTTGTGCATGGTAGGAGGTGCTCAGACAAATGTTACCCACCAAGAGAACATCCCATCTTTTCTACAGATTTTTTTCATCTTGAAAGGTAGAACCTGCATTTTTTACTCTTTGTTTCTAAGAGAAGCAGTAACAGCTTTGGTTGTTTCTGAGGGATAGTGATATTTAGGCCACTGTTTGCTGATAGAATAGAGATAACCAAGAAAATGGAGATGATAAATATGTATCGTATGTTGTTGCTTTTCATATGCTTTTTGCCTGTGTGAGCAGGTGACTTTAACATTACGGGTTTGAACCTTTCTCTGCCTGGATTGACTCATTACAAAGGCAGTCGTTATATTCCCTCTAGACAGATTTGCTCCTATATCAATTTAGCATACCTTTAATTACAACCAGCAACCCTTTAAATTTCATCTGTTATGTAGGAGATTTTCTACCTTCTAGTCTAGACAAAGTCAAGCACTTAGGAGTCCCAGGATCAAAGTCACCTATGAAACTTTAAATCATGCCTTTCCTAGTTCCAGATGACCTTTGCTTTGCTCAGCGTAGATAGTTCCTACTGAATAAGTAGAAGGTCAGTATTTCTTCTAGTCATTGTTCTTCTGTTATTTACCAAGTGCTGCTGAAACCTTGTATCAACAAAGGAAGGAAAATAGTCTCCTAGTACTTTTGTGTGGCTTCGGTGTTCTATCTTGCTGATTTACAATTGTTTGTGAATTAATTAGGTGGCACCCCTGCAAGGTGAGGCAGTGTTGGCCCCTGTGTGAATATCAATTAGGGTACAGATTAAAAGCAATTGCTAATATTGGAAATCCAGTCTTAAATGAATAGGATCTAGTTTTTCGAAGTAATGTGTTTTCTGTAGCGTGTTAAATGTTCACAACTGCATTTTCTGTTGATCTTGGTTATGATGTGAGTGTTCAGCTTGTCTGCAAATCAGATCTCAGGTGTCTATGCTTGAATTCACAACTTTATTTTCTAAATGAGTTGGAACTCTTGTTTTAAAATTTAATACAATCAAGTACATAGAAGTCTTATCAGAAGCTGTGTTGTCTATGAGAGCCAAACTAAGCTACTATGTGCAGTTCTCACTTTGCCATTTTTATTTTTGAAACACTTGATTTTTACAGTCCTATTTCCTTTGTCAGTTTTTTATAGTAGAATTCTCAAAGGTACTCATGTAGGTGCACGTTTCTGTGTACGTATGTGTGTAAAGTAGATATAAATATATATAATGTTTTACATATATATATATATTATACTTCTAAGACACACATATATATATATACACACACACACATAATTCCACTTCTCTGTATCCCCATCCAGATTGGCTTTCACATGTTTTCACCTGGACAATGTGGAAACAGTAATTGTGGAGAAAAGGTGAACAGACTGCTTTCCATCCATCTGTGTCATGCTTGAGTATTTGTTTTCTCAAAGCAAGGTCAAATTCTCCCTGTGCTGAGATGGCTCAGGGTTTGCTCAAAAGTAGTCAAATTGTTTTGTGGATCAGACACATGCAAAGTCCACTCAGACTGAAGGAGCTGTGAGGATATAAGGCACAGAGTTGAGAAACTGGCTATTAAATTCTAGTGGGTTTGTAACTGAACAAATATTTTTAGACACTGAAAGTGTGGCCCGATTTGAACAGCTTAATGCGATGGCAACAGAATTCTCCTTCTGTGAGATTTATCCCTCTGCTAAAAATTTCAAGTCTCTGTTTCCGAGCATGAAGGTCCTAGGTAAACTGTCCCAAATGTTAACATGCACAAAGCATTTCTTCGCCAGACCTTGTTCCAAAAAAATGGCTCAGCTGCCTTACTCAAGACAACAAAAAAAAAAAAATCAACCAATATCCAAAATTAAATGCCCCATTTGGAAAATCTCAGTTGTTACACTGAGATTTATTTGCAAGGAAAAACTGGACCTAGAAGAGAAAATGCTAAATATGTTTAACTACAAGCATAAGCAATTACCAAGCCAACGTAAAGACCTTCCTCTGGGTCAGATACAAATTTTTTAGGTCATATTTGAATACTCAAATGAGTGCAAATGAGACAGATTTTCTCCTACAAAGAAAATACTTCCAGTTATCTGTTCTGTAAGTTTCCGAGAGTCTATTTCATCTTGAATTCAGCTTGGATTAAAGCTTCTCGGCAGAGCATGCCAGAAGACAGCCTGGAGTTTTTACTGGTGTCCTAGACTTCCCATACCATGTTCATAACTCTGCTGCCCTCGGACTGATCAGGCCATTGTTTTCAACCTTAGCTTCTCCAAACGTTTATTAAACATAGATGTGTTGAAGTGTGAACTTCTCTTTGCCTTTTTCCTCTGATCTCTCACAGCTTTTTCCCAGCCATCCACAATCTGGCTTTTTTTGTACGTAGTACTTAAGGTAGTTTGCTTTTGTGGGGTACCTACATCTCCAGAGAAAATTATGAATGAATGTTAATTAATTTTAATAATTTCACATTCTTCTCCTATATCACTCTTTTGGGGTTTCTTCCCTTTTAGTTGGGAATGTGGTGTAAAAGGCTAATTCTCTTCAGTCTTGTATTTCCCGGTTCTCTCTTATTTCAGGGAGTGTAGATCACTTTGCAGGACCTTCACCCAGGTCTGCATTCAGCCATTGGATTACTGAATATTATTCAAAAGCTAACTCAAAATCTCATTACGTTAAACTCCTCTGAACAACGCAGCAGGAATTATCACATGAAGCAATTGTATGTTATTATTTAAATGGCCTAAGATGGATCCTTTTTTTTTTTCTTCTTTAATAGCATCTTCAACCTCCCTTCTTCCTGTAGTCAAGCCACAAAAGAAATACATTTTGTAATATACGTTTGTTCATGGTCCGATCATTTGGTTATTTCTTTTCCAAGTGAAAATCACTTTCTTCTTCTTCCCCGTCATACCCTCTTCTAAAAAGATAAAAATTGAGCTTCTAGGAACTTAATGTGCAAACTTCACTGTTACATCCTGCAAAATTGAGATTGCTTAATGGAACAAGAAAAGGAAGAATATTTTAAATTATTTTATTATGATCAAACTTAAGCAATTTTAGATAGTCGTTTGTGGTCTAGTGAATGCAAAGAACTGAATCCAGAGTGATTGCCAGAAGCAACAATTACAATTCATTTTTTCCTAATTGAATTCTTTGATGATAAACTCAAATTCAGATGCTCAAGTACTTGGTGCTGAAAATCCATATACTTGGGACATTAAAATGATAAACTTATATAAATATTACGAGGATATTTGTGATGTTCATGCCAGCTGACATGATGCATAGTTGAATTCCTTGAAGTTGTGGCATATAGTTGGATCCCAGAGGAGTTGTGGATGCCCCCCGTCCCTGGAGGTATTCTAGACTGGGCTGGGTGAGGCTATGAGAACCTGATCCAGTGGAAAGGGTCCCTCCCCTTTGCAGGGGGTTTGGAACTGGGTGGTCTTTAAGGTCCCTTCCAACCCAAACCATTCTATGGTTCCTCCCTTTAGAAAGATAAGGAAACAGTAGAGCTAGGATTTTTAATTTTATTCTTTTTTTTTCCTTTTTTGCCCTGAAATTGTTGATTGGTGAATGGTAAACGTTTCCCTTTTGCAGGAAAGAATCTCAGGGGTTTTTTTATGATTTGGATGAGTTTTTGAAAAAATTGTATGTGAATGAAAATTTTCCCACTGTGATGGAAAATATTTCTGCAAGCATATCTATACCGGCTGTTTCCATCTTCAGTAGGTAAAAAATAATTAGTTCATAGAAAAATTCACTGGGAATATATTTTAAAGCCGATTATTTGTGTTTGGCAACAAACAAAATTAAATTTCAGTAACTCATGGAAAGCTACTCTGTGTGTTACAGAGATTAGAGGAAATACTGGTATGTGTATAGCATAACTGAGCGGTGGTTTTCAGCTGATTTGTAATGGAAGACTGCAGTGTATAAACACCAGAGTCTGATATAAATGCACTCTGTGTTACCAGTGTGAAGAAGACTTGATGATGCCAACCAACCTGCCTGTCGTACTAGATACAGGAAAGTTGGGTGCCTGAAATGAAGCTGAGGAAACAGCCTAGAGAGACTGCTTTTGCTTGCTGGTTTTAATTAGCCATTCTCCTCTCTCTGTTCTCACGCCGGATTTTCATCCTTCAAACACATTTTAAAAATTCATGATGTTTACTGCTTGTTCACATTGCAGGCCATTTGATTTTTTTTTTTTTATCATACGTTTTTATAGTCTTGCTGGAAAAAAGTGATATCCTGTCTTCAGTCCCTTACTGCCTTGGTCTGTCTTAGCTCAAGTTGCTTGGCCATTTGCTATACGTGTCATGGATCACATATCCTTTGTAGCATTTCCCTCCTTTACCCCCTTTAGAACTTCTTTATGCCTCAGAGTTTTCTTCCTTATTTCTTCTTAAAGAATATCAGCCTTATTTCTCTGTTAAATTGCTAAGCCACTCAATTCAGTGAATAGCTTGGTTTTCCCTATGTTATGCCAGCTCTATTTCTATACATTTTTTGTGTAAAAACATGGCAGTTCAGATTTGTCAATATGAAAAAATAAAGATTCTTCTGCTAAAACTTCCTTAAAAAGGGAAATAGATACTATATTATAGTAGTATAGTATATATATTATATATACTATATATTGTAGTATATAATACTATATTATACCTTGATAATTTTCTCTCACATTTAAAAATTTTCCTCTATATCCTTAATGAAATCATACTAGAATTTGTGCTTTTAGCATATGTTTCATGAAGCCAAAGGGGCTTTCGTGTAGATGTAGAATCTTCTCTAATCTTTATTTTTTCAAGGTTCCACATGAACTGTGTTGCTCATCAATTTATACCTAACTTATTTCAGCTTCCTAAAGTTGTATTGATAGTTAGTTAACGACAGTTAAATTTTCATCTCTGCTTTGCTTGAATATCTGGGCAGACCGTGTTACATCTTTGTGTTGCACGTGTTTCTGCATGTGCGTGATTTGTGTTTTCATAGTTTTGTTAAAGATGGTTTTTGAGTTTCTGAGGACTTCTTTCCATTATGTTAATTTGAGACATTGCAAACCTTTTGTTCCTTCAGTTCTTAAGAACCGTCCTTGTGGTGCAGTAATAACTACAAACCTAGGCTGAGGATAACCCTGCCCCGTGCTGGATGCTGCTTAAGCTTGTACCAAGAGATGGTCACTTTACGTTGCAAATGCTTTGAGATTTAATAGTCGGATGTAGAAGGTCCTGTATTTAATTGCATATTATCATCTTCTTTTATATGAATGAGAGAAACTGAAGCATTTTGACAAGTGAGTGGCTTGCCCAAGGTCAGAAAGGAAACTGGAGGTGCTGCCTCATCTCCTTAGCTGCAGTTTCAGTGGCTTAAATGCAGACTCATCCCTCATATGAGTTCTCAAGCATGGTTCTTTGGTGCCTCAGGCTCTTTTCCTAAATAAGAATATTGTGGAAACTCTTCACCCTCTTCCTGCCAGTTTGTTTTGGAGAAGTAAATAGACAGTAAAATTAGAGAAAGAAGATGTAATGAAAATGATTTTCTATAAAATGAGTGTTTGAAGCAGATGGAAATATAAAAACATTCTGGTTTTGATTTGATGATGATGATCTATAACCTCTTGCTTTAAGAGTTTTGGAAGATTATGAAATGGAAGCACAGGAAAAAAGAATATAAAATTCTGCAGTTAGAAAGTACTGAAGTTTTAGCTAATTTCAGAAGAAATACTTCATAGGCAGAGAGCCAGTTTAGCAAAAGAAAAATATATGACAATATAATCTTCAAATGACCTTCCATTTCACAAACTTTCTTTTTTTCTCAGTCATGTGATACTCGTGAGGTGGGGAAAGCAGGCCCTTTTCTTTTCTAATATTGTCTATTTCCATGTTGATGGACAGTGTGAATAAGAATTTGACTGAGTTGGTGCCCTTCGTCCTCCAGTCTGTCTTCTGTCTCTCTTCTTCCACTTCTTTTAGTCTTTCTTATCCTCATTTTTTTACATGTGTTGTAAAAGAGAGGTCTGGTAGAATTTTAAGGTTTCAAATTATAATCCACTGTTACAGGTTATATGACTGAGGGATGAAATGAGTGTGTTCGACGTGAATAGCAATGCTTTTTTAATCACAGAATTAAGGAAATATCCTTAAAATTGAGCTTTGCTGAGTCTTGAGTTGGTGTAGCACGCCATTTCTTGCGTTAAATCTCATCAGAAGCAAAACGAGCTCTTTGCTGAGAACAAATGGAGTGGAATCATAGAATAGTTTGGGTTGGAAGGGACCTTAAAGATCATCTAGTTCCAACCCCCCTGTCGTGGGCAGGGACATCCCACTGGCTCAGGCTGCCCAAGGCCCATCCAACCTGGCCTTGAACACCTCCAGGGATGGGGCAGCCACAGCTTCCCTGGGCAACCTGTGCCAGGGCCTCACCACTCCCGTGGTGAAGAAATTCTTCCTTATGTCTAGTCTAAATCTGCCCCTCTCCAGTTTATAACCTCTGTCCCTTGTCCTATCCCCACAAGCCTTTGTAAATAGTCCCTCCCCAGCTCTCTTGTAGCCCCTTCAGGTACTGGAAGGTCACTATAAGATCTCCTCGGAGCCTTCTCTTCTCCAGGCTGAACAACCCCAACTCTCTCAGCCTGTCCTCATAGGGCAGGTGCTCCAGCCCTCCGATCATCTTTGTAGCCTTCTCTGGACCCGTTCAAACAGTTTGTGTGATCATGTTATAGGTGCCCTTTTTTAGCCTTCCACTGCTATGCCTTTATTTAGGATTCCTTGCCAGTAAGAAATTTGTCTAAGAATTGCTCCTTACAATGTTTTCTTTTTATTTTCCTCTACCCCAATTATTCTGTAAATCAAAGTCTCTTGTTACTGCTAATGTGCTCATTTAATGTTTTAAATTTCTCTTGTCATTGCTACATATTTTTCTGGGAATCATGAAGTTTATAGTAATTCATATCAGCAATGTGATCTCCTTATTCACCTGACAAATTTAGCCTTAAAATAATTTACCTCTCTAAAAGTTATTTAACAGAGTAACTGAGGTAAGTGCTGATTCTGATTCTGTTAAATTCAATAAACAGGTATTTATGCAAATTGACTTGGCCTCACAGATCAGACATTCAATTAATAACAAGATTGATATGTGAAAAATTCCCTTGCACAGTCATTAGATTTCAAAATGCCTTACAGAGAGGGCTGTAACGTATTTCTTTTTTTATAGATGGGAAGGAGGATTGTGAAACTGGAGTGACTGACTGAGGAAATCAACCTGCCAGGACTGGGAGAAGGCATAAAATGAGCCTTGCCGAGCTCCATCTGTTGCTCTTCTAGTGACGACAAACTAACTTCAGCTGAAATCTTACCTCAAATCATTCCTTATGTAATATCAGGAATACTCCAGACAATTACACGTAATGAGCATAATACATACAAAATATATAATGTTTTAAATACTCAGTACATGTCTGAGATAGAATTACTCATGCATATGTTAAGAAATGGTATATATCACATGCGTTACAATTAAGGATATGTTTCAAAAATAGGATTTGAGGATACACATGCATTTACTTTAAGTTTTATAACTTGCTTTTTAATTTTTTTAAATTATTTTTTGAGAGTCTAGACACATCCTTTATCAGAAAAATAAGTGTTCTTTGTCTCAAAACTCTTGACCGAGTGAGGGAACTTTGTTAGCTAGTTTAGGTGTCAGAGAGACAATGTCAAATTGCAACTTCCACTAAACTATAAGGAAACTATGAGTGTGATATAAATGAAATTAGAACGGGATGAGAACATATGGTTTCATCATAAATCAAGTGATATTTCAGGTGAAACAAAAAAGAAATATACAGGCAGAATATTGTAATTGAGTCAGGTTCAAAAATATTATAAGCTTCAAAGTGAATAATTGTTTCCTCTTGTGAGTTCCTTTCCAGCATTAAGAGAAAATTTGTAATATTGATGTATTGCACCAGTCATCCGGAATGCTCCTTACTGCTGGAGTAAACAGAGTCACTTTCATTTTTTTGAAGGTTTCTCTACATTGTAAGAAGCATCGTGGGAGCTTATTATGTTCATTAGAATACTGGAAAAATGTTAACAGCAGTTCTAAGTGCTGCTTTCCTCCAAAACAAGTTTTGTTATTTTGATCGCAAAAATATAGGCAGCGAACACTGGAAATGGACTCGTGAGGGATGAAATAGGGAAAAAAAAAAATAAAAGTAGCCACTACTGCTGTTTACAGTTGTGGAATCTTTTGGGAAGCTTTTTGAGTTTGAGGAGTCTTTCTGTTTTCACTCTTAAAGCTTCATCTTATGAAGAAATATCTACCAAGAGATAAAAGACTAAAATAAAGTCCTGGTGAGTAGATGCAGCTTTCAAAGATCTCAGCAGAGGAATTGTTGGGGTCTCTGTGGCATCTGTTGATCTGACAAGCTGTATTACATACAAACAAAATATATACCTTAAAGAAGTGTATGTCTCCTACACTAAGACTACTGTCTGAAGTTGACGCTTCTCATCTTCAGACAACAGTCATGTGAAAAGTTATACTGGTCCAGAGCACCAGCTGAGTTTATTCAGCAGCTGGGACGCAAGATGAAAGCCTGATCATGTGGATGCACAAGAAAACTCTCTTATTCCCTCAGATAAGAGAAAGGACCTCCAGGAATCTGCTTGGATGTGAGAAGCCAGAGTAAGGTTTGACTCAAAGATGATGCATATACCATGAGCGTGTAAGGATGCTGCTTATACTTGTATAAGAAGTATCTTATGGGACAGATTTGAAAACTCCTTGGCCTTTGGCTGACTGCTTGTAAAGGATGCTGGAGATAGAGAGCCTCCATAGAGCTATCTAAGTGGAGAAGTAGTTCTATGAAACATTAACCTGAAGGCAATTACTGAGTTTGTATTTTTGATGGCATTATCCACATAGGTAGTGAGCTAGTAGCACAAATGGTGACAATGAACGCAACCTTGTGAAACTGCCTAGGAAGATGGAAGAGGGATATAAAGGCTTATTTAAAAAGTGAAGGAGAAGGAATGAACACTGGAAGGTGACAGGGTCACAGTGGAATCGAAGGAAGATAACAAATCAAGTGAAAGTCTGGCTACGGGAGAGAGTTATTCACAAATGAAGCAATAGAAAGATGGATACTGATTCAAGTTTTGGAGACTACATTAGGACTAAGCTAATGGGAGCTAAAAGCTAGATTGAACTGGATCCAATTTGAAACTGGAAAAGAACAACTCTGATCTGCTGTTGTAGGCAAGAAGTTCAAAGAACTCAAAGAAAAAAATGTCAGCTGAGAAGTAACGGGGCTAATAAAAACTAAACGCTCACAGGTTTGGACTGAGAGGGGATGTGGCTGCATAGTAATGGCTTGAGGAACAGCATAAAGAGAGAAATGCTTATAGTGTGAATGAGATCAGAAGCGAGGATGAGCAAGCAGATGAGCGAGAAGAGTAGCAGGGAAATTGGGCACCTCTGGCATGGAAAGAGGAGCAGCTTGAGCCTGGTTCTGCAAAGTGAGAAACTGTGCTAGTAGAGTTGTAAGAATCTCTCTTTATCTTAGTTCTTTCTGTCTGCTAAGGGACGTTTTTAAGTTGTTGTAATTAATAGGGATGCCCAAAAGTGGTGTTAAAAAGGAGAATGATCAGTGTAATACACTGAATATAGAGTGATAACGATAGTAAAGTACTCCAGCAGGAGTAGTAAAGGAACAGACCCCAGTCAGTGTGAGATAGAGGTTGGTTCGTAAAGCAGCTGGTGCATCATGGTTCCTACAACAGCAGAGGGCAGGATTTTGACCCTCTGGTATTTTTAGTTCATCCTCGATTTCTTAGTTGGTGTTATGACTCTTAGAGAAGCTGTGGAACCCAGAATTGGCTGTGACTCAAAGCCCTTCCAACCACCCATTTTGTCTTTTGGCACCTGAATTTCCAGCCCTCGTAAGGGATTTCCAGGTAGCTAATTACATCGGCTCTTTCTTTTTATTTTTTTGTTGTTGTTTCCTTTTGTTCATTTGATTTGGTTTTGGTTTTCTTTAGCCTTGTGCCTCTTTTGAGGAGGTATGAAGCAGATTAAGATCTGTCCTTGTGTGCCTAACTAGAAAGGAAATCTTTCTCATCCAGTCATCCTTTACGTGAGTGTTCTGAGTTCTTGTTGCAATGATGTATTCCCAAATGGCACCAGTACTAACGCGGATATTGAATTCAGAATAGATTTTTATGACACACATGTCGGAGTTTGGAAGATCACTAGGGAAAGAATTTCTACCAACTGCAATTTGATGAAAATCATTCAATGCCCAAAATAGCTGTTGATTTCGGCTGCTGTTGCAGTTACCAAAACTGAACAGGTAAAGCAAAACGTTTTCTTTGTTTCATGCATATGTGCCAGTTCCACTGTGAGATTTAAATAGCTGCAACTGTCTCTTAAAATATATAGTTTTCAGAATCAAAAGAGAAAAAAAAAATCCTTTGAAAGCCTCCAATATAATCATTTATTTTGGCTGACTGTAGAAGGATTTTTGGAGCAGTTATGACAATAGATTTACAAGTTTCTGTGATGCAGAATTAAAAAAAACACACAAACCCTACTGATAGTGCAGAGGCTTTTATTTCTTTTTCTGCAAAATGGCACAGAACAAATTGAAAGATCCCTTCACAGTAAGACATTTTGTTCTCAGATTTCAGCTTTGATTCTCGTCAAATGTGCAGCATTAGGACCTTGGTTTAGATGTTCTCAGTATGGACAGAAAATAGATGAATTCAGAGTCCTATGAAAAAAAGATAGTGCCATGTGGGAGAAGGGTAGTTTCATTATTTATTCTCAGTTTGGCTTCCTAAACAGTGAAATGCTGGTGTTGAAAGACAAGTTCTTCTAGTGTAAATCAGTGTGAAAATGGCAGTGTGGTAATTACTAATGCAGCATAGTCTTGGAATACAATAGTGGAGGAGGTTTCTGTTTGTAAAAGGCATTAAGTTTACTGGGTGGACTTGTTCTTTACTGTCTCTGTGCCTCAGTTTTCTTATCTGTAAAATGGAGATCCCATACATTAGCTGTTTTTTTGGAATTCTTGAGTAATGTGCTATAAAAATGCAAATTTTAATTTTTTTTTCAGTTACATCCTTAAAATTCCTTAAAGCAGTCATAAAGATAACCATTTTAATTTCCCTTTGACTTTTAATTCAAAAGCAAAATAGTCATTCAAAAGATGGTCGTAAATGAGGTCAGTTAAGATCCCTTTATAGTGTGCATAATTCATTTCTGGAATAGCTGAGTCAACCATTTATAATAGTCTCTGGAGTTCTTAGTAATAAGCCAGAAAGCCGGTCTTCTGAAAGGTCAAGAAGACCAAAACATGATCTTTCGCTGAGTAGTAGCTGCTCTTGATAAATCTCTTCATTTGTAATTTATTATTTGCACTCAGTGTGCCTCTACAACTCTAAGGCTGCACATGTGCTAAGAAAAAAAACCCAACTTTTTCTGAAGTTTAGTCTGCCAACCCAAGCACCAATGTTATATTCAAGTGATATAGGAATTGGAACAATTTAGTTTGATCAGGAGAATCACTTGAATATCTGCAGAACATGTAAACTCTCAGAATCATAGAACGTCCTGAGTTGGAAGGAACGCACAAGGATCATTGAATCCAACTCGTGCCTTTGCACAGGACAACCCCCAAATCCACACCATGTGTCTCAATGCGTTATCCAAATACTTCTTGAACGTCACCAGGCTTGGCACCATGACCGCTTCCCTGGGGAGCTGCTCCAGTGCTCCACCACCCTCTGAGTGAAGAACCTTTTCCTAATACCCAACCTAAACCTCCCTGGCACATCTTCCTGCCGTTCCCTTGGGTCTTATCATTGGTGGCCAGAGACAAGAGAGCAGCACCTATTCCTCACCTCCTCTTCTGAGGAAGCTGTAGACCGTCTGAGGTCTCCCCTCTGTCTCCTCTTCTCCAGGCTGAACAGACCAAGTGACTTTAGGTGCTCCTCATAGGACTTCCCCTCTAACCCTTCACCAACTTGGTGGCCCTCCTCTGGACCACTCAATCTGTCTGTAATGAAAAGTAAGTGGCAGACAATATCCCTTACCTATGATTACTGTATGTGGGATACTGGGCCTGACAGATCAGCAGCCCAGCACGGCACCAGTAACATTCCACCATCAAAGCTAAGCTACACTGTCAGCTGCCACACATAGAGATAAGAAAACAGCAGAATCCATATGATGCTGTACTACTATACTGCATAGAATAGTGCCGTGGAGCTCTTGTTTATGTCATGCATTTTTATTTGATTTCATATTTAGCTAACACACTGACAGCACATAACAAATAATGGCAAAGTAATACCTGTGGAGGAATTATTTTTTATTAGTATAAATAAATACATTCAATCAGGCATAATAGTTTCATTTATTTGAAAGACTGAGATTTATTACTTTATTTTTTGGTCATTTAAGTATATAAATAATATTCCGTGTGACTCATAATCTTCTATGAAATACTTCTTTATTTTCTTTCGTTCTAGCAATTCGTAAACACACGAAGTAAAATTCCATATTTAAATAACATTAAAATGGTGACACAAATTAAAGTCACAGCACCGTGAAAAAAAGTAAAGCCTGCCAAGCGAAATTTGAATGTTCTAATTTTGATTATTTATGTTGCAATCTAAATGCTGAACATATTTTGTTGCATTTAATATGCTCACAGATTTCCAATGGGATTTAATTATTTTTTAAATGTGAAGTTACTGGGAAAAGAAAATATACTATGACTGTAGTTTTCTTGCTCCTCTGCCAGCACAAAGAGCCGCACAAACTTTAAGGCTATGTTATTTTATCAGAAGACATTTAAGCAATGAAACACAATGGGTGGTGTTGTTATGGTAAGATAATCACCCCCCGAGGTGTAAAAAGACACAGTGTGCCTTATTACCTGTAATCCTGTGGGGATGTAAATATTTCATGGTAATGATATTCTTGGAACTGCCTTATTGATGTTATCAGATTTCCTTTAGCTTTATAGCTAAACACAATAAACAATGACTTTGTCAACTTTGCGATCCACTGAGATTAACCTATCTTTTCATGACGTCTAATTGGCAGCTGAAATTTTTTTTCAAGTCTGGTTTCAGTTTCCTTGTAAGATTCCAGCAGAACTGAATGAAGAATGGCAGAAAATTCTGATCCATCACCAAAAGAAGCTGTAAAGAACAGAGAGTTTTATAAAATGAGTTAAAATTAGAAAAGCAGTCTGGCTAGCAGGGCTTTCAAGAAAATAAGGAATGAGTCTGCACTGAAATCAGATCAGTCTCCTGTTTTCATACAGGGCAAGATATGTGAATGAGCCTGAACTTGGAAGCTCAAGAGGAAAGGCAGCCTGGAGGTCCTGGCAAGACCTTGTCCATGGGTTCAAGAGAGAATGCAGCTCCATACAGGCTCATTTATCTTGCTCTTTGGTAGATTTTGTGATCTGTACTGGGCTTCTTGCTACTGCAGTAGCCCACAAGGGTTTACAGGGCAGCTAGATGAAAGTTAGCTTCTGTGCTTTGGCTGCAAGGAACTGGCTCCTGTTCAAACCCTTTGCCAGGTGTTCTAAAGTATGTAACTGCTGGATTCAAGTCTGAAGCATCCAAGCTTTTCCACTTTCCTTCAGATCTATATCCAGGTCAGCACAGTGACATACTGAAAGAAAATGCAGGAGGATGGGAAAACACTGCAGTCTAAATGCTGACATGTAATTCTAGAGTGTTTATTTTTATTTCTGGTGTATGAAATCAGTTCTGACCTCTTCAGCAAAACTGCTTACCTGAAAAGAAGCTGCTCAGACCGAGGGTACTTTAACTTTTAAACGGGAGAAGTGAAACAGACTAAACCTTCCTTGCTGTCTCCAGGCCTCATCTATCATCAAATCAAGATATTAATTCAAGGAACATTTCCCAGAGAAATCAAGATGCAGGAAAAGTAGAGCTGAATTGAAAAAGTGGGTTGAGTAGCTGGAAGCATTTCCTTACATCTCGGCCAGAGACACTACAGCTCGGAAGTTGTTCTTGGTAGTTTGTAAAACTGAAAAATGGATCTAGGAATTAAAATGGATTGAGCTGAATTTTGCTTTTTGTTATGAAAGAGGGAGAAGAGCAAGAAATTTGTCAGTGGATAAAGGCATATTGTTAAGTCATCACACTTTGAAACTATTGAGCCCTTCTTGGAGATGAAGAATTATTCTGCTAAATCCTCTGAGCCTTGTTAACTTGAGCAAGGATAAAGAGTTGAAGAGTCCCTTAGGGGCAGAAGAGATTATAGAACGGAACAGAAAGATCCCTAAGCAAAAAAAAGCCCCTACAAACAATTATAGGGGAAAGGCTTGCATAAAGATCTATGCCTTTTTGTTGCCCAAATTTATGGAAGAAAGGCTCCAAGAAACTGAAATTTGGGTCGCTGTTTATATACCGCATCTAAAGCAAAGTAGGATCTTTTTACGGCATGAGGGCAAAAATTCAGATGGTTTATTTTTATTTATAATTATTGTATATGTGAACACTGACTTTTATAGATGATCTTGCTATAAAGAAAGGAAGAAAGAATGAGCAAGATGTAATGCTTTCTGGACTTCTGCCCATTCCACAAATCATATTCTCCTCCAGGCTTTCTCAACAGAACATCAGTGTTACCCGCTGAATGGTGTATTCAAAGATGAGTTTCATTCATTTATTTTCAAAGTAGGGCTTGTTTGCACTCTATTTGGAATAGATTTCTGTCTAATTATACTAATGCACGTTCAGTCCTAATCTAATAATCTGATCTGGATTACTAAATGCTAACAGAGTTATCTATCATGGATGAGTTTATCCCAGTGAAGGCAGTGATTTCCAAAGGGAATAAGCAAGGCTTCAGAGTATATGTGTGAATAATAAATTAAGATACAGGTAGCACAATTTAGTAATGAGGATGTAAAATGATAATTGAGTGGCTCAGAACTGCTGTGATGTAAAGTAGATTTTAATTGATAGAGATGTGAAATGTACATGATCGTTGTTAACTTGAACTAAGAGGACAGAATACTTCTCAAACTTACTTTTGCAAGAGAGGAAGTGTCAGCTCAAATGAATTCAGCTCGAATTCGGTCTGGTACAGTTACATTCTGCTTGTACAAATTCTCTTTGGAGCTTAACTGTAGTGTTAGGGCTTTTTTTTGTTTCTTGCATACAACTTTATATAAGTCATAGAATCATAGAATGGTTTGAGTTGAAAGGGACCTTAAAGATCCTCCAGTTCCACCCCCTGCCATGGGCAGGGACATCCCACTGGCTCAGGCTGCCCAAGGCCCATCCAACCTGGCCTTGAACACCTCCAGGGATGGGGCAGCCACAGCTTCCCTGGGCAACCTGGGACAGGGCCTCACCACTCTCATGGTAAAGAATTTCCTCCTTATGTCTAGTCTAAATTTTCCCCTCTTCAATTTATAGCCATTCCCCCTAGTACTATTGCGACATGCTTTGTAAAATCTTAACTTTCCACTTAAAAAAATTACCACTGGTCTTATCACTATACTCTCTCCTCATCTTTCCTGTAGCCCCCTTTAAATACTGGAAGGCTGCTGTAAGGTCTCCCTGGAGCCTCCTCGTCTCTAGGCTAAACAAACCCAACTCTCTCAGCCTGTCCTCGTACGGGAATTAAAGACCTTGGATTTCTAATCCAAGTCATTGCAGATGGTTCTTGGAGCACAGTCTAACCTTGATAAATGCAATTTTCATGATAAAATCAATCATGAATTATTCAAAGGAATATGCATCAAGTCCAAAATCACAACTCTTGATGATAACGATAAGATTTTTGCAGATTAAAGTGTTGACTGTTTGTTTTGGAGATGGGTTTCATTTTGTTAGAGAGCTGGTCTCCTATGACCAAATTTAGGAGTTCAGCTTTGATCTGTGAAAGTTTTATTTGAGATTTAAGGCCTTGATCTAATATTTGAGTTTTACTTTAGTGAGTTTGCTGACTTGCTGAAGAAAGAGCCTGATCAGGTTTAAACTCTGCAACAGCAAACATTTGGGTAATATATAGAGTAGTTAATAGGAATATTCCTAAAGGGAATTTAAGTTCCAGTAAGTACATTTTTGTGTCAATGATAAGAAAGGAGAGAGAGTGATCAGTTATTGTGGCCACTATGTGATATGGTGTATCTGCTGCTTGCTTTGAAGGGAGAGAAAACTTTGTTTATCTGAAATGAAAGTTTGCACTTCTAATGGAGGAGACTGCTTGTGATCTTTACAAATAGGTGGCTGTCTTTCCAAGCACTAAAGCAACTGAGGATTTCTTGGAACCACAGATGTCATCCATATAAAAGCAGGTCCTGTGAAGCCGAGGGGAGGAAGGAAATCAAGGAGAAAAATAAATCAGGAAGGGAAAAAAGGAAATCTGACCACTAAAAATGTATCAGTTTCAGAAGCTGAAGAATCTGCAGGCTGCCTTCATAACTGAAAATGTCGGATTGATCCAGGGTTTAGAATAGAGGGTGAGAATTCTGCAGCTGTAGAAATTAAGCACAGAATTTATATGCAAATAACAAGGTGAAGGACACACAAACAAACCAACAAGACAACAGGGCAGCAGAAGATACTTTCAACAGAGATTTGGCCAATTGGAAATTGCACTTCAGCGAATGCAGTTACAGAGATTTGGGAAGGGAATAGAGGGAAACATCTATTTGGCCTGATAATTTTCTCAAAAATCCATTCTGTCCCTTCAGTAGGAGAGGAAAGAGAGAAGAAACCACTGCAAGTGAATGCTGCTTAACAGAGCCTGCTACCTGTTTCGGCTATGCTTTATAGCATAATTATGGTTGGACTCGATGATCCAGTGGGTCTTTTCCAACCTGGTGATTCTATGATTCTATGATAATGATTGGGTTTTAGGCCAATAGCGCATCTGGCTCAGCTTAAAAGCAAAGGCATTTAATCTCTAACTGTTATTTATGAAGGAAATACCTAGCTGAAACTCTGGCCTGGGTAGGTTAAAATCCTTTTCATTTTCATTCAAATAATGCAATTTTCCTTAATAAATCGACAAAACCTAATGTCTGCATGATTTACTATAAGTTGTTAATAAGTGTTTTCCTAGTGCTAGCTAATCCCTGAGATATTCAGAGTATTATTCTTAACACAGGAAGACACACTGCCTGCTTTGGAGAGTTTATTACCTTTAAGCAATAGCGTTGCTATGGTTTAAATCCTATCAGGGACTGGAAGCATCCCTGTTCAAACCCTGCCTCTACAACCTTCCTGTTAAACTTATGCCTCAGTGTTTCTTCTTAAAAATAAAAATAATTGCGTGCTTTACAAGTGAATTGGGCAGATGCATATTTATGAGCTACACCAGTGGTAGAGGTGCCTGGAAGACCAATGTATGGTTGGTTTTTTTTTTGTGGGAGTAGTATTGGAGCTCTGTGGCAAGGATGTAGCGTGATAACCTGCAGAAAAGTGATGGCTTGGTGGCTCCTTGGCAGCCTGGTGCACCAGCAGAGGAAGGAGATGAGCTGGCAGGAGTTGCTGAACTGACATGACTTAGTTGCCCCTGGATGTAGCAGCAGAGTGAGACTTCTTGTAGGCCAGCTAGCAGCGGAGTAATAGGTCCCTTGGAGAATTCTTGTCATCTTGTGCCTGTAATCCATTACCATTTCTCTTTTTCTCACCTTTGGCATCCTGGTCCGTACGGCTGGCGTGTTGCGGTTCTCTTCCTATGAAAATTTTAGTGCTCTCGGGGAGAAGACTACTCTTGCTTTGAGAGTATGAGCTGGAGATAAAGGGTGAGTTAGAAGGGCAGAATTTTCCCTGTGCCTTGCATACATTTTCACCAAGTTATTGTAATTATTATTAGCCAACTTTTAATTATCCGGTTGATAAAACCTTTGTGGGCATAGTACTGCACATTCAGGAAGAACCTGATCTTTGCAAGCTTGGCCTTTGAATCTGTATCTCGAAAAGAAGACCTCAGATATTGTAACCATCTTGTTGATGTCTAAATAAACCGTTGCTAGTGGTGGATTAAAATGGTATGGCTTTAGAGTCGGTGGCTGTAGAGCCTCCAAGGTGGAAGGCAATATACATGCTCATATCAAAGTGGTCTGCTGCATAGACAGGTAGTCAAGGTAAGGGTAATTAAGAGTTAGGTAACTGAAATAATAGTTCTGAATTCCCCTTATTAATTTTACAGTGGTCTTATAAAGGACTCCAATTGAACTACAAGCTGGTTAGGTGAGTTGGTGATTGTCTTTAGTTTATTAGTAAATTAGACGTGGACTCATTATTTACCTATTCTTACAATTAATCTCTTTCCCTCCAAAACAAAAGTCTCCCAAACCAAATGTGAGAATGCAACCTTTAAAATCTACACCTTTTCCAGTCTCCAATGCCTGCCAATTCTTTTCGAGATCTTTTTCTGTCTCTTGCTTACCTGGCTCATCATTGTCTTTTCTGCTTTATATCTTTGTCTGTGCTGTTTTCACACTTCATTTTCTGTTCTTTCATTCCTTCCCACCCCCCACCTTGATTTTCTCACATCTTTTCCCCAATTCCTCCCTCAACTGTTTCTCATCAGACCAGCAGTCAGGATCCTTAATCAGCTGGGATGCCCTAGGCTTGTGCCCTGTCCTGCCTTGTGCTGTGATGGCATGAGGTCCGTAGCACAGATCCACAGACCGTGCTGAGGATGCTCTGTATTCCTCTCACACCGTGTCCTTGGGCTGAACTGATATTTAAGAAGCTGAATCTCACCACACAAAACAAGTAAGATTGTTGTCATTAGCCCAAGAAAATCTCAGCGGTAAGACTTTACATCAGATATGAACTTCAGACCACATCCTTACGTGGAGTAAAACAAAATGATGCTGTGAGGACTCGAAGGGAGATGCACCACAGCAGCAGATATGGACTGCTACCTTCTACGTCCAGTTGTGGCTGCTGCCTTTCAAGGCCCCTAGTAATGCCAAAATTTTATTACTTCAAAACAGAACTCTAGCAAGGAATATAATAAAAGACCCAACCCTGTACCGCCACACTGAAAATTAAGTGTATAAATGAGAAAAATGAGTAGCAGAGCAAAAGTACTGCACAATCTTGCTGATGATGTACCAGTGAAAAGAGGGACCGAGTCAAGAGAGAACATCTGTACCCCAAACGATAATAGTAAAAGCATGTTTGATCCCTTACATCAGTTACAGCAAATTGCTGCATCCCTATAGCACATATAAGAGACAAAAATAGTTTGTTCCTTTTTGTATTGGGCAGAAATGCAAACTGGAAAGCTAGACCTGTTTTATTTCATCGGAGACTGAATAGAGTGCTTTTTTTTTTTCTGTCAGGCAGTATCCAATCCTGTCTAAGTGGAGAAAAGAAAAAGAAAATATGTTTTCATTTATGTGCAATGTTCTTAGCTCATTTCTTTGGACTTTTTCCCTGTGGAACTGTAATCTTTCTTCTTCTGCCACTGCTATTTGCAAATTATTTCTTCATGAGAAAAATGTGATGGAACAGTTGGTTAGGCTGTCTGCAGATTAGCTGTCCACAGGTAGGATTCTGGGTGGTACTAACTGCATCTCGCCTCTTTCCTTTTATTAGTTTGAGTGGCATTCTCCTAGAAAACCAATGGAAGAGTTGGGGAAGATATTGCAGGTACTGAAGTCCTTGATGCCCAAGGAAGGAAACACCAGGTTTTAAGTGTTTTTTATGGGTGCTGGCAAGGGAGCAACAGGCACTATTTGCACCTGTATTCCTCTGGGGGAGAAGCTCGAGGGAGCAGTGCAGACTGTGAGTCCTCACTTGGGGCACAACAACCCTGTGCAGTGTTACAGACTGGGGGAAGAGTGGTTGGAGAGCTGTACAGAGGAGAAGGACCTGGGGGTGTTGGTTGACAGCGACTGAACATGAGCCAGCAGTGTGCCCAGGTGGCCAAGAAGGCCAATGGCATCTTGGCTTGGATCAGAAACAGTGTGACCAGCAGGTCCAGGGAGGTTATCCTCCCTCTGTACTCGGCACTGGTGAGACCACACCTTGAGTACTGTGTTCAGTTCTGGGCCCCTCACCACAAGAAGGATGTTGAGGCTCTGGAGTGTGTCCAGAGAAGAGCAGCGAAGCTGGTGAGGGGCTGGAGAACAAGTCTGACGAGGAGCAGCTGAGAGAGCTGGGGTTGTTTAGCCTGGAGAAGAGGAGGCTGAGGGGAGACCTTATTGCTCTCTACAACTGCCTGAAAGGAGGTTGTGGAGAGGAGGGAGCTGGGCTCTTCTCCCAAGTGACAGGGGACAGGACAAGAGGGAATGGCCTCAAGCTCTGCCAGGGGAAGTTCAGGCTGGACATCAGGAAAAAAATCTTCACAGAAAGAGTCATGGGACACTGGCAGAGGCTGCCCAGGGAGGGGGTCGAGTCACCTTCCCTGGAGGTGTTTAAGGAACGGGTGGATGAAGTGCTTAGGGACATGGTTTAAGGGAGTGTTAGGAATGGTTGGACTCGATGATCCAGTGGGTCCTTTCCAACCTGGTGATTCTATGATTCTATGATTCTCAGCCCCTGGAATTGCCATTTTTTATTTTAGAGTTCTGTTGTGGTTAAAACAGTATAAAGAGCTGTCTGTCAAAGTCAGGATTCATGTATGGGCTTTAATTTTCTCAAGTAAAGGAACTTGTGCCCCAAATATCTGCGACAATTCTAAAAATGGTTTCTTTGAACAAATGCTTTGTGGATGCAGGCCAGCGCAGGTATGTTAGCTGACAATATGTATTTTGTTGCCTTTTACGATAATGATAGCTGAAAATGTCACTGGCATTACACAGTACATTTTATGCTGTTTGTTTAATGCCCTTAAGCATCCTGTCCTGCTAAACAAAACTGCAAATTACTGGACCTGCGTAGTCTTCCCTCAGAGGTTTGATATTTGTGTTTTTAATTGTCAAACCAATTAGTGGGGCTTTCTGCTAGAGATGCTAATATTGTTTTGTGCTTAGCCAGGGGAAAAACACTAACTGGCTTCTAGAAAACCATATTTTGATATATATGAATCTAAAAATACATATTTAAAACTCTGGGAAAATGTAAAAATATTGTTTGTATTTGGGAACCATTGTGTTCTTTAATCATTAAAGAATTAATACTGTTAATATTGTTGTTCATTTCTGAAAATCTCAGCTCATGTAGGGAATTCAAATTGATGGTGGAATATTGTGAAGGAACTTGTAAAAGCTTTGATAAATCTAACAGCCTACGCTGAAAATAATTCCCGAGTTTCTTATAAATGAGGTCAACATAGGTTTACATATGTCAATGTGATTTCTTTTGCACTGGGCTACAAAGTCTTTCAGCACTCTTTCCCTCGTGCTTAAACTCTGATTCCCAAGACTTAGAAGGGGAGGTCTAAAGGGGAGCCTACGGGAAAGCTGGGGACGGGCTCTTTTCAGGGAGCGCAGGGATAGGATGGAGGGCAATGGCTTTAAGCTGAAAGAGAGGAAATTTAGATTAGATATTATGAAGAAATTTTTTACTGTGAAGGTGGTGAGGCACTGGAACAGGCTTTGCAGAGAAGTTGTCTGTCCCACCCCTGGAGGTGTTCAAGGACAGGTTGGATGGGGCTCTTAGCAACCAGATGCAGTAGGTTCTAGGATTCTAAGGATCCAGATTCTAAGACCATGTGCCGTTTAAAGAGTCACTATAAAAGTGAGCATTTATACTGATTACAAAGAAGTGCCTCTGATCCCAAATCTAACCTCTACAAATCGCTGGAAGGATGGGGCCATGGAAAGGCAGTAGCTTGGGGAATGTGAAGCAGTTCTTTATATCAGAGCTACACACTGGGGGTTTTACCCCCAGTTTCAAATGACTCCATAGGACAGAAACCCCTCTGTGGAAAATTTTATTGTATTGTCTCATTTCTGAAAAGGAAAACTACATTTTTCCTGCATTAATGTGCTATTTTTCTGTTAAAGTAGACAGATAAATTTTCTTTATTAATCAATGTTTTGAACTGGTGTATTCAGAGGAGAAGTAATGGAAAGACCTCATTTGGAATAAACTGTTTAGTATGAGTTAATTGTCTCTGTCTAATCATGCCTATGCTGACTAGGGAATAAAAATTATGATCATAGTGAGAAGGAGCTTTATAATGGAACCTAGCAATGATTTGGACAGTTAGAGGTTTTAGAGGATGAGCCACAATACTCCCTGGTACAGACACATGCTCTGAGATTATGCTTACGTTGTCCACTTTTAACTTTTAAGTTTGTGACCTGTGACCTAGTCATAAAAGAGATTGTTTTTAATGATTACTGCTTGCATTTCCTTAGGGAACAGTCTGTGGCTGTGACTATGCAAGTACCCATCTCACATATAATAGGCTTCTTATCTCAGAAATGTACTCAACACATGTTTTTTGCTTGGATGAGCACGTTTTCAGATGCACGGAGCTGTTCTATGCAGCTTAAACAGAGTCTGGTTTTGTACATGCCTGTGTACCTGCACAGGGCTGTATTTATACATATACATAGATGTATGTATATATAAGTATATATAGGTATGTGTGCCTGTGTGTCTGTAAAGTCAATCAGCATTGTTTATAAATAATTAATAGTTGCTGACTATTTAAATGCCTTAAGTAGTTGAAATTGACAATATGATTCTGCGTTTATAGATAAATCACTATGTTTTCTTGCTGATAAGGCTCTCCTGTGCTGCTTTATTTGTGATGTTCTTTACTAGCTATTTGCCAGCTGAAGTTGTCGCAGAGATACTAAATGAACCTGGTATGGGCAGTCCTTAGGCTGTACTTCCCTCAGGACCACTGAGTTTGGAGATATTGTGGGCTTCCAACATCCCCATCCAGGCAGACTGCTCCCACCATGGTTTGGCAGGAGACTGCCTCCCCAGGAGGCTTGTCATGCACAAGGAGCTGTGGCTGACCACTGGGCAAACTGGTTCAGGTGCCACTGAAGAAACTGGGGTACTTTGGTTAAAAGAGTGGGTAATGAAGACCCTGGCTTTACGCACGTCAAAGAGGAAATTCAGGTCCCTTATTTTGGAAAGAAGACTATGAATGAGGTCAACCTTGTGATCCTACTGCTCAAACTCTGACTGACTGTTTGTTCTGGGTGAATGGCGCCAGAGGATTGCACACTGGTTTATGACCTGGATCCACATCTGTGTCTGTACAGATTCAGCAAACTGGGGGCACAAGACCAAAGCAAGCACTGCAATCAGTTAAACCAGTGGACATCTGATTTTATCATTGCTCTGTTTGCACCCTGAGAAAGGAAGGAATAACTGTCTCTTGATAGCAGGTAAATTGTTTTGGTTTGGTGTTTTTCCTTCTTTACAGCAGAAAAATGCAGATTTAAATTTTTCTTCTTTTTACACCTCTTCCAGAAAAGCTAGATTTTTCTCAAGCCACAACTATAATAGTTATAATTAGACAAAAAAATTCATCCCTTATTTGTGTGCTTCTTTTTTCTTTTTAGTATGGTTTTTTTTTTCAAAGTAGTACTTTTACTTTCTTTGGAAAAATCCAAAGACAGGGTTCTGTTTTAGTTTTATTTGGTTTAGTTCCATATTAACCCAACACACTGGGGAGGGAGAAGATCGAGTAATTGGTAGAAAGCTTCTGGGATGAAGCATGGAGGAAATGTGCACATGCTGACACGGAGGCCCATACAAGTAAAAAATCTGTCAGAACAGAAGAAAATGTAACACTAAGTGATCCCGAATATGGAGACGACAGAGTTTTGCCCATCTTTGCAGTGTTAAATGTAGGATGTCGTGCTTTTTTTTTTATGCCCTTGTGGTGAAATGTAATTAGAGGATGATACAATGTAGATAGAGAATGTATGGTTGAACATTATTTTTAGTCTCATAGGAGCGTAGATATTTAAGAACAGCTTGCAAACTGATTAGTTTAAAATCCCTTAGTGTGAATAGCTTCTGTATTAAAAAAAGAAGCCCACCAGGTGGAAAAGATATTGCTGGAGAAATCCACCAGGAATGGAGTGTTGCTTCTCCACAGGAATACTTTTGTCATCAGACCAATTTCAAATACTGTCCTGTAAAAATATTTTAGAGTGTTGGAAACTAGGTAACATATTTTTTATTTTATTAAAAAAAAAATATTTGTTTTTAGTAGCTTGTCCTACTAAATGATCCTTCTAAAGTTAAGTGCATACATTAACTGCACTGAGAGCAACGAGCCTCAGCTTGCCTGCAGCAACAAGAGAAAGATTGCTTCCTTCTTCCAGCTTTCCAGCTGTACTGTATTGCTGGAGAGGCAGTGGTCCAAATTAATCCATGATTGAAATCTGTTGTCATTGATGAAGTTGCAGCAGGAACAAGTCTGGCTCAGCGTGACAGAAATCATCACACCTTGAATCCCCTGTGCCTTTGGCATAAGGAATGGCACAATGTTCTCTCTTTGCAGGAACGCAGCCTGTCTTGTGCTGCAGTTATTCTCCGCTTCCTTGCTCGTTTAGTAGCATATGTTTGGCAAAACCTGTTTACTGCCCAGTCCTGCATCCTTCCCTCTGCTTTTGAGTACCAGGAGTCCAGTGCGAGGCTTCTAGGGACAACTCTGTTGGGAGTTTGCCCTCTGCGAGAGTTTTTTTCATATAGCGTGTACATGACTGAAACATTGGCTACTTTTTCTTCCGCTGTATAGGAGATACTAGTTTGAACACGCTGGTTGCATGGGTAGTATTGTTTTTCTTTCCTTTATCCCAATGTATGTATGCATTCTTTTCTTATTTTCAAACCTTAAGCGAGTATTTACTAGGAGCCTTTTTTCCATTATTTCAAATATGAAAGGATTTGTTCAACTCGGGTTTCTAAAACTGGTGCTCTGGAGTCAAAGAGGACCAACAGTCAAGAAACTTTATCTTTTCTCTTTTCTCTTTTCTTCTTCCTTAAGTGTTCTTCTTTTTTCTACCCCTTTCTTCTTTTTCTCTTCTCTTCTCTCTGGATCCAAATAACATGGGTTTTTTTCCAACTAATGTCTAGATTCTGATTGTATTACACCACGTGTCAGGTAATCCTAGTACATCAAAGAACAATAACTCATTTAACTATAGATTACTAGGGAAAGTCTTTTTCCCTAGAACCTTTCCTGTGGAGATAAATTCCCAAATGAAAATTATTTAAAGCGTTGTCATCTCATTTGCTTTAGCAGATGCTTTAGTATTTCTGCATCGTTGTTTAAGAACAGGGCTCTAATAAAACTGTGAACCTCTTAGAGACCCAAATATTTCTTCAGGTAATATATTTTTTTTTCTTAGTTAGTGACTGTATTCCTCTTTATGAGCCATTTTCCTCAGGATTCTTCTCTCTTCCCATGTCACGGCACATTATAGTAAACTGCATCCCTTTTGATGTTTGCTGGCCAGTGGCAATATCTGCCCTTTGGTTCTGGCTCTCCAGTTTTCACTTGCAAAGGCCAACAGGGCATGGTAAGAAATCCTTGCTCTTCTGTTCAAAGCTCTTTTTCACATATCAGAAACAGCTTAAACTCTATCCAATACTTTTCTCTCAATCATTTATGAAAAATCATGTCAAATTGTCACGAAGTGTGAATGTGCAACTGTGCCTGTAAGCTGCAGTGAAGATTAAGATGTGATTGTGTGAGACGGCGTGTACTTGGGCTGTGTATAACCTACTCCTGCAAGAATCCCTGCACCTTCAGCTTTCTGGTATGTCTGCTACTCCTCTGAATTCTAAGGGTGCACATGGTCATAATAATGTGATCTTTATGACTTTTCTCCATTTTCACTGCTGTCAGGTGTCATGAACTTTAAATTTATTCAACTGCTTCTATAACTATAGCAAAGAAGGAACTTACCTACTTTTTATTCTGTTTTCCTCGTTTCTCATCAGGAGCAAAGCCAGCTCATGTTTCCATGAGTCCTCAGCTTTATGTATATCAAAGGAGCCGGGTTTGAATCTCATCACATTTTATTTCCTTACCCAATACTAAAATGCCAAAAAGACCTCAGCAAATATATATGATTTTGAAACACCATATGACTTAAAATGTCGTATGGCAGTCAGCACAGACACCTGACCTGCAGCTGTAGTCAAACACCATTAAGATCAAAGAAACTCATGCCTTAATATGTTCATATAAAATATAAACTTGCTTAGAGGTCACCATAAAAACCAAGTGAGTGTTCAGCTCTCATCTCTGATAAATGTTTTAGTGATGAATTTGCATGCAGTTTAAGAATAACCACTCAAAACCACAGCAGAAATGCATTGTTTCCACTGCACGAGGATGCTGGTGTTTGGAAGAACCACTGGCCTTGAAGTGGCAGAATTGGGCTCCGAGTAATCTGGGCTCCAGCCTAAATCCCAGTGGCTGGAATGGTAAATCAGCCCAGTCATGTGTTCAACACATGATAATTAGACAAAAAGACAGTTTATTGATACAATGAACTTTATCTTGCTGAGGTTATCTGCCTCTAGATAATGCTCTTTGCTGAAGAACCATCCCCAGAGCAATTTAGCCACAACCATGTTCCCATTACTCACTGTCTTCAGCATCTTGGTGCATAGGGAGGAAAAAGATGGGATGTGTTGATGCCTCGTGTTCTCCAGCCATACTAAAGACGGAACAACTATGTAGCACGCTTGTTCAAGGGATGCAGAAACAGACTGAGAAAAAAGAGGAAAATTTACTTTTCTACCAGTCTGCGAGTGAATATGAATTATGTAAAATGTTCTTGATAATCGAACCACCCTTACATTTACAAATTTCATCAGAGACATAAGGTAAATACATCCACAGGCATAAATATCTGAAAAACTAGCTTTTCTCCCACATAACGTGCTTCCAATTATACTTTTGATGAAATACTAAGAGGCAATAATTCATGTATAATATCCTGCAGTATTTAACTATCAGATATGTCTTCCTAATTAGGAATTCAGAAGGCAATAAAATCATTAGAGAAATAGCTGGGTGAATGTAACTGATCTTTTCTTTGCCATGAACGTCATCTTGAATTTGCAAATGAATTAACTTTGAAAATAATTCTCCTTCTTTGCATTTTGTACACTGCAAATGTCTGAGCAACTGGGTTTTTAGTATTATGAACAATAGAAAATAAGCCTGAATGTTTAATCAGCACGGATACGTTTTAGGTAAGATAAGACAGCATGAGGATGGGGTTTACAAACTCCATCGCCAGTGCTCTACCATGGGCGTTAAAATGATATGGATAGATATGGATCTTGTCACATACTATACAACTTGTGCTCGAAAGCAAATTAGTATTGAGGAATAAATTCAGACTTGTGGCTGCTGGATCTCATTCAAGGTCTGAGCTTTGCAGGACACCTTTGCTTACATGCAAATGCAATCTTTGCAGCACGTCCCAAATTCACCTGGTTCCCCGCAACAATATTGTATTGTGTCAAAGCAGGTTTTGGGGATGCTGCTTCTCAACAACGAGGAACTTTAGTTAATAGGTGAAAAGCTCACAAAACCTCGTGTCACAGCGTGCTGCAAGCTTGCAGTCACTTCTGCTGTTCTCACGCTTGGCAGCCAAACTTCTGTCACTGCTTGCAAACATCTGAATAGCTCTAGGTCTAGTTTCTTCTTGCTGAGGAGCCTCACTTAATTCCCCAGTATGGTTTGGATTAATTTGCCACCTGTCTTTGTGGTCTAAACTTCTGTTTCTGTTTGTAGAAGGTTATTTTCAGAATAAACAAGTAGTTTCCAGTTCCAATTTTATCATAATGACATCTTGGGTTCAGCAGATAATAATTGCACTGCCTGCCATGTGCAGAAATACCATGAAGTCCACAAATATATCTCATAGTTTCCCTGTCTGGATTTCAAATACTTTAAATGCCTTCATTTGAGCCAAAGGGAAAATGTGCAGGCCAGGGAAATTGCATAGTGAAACAAGTAAAACCCTAAAATTCTACTCAAGCAGGTGATGTAGTAAAAATACAGCACCATTCACCTCTCCAAAATGTGAGTCACCAGAGCCTGTGTTCTTGCTTTGTAATTTCACAAATCTCTTTTTCTGCACCATTAGTGCTCCCAGAAATATGTCCTTCCATCTTTTCTGTTAAGAGATTAAGCCTCTACATTTGTGGAGTATGAGATTTTTAAGGGAGTGAATACTGTCCCAGAAAGCTTCTGTTAATATGTAGTTGTGGTAATAGAACTCAGAAAACATATGTTACATCTTCTGTGTTGCAGGATATTGTGATGTAGAAAAAGATAAGGTCAATAGGAAAGAGGTTTTTATCTGGATAGAAAAAAAGGCATTTTTCTTGCGAGGTAGTATCAGAAAGCTACATAGCTGCAACTGTCAATGCAGTTGTTAGTATTCAATGGAATTGTAGTAATAAAAATGGAATTTAAAGATAGAGTTTTAAAGGAAAATGGAAATTGTTTGGGGAAAAAAAATAGACCACAACTAGATAATCCCCTAGTAAAATCTCTACTGGACATCTAGAACAACAAAAATTTGCATAAAAATACATTGGAAATTAAAACTAGTATGAGATTTCTTAAAGTGATTTGGCTGAAAGTAAAAATTAGTGGAAGAAATTCAAGATGAGACACAGTGCCAGCAGGGATATAATTTCTTCCCCTGATGGGGTGTAACATTTTGCTTTGGATCTGGTCTACTGTGCCCAAATGAATCATTGACTATCCTGGATGAATTGTTCTTCTTGATTACTGAGAAAGTATCTCCTGCCTGGACATAACTGTCCTGACTCCAGTAGGTTTGGGGCTTCTCGCAGAATCTTAGAAGCTTGGGTTAAATATGGTTTGAATTTATCACAATGGATGGATACATTATAAGTAGATTTAATAGGTCAATACTTGCACTGAACCTGAGTACAGGGCACCAAGACCTCACACTGGCTTTGAGACAGACAATGATATAAATCTCACAGGCCATGACATCCCTTTTTATGATCTGCTCTACAGCTCTTGTCTTAAGGGCCAGCAGCCTGAGGTGAGTGTGTGATGAATTGCTGGTGAAGTATAGGTAGAGAAAGGACTGAAATTCATCTTCCCTGCCATAACTCAAACAGGTGGTATCATAAAGATTCCATCTAATTGCCTGATTGTAATGATCCCTTCTGGAGAGAGTATATAGCCTATATTTGAAGTGTTCCTACAGCTCTGTTGAAGACATGTTTGCGCTTGATGCTTTTGTGTCTCCATAGCATTCAAACTGCAAGGTCTGCTTCCATAGGACTTAATCGGACAACGCTAGGAGGTCTAAGTGCAGATGAGAACCTCAAGTGGCAGCAGCAAACTGTAGGGGTGGGAGAAGAAGTATGAAGGTTACAATAACAATGTGGAAAGCTATCCAGGATGATTTGGCATGGATAGCTCATTGTGTTATATGCACCACAGCCAATAAGTCATGTGAACATAACCAATTACATCCTAAGTAATTCTGGGCCTGACAAAGGACAGTGGTTGTTCATTTGGTTTAAAGTTTCTAATGAGCTTTTTGTAGATCACTATTCTTGGAAAACACCCAAAACAGTCTTGTCAAAGTGAAAATGGTATTTTATCTTTGAAATTAGGGTTAGAGAATTTCATTGCCCTGAATATTCAGCACTTTTCACATCCCAGTTCTGCTCATTGATCATGCATGTTAAACATTAGTAGCATCCTGGGTACTGAATTAAATTCAGTCTTTGCCATTTGTAATTCTATTCACTTTGGAGGTCACCGAATGTGGCAAGGCTGCCTTTTAGTTTTAAAAGCTGTCTAAACTCCTTCCTAGCCTGCTGCTACCTATCTGCCCACGGCAGAGTGTTGTACTTCTGTACTTCTGGCTTTGAAAAAAACCCTCTGTGAATCCTTTGAACCTGATGTGCCAGTTGGATTAGCAATGGGAAAATGCAATATGAACTATACAGATAGTTGCCACGATGACTGAGGGAAAGGGAATAGAAGGGCTTCCATATCCTGAGTGTTTCCTTCCTTTTTTTTGCTTCCAGATTTACCTCATTCCCTTTCAACCTCAGTTCTTATTGCCTTTATCGCAGTGAGGTTAAGTGCGAAAAGCATTTCCTGTAGTGGGCAATTTGTACTAGATTTGTGTTAGAACTCAATTATGATAGTTATAAATAGCGATTGCTATTAATATTCACATCTGAAGTGCTGGCTGACATATAGAATTGCAGGATAATAAAATACAGATTTCTGTTTCTTAGCTTTTAATCATGTAAATGTAAGTAGAGGTACACCTATCTTGGACTGCGTATATTTTTGCCCATAGACACAGGCCTTCTTTGCTGTTTTTGATTATTCCTTTGCATCTTATGAAAGAAAATGATGAAGACAGTCAAACCCTCACAATGTTTCTTAAAGATTTATTATTAAAGAAACATAATAAATTGCTCACACTTACATATTTGTATGAAACTGTGGTTCCTCTAAACTATCTCAATCTGTTTTGGTGCCAACCACAAAAATCCTTTTTTTTTTTTTTTCCTGAGGAAAACCTTCCATTGGAACTGAATAGGATGTCATAAAATTAATTTGAGATATGCCTTGGGAAAAAAAAATGTAGGCCCAGTGTTCAAATCTGATCCAGACGATTCAGCCATGTAAGTAAAGGGGTTTCAAATCATGTTAATATTTGTCTTGTTCGCAATAGGATAAAGCATAATTACAGGTAGAAAGTCTGAAAAGCAAAGGTTCATAGGCATATGACACAGACAGTACACTTTATGTAGTATGAAATGTGCATTTAATTGACAGTACATTGTAATATATGCATAGAGTGACACGTTTCTTAGAGGATATGAGCTTCCTCTGAATATTTTAGAACCCAACATTATGTTTTATAGAAATATTATTTTTCCTTTTCTTCATAGAAAAATATAAAATTTAAACTCCTTGCTGCTCAAACCCCAGGTCCCACAGCAGGTTAAAGATATGCTTCATTTTAATCATGCTCAAATCTTACTGAGGTCAAAGAGGGATTCTCAAGTGCTTAAAACTAAGCATGAGTTAAGTGTTTTGCTGGAGTGAGTCACAGTGAATAGCACTTCGCTTGATCAAGGCCTTGCAGATTCACAGTGGGATTAGTTGTGTGATTACAAGTAGCTTTTTGTGTTTTAAGTGTTTATTAAGTTAGAATCCAGAAAAAAATGTTGCAGAATCTCTCCAAAGACAGCTTTGGATAGTTTTTCTCTAAAGATTAATTATTTTTTCTTACTTTAACTTTTAAGCATCCTAATAATTATGCATTCTTTCTGTGTACCGTCTTATTGTTACTCTTTGCCCTTTGTGTGTGTTTATTGTTGCCTTTCTCATTTTATGAATACCTGAAAGTTAAATAGTGAAACAGCATAAACAAGCAGGTATTATGTGATAATTGAACTCTTAATGTCAGTGTTATGATGCAAGTAATGCACCTCAAAGTCTCTTATCCTTCAGTAGCTAGACAGTAATTGCCTGATGATAATCATGATAACTACACTCCCTGGAGTTCCTTTACTGCTGTCAAGAAACATCTTCAGGTTCTCTTACATGAGCATGATGAAAACCCCTACATTCAGTTATTCAACTGAAAGTTGAAAGATTATGATGCATGTTCCCCGACACGGTGATTTACACAAATAGAAGTTTGATTCTGCGAGGAGAGAGAATATTTTAAAGTAGAAATAAATTAATGTGGAAACTTCATTCACCGCTGAATGCAGGGTCTTGTTTGCACAGCAAGCATTTTATTAGCTGTACGTTACCTACGCTACATCCCTCAGCGAGTGGGAATGTAACAATAACCGATTATATTAAGGGACTATTTTTGGAAAATATGGTTGCATATTACAAGGAGTAATCATTTCAGGTCTGGCATGAGGGATGAATGGGCATTACATCCTGTTGATTGTTTTGCCACTTTTGTCCTTCTCGTATGAATGATGATGCTTTGTTGCCCACTACAGCTACAGCCAGTCTACAGCTCACCACACAGCCCAAGGACTTTGGTTGTTCGTAACTATTTTGATAACAGCGCAATAGTTTAGACCACCTAAACCTGGGACAGTTTTGTATCTCAGTCTGCTCTGAAAAATTACCTTTTCACAATGGATATCACAGTCAATTATGGATTATCAGGTTTGGTTACTTATGCAAATCATCACAAACATTTAAATCTTGGAAATGGGTAGAATATCCCACCGAATTTTTACAGCTTCCCTAGGAGTTGAGGAGTGTTGAAATACAGATTATGGAAAGTCTAGGTCATGCTGTCTTTTGAGTTTGTTTCGTGGCTCTCACACAGCTGTTACTGTAACGGATAGGCTGTAGGTTTTGGGGTGATGCTCTGGATGCCTTCATGGCAACGGCAGAATACATACTGACTTCAGGAGGACAGGACTTCATATTTGTGCTTCTTCGACAACAACATAAAAACTGAGGGACTGAAACGGACCACTGACTCCAGGTGTAACAGATGCTAAGGAAAAGCAATAGGAGTATAAGGTAAACATACTCTTGGCTTATTCATTCAGCCCAGGCAAGAAGCAGTTTAGGGCCTTACAGAGGAATGGGTACATTTGCACTATGCCTGGCAGTCCTGATTAATCTGCTTAATACCTTTTAAAATCCATTTATTCTTTTGGTTCCCGCAAAATTCTTTGACAATGAGCTATATCATTAAAATGCATTAGGTAAAAAAGTACCATGTACCTCACTGTATAGTCTGCAGGACATCTCTGTTCTTAAGAAATTCTTATTCACTCATACACAAATTACGTGAGTGTCCCACAACCTCTTATCTTCTAGAAGCCATTCTCCCTTCCTCTGATCCTCATCGTACTTCCTTTGCTGTTTTCAAAGGGGTAAATTAGACAAAGATTTATTTTTCCAAGCTGCTGATCTTTTAAAAGGGCACAATTGTCTTAGGTTATGGGCCTCAAACTGCACCATTTCCTCCTGCTTTTAAAACTTATTCCCTGCTTGTGTTCTTGAATTCCTTCTAAGCCTCGTGTTTTGAAAAAGAATGGACGATTGTTCTCTGTGCTATTCGTGCTTTTACAGTTGACATCTTTCCTTATCTGATGGGTCCTTCTCTATTTAGTCTCTTCTCATATGGAAACTGCTCCAAACCTCTGATCAGTTCAGCCATGTGTCATATAGGGATGAAAGGATATTTTTCTTACAGGTTGTTAGGAAACTAAGTGACCTGAAACATTAATAAGCTCTTTCAAATCCTCGGACAGAGCCATTTTCTGTTCATTAGTCCTTTTCTTTCTCCCTTAGATTAATGCAGAGACACAAAGGTATACAAACCAGTCGTTTGCTCAGGATGTCAGAATTGCCTGATTTGACTTTTTGGTGGGGTTTGAGTCTTATTTACATCTCAACCACCTCATCCAACACTTAAAAAACCCCTCGGTAACAGTGTTACTGAGCCATTTAATTTAATTAGATAATCCATTACCCAGGAATGCACAAATCCAGCAGGACCAGGGGAACTTTTTTTACCAACTGGCAGCAGCTTTCTCCAGCTTTTGAAGCATGTGTGAACTGTTGTAAACCACTCTTCCCTGTTCTGTTAACAACTGATCATGTGAGTTTCTGAGCAGTTAAATAAGGTGAACTAAGTTCTTGATGCTCTTATAATGATGATACACTGGTACAGTTGGAAAAGCTTCACCAATGCCAGTGTAGTTTCTCCAAACTGCATCAGTTTTGTTGGGTTTTTTTTTTCTGGTGCTTTTCTTAAGCTCAAAGGACTCAGAAGGGTGTGTGTTTGTGTTTATCACAAAGTACAAAATATTTACATTTGAATACATAACTAAACAACATATTTTTCAATGATTGCAAAAGATATTCAGCCCTTTGAGAAGTTCTCATCTTCTCTGGAGGGGATGGTGGTTCCAAACAACAACTGGACAGATGTAAATCTCCCCTGAAGGGTTCACATCTTTTGAAGCCTAAGGCAGCCTAAAAGATTTGAGCCCACGTCTTTCTTATTGCAAACAAACCCCACATTTTTAAGGTATGGCAATGAAGACGTTCTCCACCTGGATTTGAAAAATAACTCCTGTAAGTCATCCTTCCTTTCTCCCCCACTCTGTCTCTTTTTTAAAGCCATTCATATAGAACTATGCAAATTATTTTAAACAGACCTTAGGCTAATGCCACTGTTTTAAACTTGTAACAACACTGTGAAAGATGTGAGCACGCTGTTTAATTTATTTGCAACAGTAGATCAGTGTTTCTCATATTTGCTTCTTTTTTTTTTTTCCTAAAGAAAGAATTAATCCATGAGAGAACAGCAGACCTAGAATTCTGCTCAAGGATCCATGTCCCCCTCCTGCCTGTGGAGCCCTGGGAGGATGAGGAACACACTAATGATATTTTTCTACCGTAACCACCTCCATTTTCTTCTTCAGACGCTTTGTTTCCTGCACTAATATCGTAGTCCTCTCGACATAATGAATGAGCTTAGGGACTTGCAGGAGTTTCAGTACCATTTGTTTTTTATCCTAAAGGAAAATACAAACCCCTCTGTCAGAGAAGACTCTGCATAAAAATAAGTGCTTTCTGTAATACAAAAGTTGAAGGTGACCTATGGTAATAACTGATCCAAACTTTTTTCAGCTCAAAACATTCCTCCCTAGGTTTTATTTGTCCTAGCTAACATTTCCTCTCATGATTTAGGTACTGCATAGTACTTAAAGCATGCAGTATTTAAATGGTAACAGGAAACTGAGCATCTTAATGTGTTTTCTTTTATCTACCAAGTGGTGTTTACTTGGTGAGAAAATTAAATTGAACTTGGATAAAAATGGATTTCCTCTCATGATTTTTAAAATTTGAGAATACTTCCCCAAATCAAAAGCTACTAATGTTTGGTTAGGGCATAATGATGTTTGTTTCCATCCTAGTAAGGAAAAGCACAGTAAGAGAACTATTAAAGATGCTATTTAAAATAAGAACAGAATCAAGAGTTTTTAATTAAAAGGCTTGCCCATTTCTCCTGTTTCTAGCAGTTTTCTTCTATTTCTTAATCCTGTTAGTGATCATTACATTATCTTTTGTGTACATTTCTTTCCTTAGCTGTACTTCCCTATGAGAAAGAACATTTGATTTATTATTACTCTGTGCTATTGATCCATATTTATGCTGTTAACCAAGCAGTTGTGTAACAACCTGCCTATTCCAATACTTAACTAAAATATTTCTTTCTTCTTTCTATGAATGGCTCCTACGCATCTCTTGTTTATTGGGAGGATAAATTACTTTATTTTTTCAGAAATAAAAGTCAGCCCCCAGGACTGAAGATGTCTGGGGAGTCAATAGCAGTTGGAGCTCACAGAAGTGCCAGAAACGCTCTGAGCAAAGACGAGAAAGGATGATATTATTCTTCTTCCTATCTGGAGATGTCGTGATTGGACTATGGGCACCTGGTCCTTTAAACCAGAATTTTCTTTCAGTTTCATAAAGGCAGGACAGAGACGCACAAAGCCCTTAACAAACTAGTTAATATTCACAAAAGTGAGCAAGGAATTGGAAAGACGAACTAATGAGAAATGATTAAGAGTTAAATATGCATGGCATAGCTTAACAACTATTAAAGCAGAGGACACAGTATTTGCCTGCAAGTACAGAATGTAAATAGAAGGGGCAGAAGAATTATTGAGGTTGGTTCTGGAACTAATGAAATAATATACAGTAAAGTTGTTGTGGGTTTTACTTATTAAACTTTCCCTTAAGCTCAAGCGCAATAGGTGATACTGGAAAGAAAAATGAGAAGGAAATATCATAATACTAGGGTAAAATGGAAGAAAAGAAAAAATCATAGAATCATAGAATGGTTTGGGTTGGAAGAGACTTTAAAGATCATTCGGTTCCAACCCCTGCGATGGGCAGGGACACCTCCCACTAGTTCAGGCTGATCATGGCCCCATCCAACCTGTCCTTGACAGCTTGCAGGGATGGGGCAGCCACAACTTCCCTGGGCACCTTGTTGCAGTGCGTCACCACCCTTATCCTGAAGAATTTCTCCTTTATGTCTAGTCTAAATCTTCCCTTCTCCAATTTATAACCATTCACCCTTATCCTATTACTCTACACCCTTGTAAAAAGTCCCTCCCCAGCTTTCTTGTCCTTCAGGTACTGGAAGGCCTCCATAAGGTCTCCTCAAATCCTTCTCTTCTCCAGGCTGAACAACCGCATCTCTCCCAGCCTGTCCTCATAGCAGAGCTGCTCCAGCCCTCTGATCATCTTAATAGCCTCCTCTGGACCAGTTACAACAGTTCCATGTCCTTATGTTGAGGATTCCAGAGCTGGACACAACACTCCAGGTGGGTCTTAGAAGCGTAGGATAGAGGGGCAGAACCCCTTTCCTCTCCCTGCTGGCCACGCTGTTTCTGATGCAGCCCAGGACACGGTTGGCCTGCTGGGGTGTGAACGCACATTGCCGGCTCATGTCGAGCTTCTCATCAATGAACACCCCCCAAGCCCAAGCCTTGGCCAAAATATCAGACACTGTCTGTATCTGAAATTATTAAAAAGTGTGGGAAAGGGGACCTAGGGAGTTACAATTCTGTCAGCCTCACCCCAGTGCCTGAGGAAGTCGTGAGTCAAGTCTTTGTGGATGCAATGATGTTTCCAGGCACACAAAGGATAGGAATTCCCAAGAGCAGCCAGCATTGGTTTGCAAAGGGAAAGTTGTGCTTGGCTAATGGCATCCCAAAGAAAGGACTCGCTCTGAGCTGGATGGCAGCCACAAGTTCTCTTTGGCTTAATGTCAGCATAGCCGCCAGGCAAACCACACCGAAACCCAATAGCCAAACTGAGGCGGGAGGAGCTTGGTGGATGGCTTAAGAGGAGGGTGGACCTTGGAGAGATATTAATGGACTGGAAACAATGGCCATTGGGAACCTCACAGAGGCAGCAAAGGCCAAAGTCCAGCTGTGAAGATTTTCTAAGCTCTTCCAGACACAACCCTGGGCACGCTGACCTCAATGGGAAGCTGGCCCTGCTTCTAGGAAAAGGCTGGACTGGAACACCTCTATTCTGCCTTTTCCTGTGATTTTATGCAATGTCCTGGGTATCTGATTACAGCTGGGTTTTGATGTGGGATGGTATTAGAGAGGCAGGGTGGTCAGGGAAGGAGGGAACAATGTGGTGAATTAACCCTGTATAAGGAGAATTTCTGAGTGGAATTGAGAAGAACCTAGCGGTCAAAGGCTGCACGTATTTCAGTCAAACTCCAAACAGCGTTTTTAGGGACCCCATGGAAAGCTCGTAGATACCAGGATGCCCCTTGGAGGAACCTGAGCTCTCTGGGCGTGGGAGAGTCATATGATCCCATCCCGCCTTGCGATCAGAAGCCATTTATGACAGATTTTGTATTGGTAATTGTTTTCTGTGTTGTTTAAACCAGATTTAAAATGCAAGTCTATTGCAAGAGGGTTTTTATATTTATTGTTCTAATTTAGTTGACAAATTGATGCTACTACAAAGCCAATGTTCTGTTAAATCTGGTTTGCTTGAAACAATACTTTACAGGTGAAACACTAGAATAATTGAAGTGTGTATGCCTGTTATGCTGTTTAAAGTGATTCATCTGCCTTCGCATGCATTCAGCAAGATTTACTTTAGTACCCAGTGTCATACAACAGAACATTTCAGAACAATCTGCATATTTAAAATACTGTAATTCTGTTTGGCAAATCAACTAAATGAAGTACAGGCTAAGGGAATGACAGTGCATCATTCGAAACCTGATGTCTGTAAAACACAGTTCTGGAGCAGAGTTTGTTGGTGGGATGGTGGGTCCACTTGTAGCCTGGAGATACTGGCAAGGTTCAGAGGTGCAAGTGAGCCCTGAAATTTGATTTCTGGAAGCATTTTGAAATTATACTTGCTTAGAATCATAATTAAAAGTATTTTAAAATCCTGATTTGGATTTGATGACATACTAGATTTCTGTCATCTCCAGTATTTCTTTTCTTTTAAAATTGCATTATACATCCCAAGTAGCTTTACCTGTGAAGATGTGAAAGAAATAGAGGATGAAAGATGGAAAATTTAAGTCTAGCTATAGATTGAATATTGATGATTTATATTGGCAGTGGTGATGTCTGTGTTTAGAAGATCAAGAATTCTTTTAAAGTGTATCTTACTGTAATAATATTGGGACAGAAAGCATCAACCTCATCTAGGGTAAAAAAAATCCCCTTTTTACCCTTCTCACAAGAAATAGTGTTATTGCAAACTTGAAGTATGGAAGAAAAACCATTATTGCCTCCAAGGTGGTATGCCATCTTAATAAGACTTATCTTCAAGACAAGAAAAAATGTAGTTTTCAAATCCCACATGCATTATAAACCACTACTTACAAAACCTTTGTTCTAAAGTGCTGGCAATTTTACCTGGGGCAGATATTTTACTGCATTTAAAATGTCTCCACAGGATACTAGTACATCTAAGGTGAACCATAAAGACCACGGATACAATGAAATTTAAAGTTTTTTGTTTTCTAAGTTTCTGTTGTTTTTATTCTTTTTAAAAATGTAACTTCCATCCTGCTAATAGAATCCTAGTTTATAGTTAGTTTTGTATTTTGAGAGAGAAATGCCTAATGAAAACAATAAATACAGGTTTGTTTTTTTCAAGAAATATCATTAGAAAACATAGCACTGTGGCAATTAAAGCAAATAGACATTTGAAGTAAATGAACAACATAACCAGCAATCTATTTGGGTCATGAGCCAAAAAAGGCCATCTGGCGTTTCCAGTGATAGCATGAACAAGAGCTGCCACCTTTTATTGCATATTGATAAGGTCTGGTAACTACTGGATTGCTCCACCTGAATGCAAAATTGCAGATATAGTGGGTAATGCTGAGTCACAAGCGGTAATTAATGCAACACAAGAATAACATTACCAGGCAAATGGCTTTTCCAGCTAGAAACAGTCTACTTTGCTCCAAAGACCCAGAAACTGAAATTCTGCAACCAAAGTGCTTGTTTGTTATATAATAAAAAAAAATTAAGGGACTGTTTATGCAAAATAGATTTAATTTCCAAGATGTATGACTGACTGTCAGGCCTGGCCCACAAACCGTACCTCCACAGCAGCGTGACAATGGTGGCTCATCATGGGCATCTCCACAGGTTTAATTCAAAGTGAAGTCCTACTAAAACCAGGTATGAGGTAGCAGACTGAGCCTAAGGGTGTTTTCACTGTATCCATAACAAATGCATCCTGGGAAGAGTTTGCAAGCTGCATTCTATGCCTCCAGCAACCTGGATTTTAGATATTACAAAGGTTGGGTGAAAGGCGTTTTTGTGAGTGTGGGGACCATTGAAGAGAATGTGTAGAAAGTGAGGTTCTATGATTGGCTTGTTCTTTCTGTCTTGAACACCTTGAAGTTGTGGCTGCCCCATCACTGGAGGTGTTCAACTGTTTGGATAAAGCTTTGAGCAACTTGATCTGGTGGAAGGTGTCCCTGCCTATGGCAGGGGGGTTGGCACTAAATGATCTTTAATGTCCTTTCCGGCTATAACCACTCTATGATTCCGTGATTTAACCCAGATTACAAACTCACGTTAAGATGATGCTAATTTTGCCTTTTCTAGAATCTTACTTGTAACTGGCAAATGCCAAACCTTTTCTGCCTGAAGACAAAGCTTGACTCTGGAATCACAATCTTGCAGGTAAGATTGCACTGGTCACTCTTAAAAACATTAGGCATAACCATATAATTTTGTCAGGGTTGAGAGCTTTCAATGTAGTAAAAACTGGGAGAGCTAAGCTTAGTAACAGAGTTAAGAAAAAAAAAAGATAACGCAAGAAAGGTTTCCTCTTCTTCCTTACCAGTCATTTTCCTGGCATGTGTTTGAATGCCTCTCAGCCTTTTATACCTAGGAGCAGGGGTTATAATAATGGCTTTAAATTGTAATCTTGTGCAATAAAACCCCTGCCATTAATGCAAGTTTAAGTATCTGATTTTTAAACCTGTGAAGGTCAGGAAAGTAAGGAGATAAAATTACCAATGCAATTTAGCTTGGAAGTTTAATGTATTAAACAGAGTTTACAACTGCAAGCTGCAATGGAGGAGCATCTGTCCCAATAGTATGAAAAACAGGTTTATAATGACTTAACTGGTTCTCTGACTCATCGGTAAGCAGAGGAATCAATAACAAGCTGAGACAGAGCCATATAGTGTGGAATCTGTGGATCCTTGGGGCCAAGAAACCGTCAATCCTTCCCAGGCGCATAAGTTTGTAAGACTGCAATGCAAAATGGGATATATGGCTGGGCACTGGGGTCCATTATCTAGACAGAGAAGAAAAAGACCTCTTCAATCAATTAATCAGTTTTTAGCTTCAGGCTTTAGACTGCTGCTTTCTGGTGGGATTTCTTATACCATCATGGGCAGGTCTGAAACAGCAACTGCAGAATGCTTGCACAATGCAGGTTGCTACCTTCTAAAAATAACTAGTCTATCTTATGTGATGTTTTTACAGAATCTATAAAAAAAAAACAGGGAGAAAATGTTCTTTTTACTTTCTTCCATGTTTCTTTGGACTTTTATGAGGTCTACTTAAATTCTTCAGTCTCAGAATCATGCTTGACAATTTAGCCATACAGGGTTTATTGTTTTTTCAACTGATCTTGGTAAGAGACATGATTCCTGCTTGATATTCTCTTTTTTATGTGATGTATTTTGTCTATAATTAGCTGTGAAATATTGTCACAAATGTTTTGCAAAAAGTTTTATCGTTACTTTGCTTGCAGCAAGTCCTGCTACAAAATTATTTAAATACAGAGGACTAGGTGAAAGTCTCTCAAAGGATTCCATGCGATGATTTTAGTTTGCTTTTAATTAAGCTTTCTTCTTACCCCCTTGAAGCTCAGTCTCCTCTGAGGTTTGGCACACACTGTGGAAATACACACCAAAATTCATATCAGCTCAGTGAAAACTGCAGTGAGGCCCACAGCTGGTCTTCCTGGACCATCTACAATGGGTGCTGGTTGTTTGAAATGAGATAAAAATCAGCCCAAATTTAGTCTCAGTCAGGCCCGAATTGTAGTTCTGTTGAACTAATATATCTAAGATAAGCAGGGGTAATTGTGTGTTAATTTAATATGTGCTGATTGGATATGAGCTTTTGAGGAAGCTCACCCAAGGAGGGAAGCTGCAATTACATAGAAATGATTTCATGCCTCTTGGGTGGTCTTCGAGACTGCTGTTTTTAGCTTTTTTCCTTACCATCTTGACATTACCAGAATCGAATTGTCCTTTCCCATCTCCTCGCTTGGCCCTTTCCCCTCTCCTTTTCCTCTCCTTTCCCATACCTCTGGTTTTCTATGTCCACCTCCGTTCTCCTCCTCACTGCAAATGATAAGGAGAAGGGCTGAAGCAGTAAGGAAGGACCTCTTCTTTCCTGGATTCTTGTACAAATCGTATTCATGCCAGGGATTTTTTTTGCCAGTTACCTCTTGGAAGTTCGCATATTGGTAAACAGCAATTTGGACAGTCTTAGAAAGCTTATTCCAGGCTACAGATGTTAGTAGTTTTGCTGGAAGACTATCAAAAGTAGCAGGGAAGAGGACTATTGCCAGACTGGGTTGTCACGTGCCAAGGATGAATTTTCACTCATTGCAATTCAGATCAAAATGACGATTCTGCCTCACGTGCGATCTAAAAGCAAAGGGATTCACAGGTATTTAACATTGAATCACTGAATTGCTTCACTGAAAAACACTTTTGACATCATAGAGTCCAACCATACCTGTCCAATACTAAATCATATCCCTAAGCAATTCATCTACCTGTCTTTTAAATACCTCCGGGGTGGTCGCTCAACCACCTCCCTGGGCAGCCTCTGCCAGGGGAGGCATTATGTGTCGCTGAGCCATGGGTGATTCAAACACTGCCGTGGCTTTCCTTTGTAGGGAAGCAGAGGAATTCAAGGAGACAGGTGTGTTCATAACTAGCCTGGTTCATTGCTAATCCTTACATATGCGTGATGCTTCTGGAGGGACTGTTGCAGCAGATGATGGTGAGACATGCCTAGAGGACTGGTGGACCATAAGGGATTTACGCTCCATTAGTTCTTTCATGAGGTTATCTTTTTAAAAGAAAGATTTTCAAAACAAGGGAAGATCTTTATAAATGTTAATAATGTAGGTTATTGAAGTATAGAAGATTTTAATGCTTTTGCTGAATGTCGATGGTAAATTTGTGGCAGATTTAGGATTAAAATTGATGTTTTCTCTCTCCTAGTACTAAACTCAGTCTCCCATAGTCCTAACATGGTCTTTCTGAATGAGACCTGTGGGAATGGAAGACTGGCATGGTCTTCCAAGAGATCATGTACTGTTAACTCATTCCTACAATGAGGTGTGCTCCCTCCTATAGTAAACAAGACCCAGCCATGTATACTAGGAAATGAAAGAAGTCAGAATGGATGCTAATCTTAAACAAAAGAAGGTGAAAAACTTATATGTTGATGGACTGACCACTTTATGTCCCTTGGTGCAAGCAAGATGTTGTCAGAAGATGACTACTGCATAAAAATGTCTTCATAAAAGGCCAAGTAGAAGAAAACATCACACTTAAAAGGGTATTTCTCAACCTGTAGCTGCCTTCAGCTGAGCCATGAGCCTGATCTCTCAAAAATAAATAAATAAATATTCAGCTGCATGGAATATCACTTAGTTTGTTGCATAAGAAGGCTGAAAAAAATGTTATCGGTAAAGTTAACTTAGGCAGTAAGAAGGAAATTAATATAATAGTCGGAACGATATGATAGTTTATGGAAAATCCATTTATAACCTTAAGGCACATGTTCATAATTGTTATTGCTTTCCCCAGAATAGCTGGAGAATGTGTCATAACCTACATCTTTTTAAAGTGCAGTAGCTATAGTGTATTTTCATAGTCTGTTTATCTCTTTAAAAGCCCTAGATTTCATAATAACGTAAAACAGCCTTAGTAAAGTTTAGTTACATTTGTTTATCAATCTGAGGTCAGAATATTTGTATTAAAATCAGAGAGGTGGGGATAAATAGCTGTGTATATTAGTAATGGAGATCCTAGGAGAGTTCGTAACGCTTTTAACATGTTTTTTGCTGGAATTGTTTTTCATAAACCTGTACCCGTGTTTAATGTGTGTCTGTACTGTAGGCTAAATACATAGTTTCAGAATCGAGCAGTGTATATTTAAGTATTATATGATGACGGACAAAAGTTTCAGAAAGAGAGAAATTGAACATTATGCATTTTATCAGAGCTGTGTGATGTTGCAGACTTCAATTTGCTGCAAACCAGTGGAGCTAAACCAATGCTCACAAAGATGGGAAATTATAGAGAAATAAACCTATAGCTTGTTTTTTTTTCTCCTGCCTCTTGCTGTCTCAGAGGTTAGAACTCTGTAATACTTTGTGCTAACATTAAGCTTTACTACACAGACTTTGCAGTATTTCAGACTACTACACACATTATACTGTTTTATTTTAGCATTGATGCCAGCTTCCAGGTGAAGTAGTTCTGAAGGAGTAGTGAATTAAACACACTGGTGGTCCCTTCTTTTTCTGTTAATATGTTGTATTAGACATAAAACCACAGTAAGCTAAAATGAACTCAGGGTTTATTGATAACTCTCTCATTCAGCTCAGGTAGAAAGCAAGTGTTGTAACTACTGTAACAAGTTAAAAGATGTATTGTCTTGTTATCTTTGTAAATGCTGCCTCAAGTAGAATTAAAAATAGTATAACTGTCTTTTGTTCATTTGAAACTAAAGAAAAATATGAGAAAAAATGAACAATAGTTCTTTTTCGTAGGCCAAAACCTGAAATATCAGATATTTAGGCTGCTCTCCTTGACATTACATTCTAGCCCATAAACTTGAAAGCAGTGGGTTGTTACAGATCAGCTTTGCATTTATTAATGATAAAAATTGTAAAATAGATTGCACAACCTAGATCAAATGACTTACAAATAAGAGGAAGTATTTTAATGTGAATACAATCAGTAAATTGAACAATTATTCGTTATTGTGACATGTATGTCAAGCGAGATGAATACTGAATGTTATGGTACTGTGTTAGTTGAGGCAATAGTATTTACCCTCAATACAATCTTTTACTTTTAAAACAGTAAGGTTTTCCAACTATGAGAAAATAAACAGATTTTAAATATCATAACTCTAGAAATTAAATTCAATCCATTTTCTATCTGTCTTTCTATGCTTAACTGTTTTCATTCACATAGCACAGCAAATGAAATTCAGTTAATGAAAATGATGTACTAATCTAGTAAAATGCCACCTCACTTTCAAAGATTTTTCTGGCTTTCAAAATTAACTTTTTTAAGGAGAAAAAATTCTGTCAAGTATCCCAACTGGCTAGAAAACCATACTTGTGACATTATGTGATGGAAAATAGTCAAGACAGCAGAAATTCTAAAAGGGTCATTAAAAGGTAGCAAACCCTGCTTGTGTGGAGCCAACAGCTACACTTAAAATTCAACAGATTAGCAGATAATACTTTATTACTCTGTTCTGATTATAATAACTCTACCTTTTATTTATATATTTTTTTTTTATGTGAAGCCTGCAGGCACTGAAATTTGTAAAGATCCTCACCTCTTCCTTATTTATTTCTTTATCTACATTTCACTCCTGTCCCCTAGTATCTGCGGCAGAGGTTATTTCCACAATCTTTTCTCATTTTGCAGGTAGAGCTAGTGCCGTATTTTTAGGAAAAGTGCCTGACTGAAGAAGAGCGAATCTCCTCTGCGCTCTGCGGTAAGAAATACCAGATTAGGCAGACTGCATGCAATTTGACTCTGGACCCTTCCTCCTTCTGTAGAGCGCAAAGGCTGAAGCAGGGATCCTATGGAAAAGTGTGTTCTTGTAATTAAAGCCCGTATGACTCTGTTCATGAGGCTATCGTTACGGTTTAAAGGACAAGTATCTGTCACTGACAGCCTGACACAGAAGATTTTCAAGGACTAATGGCCTGTTTTTAGCAGAAAAACAAACTGTATGCATTGTCTTGGTAGATGTTGCAGAATATCACACTTGCAACCCCGATTCTCCTGTTGGCATTGCATAAGCGGTCATGTTATCTGGCAGTGTTGCTGCCCACAGTGGGGCAGAAGGGCTTGTGGGTCCTGCTGGCCCTGAGGCAATTCCCTGGCATTGTGGACACATCTTTAGCCAATCCGGACAGGCCTGGGACAAAATAACTCATCAGGTTATTCCTGCTGCAAAGAAGGGTCTGAGCAGGGCACTTGCGTGGTGCTGTGTGCCACCCCGCATCCCAACCCTTGGCAGGCAGTTTGCCCTTTCAGCTCCCGTGACTGTCTTGGAAGCTTGAGGAATTTCAGTATTTTGAGAAATTGGAGACAAACCTGAAGACATTTCTGCTCCCAGAAGCCTCAACCCCAAAAGCCAAAAGCCTGCGGGGTGCAGCAAGGAGCTCCTCTGTCTGCTCCCCGCAAGCACATCAGAGTTTTTATTAGACCTCCTGCAGAGTCATGTTAGTGCAAACCAGAGTTTCCATGGAAAATAATGTCCTACAGCCAAATTAAGTTGTGCTGCAATGACTTAATGAACCTGTGTTTCTGAACGCTCCTCGCCTGTGTCTGTTCCCTCGATGTGCCTTCTGCTGTGCGGAAACCCCAACAAAACAGAATGCTTGGCTCAAAATAAGCCTTGACAGTTTTAAAAATGCCGATGTTAGGTAGGATAGCAAAAAATTCCCAATGCAGCTCATCAACAGCTGGGGTTTGTGTGAACATTTCTGTGCGCAGTGCCTGCTACCCATGAAAACGAGAGTGCTCGGTCTCTTCATAAATATCCAATGAGCTATAATGTCATCAGTCTTCCTAAAAATAAAATATTAAACACTGTAAATGGTATTTGACCTCTATTATGGTGTCTAGAGGATTAAAAATGTTCCAATTTCAAGCGGCGTGCTGTCCCATGTGCCCTAAGCCTGTGCTGCATGTTTGCGGTTGGAGCCTGTGGCCGGGGACGCCTGGAAGGAGGGCAGCCCCAGCGAGCACTGCCTTTCCTCCAGCACCTGCCATCACTGTTGGGAACACAGCACTTCTCACTGCTTTCGGTTGTGTTTTAGAAATCATGTTGGAAATACAGAAAATGTGCTACTGTGACATCTCCAGGCGTTATCAACAGTAGGGTATCAAACTGCATTCTGGCATCTTCGGCTTCAGTTTTTCAGAGACAATGTTTTTGCAAGGCTATTTTTAAAATCTATACTTACAGTTCCCTTCTGAGCACTGACAACATATGTTTCAAAACAAGGATGAATTTGCCATGGAGAACTGCCATATTTTTCTTTAACAGCCAATAAATAATGTTTCGTGTTGCTGAATGAATAGAGCTGAAACAGTGCCCTAAGTTATTTGAGAACACAGGAGTATTATGGACTAATGTGTCTATTCTCATTTCTATCAGAATATCCATCATACTTCCATTTTGAAATCAAAGATAAGTAGCAAAGAATATCATCTGGCTCCAGGGCTTTGATATGCAATGGGATCTGCTTAAAGAAAAGAGCGGAAAAAAGATGAATGATAGGGGATTTTGTCTCTGTATGTATATAGCCTGGTAACTAATGAGGAAATGAATAATGGTCAACAGGAATTTATTAAGAAAGAATCCTGTCGAATCAGTCCTTTTCTGTGGAAAACAATATGTGTCTTAAATTCATTGTCTTTTGCAATTTTTTCAGAACTCTTTTTGTAAGTGATCCGAGTAAATGCACCTGGTCCAGGTGCATTTGCTGCGGGAGAGAAGGGAGCAGCCTGAGTACCAGATGACTAGATGGCTCTTCTGTAAAAAACTTTGTAGAGGATTATAGTGGATCACAGACAAAATATGGGTCAGTCGTGTCCCACTACAGAGAAGTAAGAAAGCACTCAGGGATCTATAAAGAAAGATATTACCTTGGCACATACTGCCTGGCACCAAAAGGTCTCACTTTTTGCCTTGTAGTCAGTGAAACCGGACCTCAGGAAAGGTCTTGACCAGCACAGAAGTGCAGTGGAGAGCAGAGAGAATGATCATCAATGAAAGCAAGAAGAGGGAGTAAAGAGTGGGTAAAACAGAGACTAAAGAAGAGAAGGTATGGTAGATCTTAAAACACCCAAGAAAGGCTGGTGCAAGCTGTAAGACTTTTCTGGTATAACGCTTTCCTTGATTTTGAAGGGTTGGTAAACTCCAAATTTAACTGTTAATTCTTTCTTCAGCTCAAAACCAGACTTTTACTATTCTCTGCTGATAGGAACAGAGTACTAAAGGGACGAGATAGCAATCAAGGTGTATTTTGTGGTATTAAAAATATTACAATTATAGGTAAACAGTCATTTTGCCCATGTACCATGTAAAGCTTTACATTTTGAAACCTCACGTGGGTTGGAAAATTTATAATCTGTCTTCAAAATGAAAGAAAATAATTATAATAATTTTTTTTCCTTATATATTTTGATCCAAGTCCATTCCAAATTTTGGTGCTCTGAGCTGGCATGTTTTCCTTCTTAGAAATTGTTTACATGTTTCTAAAAATAAAATGTAAATATTCACATTATCTTGGTGGAAATTTTATAAAATAAGGATAAAAAAATAATATTAAGCTAATTTTTGGAAAATCTAAAGACCAGGCTTGATCTGATTGTGTCTCTTTGAGTTATACTTTAGTTTACCTATAAACTACTAATTAAAAAGTACATTATGCCTTATAAATGTCCAGTTGGATTTGTGTTCTCCAGTCGCTACTTTTATCAAAGAGGACTAAACAATCAATTTGTAATTTCTAATGGAAACATATTACTTAATAATAAGCTTTTGTCTTTGATAACTCTTCTGTAATATTGTTAATGTGAAGTAACCTCTACTTAGTTTCTTTAGCGTATTCAATAATGACACTATACTTTTCAATAAAAATACACGGAATGTTGGCCTCAAATCCCAATGCCTGCTAGACATGTTTTTAATTTGCATATAACTTGATTTATTTTTGATTTGCTATTATGGGCTGATAAATCCGCAGCACAGAACTCAGTTAAAAGCTCTTCTTTCCTCTAAACTTCAGTTCTGTGGCTTTATAAAAAAATATATCTTCTGAAATCAAAGAAATTCTCCCTTTTGTGAGGGTTCACTTGCTTGTTGGTTCTCTTGCTTGTTAGTTCACTTAAGCTCTTGAGCTGTTCTACTGAACGGTTCCTGTTCCCTGTGTTTTTGGTCTTTCTGGAGCCCAAGGGGGAAATGCAGATGGTTTTCAGGTAGGTCAACTGATGCACACCGAGTGTTTGCTTGATGCGATAGACCCTGGCTGCGAGATACATGGGCAAGAGCATCTGTAGCTGAAACTCCAGCATAGATAAGGTGGTGTTGATAAGCATGTGGAGAGGCTACGGGGAGCTGCTGGAAAGCAAGGAGCTGGAAGTCCTTTTGGCCTGGCTTCAGCAGGGCAGGCAAAGCATCCGCTTCTCTGTACAGCTGTGGTGTCAGAGGGGATTCTGCTTTCCTTCAGGCATCTTCCTTTGTGTCTATAAGGGCAGTGAGACTGTTTGATCTTGAGAAAGTTTAAGCTCAACATTAGCCAGAAAAGTTTCTGAACTCCTGCTTAATTTGTTTTGCTGTTGTTTTAAGTTTTCCCCATAGACATTTCTGTCAGTAATTTTATACTAACTTTGCTATGAGAGGAGTTACTTTATCAGCGTACTATGAGTCTGAGCACACTTAACTTGCATAAAATTGAGTGTATCGCCAGTGCCGTCTCTTAACTAGGAAAATTTAAAGCTACTGACTACAAATCCAAGCATGAAATGATCTAAAGTGGGACTCTGTATCTCATGTGACTTTTTCAGCTTCATCTAAATTTAGCCCTCATGTATTACAGATGCATCTTGCGGTGCCCTTGCACCCAAGGACAGGACTTAGCCTACAGCATCTAGGCAAAACATTCTCCCGTGCTCTCAGGCTGTAGTGGATTGCAGTACTGTAGTTGTCAGTGCATTATTAAAGTTGCAGATTAAGATTTCTTTTCATGGACACAAACCACCACACAAATATCAGGAGTGGTTTGTAGTGCCAGGCTGCTGGGATGAAACTTCCCCTTCAAGCGCAGGGACAATTTCTCACACGTCTATAGAATATTTATTATTTCTCCTTTTACTCATTAGCACTTAGGTTCATGCTATAACCAGGCTATTAAGATGAGGTTAAAATATCCTGAACTTTGCTTTCTAAAGTTTGTTTCGCTGAACTGGGGCAGCGTAGCCTTAGAAACACTTGTCTTGAAGTTTGATTTGTCAGGTTTTACTTTGCCTTTGTGGTGCCCTGTGACTTTAACACAGTCATGCAGGTTTTGAAAGAGTTAAAACTTCCTGGTAGTAGTCAGCATTACTTATTTGATGTAATAGGCTCTTTTTTTATTTGATGTAGCAAGACCAAATCGAAGTCGGTGTCTTTAGAAAAGAATGATGGTGTTATTGTACAAGCATTGATCTGGGACTTCAGATTTGTATTTAGCTCTTGGCCCAAAGGTTGTGTCGGAAGAGGTTTGGTTTGGCTTAGTAGAACCAATGGCTGGGAAAACCACTGCTTCCAGAAAGCTGTGTGAGCACGGTCACTGCTGCCTCTACTCTCCTGTAGACCTTACCAGGAATCGCTTCTTTTCTTCCTTTGTGAAGAAGACATATTTTGCTGTGAGGCTGTGGAGGTCTCTCCATTTTCCTTTTCCTTAGGCTCTTGGAGGATCTCGGTTGGTTCTTGGCTCTTGGCAGTGAAGAGATGGTTGGATCTGGCAGAAGCATCTTGTCAGACCTGTGGAAGTTTCTTTGCTCTGTTGCATCAGATTTCTTCATTTCACAGGTGTGTTTGATTTGTTCAGTTCTTGTGTACACGTTGTTAGAAATCTTGTGTTCATATAATATGCAGTCAGGACTCGGCGTTTGAAAATTTGGATTCAAATCTCTTTTCAAATCCTACTGCTTTCTGTTGTGATCAGTGGCCTGTCACAGCTCAGTAGAAAATCTATTTTCCTTACTCCAGCCACTTCTGCTTTGTGAATAGCTCCAGAAATATATTTGAGGTGGAAGAACATTTTAACATCCCCTTGAGGCCCTTTTCAGTATTCGTTTATTTTTGCATTGAAACCTTGGTTTACACAAGTGCAGTTCTCTTACACGAAAGAGAACTTTATTATACTGTTTCCAAATATTATTTTTATTTCCAAATACCTATTATGATATTTCCAGTACTAAAGGCCCGAGCAGTAGATTGGTGTACTTACTGCAAAATGATGTTTAGCATCTACAGATCAATTATATCAAGTTAACTCATTGGATTTGAGTTTGATTCTTTCCATTATTTCAAACCAAAGCACGTACCATGATTATAGAGATTTTATAAGCATTTCCACTGACGACAGCTCTCAGTTTAAGCTCAGCATGGATGCAGCCTCTTCATGATCAATGTGTTAACCTTTTAAAGAGATTTCCCTAGACATGTAAACATTTCCCCATTTAGACTGTAATCCACTTTAGAGGTCTATAATAATTTCCTGTTATTTTATGTAAATGGTCTTTATCTTTCTTTTTTCATCTAAGCTGCGTGTAGTGTAATAGCTACTAATTTTGATCCATCTGCCCCCTCCCCCAGCTCCCTTCTACTGCTGCTGCAACCTTGCTTACGTTTTTTTCTGTTTGTTTTGGGTTTTTTTTTCCCCCAGACCTTATGACTCAAAATTTCATTCTCCGTTTTTGCTATCTGGAGACTGAATCTGGCTTTCTTTTTTTTTTTTTTAATTTTGGTTTCATTCTTCTCCTCCTATTTTACTTTATTTTTCTTTTCTTTTTTTTTAAGGAAAGAGAAATCCGTGTTCTGGTCTTATATATATATCCTTATGTCAGTATATATCTCTGTGCTTTTACCTTGTTCAGATGCCAACTATTAATTACATTGCTTTATTTTACAATAGCTTGAAGTTTGCATAATTTCAATAACTGATGGTTTTCCACCTTGATCCTCCTGGCTACTCTCTGTAAAACAATTCCATTTAGCTCATTGCTTATGACTTGACTTGTATTCTTATTCTCACATTTTTCCAAGAAGAAGTTGTAAAAACAGTTCTTATTGTGTATGACGAAATAGAGAACAAAGAAGGTATGAGTTATATTTTGTGTGTGACTAGTGCTTTGGTTATTTTTATCTCCTGCAGAAAATCTCTGCTGTTTCTTCATGTCACTTGCCTCCATGAACCTCCAGTCTTCTGCAGTAATTTGGTCTTGAAAAGTGATGGTAGTTCGTAGCTGTTGAGGGGAAAACGATTGCTTGGTTTATAAGGGCATAAGCTCTTAAAAGTGTTCTAATAGCAGGAGAAACATTTTGAAACCGTCTCTATATTAAAGGGCAAATGAACTTATTAGGTTGATAATGGCTCATGGTATTAAACAGATACATTTCTTCATTTTGTGCCCACTGAATTTCTTTTCTTGGTACCCCAGACTCAGTTAAAACGTGAAATAAACTGGCTTGATGTTCAGAAAGGTTTGGATGTTTTTCCTCTATGCCATCCATGTTAGTAACAAACCCTGTGTTGACTATGAGAAGCTTGGCACAGAGTACAGGAAAGGCCAGGAAAGAGATGGTGAGGGTTAGGAGCAGACCAGCAGTGGCTCCTCCAGTGGCTCTAAGGCAAACTAATGAAAAGCCTCTGTATTCTCTCAGTAAACTTATCACAAATTATTCTTATCTTCCTGTTACAGTACAAATGCTAGCAAGTTACATAGCTAGATTGAAATTACTTTGAAACAGGTGAAGAGGGAAGTCTTAATCAGGAGTCAAAGAAATCAGCTGGGAAATTGGCTGACCCCATCAGGAGCACGAGCAGAACAGGAAAGTAAAATTTTAAGAGTAAAGTTAGTACAGTTTTTTTTTTGACAAAATTGTAATGGTTAAGAGAAAAGTTCTTTCTGGTTCAGGCTGAGAATTTGTTTAGTTGGGATTTTTCCTCAGAAGCAGTTTTGGGTTTTGATCAGTTTTAATAGAGGAGTTTCTCCAAGCCAGGTTAGCTGCAGAGTTTGGGAAGGTGTTGAGTTACCTATCAAATGGAAACTGTCTCTGGCACAGAAGGGAGAGAGAAGGAAATAATTCCTTGAACTCTGAACAGCTGAACTAACACATCTAATCTGAAACTGAGTTGCTTGTGACTCAGGCAGAGGCAGAAAAGAAAGGCACCTCTGGATGATTTGTGTCTTAGTTGAAGAGTACCGAGGCAGAACATATCCTCTTGGATCAGGGAGGCAGGGAAGCTCCACGAGAAGAGAGAAGTGGGCTGTGCCAGAGGAGCCTGGTTTCACCTCTTCAGGAGGAGCTCCTGCACAGCAGCTTACCCACCTCTGTTCAAAGTGCGGGGCTTGGAAACCATATAAACAAAACATACAGAGCATCCCTGTGTTCCCCTTCCTAGGGCTAATATCAAGTCTCCCAAATCTCATCTGATACAAATCGGAAGCAGTATAAAAGATAATAATATCTGTATGCATTCTGTAAGCAGAGATCTTCTTCCTCTCCAAACCTTCTTCGCAGGTGCCCAGGGGATCGATCCAGAGCTGCCATTCTCAAACACAACAAAAACTTATTCTGAATAATGAATGTTAATTTTGGATGTGGCAGCTCCTACTCAGAGCTCCTGACTACGAATTAGTTTGCTGAAGTAGAAATTGTAATCCTAGAAGTACACATTGTTATGCACACCATGTGTATTCTGCTATGTTCTGTTCCTTCTCCAACTGATATTAAAGTTAAAAAATTAATTGACCATAAAGATGTAGTATAAAGCCCAGAGAGCATGTTATGCTCTACAGCTTTTGTAGTTGAATAATTTAAAGTGAAAATAATTTCATGCATATTTCTATGTGTGTTTATTTATGTATATAGAATATTGCAAAGCCTGTTTCATTGGGGATGTGAGTTGGCAGATCCTCTCAGTGTGTCATCAGTGTGACTCGAGCCTCAAAATATACTCATTTGGGTCCATCATCTGCTGTTTTTCTCAGTGACACATGTAGAACGGGGTTTTCTGGCAGGAAGGCTGAATGTTAAATACATACAGAGACCAGATCACACTTCCCTGCCCTGTGGGTGGTCTTCTTAGAAGAGGATTAGTGGCTTCCACTGTTAAACTGCTGCTGTACTTGTTTATGGAGAAAGCAAGGAATGACATCTGCAGGCCCCTGGAAGCGGTACATTTCTGGAGTAAAACTCTTCTGATTCTAAAAAGGGAGTACATGCACTTCTTTCAACTTATGTGGCATGTCCTAAAATGAGAGAAAAAAGCTCTTTTAAAATGAAAAGGAAATGGTATTTTCCCTGCTGGAATACTGAATAGCATTTGCTATTTTTCCATTAAAAGCATTTTCTTGGCTTCATAGCAATTTCTAGGAGGTTTTTAGCTAATGTACCAGGGGCACACACACGTATGCACACGTGCAAATGTGCAATGAAGAGAAGGCTCTGAGGACACCTTATTGTAATTGTTCAGTACTTGAAGGGGGCTTAAAAGAATGATTGGGGACAAACATTTTAACAGGATGCATTGTGATAGGACCGGGAGTAATGCTTTTAAACTAAAAGAAGGTAGAATTAGATTGCCTTTAGGAAGAAATTTTATACGATGAGGGTGATAGGTTGCCCAGAGAGGAGGTAGATGTCCCATCCCTGGAAACATTAAAATTCTGGTTGGATGGGGCTCTGAGCAACCTGACCGAGTGGAGTTGTTCCTGCTCGTTGCAGGGCTGTTGGAATAGATGACCCTTAAAATTCCTTTCCAACACAAACTGTTCTATGATTCTGGAAAACCTGCCCTGTCTTTTCAGCAGAAGTTAATAATGGCATAGAGTAGACACAAAAATTAACTCCTTCTTCATTATTCCATTTTCATGCTTTCTGAACAGAAAAAGCATTGATGTCTTGTTTTTGAAAACAACACAAACACAACGAAAATTCAAAAAGGCACAGTCAGGACTTTAATGCTTAAAAATCCACATGAATGAATGTTATAAGCCATGAAAAGGATAAATCTGGCAATGACTGTGCTCTCAAAAACATTTGAATTAAGGAAGAAAGCCTGACACTCCCCTTCTGCCTAAGAGTTCTCTCTGCTATTCCCATAACAAGAGATCATGATATGTTGTGCTGAGTTTATTTGGGGGGTTAATAGAATTTTTAAATAAGTCTTCAGCAAATGAAGAGTTTTGTAAGTCATAATGACAATTAGAAGTTAGAACTAAATAACTTACAACTTCAAGTAACTATGCAAAACCTGTACATCTTTTTGGTAGAGTGCAATTAATAAGACTGACTCCTATCTTAAGCTCCTTGCAGTCTTTTTGGGCCAATAACATGTAGAAGTAGCTTAGAAGTATAAGACAAGATTTAGAAAAAGAAGATGTTGTATTTGCAAGAAAAAGTCCCAATTGGGTATTTTTCAACAAGTTGTAAAATCTATGAAATTCTACAGAATGATTTTTCTCTTACAGTATTCTATATCTTGTTCAAAATATAAATTAAACATGTAGTCTTCAGCATATCTAGTGATTTTCCAGTAAAGGATATTGAACAATCAAGGGAAGAAAAACAGTTAAGTGCTGAAGTGTCTGGGAGAAAAGGAACAGTAGCAAATTCATCCTTAAGTAAAGAAATATTACTTGGGCATGATCTTTGAAACTATGGTAACTATAGGTTACCTGTAGTTTGCATCAGATACTGGAACCCGAGCGTTGCTATTTATCAGCATGTGTTTCTGTTTTATAGCCCCACGTGCGCTATCCTCAGTGATGCAAAGTAACTTTCTAATTGTCTAAAAATAGATGAGGATGTATATTGTCTATAATAGTCACGTCTAGATATACAGTGAGAAACTGCAAGGCGTTGAAAGCTGTTTTAAGTTTTCAAATCCAATCTTGGCAAGGGGTTTTGCTCATTAGCACAGTCTCTTGTAGACATTATGGAAGCAAGGTAATAGAAATCTTTTTTTTATTGATTGGGGCTGTACTTCAAGAAAGGTGTAATTGCGACCCTAAATTTAAGCTTGTAGATACTCATCTGGTGCCAACGTTCTGTTTTAGTATTAATGTCTTCCTGGAACTGTTAAAGCAAATGCTAAAACCTTCATATTAACATTACTACCTATGATCTAGATCAGTGCGTATTAGTAAAGTATAGCAAGTATTTTGACCTCTGGTCCTTCATCTAAGTGTTTGTAGGAAAGTTGCAAGGAATTACAGTGTTATTTGCTTTGTTAATCTTTTACATTTGTGATACTATTTACATTGGAGCAGTTCATAACTTAAAATGAAAGATGAAACTTCAGAAATAAAGAATAATGAGTCATTTATTGTAAAACAGATTAGATACATGTAAAAGTAGGGAAAAAAGCTGCTGTTAGCAGCTGGGCAAAAGGGAGGAGGAATGTTTTCGTGAGTTATAGTACTGACAGTTTTTCCAAGCGTTATTGAACAATTAATTTGCAGTATTTGAAGGTCTCACAGTCAGTATCTTTTATTCTTATAGATTGACAGTAAGGGTCATATAAAATCTTATACCTAGTAGCTGTTGCACCCCTGAAGGCTCAATCAAAAAGCTTTCCTTGTATCATTGTTTCCCTTAGTTACCTCTGGAAGAGTGAGGGAATGTCAAAACTTCAGTATTCCTCCATCAAGGCACTGAGATTTTGGTCTATAGTTGCTCTGAATCTTCCAGTGAGACAAATGAAAGGAGAGCATGAATGCCCAGGGTGTGGTTTGCGATTTGACTTACTGAACCTGAGAGCTGTCCAAGATGACAGTTTAGAACTCTCTTTTTCCAGGTGAATTTATAATTGGTTTCTTTATTCTCTTCCTCTCAATCCTTCCTCCTCCCCCAAGGTTTTCTGCTGCTGCTCCAACCCATCCCTCCCCATGTCAGTTCAGCTGCCTGTGGTGAAACAAGAGGCTCAGCTTTTGGCCACTGGTAGGGGACCCAATGGCAGATTTCTGTAAATTAGAATTTTCAGATTAAGGTGAAAATTTCCGAAAGCACCTACATTTTCCAGTGTTTCACTAAGCCCCTATTGTATGATTAGAAAGCTAGTTTTCTAAAATGCTTCCAGGGATTAAGGCTGTATGGCTACACGGGGTTTTGCGTGTCCTTAGCACGTCAACCGCTGACTTGTTCAGGTGCGATGTATAGCCATAACAGGGGACAAAGAGAACTCAGATGCAGATGCAACTAAAAGCCAGCATTTCACTAGGTTTTGCGTTGATACCTCCACAAATCAATGGTGACACTTTAGCAACTCGGAGAACTAAAGCATTTGGTTCAGCAGTTACTCAGCAGAAAGACTACAAGTTGGAACAAATGTGAGTTAAACGTTGTTGAGTTGTTTCCCTTGGTGGTCACTGAAATTTCTGAGTGGGAGCAGGATCTTATTTATTCACTTTTCTCTAGACTCTGAGTAAACACACCTGTATAAAAAAATGGGAAGAAATTAGGAAACGTTTCTGTGCTTTCAAATTTTAGTGAGAACTGAATATCACGGCACTAAAAATCTTTATAAAATGGTCTGTAGTGTTTTAAAATCTTGTTGGGAGTGGTGGTAGTGATGCTGTCACTAGAGCTGTGGATAATGAATCTGAGCTTTGCCATAGACAGGTTTGAAAACAGGTGTAGTTTTATTGGCATAGGAGGAGGTTTTTTTCCCTATTCTTCTGTGTGATTGTATGAAGGTAAGTGGAAAAGAACTAGCAATTTCTTCACCCTGTGTCTTCCCAAGTGAAAACGATTATCAATACACAAATGATTGTCTTCATTGTCCTGCTGTTATGATATCTTCATCCTATTGGGACCTGCAAAAGAAGAAATGAGAATGCAGCTGTTTAAGGCACCAAAGAAGACGCAGCCTCCTGCATGTGGTGTCATGTGAGAAATGTCATGTGCATTCAAATGATTTATTGTGTTTTCTTTGGAATTTCTATGTAATTATGACAAAATCACAATCTACCTTTTTTTTTTCCCAATTTTGACATAAGTAACCAAAGTTCTTATTATCCAGAGAATGAAGAACGTGTTTTCGAAAGGGATTAAACAGTGAAATGATGAATGGAACTGTTTCCAAAGCATGCACATAAAGTGATATCATCTAGCTAAGGCTGATTTCTGCTCCATCGCTTGAACAGGAAAATAACTATATTGCAGAAATGATTCGGCTTAGGTTCTATTATATGCAGTGGCACTTGACAGTTATGCAGTTGGAATTCAATTTCTTTCATCTAAAGCAGGTGTGCCTTAAAAAAAATTACTCTGCCACTTCTGTATAACACATGGAGATTGTTGGCTTCTTGCCTGAAAGCATTTCAGTGCACTTATCCCATTTTCATACAGCAGAAGTTGTCCATGAATATCATCTTGGTTTAAATACATGAGTGAATTTTCTCTATCCCAAAACAAGATAATAGATGATATGAAAAGCTTTATTTTATCCTAACGCATAGAATTAAGAACCTGCTTTCAAGGGCAGTTATATAGAAATCTGTATTATAAAGCACATTAAGATGTTGATATTAATTTATTATTCAAGACAAGAAGAAAGGTGCTCCTTAATCTTGATGTACCTGTATTTGATTTGTCAGGTTAACCTTGATATTATCATCATGTATCCAAATTTTGCTTCCCTGTTTGACTCTAGAATATCTTATCTTAATTTCTGATACTCATGCAGTTTTCTGATACTTTAGCAGTTTTTTAATTTGGGAATAGCACATGGCACATTTATTTTATAGGAAAAGAGAGCACTCTTCTACAAGTGCCTGCTGGAATTTTGACAGGCTTATTTAGAGTAAGGATTTGATATTACCTGGAAAAAATGTGTATAATATCTGGAGGAGTGATGTATATTTAATGAAGTCAAATAAAAATGTATGTGCATGTCTGTGTCATATTGCATATTTCAACCTATCTATATAGACATTTATACTAAAATACGTATCTAGATTTTAGACACTTGTTTAGTTGTATGTATAAATATATAAATAAAAATCATAGAATCACAGAACCTCTGTTGTTGAAAAAGACCCTTAAGATCATTGAGTCCAACTGTAACCCTAACACTGCCAAGTTTGCCACTAAACCATGTTCCTAAGCATGACATCTACAGGTCTTTTAAATACATCCACGGATGGTGACTCAACCACTTCCCTGGGCAGTTTGGTTCGGTGCTTGATAAATCTTTGGTGAAACTTTTTTTCCAAATATCCAATCTAAACCTCCCTTGGTACAACTTGAAGCCATTTCTTCTCATCGTATCCTTTGTTACATGGGAGAGGAGACCAGCACCCGTCTCACTACAAACTCCTTTCAGGTAGCTGTAGAGAGAGATAAGGCTTCCCCTCAGCCTCCCCTTCTCCCTTATCAGTCCCGGTTCATCAGCCTCTCTTATAAGACTTGTGCTCCGGATCCTTTCCCAGGTTCGCTGCCCTTCTCCAGATGTGTATGTATAGATGCATGTTTATATATAAAACAGACATATTTTAAAACTTAAAATGCTGCAAAGGCGCTGTTCTGCCTTCTTTTGGTAGAAATGCGTGTGAAGAAAGTTGAACCATATATTTAGTACCAAACAGGGCAGAAACTTCTAAGTATTCATGTTACATGGACCTGTCTGTGGTCACCCCAAAACTTCATTCTGAAGGCATGTATCAACTGGAGTAGGAACATATCAGGGAAGACTTTCAGTGGACTGGTTTCTCTTGTGTCCTTGAAACTCCAATGAGAACTTAAGAAATACATTGTGGTTTCCAGATCAGTAATGCTCTTCTGTCCCATTTAGACTTAAAGAGAAGATATAGGGTAAATCTTTTTATTGCAGGGAAATGGCAGAAGTCCAGAATGAACAATTTTATAAGCTTTTTTTCTTCCTAAGCTTCTCTGAGACTACATGTGTGTTGAAGTATTCATACTGTGCACTACCATAGTTCCTTAAGTCCTTTAAGGACCGGTGGCAGGCTTTTCCATAAATAGGATGGAACATGCATGGAAGTTGGGAGAGACTTGAGGTGGTGAGTTTACTTGGTCAGGTACATCTGTGCATGGATTTACCTGGGCACACCTGGAAACACAAGCTCTTGGATGCTTCCAGGTCTAGACTATCTACAAGGTATCGGGGTGCCCCTGAATATAATCTGAATACGTGAGCAAGTATATGTGTTGGAGGTGTTCAGTGATATGATGAGGAAGTCACAGTCATTTTTCTTACTGAAATAGCATTAACTGCTCTTACATTCTTTTATGATAGGCAAGCAACCAGTCTGACTGATGTACCTGTGTAGCTCAGTATCACATACATCTGACTTTCCCTTTTTTATCACATATTACTTCCATTTAATTGTCAAATAATTAATGAATCGGCATGCCTGAAACTCCACAGCTGACTAGCTTGTATATTCGCAGATGCTGAACGCAGCTTGTCTAACTTCAGCCCCTTGATTTGTGGTTTAATGTGTCTTAATGTATACACGAACAAATTAATAGTGACATTAAGGTCACTAACTGCAGCACAGGGTTACCTAAGATGAAAAAAGGTTTATTAAAAACATCTTGTATATTGTATTGAAATCAATAGTATGTTTGATATCTGGAAGGTAGTCACTGGTTTTATTAATGGGGAATGGATGGCGTGTTGCTCTTCAATTTACTAGTAAAGCCCAGTACTAAAATGTTTTCTTAATTATTATTTCTGTAGCTAACTACACCTCTAAGTACCTTTATGCCTTAGAATAAATATTCAACAGAAGGGCAAGTTTAACACATTAATATTTAAACTGCTATTGGAAAAATATACCGTCATGATAGCTTGTAGTATAAAATTATGTACCATTTATATCTAACTAGATAACATTGTTTAGCTAAAATTAATCCTGTTGGCTTAATTAATGATATTACTTTAATCCTTTTAGTAAAGAAAAAAATAAACAAACAAGGAAAGTATGATAGTATCAGAGAGGATAACAGATACAGTATGATTGTCAGCTTTCTTAAAAACACCCTGTTTTACAAACGATGCAGTGATTATCTTAGTCTCTTTGGGGACTTGTGCAAAGTTTTTAACTGTGGTCCAACTGGACAAAAGATCTTTTTAGTCTGTTTGGTTTGGGTCACCCCTTCCAGCCCTGAACAAACTAATGGCTGTTTTGAGCGTAAAAGTCAGCAGGAGCATTTGTCTTCATGTCTGCCATGAAACTTGCTAAATTATCTGGATCTCTCGAAGAGTCAATAGAAATTAAAAACACGCAAAAGGTTTCTAAGAGAGTGATTGCTATTTTAGCAAGTGCATTAGCCTTCTGAGGAATGCTGTTGGCAGGCTTTGTTTAGCAGAAGTCCAAAACAAAGTAAACAAAACATGTCAGAAAATGAATTGCAAATCACTTGGCAATATAATGTGAGAATGAGGATGTAGATGATGAATAATTTGGGAAAATGTATGTTGTTCCTCCAGGAATCTTAACTGCACAAAGGGGAACTATACCAAAGATTACAGAAGAGAAAGGGGAATAACTTGATTAAGCGAATATGGGCCATCCAGCTTTTCCAAATGCACTGGCAAAAACAGACTCCAGACACTATTTAGTTTGTGTGGAAAAAAGGTTCTGCAGTGGGAATTTTTTTTTTTTCCTAGCTCCTTTTATCTATCTCCTTAGGTTTTCCAAATATACCCTGAAAATAATGCTGCTGAAAATAAAATTTTCACTCTAATTTTTGAGACTAAATTGAAGACCAAAAACTAAGTTCCAAGGAGGAAATCAGTCTTCTGACCTGGGTAAGTGGCAATTACCTTTCATCTTCTTCCCCAGGAAGGGAGTTTGGTGAGATTCAGTTGGCTGCAGGTGCAGTCACCCAGAGCATCCCCCATCGGCTGCTGCTGAGGAAGGGAAGAGGCTGCTCCTCTCCAATTTAATCCAGTTTTTCAACAAATTTTACATGTCACTGCTACTGTTGCCGTTATTTGAAAATTCATAACAGAAACAGAGCGAAGCACACGTTTTAACTCTCATAGTAAAACATAGTGGTAAATCTGACAGGAAGGAGAGAAGATTGCAGATGGCACAGGCAAGGCTAATGTGCTCAGTGCCTTTGCTTCTGTCTCCTCAGGAAGGTTAAATGTGACAAAAGGCTTAGCGTGATCAGAATTAACAAGGGAACAGGAATCCAAGGGGGAGTAGGGAAGGAACCGAGTATTTAGATTCAGAAAAGTCAAGATTCAATGCCTGTTTACAAGGTTAAATGATTGGGATTTGAATTTATGGTATGTTATCTACTGTGCATTAACTCTTCATATGGAAAGTCTTAGTTATAAGAGGGTCATAACATGAAGTAGCTTTTCCAGGTCAACAAGGCCTCGAGGAGTTGATCCCTATGTATTTATAGATGTGGTTTCTAAACCAGCAGTGATTTACTTTGAGAACTCCCAAAGCATATAAATAGTCCCGATAAACACAACACGTCTTTAAATGACGAGGAAAAAAAAAAAGGGAAAAAACAAGGGAATGACAGCCAAAATTCAGACTAAGCTGGTAAGATATTGACACAAATTATTAAACAATCAATTTATAAGCCACTCTATCCACCAAGAGCTGATATATCTCTCACTTTAGGGAGACTTCTGATATGACAGTCATGACAATAAGCGTGATTCAGATTAAAAAGTAAGGAGCAAGGCCTATTTGACAAAGTATTGTCAAGGAATAGCTTTATCAATAGGCGCTACTTATATTACTGCCTTAGACAATGAGATATTACAATTTTGAAGGATGTCACACTTGGAGGCAGTGCAAGTGGACTTAAAATCTTTTTCAAAAATGGGTGGAAACAGCTTGAAATCTGTACGACAAAATTAAGTAAAGACAATAAAGGTGATGGCTTGAAGAGGAAAAGTCAACTTCGCAAATGCCAAATGGGAAAATAAGTAATAAAATATCAGCACTGTGGAAAAGACTGAACAGGCTGCAGTGCTGTCACAGAAAAAATGTAAATCTCTTGCTATAAATGAATGAATAATGTATAAATGTATAAATAAATGAGGGACTGGTGAGCCACATAGAGAGGCAGTTTCTGGGCACTGGCTTGTGCTGCCACTGGGCTACAGCACATCAAGGAGATGGAGAAACTGGAGAGAGTTTGGTTAAGAGCCACAGAGAACAAGATATGAAACTTGGTTGGGTTAGCTGAGGAAAATGGGAGAAAATCAGGCAGCAGAGACTCTGAATGTCTTCAAACATGCAAATGTTGTTACTGAAAGAATTGTGATAACTTTTCTCCATGCCCACACAGGTTACTCCAAGAAGTATCAGTTTTACTTAGAACAGATTGGGTTTATCTTCAGTGTTAGGAAAAACAAAACTGTGCTTTAATAATGTAGTCAAATACTTGAGCAACGACTTAGATAAATTGAGATTTCCACGACAGACATGTTTGGAGAAGAAATTGATTAAAGCCTGTTCAGATTGTCCACTTGTACCTGATCCAGTCTGATAAATCAGTTCTTGGGAGGCCTGTCATCCCAACTTTTCTATGGTAATAAGTGTATGAATTCCTATGTTTACATTTAACTGTAGACTATGTAGTAAATGAGCTTTGTACTTTAATCTCTCTCATAATTTTCATTTTATTTCAGGGGTAGCTTATTTGCTTTCATATAATATAAGCCAGGTAATTTAAATTAGACACTATTAAATCCATCATTTTTATTATTAACAATTATTCACCTAGGTACATAGATTGAAGGAAACCTGTTAATTCTCTTTTATTCAGTTTCCTTCTTCACATCAAAGTATTGCATGTTCATATCAGTGCAGCCAATCAGTATTTCTGCAAAATAATCCATGAAACTGAAGAGTACTTAAAACAATGTTAAAAAATGTAGGATAAATGGTTGCTAGAAAGACCCATGTGTTTATATGTATCGTTGATGGCTTGGCATTTTGCACACACATAATGCAATGTCTTTTTCTACTTTCTGTTTCTTTCAGGACTGATTTACTGTGTAATAGTTTATTCATGTGGAAAAAGAAGCCTGTTTTTTTTTTTTTATTTAATTTTTCTGTTAGGTGCACAAAGTTCCACTTCATTTGTGAAATGACAAATATCATACTTCATGCTCTAACAACTAGAATAATGTTCTAAAGTGATTCTGGTAATCCTGGTCTACTGTACCAAAAATGGCAATTCTTGACCTACCAGGGAAAAATCTGCTGGATATAGATGTTTGCAGACAATAACTCCAGTTTACCTTGGCATAGTCCTGCTTCCATTTGGACTCTTTCTGTTAACTATTTGTGAAAATGCACAATATATTTTCCCAGGCTACAGCCAACCTGTTTAACAGATTCTTTTATATATAGAAAATTTCAACACTCATCTTATCTACATTAGTTGCATTTCGGTATTGATGTAGGAGCTGTAATTCAGATTGAGAATGTACTTGTTAAGAAAATCCATATAGAACTTTAATTCTGATATTAAAATCTAATTATCATTAACAGAATAAAGTGGCTATCTGAATAGATTTCCGTGCTTTCTCTGAATGCATTATGTAATTGAAATGAAAATACGTCGATTTTTGCTCCTTGCAGAAGACGGAAATCATTGTTTCTTCCTAAGGCAGTGGGAGGAGGTATCACAGCAAGAAGATACAAAGCAGAATAATTTGACCATAATTTACCTTGGAAGAGCACAGAAGATTTAGTTGCATTGGCTCTGTCTGAGCACCTGCAGGATCACCCATTTGGTAATGGAGTAGCATGTCCTAACAGGTGCCAGGAGAGCTCATCTTGGAAAAGAACCTCCAGCAAAGTTACTTGGAAGAAAGAGGTGGATCTCTCCCTCACCACACAAATCGTTTTGGTGTTTTGCCATTTTTGATAGCTCTGAGATGATATAGATATAGATATATATGATATAGAGTTTGAGGTCAAGCTCAGCAAGGTGAAGCAGGCCATCTGAGGACAGTGGATGGTCAGGAGCTGGAGTAAAGGAGAAATGACCAAGATTAATTGCTGCTCAGAGCCCTCCTGGGTGCAAGGCCTGTGATTTCATGTTATGAATAAGAGGCAAAATTAGGAAGGTGAAAAGCAAGCAGAGGGGCATCTGGTGGAGAGTACCAGGCTGCCCTGCAACCAGGTATTTTCCTCCAGGGTTTGCTGTTCAGTTGATTAGTGGGTTTGGACAGTGTATTAAGGATAACCCTAACTACCCGAAGAGACACAGTTTTGTGGGTTTTATATTTGAAGTAATAAACTGTTCCTTATGGGAAAATTTTGTATGGCACTTGGATACAGGGTTATTTTGGCAGCTTAGCCATCATTAAACTTCCTTTAAACTATTTTGTAACCTCATTTACATCTTTCATAATGTTAACAAGACTTTAATCTGTTTTCCTGTAAGCTATTTCAGTTACTTTTCATTATTTTTGTCCCTCTTACAGTAAGAATCAGTGGTTTTGGACCTTACCTTCTTTTCGCATGCCAAACCAGTATAGCCACTTCTGCAAGCACAGACGTTGGGTCTCACGCATCTACTTCCAAACAGACATTTTTGCTCACAAAGTGCTACAAATGAAAAATAAGGTTGCTCAGAAATCTACTTATTCTAAGTCATGCAGTTAGAAAGAGAATATTTAGATACTTTTGAAAAGGTGACAAAATCTATTATGAGTCTGTGGTTTCATATGATGAGAAAAGCACAATAAATAAAAAATTATTTAGATGTTAAAGGTGGTTTGCAATAGGATTTCTAGGGTTTTGTATCTGTTATGTTCACGATTTTCTTTATTTTTCACTTTTCTCCCCAATGACGGGGGAAGAAAAGACTATGCCAAAGTAATCACCTAAGCTCATTCGGAAGTGGATCAGTGCAAGGCCCAATTTTGAAAGCCAGGATATGTTCTGGGCATTGCTGGTTGCATCAGAGTTGTGCCAAATGGTTTTTATTTTGTTCCAACTGAAATAAAATAACAGCTGTTAAAAATACATTCTTGACTTGAGATGAAAAGATATGTTAAATAGGTACTCCCAAAGGGGATGCTATCACAATAAATAAAAGGGAGAATTTGTTGAACTGTGTACTTTACACTTCTGGAAACCAGGGCATAAGAACATGTTATTTCACAGTTCCACAGAATCAGTAATGAGCCACTTATTCCAAGTAAAAAGGAATCAGCAATACTTTTTTTAATGTTGGGCACCAGTGTCCTTATAAAGGCTCATCCATTTGAAGGTATTCTTTTAATAAAAGAATATGTCCATCATTTTAACAGAGAAAAAAGATAATCAAATGAATTGATGAAATTTCAGCCACTTTTTCTCATCCTCATTAGCAGTTTATATTGTTATGACGTTGTTTTGGCATAGAGAAAGGAGAATAACCAATTCATAGGGCACCAATTCAAGAAGAACACATATGTCATAATATTTTAATTAGATCTCATGAGTTAAGGCGTCTATAAATATTGCCAGAATATTGTGTTCTAGTTACAGGCAGTCAAACTGAATGTCTTCAAAACTGATCAGGTGTAAATCAACAAGTGGTTTCCTGTATTTTCTTGACTGACAGAGCCATACGGGAAGCTGCAAACCATGCACCATTAAGACCCACCTGAAAATATAGTAGACGCATGCCTACATTCCAGTACCATCTCCTTCATTGTGGAGTGATATATTCCCCCAGATTGGAAATAGTTTAATGCATCCCTATGAGATTTTTTTCACAGAAAGTCAGTTTCAACAAATTAAAGCGATGAAGATATAAATTCTGAAATTTTCAGGTTTTGGACTTGGGTTCTGATTTTGACACAGATTTAAGCTCATGCAGTTTCTTTGTGTTCTGATCTAAAGTCTCAGAGATTGAATAGGTCGGTGAAACTTGCTTAGAAATCACATACTGGGATTCTAAGCCATCCAAATATGATTCTCAGAGTTACACTAATTGTTACAGTGGCTTTGGAGAGCCAGCGACAAGATGTTTAACATCTGGAATTTGTATTGGTTTTGTACTATCAGATGCAGCAGCTAAGGCTCAGTGAGGAGGTTGAGATTTTACCCGAGTAGGGAATAGTACAATCTAAATATCTGTACTGAACTCTAGGCCTGACACCTATGGAACAGAGAAGCAAAGAAACAGACTTCCCGCTACTCTACACATCTTACAAATGAGAGGCTGTAAACAGCCTGGCAAACTAAAACCTCTTATGAATACAGTCAGGTAGTGAGAGTTCGTGCTGTGTCAAAACTACTGACCCATACCATGTCCAGAACAATAACACGCGGAGACCTAGACATGCTGATGACCTTCAGGTTCTCGTTTTTAAAAACCCATTGGCGTCAGGTGGTTATCTGCCGCAGGACTCCGGTGACCTGGAGCTCGAGACTTGCCTTCCTAGTGTGGCAGCTATTGATATATTTCTGCTATTTTGAAAAGCCGAGTGCTGTTTTGTTGAAACAAGTCTTTATGAAGCCAGCTTGGTTTTGTTAGACGTCTGCTGCAAAACACTCGTTGAGACCCAGAATAAGGAGCTGCAAACTTCTGAATTTCTCCATCTTCTGGGAGGGGGAGGCCTGAGTTTGGATTCTGGGTGGGGCAGAGGAGGAATGATGAAATCCCCCTCAAGCTAGAACAGCACACTCATTATGTGCTGACTGCTATTTCAGCTGCTCCATCAGCTTTGAAAGAGCTTAGAGTTATAACTGGAAAAATCTCAGAGTTTCATTCACTGAAACAAAAATGTTACCCAAGAGGGAGCGCATTAGCAGCAGAAGGGGCTCCTCGTGCCCACAATGGTTTTGTTCCACTGGTGTAGGAAGCTGTAAGAGAGAGAACTGCGCATGGTATTGCTATCGCAGAGAAGTGTGTATGATATTACTACTATTCATTTTCATATGAACTTGAGCTGAGGAAAAATGGAAGTCTTTCCATCTTGGTAGTGGATAAAATAAGAACAGGTAAGGCAAAGAAATGTGGACTCATCTGGAGACCTCAATAGCATCTATGGATGTTCTGGTATGCATGGGCAGAAGAATGGGCATTAGATAAGGCACTAGGCTTTTTTCCATCTGTGGTTTACTCAGTTGACGCAAACAAAGGAAAAAAAGGGAAAAGATTTCCTTTGCTACCTGCCTGCCTCTCCCTCTCCACCCACTGCTTCCTGCTGTATTGCTCAGAAAAACAAGAGCTCTGGAAGAAGAGAAGTTAAAAACATTTTGGAAGAAAATTGGAATTGAAATCACAGAGGATAATAACATAGCTGAAGTTCAAATCAATATTTCATAAATGTATTTACAAGGGATGCTAAGCCACTAAACACTAAAAATGACACAGGCTATGTATGCATTATCCTGTACAGATTCAGTAAAGAAAGTCATTTAATAAGTTAAGCTTATGCTAAAATTATAATCAATAAATGTCCATTACAGAAAGAGATTTATCCCTGGGTATTAAAAGAACAGAGCTGTAATTTGCATGTGAATTACAGTCTTTTTAAATATTTTTCTTTTTTTTAAGATTTGAAAAAGTTACTTAGGAAAGCTAGAAGAAAGCCTGTCTGAGGTGTTGTTCCAGGCAGAGAGACAGAATGAGGAAGAACACTGAGGAAATTATAAAGCTATCAGTTTGACACTTATAACATGCAAATAAAGAGAAGATATTCTGAAGGGCAATGAGGAGCCAGTGTGGGTTCAATAATATTAGAACAGAAGATAGCACCATGAATTTTAATGATGAAGATCCTTCACAACTATAACCTTCTTATACTTTATAATTAATTATTAGAATTATACCTTGATCCTTCATTCAGAGCCTTAAACAGCAGACTTATATCCCTGGCCAGAAGCCTTCTGACTTTTACTGGCTTGTGTTTTGGCTGTATCTGTCAGGGTAATCAGATTGTACTGTCAGGTCTTCACTGTTTTGGTCTAACATTTCTTTTGTAGCTCAAGAAAAAGATATGTGAAATTACACCACAGGAGGCAGGGGGAAGCCACAGGCACGGAGCTTTATACTGCGTATCTAATATGGAATAGGAAGGAAATCACTGTTGAAAACATGGTGATCCTGGGATACTGCTGCTGTATTTTCAGAGAGTGAATTTTTTGGAATACTTCTGCTGCTATCAAAAAAGCTAAAAAACAAAGTCAGATAGAAAAAGCTTCTAATGGAAGCTTCATAATCTACAGAGCTGTTGGTTTCTATAGCTGAGACATGTTGAATATTTCAAAGGACAATTTTTAACCTGTCTTTCTGGAAGGTAATTTCACTGCATTTGCAATACAGTCTGAAACTTGACCATTATTCCTTGAACTATGACCATCAAAGTCATAGGTATTCATTGGCTATAATGTGTATTCCACCATACACCTTATTTGTTGGGACAAATGACCTTTTTTATTGATTCACTTTCAGAAGTGATTCTTTTCAGTTACAGATGAGTGGGGAAGAAAACTGTTCTCTTGACTGACCTCTTTATTTACAGTCTGATAAAAGAGGACTATTGTGTTTCATCCATTACCAACGTCTCCTATAAGTCTCTGCTTTTACTCTGGGCAAGTTCTACAGTTTAGTTGTAGCCAGAGACTAGTGAAACTGTGAGAAAAACAGCCTGCATAGATGTCTCTGGAATGTCATTGTGAGTTTGATTGATTGTAACTTTAAGAAATTCACGATTCATTGTATTAGATGAACATGCAATTTCTTTGTATGTCATTGCAAAGGAGGTCAGGTTTCTGCTTGTGTGATTGCATCTCCAAAATATAGCAGACCTGTTACAAATTACATAGAAGATTTTTGACCCGTGGTGACTACATTTGACAACACAGTCCAGTCTTGCTCTCTTACGCATTTTTAAAGTACTTTAGACATAAAAAGATACTGACTTGTGCATCGCCAGTCCTCATTGCAACAGAAATGAAAATCTGCTCTAGGCTTTTGTCCATTGTCTGCTGGCAGGATGAAGGATTTTGGGCTTGTGCCCCTTTTTCCTGGTGAAAGAGGCATCAGTATTTGCACTTGTAAATATTTAAGTTAATTATTAGAGACCCGAAAGTTTTATAGAAAGCCGAAAAGAGAAGATTTAGAAAAGATTTTACTGTGGCAGCTGCACCTACTGCTGCCTCCAAACATTTTGAATGGTCTACATGGGCTTAGACCTTTATGAATTAGAAAATGCACGGTTGAACATCATGTGTGAGTTCTTATTAAGGACAAATCAAAAATAGATGTCCAAGATGACTGTTCAGTATTTTTCCATTGTCACTTTTGTTGGCTGAATGTCCTGCTCTGGCTCGCTATCTCAGTATAAAAGACTGAAATGTTTTTTTCCTTCTGAGAAATGTCCAGAAAATAGTAATAGAAGTCTACGTAGATTGTTTTGGTCTGGCTATGTGTTAGGAAGTTAATGAGCTAAAAATGAGGTTCCATATAGAGGTGAAACCTCTAGCTGCATTCCCATTGCTGCCATCACAATAAGGGCAGCTGCATGATTTCCTAGGCTGAATGCAAAAAGTGAATCTGAGGTTGTCTAACCTCCTCCTACCCTTGAAAAAGCCCAAGAGAAACAATGCAGCCCTAATTGCTTCTGGATAGTGGAGAAGGTACGGTGATTGCTGGGAAAAGTTGTCATCTGGATTGTTACTTGTAGAGTGAGATGGAAGGTTTGCATTGTGAAATGAAAACAATTTAGAAGAATAATATGCAAAATACAGTTACTGACAGAGAATATAAATTAAGAAAGTCATATATGATATAATAAGTAATATATTATGGTTTATATAATATGTACTAGAATAAATTAATGTAGGATATGAAATAATATTTGGAAATATTGAGTATGTTGCTACTACTTTCTTGTCTTGTTATGTGGATGTTTTGCTTTGTCGTTGAGTTTAACAGCCAAATCTGTTGTTAATGTGGTACAAATCAAGGTTGTATTCAGCTTTGTTATGGATAATACAGGCAGAGCACAGAATTTGGACATATGCATCCAAGCAAGAAAGGGGGTGCTGAGCACAAGAAAACCTTGGGGGCTTAAATTTGACAGGGGAGTAATGTGATGAACCAAACACCTCTTTGCCAGAAATGCACCATTTCCGGCAGGGCGTGTGTAGTTGTCTCACTATTCATCTGCTGCTGAGAGATGGGAGAGGCCAAAGTAACACAAGAGCAACAAAAGGATGTAAGCAGAGGTTGGTTGCAGTCCTCTTTGCTGCTCCTAGGAGCCTGCTCAGCAGTGCCAGAGCCCAGATGAAGGTGAGCACTTCTTTCAGCAAAGTAGGCAGTCAGAAGGCCTTTTATTTTTAGGCAGATAAATGTATTTTTTTTTCCATTGAGTTCTGGGTTTGGGTGAGTAGACTCCCATTAAAACACAAAACCAGACCTGCTTTCAGAGGTTACACTTCTATGTGAGACTTTATACCTAACATCTGTGAGGATGAAGACTTTCTTGTTCCCCTGCTTCCTCCCTGCCTCCATGTGAATACTCTGGAGCAACATTATAAGACCTCACCATCTGCTCTCTGACAATAGTCTTCTCTCTTTCTGTTTAAAAAATGAGAAACTCCAACCACTTGGTGATTATTTGGGTTTGCTGTGGGACCTAGGAGTTTCAGCCAGATCCTTTTCGTCAAAAAGCTGATTTAATTGCCCACTGCAGCGAAAGCAAGAGAAGAAATAGCAAAAACAGGGCAACTAACAAGTGAATGGACTTGGAGCAAAGTTTCAAAGGTGTGATAGATATATAAAATATTGCCTAGGCTCCATAGGACAGCAGAAATCATTAATGATAGCAACTCTTACTTGCCTTTCACAGGAACAAGCAGGATTTGCTTATTTATTTAATAAACTCAGTCAAGTATATCTCATCAACTAATAAATAACTTTAAACATTACCATGTTTGAACTAGAAGACAGCTGGCACGAAGAAACAATTACACAGCCACTGGGATTTAACTGACAAAAGATTTCCATAAGTAATTATGCTCTGCGAGTGTGAGAGGAAAGAAGAATTGCCCTTTAAAGGGGATAATGCCTTGATATTTTCCTCATGCCCTTTTCCTGTAAAGCTAATAACATACATAAACTGAAGTGACCCTGTATGTAATAGGCAATAACAGGTCTCTTTCTATTGCGGCTCTTCCAGTCCTTCCACATGCAAATACTCCCACAGCCATCTCCGTGGTCAGTCTGGAGGACATGTAGCTTTTACAGGGTTGACCTCTTAGGTTAGCAGATATGTAGAATTTCTTTCTGTGCTTAATGCCCTTTAGGTACACAGAATGGACTACTCCATTGTCTTTTGCCCCTGACCCCTCATTTTAACCTTGTATTTCAAACTATTTAATTTAAAGACTACTAATTTTGTCTGACAGGTTAAGCTCAGCATCCACATGAACAAAAGATGAATAAGATCTCTTTCTCACGCTGATGCTTAATCCAGAAATGTCTTGGAAAGTAGTAGTTTTACTGGAAGCAAAAGACAGTTCTGACAAACGAGAGGCAGAATGTAGGTGCTAATCATGTCACGTTTGACTTTTACGTATAATAGAATCATACAATCATTGAGGTTGGAAAATACCTTTGAGATCATTGAGTCGAAATGTAAACCCAACATAATACACACATAGTAGAAAATCTAATGTGTAAAAATCTCTGGTGCAACGTGCATGGCTACAAAACTTTAGTAATTAAAGTAGCACTTACAGATCTGGCACAGCATTCCTACCCATCCTCCAGAGCACTCGCAGATGTTTGGACCTACACATTCTCCACCGTTCAGACATTTCTGCAGGCAAACAGCTGAACAGATTGACATGAAATAAATGAGATGTTGCACACCATATATCTGGATGTTAAAGATCTGCCTGAAAGCTGACCTGGTACATTTTATTCCATATGGCTGATTTCTGAAGAAGTGAATGTGTTTTATTAATCAGATAATCAGCATTCAAGATTCTTCGATATTTGCTTCTTGAGAAATTTATCCTTGATAACTGTCTTCTGGTAGCTTTGCTACTTCTAATACTCAGCTTGCCATCAGCTAAGAATACTTTCCATGTGTTATGTTTATATGTTATATACATAATATGTGTTCTCTGTTATAAATAAATATGTTCTCATAATAAAGTTTGATATCTTTATTGTCTATACTGTTTCTTCAGAGATCCTGAAAGAGTTAATATATGTTTTGATGTATCTGTGTGAGAGACACATATTCCTTCAGAATTTCTGAATAAATTATTAATATTATAATTTCAAAACACTGGTTCTGAAATCATATTTGCTATCAGGATCTAAAGGGTAAAAAGCCAATGTTTTAATCCAGTTTACATACAGTACGTCATCTTGAGTATAAATTTGTTCCGTTTGTCTGTCAACATCATGGTAATGAATAGCCATGTAAGGAAAAACATTTCTTGAAAATATTTTAGGGTGAGAGTTTTTTTAATTATATTTTTTATGTAACTGTAGTCAGGTCTGGTAGAGTCACAGAGTAAGAACACATCATTCTCCAGATTATGCACCAAAATGTATCTGGTGACCTTGAGAATTTATCAGTTTGGAAGGCTTTATAGCAGGCTTTAAATAGTTTTGTATTTTGAAATAGATGACATTCCTCTGTAAAATATAATAAAATATGTGAAGCTGTTAAAACATAAAATCAATGCTTCAAGTTTAATACCATAAAAATGATTTTCCATAATAAGATGTATAACGGACAGCCGCATAAAGCAGAACGCGGGTTCCCCTACACAGCTTTTTTCCTTCGCAAGTATCAAATGTTTATAGCATTTTGTATTACCTGTACTTAAAACTGTTTTTCTTCAAACTGCTGAGGCAGCAGAACAGATTCTATTTACTGCAGTGTTTTTTTAATATTAGAAGAAGATTACAATTGATGTTGACCGGCCTAAATAATAATAATCCATTTGACGGGCAGTAGAGGTGCTTACGTTTATTACAGTGTTTTCCTCTCCATCCAGCTGGGCAGTCGCAGACGTTTGGCCTTACACATTTCCCTCCATTCATACACATCGGATCACAGACACCTGCAGATAAGTATCAAAGGAAGAACAAAGGAACTGGGAATTAAGGGAAAACTTTACTAGAGACTTATTCTCTTCCTTTTGGAAGGTTCAATTGCTTGTAATTAAAAATCAGAAAAGTAATTTGGATCTGAGACTCTGAAACACAGAGGCTTGATAGCTCCCATAAATCCTCTGGAAGCTCTTTCGAGGAAGCTCCAGGAATAGCTGCCTCACCAGAAAAATGAGAGAGACATTAATTAGAACAATTCTCAGAAAACAAGCGAGACATTTTCTGTGGCAGCTGTGGACAAACAGAATACTTGTTAGAGCTTTCACTTCCTGATTGGAAAACATGTTCTCAGATGTTCATTTGGATAAGAAAGGACTTGAAGAGGATAGATTGGTTTCACACTATTTTGGGAATGGTTTTGCATTCAACCAAGCTTAAAGAATAAAATCTATTCCTTCATGGCCTTTTTGCGACATTATTTGTTAAAGTACTTACCTTTTTACTATATTCTTCTATATAAATAAGATGTGAAAGCTAGATTGCTTTTCAACCAAAAGAAACCAGGTAATTTTTTGTTAGGTTTCATTAGAAATCTAATTGTGTTTAAGATAAAGCCTTGTATTTATCAAAATTCTTGTTTTACATCATCCAACAGTAAAACCACAAAGTTGTGACAAGACAAACATCTGCAATCAGAGCCTTCTTTGATATAAATGGATGCCATAAGCAGGTACCCAAAGTCCTCATCTCCTCTTTCTCCTTCCCTGTAACTGTTAGTGTAGGAAGGCCTCATCCGAGGCAATGTAGTTTAGAAACATTACAGTGCTGGTGTGTGGCAAGTGGGAATAATTTGCCTTTTACATGGAAGAAGGCATTTGATAGTGAGTGGAAGACAATAAAGCTGTGTCATGTAGTAAATAGCTGGGCTGCAATATGAGTCAAATCAGGAGGAATCTGACAATGAAGGTTTGAGGATTCATTTGTGTCAAATGGCTTCTCCCATGTTTAATGCTTTGTGAGCACAATGGAATTTCCCAGTGACTCATTAGCAACAGTGGTAATCAGCAGCCATCCTCCTCGCTGGTGGACCTGGGTGGCTGCTGAGCACCCAGTTCTTTCTCAGCGAGGAGCAGACTGCTTGCTTCTGCGGGCACTGAGGGGGCTGAGAGCTAAAACGTAGCATGCCATTATTAGCCTTAAAGTTGTGATGTCTTTTGGCACATCAGCCGAAAGAACAGACCTTGAATATTAATGCTGTAGCAACACTGATTTTCAAGCCATCACTATGTGCAGGCTTCTGAAACTGCCACAACCTCCCCTCAGACCTTTATAGGACAAGGTGGAATTCTGCAAAAAGCCTTGAAAAGGGAATGATTTTTAAAAATAACATGCAACCCCCCCAGCAACTGTTATGTCATGGGAGAATAAACTTCTGTTCCTCTGTTAGGTATGATCAGGCATTTTCAGATAGGTAGATTTAGATTCCCTAATTATTCCTCTGATGTGTTGAAATATTGCTTTTGTGGCTTTCTGTGTCCTGGTCTATTCCTTCAGTGCAGATGCTGCTGCACTGGCAGCTGTCAGTGCTACATTGCTGTTCTTGGTTGGCTGCTACATCTGCATTTTGTTCTGTGCCAAGCCTCCTAGATCCCTCAGCATGGGGACTTGCCCTCAGGCAGGTCAGATTTACCCATGCTTATAAGGGCTGCTTGGATCCAAGCCCTTAAACTGTCCTCCTCTTTCTCCGTCTTCCTCCTCTTCTCCTGATCCATGCTGTAATCTTGGCCTCTGCTTACTAAGACTTAACTGGGATCTACAGTTCTTGCTGAACTATCAAAAAGTGTTGAATCCACTAGTTAAAACCTAGATGAGTTCAAGGTGTTATGGCAGCCTTAACTCTGAAATAAATTAATCATTTATTTTCCCTCTCCCTTTTTCTCCCCTTTTTGATCTCATATCTCCGCTAACAGACTTCTGACCTACAATCTTCTGTTGTGTTGTATTTGACTTCTTATTTCAATCATAAAACCGGTTAGAGATCCAGAATTTAGAAAAGGCAACCACAAGCCATAGATTGTGGCATCTAGATTTTAAATGACTTTAACTTTTGTGATGTTCTCAGATGATAACATGCCCATCGTAAACCTACTGTCCCCAGATCATACTGTTGAAGCCCAGGGATTTTAGTTTGAGATCATATGAAACTTGGACAATGTCTTCCTCCACCAACAATAAAAAAGGAAACCCGAGAAAAATATAACCAGAAGCACAGTAGTACTTACTAAAATGAGGATTCATCCTCTTCTTTGCCCTTACATTTTCTGTGTACATTTCACCTTATACAAACAATTTAATTTTAAGATATTCTGAGTTGATTTTTAATAGATCTATTAAATCGTAGAGCAACAGACTCTTCCCTCAATTACAAGGAGTCAAACTAGTGTGCTTTCTGTTTAATTACTAGTTTTCTGTTTGTTTACAACTGAACTTTTTCCAACTCAATTGTAATTCAACAAAACTTTAAGTGACAGGTGAGGTCTAGTTTTGGTCTGAGTAAGACAGTTCAAACTTTCAGCTTTGAATCTGCTTGTCTCTTAGTTCAACAGCCTTACAAATGAACATCTAACTATGAAAAGATAGCAAGAAGTTGCTTAAATTGTTTATGGCATCCCTCGCTTAGGTGATAAATTCAAAGGACTTCAAAGTGAACTAAAAGAAGTACCAAAACTGTTCTGAACTGGAGGGACACTTCTGACTGCCTGCTTTCCAGGGCAGACTCTTCCCTTCTTGCTAGGGAATTCAGGAGCACCTTTATGAAAACAAAATGCAGTGTTATCTGTCCCTTTCTCCTGTCTGACATCTCCACCTTGTTCTCCCTTTCTTTAACTTTCCTGAATACAATCCTATCTCAATACCCATCAGGCAGACTTCAACATTTGTTGATGATAACTAGTTTTGATCCTTGCTAGTCCCACTCCTTGGCCTCTGTGGAGGAGCTCCAATTTCAAAATAGCAAACAAAAATGTTACAGCCTCTCACAGGAAAACTAAATAAATTATCAGGCACTAGGAGAGCACATCGAATTACTGTAATCCTCCCAGGCACTGGTGTGACTTTGAAAAGACTCACATTTCTTTTTTTCCCTCTTCTTATAAAGGGCCTGGCATCTTGACCCAAAGACAACAGTGGTTTAATAGGTTTTCCACCTGCCTTGGGGACTAGCCCTAACGACAGAGATGTAAACATGTTTGTATCTCTACTTCGTTGCAGTTTGGTAGGGTATATTGCTGCAGGTAGGGAGAGTCCTGTACTACGCTTGCTGGCAGCCTGTATGTATCTCTAAATCCTTAATCCCACTCTCCTTGATCTCACCACCACCATTTCCACACTTTTCAATAAGAACTGAAACACATGCTATTAGGTTACTCAGTTTTGCGGTGCTCCACCACTTAAAACTAGAAAGGGCTTCCATGAACTTATGTTTCCCCAAACTGGTAGGTTAGCTAAAGTAAGCTTATGTTGAAGGTGATAATGCAGGTTAAAGCGAAAGCATGATTACATGCTGTATTTCAGGTGAGGGGTGATTTTGATAAGGTATCAAGCAGCTGCGGTAGTTAAGATCAAACCGAGGTGATTCACAGATCATCATACAAAATGCACACAATTCTGTGCACTGAAAGGCATTCACAAGTTGCTAAGTTTTCTGTTTTATACAGCAGCTATTTCTCCTGGATAGCTTTAATGCATTTTGACCTAACAATCACTTAAAATTTCCTGCAACCCTTTTCATAGTTCATCCCCTGTAGGCTGAGTTGACCCGGTGAAGTGTTTCTTGCAACTTTTTTTATCAACCTCCAAGGAGCTCCACAGCTCAACTCTTCAACCCTAATGTCTTTAAGGTAGTCAGACCTCCTGCTTTGTCAGCCAAAGGGAACAATTTTCGTGCAAATAAGTATTTCCAGACATTACTAAATTCTAAGAAAACACCAATCCACCTTAACTGTTGTCTGTAAAATCAAGTAGGTCCTTTTGGAATAAGTAGCATCAGGGATGGATACCTACAATTCCAGTGTCATCTCTTGCCTGCCGTACTTGCAGTTGATTTACAGTAACATTTCCCTTAAAACATAAAGCGTGTTAGGTAAAATGTCTCTGTTAAGCAAAGCCAAAAGGGACTGAGGGCAGAGTTAAGCATGCTTTGCTGGACTGCACCCACTATAAGCAGTTGAGAGTAATCCCTTTTTTCTGACAATTACAGTATTAGCCAGCAGGAGCTGCTGGTAAGTTTACAGTGATTAAAAGAGGGCAGACATTTCCATCAGACTCTGAGGGTTATCAGACAAATACTTTTCAAGTTTTTTAGGCACCATTTAATGCAAGTACCTCATTACACCTTTTCTGGCTAGAAGTAGATAATAGTAAGTAGTGAGAAGTTAATTTTGTTGAAATAGGATGGTCTTCATCACCACCCTCAGAAAGTCAAACCACAGGGAATATTAAACCAGGCTCCTAAAATCTTGGCAGAAAGGGATCCTCTGCAATGTTTCAGGAATATGCCTTGCCAGAGCTGAACATCGATGTCCTTTCCTGACAATGAGACTGCACAGACTATTTCTTTCTGAACCAAAAATTATCTGCCATCACATATCCCGAGCCATGCTGCTGATGAGGAGACAGTGTGTCGTGCTGCAATGCTGATTAGAAGATGTAGTTTTCAACTCAACTTTTCTTTTTCTTTTCTTTTATGCCCTGAAGAAGCTGAGAAAATTGACCTGCTTCTGGATGCATTCTGCCTTTGGATGGAAGGGAGAAAATAGCCTCAAGCAGTAACATCTGTGTGGGCCAGCTAAGGTAATGCATCAGGCTACAGCTTTACTGACAAAGAACACGGAAATACGGTCAAAAGAACACCTGCTGGTGGATATATACTTCAACATATCCTTTAAGTCACCATCCCTGTGCTGTCATTTATATGTGAATCACAGTCACTGCTTTTATTTCTGGCTGCAGTTCGTTTTGGACTGACTTCTCTGTGGGTCTAGTGCATATTTCAGCTTGCTTTCTCTTGCTCTTTTGAGGAGCAGGAAACTTGTTCAGTCACAGTTTGGGCTTTTATATGTGTACATGTAGTTTTAATGTTCATTTTCTCCTTTCTGCTTAGTGGTTACCTTGATTTGGTGTGACATTCTCAAAAAGAAGGAGCTGTAGCTGGGGAGATACTTCACAGCAAGGACATAGAGCATGGGACAGGTTTAAAAATAACACTGACTGGTCTCGTCAAGAAAATACAGATGACAGAACTCAAGCTGAGAACAAAAATGAAACCAGTAGATGTGAAAGCGGTGGGTTTTGTGTTAAAACTGGCACTTCTAGTCCTTTTTCAAAGTTTATTTGTAATATACATCACCTACTGAATAAAACACAAAGCCCAGGGAAATGCTCTGTGCCAGGAATGGGACAATCTTGAGATTGTAGCTTTAAAATGTGGGGATACCACTGATCTTTTTCACAGGACGAGAGCTGGAGGGTCAGGTCAGCAGTTTCACAAAATAGAACAGTTCAATGATTGACTGGAAAGAAAGTTCCCAATCTCTCTGGGTGCGTTATGCATGCCAGCAGTGCTGCTCGAATGAAACATTATCCTGACTGCAGTAAGGAAACAATTGGTTTGATGCTTCTAGGCTCCAAATAAAGATTTGATCTTGCTGAATGATTGTTAATCCTTTGAAAAACAGAATCGCAAAACAAATGCATTCTGGACGAAAAGGGTGTTTTTAACACAAGGCACCATTGTTCTGATTCTGCTGCCCTGACTCTAGCACAAACTAGTCGAGGTAAAAAATGTCACTCTCCCCTTTACAGGGCATAACTGATGTTCAACAGATCATTAACGAGATGGATGTACCAATATATCTGCTGCTGTGAAGGTCCCAAATGCACACTGCTCTGAAAAACATGTTATGGATTTGGGACACTAGTGATTTCTAATCCCTTTTTTTTCTGTTTCCAAGGTCAGTAAGGAACTAGTTTTGCCTGTGCTGACTTTTAGGCACATATATTGTTCCAGAACTTGGATTTCCCTGGAACTGCTCATCTATTTTGATTTGGATTTGTAAATAAAGAAATAACTTTCTCTCCCAGCTCTGAGTTACCTCAGGTGTGTGATCCACTAAATGTCAGTAATTACAACCACAGATTAAATTTTGAGAAGAAGGAATATTTGCATGCAATGAAAATGTTGGCAGTTTTTGTGTGAGGTTCTTCTAAAATTTGGATCCCTATCCATGTCAAGCTACCAATCATTTTGAGGTTTGCTCATTCCTATTTGTCGCTTCACATATCTCTGACAGAGATGCAAAGCACTTCTTCAATAAATTACCTTTCTGAATAATAAAAATAATCTGGTAGAAACCTCTGAGGGATGCAGTGCAGGAGAACAAATTACTACAAGACACAGAGGGAGCTGTAAATGTAATTGTGATGGGTGTGGTGACAGTTTGCATTTATAATATATTCACTTTACCACATGGCTCTAGCAAAATGACTTAGTTTGCATGACCTAGCACGCATTTCAGAAGAAAAAGCAGTCTGAAAAATTGCAGACCATATAGACAGCAGTGCAATGCCAGTATTTTGCCTGGTTGTGTCCTGTCTTCATTCTGATGGGTATACCTATGGGACCTTTTAGAGTCATTAAAGAAGGAAGTAAATCTAATTTGGATGTTACTTTAGGAAAAAAATGGGAAACATCATGAATGCTGGATGGCAAAACTACTGAGATATTAGACTAAGATCTGAGTGTTGGTGTGTAAGGTGCTGTGCTGCTGTTTGCACGTCACTCTCACCAGATAATAATGTTTTCTGTCAATTAAAGAGGATCCTTATCTCTATATGCACTTCCAAAAATTTTCCTGGTAGTAGGCAAGACTCTGATGCCTCAGGAATTTTGGGAAACTAGTGAGGGAATTTTACTCCAATAAATACAGTGCACTTTCAACTCTCCTTAGACTGAAATATTTTTACATTTGGGTCATCATATCTTCATTTTGCCAATTGTCTCTTGTCAGGTGAAACTCTTTCTAGAGATATAACATTATCATATTGGGATAAATGCAAAATATTTCAGCATCTTTCAGAATGAAAGCCACTATAAACAAAATAAGCAGGTGCATATTTTTATATTTGAGGAATTTTCTGCTGGGTACTCTCAGATTTCGAGATAGTTGGCAAAACCTTTTTCTCATTTACTGATTGGGTTTCGTCTGAAACTATTAATTTGAAGGAGAGTATAGCTATACTTTATTCTCATCTTTGCAATTGTTAGTATACAATTAATGTGGGGAATTGTAAAATATACTCTCAGCACAGCTTATATCCTCATCTTGTTACTGTCTCGGGTTTGGGAACATTTTCTCTTCATTGAAGAATATTCTGTGTTTTATTAGGTCAGTGAACCATTCCAGCATGTGTATAAATTGTTCTGTTGAGCTGCTTTCTTGTCATGCCTGAATAAAAAGTGAAAGAGGATTCTCCTATACATTGCCTTCCTCTGTTGATTATTTTTGCAGCTTCTACGCTGGCAGTATGACCTGCCACTTAGGCGTGTTTTCATTGCACTGAGCAGGCTAAGCCGTTGCCTATGCTTGATGCAATTTGGTTTGTTTTCATGTCTACAAAGACAAAGGGAAGTACAGGGAGGGTAACTGAAGAAAACTGCAAGGGCAATGTAGTCTCAAGCCAAGAAGATGACCAGACACAAACCGCTACGGTGTGGCTCATAACTCAGCCAAAGAGCAAGAGCCTCAGGTGGGAGCCTGGTCAGGGGGTTCAGAAGACGACTGCTGTCTGCATTGGCACTGCACCCATCTGTTAGTCATCCTGTTATTACCTCTCTTTGAAAGTAAGATAAGGTTTACTTGGAATTGGTGCTGGAGAGGATTGTCTTGCCAATGTCTTTTTATGGATAAACAGACAGTGTTAATCTCCAGAACTGTCAGTTGTTTGGGCTTCTCAAGTGGCGGATTTCATGCCTCTTCTTAAAGAGACATTTTTAATTTATTAAATTAAAAAAAAATATTAATTAAAAACAGCCTCCACCCCCAAGTATTGTTTCTTTAATCCGTTAGTGGGAAAAGGCACTTATCCTCACACAGAAGTCCACTGCAAAGACAATTGGAGTAATTAAGGCGTTCTTACTCTTTTATTTAAAGTATGCCTTTACATACATCAGTATATCTGACACATTTCTTTAGTGCCTTTAAGATGCAAGTAAAGAAATACCGGCTGAAACCCCAGATTCTCTACTCTGGTAAAATTCATGTTGTAGTTTGTGAATGTTTTGCTTATGGAATGAATAAAAATTTCATAAGGCTTTTGGGCTTATTCGGGATATATGAACAGTTCTTACCGAGATATATTCTCGATCTCTTCCTGTAAAATAAATTTAGATGACTGCGTGTGCTCAAACCCTCTATTAAAATAAATGCACCTCCTACATATATGTGAACAAAATGTAGCTTTGAAGAAAGGCCAATTAATGATTTTATCACAAATCCTTTCTAAGAGCGAGCAGAGAGGAGCACAGCTCTGAGACCACAAACCAGGTTGTACCTGGAGTCACTGTCTCCTGTTTGACTCTCTCTCTTTGCTGGGGAAGTCAGAGCTCTCTCCTCTCTCCCCAGACAAGATGCATGGATCGTATTTTGCTCAGCTGAATGAGAAAGGCAGCAGTAGCCCTAATTTTCTCTTTTTCTTCATCTTCTGTTATATTTCCTGCCCAAGGAAGGAAGGAGATAACTGATATGAAGGTATTCTGTTATGTGGGCTGGAAAATCAAATAAGAACTGAGATCAGCGTTTCTCTTTCCTGCGTCTCTAGACTGAGCACCAACCAAACCTTGAGCCAACTTGCCTATCTTTCAACTTCTGTTGCAAAACTAATGCTCTTAGCAGTAAGCTACAAGTCTCTCTGCTATGAGCAACTGTTTACTTATTTCCGAACACCCACTGCCCAAGGAAATTGGCTATCCAGAAATCTTAGACAAATAGTCGTCGCCTTTAAACCCATCCTTGGCATATAAAAAGCACGCCTAGCACAAATGATTACCCCATCTGTTTGGATGAGATATGTGGATTGTTCCCTGTTCAATTGTGTGGGAGGCCTCGCTGGACCTCTGGTTTGCAAACTGGCTGATTTTAGGTGGCTTGGGTCAAACTTCCTACTCAGTGAAGGAATTCCAGAAAATATATAACCCATTGTCAAGACGATAATTTAGTGTAAGTCTAATTTGTTGAGCAGTAAAGCTTCCTCTTCCGCAGCTCACAAGGCAGTAATCTCCAGAAAGATTACATGGGAATGCTGGAATATGGGAAATCAGTGACTTTCACAACGTGACATTGCTTAGCAAAAAGCTGTCTTTGAAACCCAGTGTTCGAATTTCCAATTAGTTTGCCTCTAGCTCTCATGCAAGTAAAGTCCTCATGATAGGAGGAAGGAGGGAAGAGGAGCAAACAGAGCTGGAAGAATGAGCATGAGTTATAGCATGCACTGTGTGTTGGCCATAAATCCTGCCCGCAGGAATTACTGAAATGGAGAAATAGTTATCTACTGACTTTGAGATCCAGTCTGCAAAGTCCCAATGTCAGTGTGGTGATTGATGTGATACAATGTCGGCAGGATTCGACCTGGCACAATAAAATAGGTGCATGCAGAAACACGGTCTCTGTTTTAAAACGTGTATAAACTCCAGCCAGGCAGCTGCGAGACGAGAGGCAAGAAGGCATGAGCCGTAAGAGAGGCCAGGGTCAGGCTACAAGAGTGCTCAGTATTCTGGAGAAAGGAGGAGAAGGATGTTCAGCACTGCTCTCCTATGACCTTTGCTTGCTGATGAGCTCCAGAGGGAGCTATGGCTTGCTTTTTTACACAGAGAGAAACTCACTAGAAGCAAGTAACAGTGGAGAAAGGATAAACGTGTGGTCCCATGAATCCCTCATTTTAATTGCCTTCTCTTTACTTCAGCCCTTCATAAGTAAAGTAAACTTGGCTTTTATTAGCTTGTTGTTTATAAAGCAGTCCTATGAAAAGAAGTGTAGTAAATAAATGAAATCTAATCTGCTTTCTGTGTAGATTTTTGTATGAATGTAGTAGAAATCAGTGTGAACTCCACTTTAAAGCTTCATGAACAGGAAAGATATCCCAGCTATGCATTTTTTTCAAAAGGCAATTTAAACCCACACACAAATAGCTTTTCTATACTGTTAATGTAGAATATGTTTGTTTGATGCTAAGTTGATCCAGAAATATGTGTTATTTTGAGGTACTGGCAGCGTTTTTCCTCTTCCCGCTCAACAAGACTGATTATACCGAAAACAATGTGTAACCAAGTGAGGATACAAGATTGTACAATTGCTGAGGCATAAGCATCCATTTCGCTGTCAGCTCTGACACCTGCACGTCCTGGGTGTGGGCGCTGCTTTGCGTAATCACCGGGCCGTTATTTATCAGTGAACATATCAGGCAAAGCCTTATGTTTCAGCTGGCAGCCAATCGGTTGATTTGCACTTTTTTTTTGAGTTGATGTTTATTTATGTATGAAACAAACACAAACTTTCAGGCTGAATGCCTTTCCCTGTACGCTAAGGATGCAAAGAAGAGTAAGCCCGAGTGGCAAAGGTGTCGTGATGCCACTCTGTCCTGCGTGGTTTTGGCTGTCAGGCAGAGAGTATAAGAAACGCCAAAATGTATAGGGATTGAAGTGAAAATCCTAAAGCATGTTGCTATCTATTTAACAAAAACCAATAATGTCTGGGTTCATTTTAGGAATAACCTGTCTTTGATTGGCTGCCATGATTTTAAGTTTTAATTATCTCCTTCAACTGAGAATCTGATGCTGGCAAAAGCAAACGGAAGCCTTTGTTTCTCTGTCCATGCAGTTGAGATGCTAAGAAGGACAGAGAAATGTCTAACAGCAGTGGAAAAAATGCCAAAATATCCAAGGGGTAAGTGACCAAAAAACTTATTGGACTTATTTTTATCTTTGCCCCTAAATACTGTTTCTCCCTCAAAAAATCTTAAAGCTGTTATCATGACAGATAGGCAATTTGTTTCTAGTGTGTGAATTCTTTATTCTGTTGTTTCATTTACAGATATAAGGTGCCTTTGTAATGATGTTTGTTAAGCTGAAAGATGTACTTTTGAACATTAATTACTGGAGAGACACCCACAACTGTTATTATCCGTATTATGTTGACTTATCACAAGGACAAATGTATGTCCCACTTGACCGGCTGCTACTTACGTCTGAGTTGCAAGACACTTGGCTTCACACTTTAGGAACAAGCCTAATGTCTGAATTCTCTCCAGGATAGGCATCCAAATGTTTCTGTTTTCCCTGACTCCATGTAGCTCGGTCAAAGGGATCATCCAGAAGTGTGTTATGGTACCATGATCTTGGAAACTGTAACACCCCTGCTGTAACCAGGGCTGTGCATGGCAGGGAATTTTCCCCTTGCTTGAACTCTGCGTTGGAGAATATTAAAGCTGAAATCTAAGGTTTACTGGTGCAATTCATATCATTAGTAGCAGGTTTCAGACATAAGTGTGCAAAACCTGTGTACTGCTGTGTATAAACAATGGCAAAATTGAAAAGACTGCCAATTTCAAGCATTCACCACAGGTTCAGAAAGGCAATGTTTTTGTTCAGAACACTGTTTCTGAAAAGACTGTTTCTCAGTTTTTGTGACCCACAAATATTCTCACAAACTAAAGTCAAGAGGCTGCTCTGCATTTAATACATGAGTAGGAAATTTCTTCAGACTTGTCTTTCTTAATGTTAAGTTTATTCACTCTGTCTTGATAGGTTTTATTCGGCAGGCAATAAATCTGACCAAAATTTCTAAGATTAGAGACTCAGTGTCAGTACATAGTAAAGATGATTCGCTGTCAGAGGTTTCTGAAACTCTGCTAGAAGTGTAAAAAGACTTAAGGAAAATGAAAACTCATAGTCAGAGAGTGAAGAACAACTAAAATAATGATAGATCTCCTTACAAAGAATTGTTTTTCTCAGAATCATCACATTCCTCCTTTTGGCTAAGCCAGCTGTCTATTCCTTGGTGTAGGGTAGCTTGGCATCAACGTGTTAGACACAACCAGGCTTTGATTTGGTCCACAAGTTCAGCTCTGGCAGTTCCTTTGAAAATGTGGTACATTTTCTTGGTGATTTGCAAATGGGAGTTGTTGCACTATTGAAATTCCAGTAAATTTTGTATTTAATTAGAGTTTTTCTGTTGTTGTGTATGTATTTCTTTTCCTGACTCTTTGTGCAAGGACATTACACTCTGTGCAAGCTGTAATACCCCGTGTAACTCAGGGCACAGCTGGGTTACAGGAGGTCCTTACAGGTAAAGAAAAAAATGCTCAAATCCAGAAAAAATCCCCACTCCGTGAAGTGGAAATCTACTGTGTTTTTTTTCTGATTCCCTCTTGTCATAGAATCGTATTATAGAATGGTTTGAGTTGGGAGGGATCTCAAAAATTATCCAGTTCCATCTACTCTGCTGTGGACAGAGACGTCCCACTGGCTCAGGCTGCTCAAAGCCTTGTCCAACCTTGTCTTGAACACCTCCAGGGATGGGGCATCCATGGCTTCTCTGGGCAACCTGTGTCAGTGTTTCACCACCCTTAGAGTGAAAAATTTCTTCCTAATATCTAATCTAAATCCCTCCACTTTCAGCTTATAACCATTACCCCTCATCTCCTTCTTGCCATACCCTTTCCAGGAAGGTTAGCGGAAGCACTGTATGGATCACCTTCCAGCTGGCATGCAGCCTGTGGGTCTGGTCTCACCTCTACAGAGCCAGAAGCCCAAACAGCTGCAGGATTATCAAAATTAATTTGATAGATGTATGGATACATATATATTACCCTAGTGACACTGCAAATGTGACAAAATGAGCTACGTGATATATTAGATCTTTTTATGATGTCAAATGGTTATTGTAGTACTTTTAATACATTTCATTTAAGAAAAAAAGGGGCTGGTTAGCGGAACTTCTTCATTCTAGGAATTTATTTTCCACTTTTTCATTTGTTTATGTGTAAATGAGTTATGAGCATGTGTTTATGTATTTACTCCTAGCTTTCAAGTGTAAGTCAAGTGTATCAGCAGACCCAGCAATCAAGTCAATGCCTGATAGAAAACGATATAAAATCATGCCTGAAAAAAAAACATGAAGTGCCTTTTGCATTTGAACTCTGATATGTATGGGAATGAGAGCATTCTTTAGCTGATGGGAGCGTTAGTTTTCTCCATTTTGTTTGCTGGGGTAGGGATGCTTAGTTCTGCTGTATGCCCTGCAATTCTTTGCTCCAGAGAAAAGGGAAAATCTGGATCCTCTGGCAGAGGAGAGACAAGCTATTTCATATGACAGCAAAGATAAGACACACAACTCTAACAGCAATCGCTCCTTGTGACAAGCTTGTGAATAATCTATGTCTTTCTATGGACCATGATACCTGTCCTATGTGCAGTTGATTTTAAGCAAGAAAAAAGAAACGCTACTCCACATTTTTTACTTATTAACAGTCAGTGGCAAGTCAGAGTACGCAAATAGTAGTATTTGCCTTCTACTTAATCATGTTTCTCTTCATTCATCACAGACACGGCTCCTTTCTTTAAGTTTATAACACTAGGCTAAATAAAACAGACTAAATAGTGGTTATTGAAGTAGCACGGAGCCTGAGGTTGGACAGAACAAAAATATTTTCATCACATCAGAAAAACTTTTTTACAAAAGATTATATGAAGATGGGCAACAAAACCTCGCAGTCTTTTTGAAAGTGGAAAGAAAGAGGCTGTGGGTTGGTAGCAGCTGGAGAATTTAGGGGGGTGCTTTGCTAGACTGCAATCATAATCATCTCGTTTTCCTTTGATCTGTCTGGAGATGTGGCAGCGCGTTTAAAGCTGGAAACACTTTTCTAATGTTCTCTAACCTCAAAAACAAGATACCAAACATAAGGTTTTTTCCTCTTTTCTTCCCTCCAGCTTGTTCCTGCCAGAACAGACTATTCAATTGTGTACTTTGCAACCAGGCAGAACTGTGCATCGTGATTCTCCCTGCTGAAAGGAAGGGAGAGCTCTACTATGGGGATTGAGAGGGCTTTTGTTGCTGGAAGGAATTTTTTACTAGCTTTTTTTCCTCTGTGTGTGAGAGACATAAAGTGCTCTGGAAACGTACATATTCTTCCTGCCAAGAATGGTTGTTTTCACAGCTCCCCTTTTGCCAATTTCAAACTGGTTAAGAAAAAATAAAAACAAACCACAAAAAAGGAGTTTTCGCATACATACCCTAAACTCTCTGGGTGAAAGACATTGTTGAACATTAGAGTCTGTAGAAGTGCCCAAATAACCTATTTCCCTAGAAGAACCTAACATGAACACCAATGCTGAGCTGAAAAGGGAGTTTTCAGTGACAAGAACAAAGGCAAAGCTGAAGCGTTATTAACTGATGGTCTTAACAGATCTAGAAGTATGATGTTCTAATATTTTTAAGGATTTCAGTCGGCAGCTTTGCCTTCGGCTTTAAGCTTTTCCTAAAAAAGTCTTTAATGCAAAGTAATAAATTCATCTCCAAACAAGAGCATTACTCATTCTGACTGCTTGAAATATTTAGAGAGACTCTACCAAAACGCTCTACTCCCATCGTTGACCTGACTTAATGTTATTCTAATTAACAAGTTGGTTATTAAAATCAACAGGTTGCTTTTAGACATATAGTAGTGCTATACAGGCTCTGATAGAAATATAGGAGAGCATGGCATAAATCCAGACTAAACATTCTGTTGAACATGCACAAAAGGGAAAAAAATTGTGTATGAATCAGAGAAAACTGGAAAGCAAAGGGAAGTTCGTAACTTACTTTTCTGACACCTTCTTCCAGTATAGCCTTCAGTACAGGAGCACACATTGGTTCGAATACAGTGACCTCCGTTCTTACAAGGGGGGATGCAAACAGCTAGTGAAAGGAAAGCAAAAGTTTTGTGCACTGAAATCACACAGGCATCAACATTGCCTAAATAGATTCTTTATTTAGGTGCCTGTGCTGGGAAACCAGTCTGCAGAAGCTTTTCTTTTAGTTGGGGTAGGAAAGATGTCTCTCCAAAGGGTGGTTTGGACAAATGCTTAGATGGAGATCCTCATTCTCTCTTGTTTGTGGAAGGAATGTGGGACAAGGCTCCTGGCACCTAAGTGCCTCTGTTAGATGCTTGCCATTAAATAGTGGGAATATCCCTCAGAATCTCTTAGGTCTTTAACTCTCACTTCTTCAAAAGCTTCTGCCCTTGAAATATAGATCAGTGTTTGATATCTGCTAACTTCGTTTTGGCATTGTTTCTTCCGTCTTTCTCAATGAAGCAGAAAGAATAGCTTCGGGTTTTTTTAGCATGCATCTTCTCTCTCTCCATAACCTTTGTGTATTTATTTGCAAGTTTTAGTTCTGGTAAACCACAGCAATTAAGGATAAAAATTCCAAATCACCTAGATGTTGAAAACCACCTTCCATGTTAATCCCCGGAGAAAGATCATCAGATTACAGAGTCTCTATCATTTTCACTCTCTCCTTCACTCCCAACATCACAAAAACAAAGAGCTTCCAGCAAGTTCCATTCGCAATTAGATATTTGTATGTGAATCATTCACTTGCAAAAATATGCATTGGGATTACATTCATCTAGGAACTCCAGGGAAACAAACGAGAGAGAGAAAGAGAAAAGAACTTTTAATTTTTAAATAGTCTAGGTTTGGTAATGAGTGTGTTTATATTCCCCGATTCAGGAGGGGTTATTTGAGCTAAAAAAAAAAAAATGAAAAGCATGTAGTATATGTAGAGGAATCTTCTAGCCATTTAAGCCCTAAGCATGGGTTTCTCTTCATATCTATTCTGCCTGTGCTAATGGGTAGTTAAAATATTCATTAATTTGACTTCTGCAGCACAAAGAGAACAAGAAGCCCAAGGTACTCTTAGCTTCAGTCTAGAGCTCTTCCCTTTAGGACAAAGATTCAAAATTATGTCCTGATCTATGTCAGGCAGACTGATATCAGATCAGATCTTTGAGCAGGGATCTGAAGAAGTCTTAAAGAAGTGTTCCACCCACCATGCTCTAGGATGGCCAAATAGGTGATATTCTGAGCTCCATTTGAAGATAAATTATCATCTGGCTCTGAAACACATTATAGTACATACTATAGAGTACGCAAGATGAACAAAGTAGAGCCATATTTTAACATTTTATTGAATAGTTGCTAATTAGTGGTATCACAGACTTCAAATAGTTTTAGATTAATTCTTTAGTTACCATAAATGATATCATAAATAAGTGCTTACTCCTTCAAAATACCGTTAAGAACAATATAATGTGGATTTATGACAGACTATAACATCCAAGGCTCACACAGGGAGTTATGACAAGTGAAATCTCTGGATATAATTCATGTGGGGGCAGGCAATGACATAGGCTGCTGTTTATATTTTAAGCCTGGATCCTTTATCAAAATGATAAATAGAACTTTCTTACCTCTCTGGCACTGTGGCCCGTAGAAACCATAAGGACACGTACACATATTTGGCCGTACACAAACTCCTCCGTTCAAGCACACGGGATTGCACACAGCTGTATGCGAATTTAAGATAACTCCATGAATACCTTATAATTTTGAGTAATCACTCTTTTGCTGCTGCACATGTCATTAGAATAATCATTTCTAGTAATATTGTGATATGTTTCACACAATCCTTGTTGGTCAGTTGTGCTGTGGCGTTTATTCATAGTCAACACACTGGGAGCATATTGATGGTGTTTTAGCAAAGCTTAGGGGTTGAAATAAAATACAACTTAATAGTTTATTTCTAATGCCTTCCTTTGCTTTGCACAGTTCATTTGCTTCTACTCTAGCAGCCTCACCAAATACCATCCCAGATTAGTAAAATGTGGTCACATTGCACACAGCCCGAGTAGCCTGGAGATATTAACCAGTTGTTGCTTTGTCTGAGTTCGGCAGAGCATCATGGCATTTCCATGAAGCTGGATAGGTATGTACTGCAAAACTCCATTTGTTCTGCCTCATTTAAATGCCAGTTCCTGCAACATATTGTTTCCGACACCACCAACAAAGATGCTGTCTGAGCTTCTTTTGCCTCTTTATTTATCTGTTATTACTGTAGATGATATAACAGGCAGTATGCATCAAAAGCTGTCTTGCATATTTCCGTGTGGCGAGCACCCACTGTTGAAAAAAATGGTATTAGAATTGCAAATCAGTTTAGTAGAGAAGTCACTGCGTGAAGAATAAGGAATCTGATAAAGTTTTCATGGTAAAGCAGTGACACTTTAAAACAATTCTATTCCCTTTGTCTTTCAGTATCTCACAGAATAGTCCACTAAATAAATTAAATACATTTAAACTTAAATAAATTAAGGGTTACTAACATGTATCAGATAAGCTAAAAGAGAAATAAAATGGCAATTTGGAAAAAGACAAAAGTGAAATTGTAGTCTAGATGAAAGGCTTTTCTGACTTAGCAGCAATCACTTATGAAGTCAAAATGGACTTCATTCGTTCTTAATGGTGAATTTGGATTAGTTGCTTCATTGTCTGAGCTAGTTCACAGATGCCTACACTCTGTTAGTGTTTATATTTCCATTGGTAAAGTTCCGTAAGTCCCTTTTTCATTTTGGCTCTGTATCTGTGTTCATCCAGAGAATTCTATCATATCACTTGAGGCAGGAAACCCCAACAGTATCCACAAAATTCTCTGTGTAATGCACACAAAACAGTGCTGGAGAGGTGAGCCTGATAGTCTTTCACATAATGTATTGGCAGACAAACAAATCCTGCTGCTGTAATTGTGGGCTGGAAATTACCGCTTCTGCTGCTTTTGCTTGTCCTCCTTTTGGAATAATCCTGTTCAAAGCCACCTGAAAATAAATTTGCAGAACTCGAGGAGAGTAATCTCTGTCAGGAAAAAGAGGAGATAGTGGGGACTAGAACAGCTGGTGGCAGTCCCAGTCCCTTACTGTGGATCTCGAAGGGTTAATTCACGTCCTCAATAGGTCTGTCATTCCAAGGCTTACAGGAAGATGAGGGTTAAAATGACATCTCCCACCTTCCAGGAAAGGTAATGCAGGCTGAAGGTGTCTTAGTCATTTAATATTCAGTATGGCAGAGGCAGAGTGCCTCTGTAGCCTCGAGGTTTGGCACTGATTATGGTACTCCTCATTCTTGCTTCTTTTCCTATTTCATTATTTGCATGCCTTGTCCCAGGTGAGTGCTGCAGTTACTGTGCCTTCAGAGGAAAAATATGTACCTCAACTTTTAGCACTTAGGCCCTGAGAGGAAGGGCTGTATCTGTTCAAAACAGGGTTGAAAACTCTTAAGTCCTGACTAAAAATAGGTACCTAGTTCCAATCGTCACCTTGTCATTTTGTACTGATGGGCGGAGGTGGCTTTTCCCTGAGCACGCACAATTCTGTGGATGCCTTTGCAGGTTGTCTGCGGGTATGAAATGCAGGAGGAGCAGCCTGAATGCTGGTAGCAGCAGGATGGTTAATGTTAGAGGAAGAGTATTTACGTTCTCCTTGCAAACTAGCTTTTGCTTTTCCCTGAACAGTCAGAAGCCGTCTTCTGGAATGGTGAAACTGAATCCAAGAACTGGACCACAAAACTCTGAGTAGCCTGTCTCAGTTTCTGACAGCTTACTCTTCTATAGCCACTTTTCTTCCTTAGAATATGCAATATTAGAAATACAATATATAATTCAAAATACTGTGCAATACCTAGTTGCTAACTTAGCACCAGAAATCACAATTGCTTGCTCGTGTTCTTATTGTAACATAATCTGGCCACCTATTCCTGTCTCCATAAACTGTACTTTTAAGTTCAGATTTGACTGCATACTGGTAAAAACCACCAAAAGCCAAACCTTTCTTCTTTCTACCCCATCACCATATCTTGAAAGAAATGTGTGCGGTTAAAAGCAATGAAAACCGGAATTTTCTCAAAGAGAGAGCAGTTGCCTTGCCCTCATCTCTGCCACTGCAGGTGTCGGACAAGGCTCATTGTTCAGACTCTCCTTGAACAAGACCAACAAAGAATGAGATTTAGGTCCGCGGTAAGTGTATCTCCAAAGTCTCCAGTGAGAATTATTCTCATTTGCAGAAGCTACCAAGCATCAGGAAGGTTTTAACTTCTGAAATGATGAACAGAGTTAATAGATTTATTTTAGGTTTTGTGCATGTTGATAAGAAACTCCAGAATGACATGAGCTTAAGAAAAAAAACCTGCAAAAAAAGTTTTATTTGTGGGTTTCATCTATGGGATCCTGATATTTAGATAAAGGTGTGAACCTACGAATATTTATATAAACTCAAAGCCTTACAAGGTTTTGCCCTTTACTAAATTTCCTGTTCTTATATTTTAATCCTTTAAGCAAATCCCACTCTGATTGCAGAATTGTTGGAATCGCATTGCTTTCAGGCAGCAAAAGAAATGAGAGACCAGTCCTTTGTACTCACTTACCTGTTTCGCAAGAAGGGCTGCTCCATCCGTTTCTGCATTTGCACTCATCGGGGGACACACAGATCCCACCATTGTGACAGTGTCTGTTGCACACCACTGGAAAACGACACAAGGGATCAAAATCTATTACCAGTAACATCAATGCAGATCCTAAACCTGGTCTCTTAGTGAAATAAATGATGCTATTAGTTCAAGAAGAAAACTGAGGGATCAGTCTGTCCTTTTCCCTGGTTTTCTTTCTCTTTTCTACCCATTCTTTTCATCAGAAGTCTGGAGTCTAAAATTCTTTGCTTTTTAAGTATTCCATCTACCTTGGTTCAGAGATAAAATTATATTCCTGTCAAGGGCAACTTGATATTTAAATAAGCAGCGAGGACTGTAATAATGAAACCGCATATGTTTCACCATTCAGATAATATAAAAGCATTTGAAGGCTGATTTTTTTCCCCCAGATGTTCTGTATATTAAACATCTTTTCTAACCTGTGTTGCACAATAACTTGACTCCTAATAGGTATGGTTGTCTTTCTGTGTTTTGAAAATTAATACTACTGTATTCTCTCAGACAACCTTGAATTTCATAAATGTTACTATAAATATCACGGAGGTTTTGGTTCTTTGTTTTTCCAGAAGCACTTTTGTGTAGAAAATGTTGATGTAGATGTGCGTATTTTTACATACTATAAGTATGCTGCTGGTAAATATGTGCTCTGAAATAGTTCAGTTACTGTATTACCTCAATAGATTATATTTTCATTTCCTTGCTGTATTCAATCATCATTTTTAAGGGGAAACATAGAAAAATAAAAGGCTCTTCTTGTATTCTAATTTTCTGTAAATTCAAACATGTAACAAAGAACAAGACCTGAATGAGCTCATACATACTTGTTTCACATCGAGGACCAACAAATCCGTAAGCACAAGAACAAGTATTTTGAGGCAGACAAGTTCCTCCATGCTCACACGGTGGATCACACTGTGCTGCAAGAATAAAACATGAGAAAAAAATACAGTTAATATATTACATTCCGTGTGGTTATGAGCCCAAGACTTGTTACTACTGTTCCCATGTAATTTTATTAATTGAATAAGTAGTTTGGCTACTGAGGAAACACTGTGGAATAAAGGTAGATATCACAGTAGTAATGTAGCAGTAGCTAATGAGTACTTACATTACGTCTGCAAGGGAATGATTTTAATGTAATCATATATAACTTCTGAGCATGCACATTTTTAAGTGCGTATTTTTGAAGTCTAAGGATGGATTAAGTACAAATGCAGTTAATACCAAAGACCTCACATCCCTCCTTCTCTACAGATTTGCCTTGTGGATGTTCAGTAAGAATTAATGGGTGTCAGAAATTACACTAAAGCAGAGATGAAGGATTCTATATAGAAAAGAATTATATGGCAATTTGTCAGCAAAATAACAAACATTTAAGCAACAATTTAAATGTTTAATAAGCACTGTGAGGTCTGCAAAGCAGCATGTTAGATAATGATTTCTTGACATATTGCAATATGCAAAGTCATTCTGTGGAAGGAGGAGGGTAAGCAGATGTATTGCATAAAATTGGAGAGTACTGCAGCTCCTGAAAGAGGCTATTTGCTGAATACACGTCCTTGTTTTTCAGATGTCGATCATTATGAGCCTAATGGCTTTATTGTGCAGGTAGCTCCGAAGGTTTAACTTCTTAAATCTAATTTCTAAGGACATTATCTTTCTTGAATGCTCCTATTGTAGCCCTCTGATAAGAGGTAGTTTTGTGTAGCAAACTCAAGAGAGGAGGAGAGAAGAGCACTGAAGGTAGAAAAAGACCACTGACACTTACTCTAAGAAGAAGAATTGCTGTGTGCAGGAACAGAGCAAGGCATGTGTGTCAGCTGGCTTTCACATCTCCCTTCAGGAAAAAAACACCTTACATAACAGAATGAAAAATATCTTTCCCTGTGCGTGGGAATTGAATACAGAGAAAAATGTTCTACTTTGGTACACTTTACTGGCAGAATTTTTTCTTTTGTGATGGATATGAAACTAAGCAAGGTTATTCCAAGGAAAATGCAAAACAAAACTAAAGAGATGTGAAACAAGGCATTCTTCATTTTAAGTATTGTTACAAGAGGAAAAAAAACCCAAATGTATGAGACTTTGCTCTTAAAACTGGAAAATGTTCTGTGTAACTGGAAAGCCAAATGAAGGACAAATATTGGTGGCAGGACATAATTTCAGCAAAGCTCAAGCTTTGAAAGCCTTCTCACCTCTTAAGATATCATCAAGCCTTCAGATAAAGCCATAGTATGTGAACTTTGCCATCCAAAAAGTTAAGAGCCATCACACATTTTCCAATTGTAGTTAAAAAATCGCAGTTAAAAAGACAGGCTCCAAGAAAGCACATTAAAATAAACTTTTAAAATCTACGTTTCCTGTTACCATATAGTTTTAACAGTGAAATTTTCAATGCTGTGTTAAAATAAGTTAGGATTTGACATGCCTGAGAACAGAAAACTCGCTAGATATGACTTAGATCCATACTGTACATGCTGAGAATGTCATTAAGCTAAATATCTTTTTTTATTTGATTGGCTATAAGGTTTAGACATTTGCAATTCGGCATGTGTTTAGCTGCTATTTGAAATGTATGTCTGGAGAAAAAAAGAATTTTTAAAAAATGGCATTTTCTGGACGACTAAATAGATTTCATTTAGACCCATTTAAGCAGTTAGTGTTAACCTTTCCCAAGGTTCTTCTAATTCAGCCACCGGTAAGCAGCTGTTGGAGCAGGTCAGGGCATCATGCTATTTGAACAGCAGGTAGCAGTCCGTATGAAGTGGAAAGAGGAAGAAAGGGAGAGAAATCAAAGCTGTTTTCAGAGAATTTTGTTATTCCTTTAAATTTGAGGTTCTATGTTTATAAGCCACCACTTGTGTTTGGGGAGTTGCGCCGTATCTCACTCAAGTCAACGGCAGGCACAGGGCTTTGAAGGAAGGTGCTGACCTACCCACCGCACACACATCCGTCTGAAACATCTCCATTTTTCTGGGCTTGGGCAAGAGCAGGACTTGCTTACAAAGGAATTTCTTTGCAAATAGAAATTAACTGTAGGTAGAAATAGATAATATTCTCTGCACAGAGACAGTGAAACTCAAAACTTGAGAAAAGTATACCGCTTTTTTTGAAGTACGTGAAACAAAATTGCCTTTCTCGTAGGATGATGGTTGCATAAAGCCTTCAAGTGCCTCAGTGCTATGCCAAGCACAGTGACATTGAAACATATTATGTTTTTCCAACATACTTTGTAGGTAGTGCTTAAGGCGAATGTGTCCATTTGAATAGAGTGTTTTCCATCTGGCCTTTACACATTTTGAGATGCATCTGAACTGTCAGAAAAGAATATAATATTTTGGATATTAAAACATTTAGCTTTTATGGTGACATTTAATAGTAAATGTTTAAAACTATTCTATTACTGGTGAATAGCAAAAGGTAAAACCTGAACACTGGCTGCAGTATGAGAGTGAGAGTAATATTCACCTACAACGCATTTGCTTCTGTAATAGAAATATACTCTTTGTGTCAAAATCTTTCCCAAAACTTCTGTCTTCCATCTTCTGGAACGATTTTTTTTCCCACAAACATTTGCTAAATTGTGCAAAGGTATTGCAGTGTTTTTACACTAAACCACTTTGGATGGTGGAAAACGGCAGTAAAGATGAAAACATTGCTGCAAATGGTCAATCTTGCTGTCAAATGTACATATGTTTATAATTTAAAACCCAAAGGTTAAAATGGAGAAATCTTTGTTGTTTTATCTGAAAGGGGATTTTGGGAAATATCCTGAAACTACTTTTTTTCCCATTAAAAGGAGATCATGCACTTTTTATAAGTTTCTCCATGGTAACTTTGGGGGCACTCAGGAATACCAGATCCTGTGTTGTTTTCTGCATCTCCAATAGCCTAATCAACAAATGGCTTCCAGGACAGACTTATTGTTTAACATCTTAACAGCGACTAAACTCCTCGTGCCGTCTGGCACGTGAGGTCCTGGGCGCGTGACATCAAAGTAAGGTTTGGAGGTGTGAGAGCATTCCCTGCAATTCCATTTGAAAACATGGGAACTCACTGGAAGGAGTGTAGTCTACTTTGTTTCATGCAATCATTATTTATTTTCTTTCGAAGATGCATTCATCGGATTTCCTAAATGTACAGGTGAAGTCTGAATATGTGCAGCACAAAGGAGGGAAAAAAGTTAAAAGAAAGTTACATTGCAGGCAAACCACATTATTGTTTTTCCTTTTGAACACATAGGGACTGAAGCCTGAATTTTGCTTGTAAGAAGACAAACAGATAAAGGAAATAAAGAATAGATTTAAAGCATGGATCAGTGCAATTAAAATAATTCATATGTATATTTAAATAGTTCAGCTGTCCAGAGCCCAATTATGAAATAAATATCCATGATAGCAAATAGAAAATGAACACTGTTAACTTGACTGAATAAATTTGGAATACAAATGCAGACAAGAGTTCTGGTTAAATTGTACTAATGGATTTTGTTTTGTGAAATGTCAGCTGTGGGCTCATCTGCAGTCAAAAAAGCAAATAAAGTGTTAGGGATTGTTAAGAAATGAGCAGAGCACAAATGCCAGACTTCGTTATGGTCTGTATCCATAGTGAGATGCAGCTTAAATACCATATTCACGTCTGATCCCCCAGCTCAGAAAAGATAATGTAAAAGTGGAAAAGATGCAGAAAAATGTAACAGGGATAACCAGATAATCAAAGTTATAGAAGAGCTTTTGTACAAATAACAATTAAATAGATAGGTCTTTGGGAAAGACTTGACTTGAGGGATGGGATAGAAAACTGCAAAATCAGATGTCAAACTTTTGCTTTTTGAAGCATATGATTCATGACTTTCTGAGAGACTATTTGGACAGTATCCGTCCATCTTTCCCATATACTGCCAGACATCTGCTTTTGGTAACTGTTGGAGATAGGAGAAGAAATTTTGGTCTGATATAGTTGAGGTTTTTAGGTGGAAAAACATCAGAATAGATGAATGTCAGCTATTGATTTTTTTCTTTGCCTTGTTTCATCCAGCTGTGCATCCTGATGCTGGAATACTTTCCCAGCTACTCCATCTTCCCTATTATTTTGAAAATTATTTGGGTTTGAGCGGTGGTTTTGTGATGTCAAGGCAATGCTGTGTTTTTATTTCTTGAGCAGAAAGCATGACTACTCCTGTTCAAGACTGCAAAGCCTATGAAATATCTGAGAGTTTTTACTGACTTAACATTTTTAAGAAAATAAAGTAGCATAACTTCCAGAGGAATTCTGAGGAACTTTCATAATGACTAAAATAGTCAAGCAATAATAGTCTTTACCTGTCACCTAATTAAAAATAGTTTTAATTAGCTGTCTGTATTCTATGGAATGGAATCTAATTTTTTAGTAGTACAACTTTAGTAACCAGACACTCCTTACCAAGTGAACTTGGGGTTAGAGAAATAAAACCAAGGATGACTGGAAATTTGGCTTGATGCTTATTTTTCTGCAGGTCTTGGGTTTACGTCTCTCAGAATGAAACACAAAAATGACGTCCAGAGTAGATTTTTTTTTGTTAACTTCAACCCTGTTACTGAATGGAAAGGATGTGTTCCACCTTAGGGTATCCTAAGGAGCTCGAGAAATACAACAGCTGTTCTCAGACAGTGCCATATGCACAGACTCTGGTGAATAAACGCAGCCGAGGGAAAAGACAGCGTTTGTTTGTTGTCCAGTGGGTACAGCATCTTTGAAAGCACAGGCCAGTGTCCCTGTCATAGAGTGCGGAACACAGGGCAGATGATTGCTTTAAGGTGACTAACGAGCCTTAGCCTCAAATGTTACAAAGTGCTACATTACATGTACCACTTGTAATATACTAAAAAAAAATATCAGAAACATTCTGAAAACAACGCTGTTTGGACTACTTCTGCATTATCAAATACTAGATTTTTTAGTCCATTCGCATACTGAACTGAAATATTTAAAGCTTTGAAAGTGTTATGGCACTTCTGCAGTGCACTTCAGCAGGTGATAGGTGCTGTCCCATCAAACTGCTGGGAGTGTACCATAGTAATGCATTGCTTTTATGCTATATATACTCAAAAAGGACACTCAGAGTGGAAGTGATGCATTTAGTAACCCCTCTCATCACCAGAGGAACTTTTGGCTAAGTTGAATCCATGAAGTCCAGGAGCATCTTATACCAAAGGATATGGCAGAGAATCCAGTGGGCTTCACTATGCCTTATTTCTCCTGGTTATTTTTTATTATTGTGTAGGTGATGTTGCTATCTCTAAAATGCTTCTCTGAAATTATGTCTCTCAAGGACACTAACGAATAGCTATACTGCCTTTGTGCCAGAAGGTGAAAGAGCTCTACAAGCTAAGATCCTGCTCACCTGTCCGAAAGGGTGTGGGAGAGATGAGTAAAGCCTTGAGAAACTACTTCATCCTAGCTCATCGGCGTAGTAATCATCCAGAAGTAAGAGAATTAAGAATCTGTACTGCTTATTATGTGAAAACAAGAAGGCGAAAAAAGGTCCTACTTTTTATAGAAGACAAAGGAGTGAACGAAATCTAAATGGAGTGAATCTAAAAGGAATGATTTCCATCTAAATGGAAATCACTAAAAGTGTGCGAACACATCTCCCTATAGATACCTGAATATAAGCCAAACACACTGACCGCAAGCTATGCTCTCCCAGAAGAAGATAGGATGCTGGACCCAGAGGTCTCTTTCAGCCTGGACTCCTGTGAGTCTGTGATTCCCAAAGTAGGAAAACAGAGCAAAGGGAGGGGACTTCCAGCTAAAACTTAACGAGGAGACAGAGAGGTTTGTCCAAAGGGGTGAGAATAAGACAGAAATAAAATTTGATATGATGTATATTAGAAGATAAATTCATTTTCAGGATGCTGCTTATTTTTTTCCCTATGAGTCCTTAAAGCCTGATTTTGAACTGCACAATCGGAAAAAAAATATACATTCTGTCACAAGATAAATATCACTCAGTAAAACATTTATTATCTTAGAGTATTTTCAGACACTCTTCTTAAATAAAGGTCACATCCCCTCAAGCTTCACAGGTATTCAACACTTGCTACCAATGGGCTGTTTCTTTTATCTCGATGAATTTTGATATGAAATAGGAAGATGACATATCAATAATGTCTGTGGCTCTCGACATTTTAACTCACTTGCCATGGATGTTGCATTGAAACCTGAAGATTTTGCAAATCTTCTGGTCTCTCCTACGCTTTGATTGCTTGCTTAGTTTTGCCGCCTCCTGTTCTTAGAGGGTATTACTGTTTGGAGGGAAGTCAGTACAACTGTAGGAAGATTGTAAAGTGCTGATAGCAGAGGTTATGACAGGCCTTAATCCAAGGAATTATCTTCGTCTTTCAACTTCATCTGACACGCTGAATCAGCAGCATCTGACATGGGGGGAGACATCAATGGCTGGAGGTACAAAGGGTGCTCTTCACCCTTCTGGCCACCATCCAGGAGAGTGCTCGCAGGTGCACAGAGGGGCTTGGGATGAAACAGGAGCAGGGAGCAGACAGGCTTATTATAGAGTCAGGTGACATGGTCAGTGACAAGAGACATATAAAGGATGTTTGTGTATCGTGTCATCAAACCCTGAGACAAAGAGTGATGTTGGTAATAAAGTATTTCATCCTAAGGACTCTCCAGAGAGGTTTTCAGCAATACCAGTAATTGAAGAAAGCATCTTGTCTTGCAAGACAGTAAAAGGCAGAGGTAGATTTACGTTTTAAGGATTATACTGATGGGCATGCTAAATATACACAAAGCAGCTGTATGCCCATATTCATAAATATTTGTATGTACATGTGCCTGGTCTTGGAGGAGAGGTCATTCTGCAGTCAAACTTGCTTTGGTCTTCCTAGTGCTCACAGTTCCTTGGTATTTTTCCAGCTACAGGTATAGAAAAGACATCAGATATGTGGTCTTTCACACACAGTAACCTTAAATCCTTTTAAAGGGGCATTTCAGCAATGTGCAAACAGGCAAAAATTATAGCACTAAAGATTATAGTAACTTTTTCTTATGCATCTTATAATATGTATCCAGGACTTCTCTGAGATCAAAGGGCTGCAGTGTTGCTGGGGGCTTTGCACCCCTTGCTCGCATCAGGTAATTGCTGATCCACTGCCGAGGTGTGCAGTGCAGCTGAGACACCCCTCTGCGTGTCTGCTCCATGCACGGAGCACAAGAAACCATACACGAAAGAAAATGCAATAAATCATATAAACATTTTTGAATCGGGTAGTGAAAGGCCAATTAAGATATCAGCTTATAGGAAGGATTTGAAAAAAAGATGTAATTAGTGATAGCTAAGCTAAGGAGATCAAAAAAATGTGCATAGTACCGTCCTTTTAGTGAGGTGTTCTAAGCTGTTTAATAAATAAGTCAATACATTGTGAAAACTCTTCAGATAACAAGTTCAGGTTTGCATGTAAGTTATTAGATAGATACCCCAAAAGTTCTTTTTTAAGGTAGTAGAATGATCTGTTTTTCCTAGAATATGTGTTGTATAGACAAATGGAGTCAATTTTACTCTTTCCTACAGAAATTTTATGTGTTTTCAAAAGTAATGATTTCAGCAGAATGAATCTGGCCTTAAGCAAGGGTAAGCAAGATCACAATCTGTCCCTGGTTTCAACAGATTAGATATTATCAAATAAATATGTCATTTTCTGTAAGTGGAAGGAGCTTTTTCGAATGTTTGTCTGTTATTTTGAAATACAATTGGCTTTGAAAACCAGAATGATCTCATCTAGAAAAATCTCCAGACTTACAATAAAAATTATTTTTTCCTTTGGAGAGTTAGTAGACTTGAAGTTATAAAACAATTTGAAAGAGGGTTTTTCCCCCTTACCTTCACATGTAATTCCATCACCCCTGTATCCAGCGGGACAAGGCCCACATTTAAATGCTCCATCTTCCCCTGGCTCGCATAGCACACCGGTGAAGCATGGCATATAGGCGCAAACAAGCGTGTGATGCGTCCCACTGCTGTTTTTTGGCAGTTCCACATGATCCATCGCCTTGTTGTTCACCTTTCTGGTCGCTGTGGTCTGTGCGGGAAGTCTTGCTTGGGGAGCAGACTCTGGTGGGATGATAGCACTCCGGGGAGCTGTATCAAGGGAATGACTTGATAAATGGAAAGAGGAGGTGAGGTGTGTTGCCAAAGGAGATACTCTCTGTTGCTCTGTTGGGAAATCTTGGAATGGTTTAGTCTTTGATGCTGCAACTCTACCAGGCCATTTCCTGGAAGAATAGTTGTACTTGGAACGAGGTTGCTGAGCACCATGTGGTCTTGCAAAGAATGAACTTGCATTTGTTTTGCGATGAGAAGGAATGGTCTGGGTTGTACCTGGTTTATATTTTTCAAAAGGGAGGGCAGTATAGGCTGCCACAGCGGCAGTTGTCACTCTGAGGTCTGGCTGCTCTTGCAGAAGGAAACTATATGTGTCACTTCCTTTTTCAAGAAAAGATTGTGTCTCAGTTGCTGTGGATTTCATATCGGGATATTTTTCTGACAACGTATGTGCTTGGGAATTCTTCCTTTTCATTGTAAGGGATGGAATGTTAAAGACTATGGGGTTTCGTTCTAAAAGATTTGTAGCATTTTGTCTTGGAATTGGGGTTGGGGAAAGAAAGGAATATGTGTTTCTTGACATCTTTAAAATGTCTTCCTGATGAAATACTCCAGCGTCTTCAGTATTTCTTCCAGCAACTTCCATGTGGCTTTTAGAAGATTGTGAAACTAGGGCAGAAGGAAAATATTATTAGTCAAATGTGCTGGTCTAGACTTTAAAGGAACCGCAGTGAACCTTTAGTTTATGAGCAACAACGGAACATAAATTTTAGAAATAAAAGAGTTGATCAATATGCTAAGGCCACATTTTTGCTGACTGGCACAGAAATGAAATGGTGTTCTCTGCTGTGGATAACAGCAGCACTGGATGCATGGGGAACTGCAATACTGAATGTTAACAGATTGATGGTTCATGAACTAGATGAGATATATTCTTTCTATCTTAATATTGAACCAGTTTAAGGTAGGTAATCTCGGTGAAGTTCAGGCATTATTGTTTGAGGTGCAGCACTGGCCTGAGAGAGGTTAAACTGCAGCCAAGCAAAACCACTTGCCATGCTGGTTTACTTGTTTTGCTTTACACTATTCCATGAGGTATTGACGCTGGCATCCCTCTGTTGTGCACCCTACAGCTCTTGACCACCCGAGCTAATATTTGTTTCTTATTAACTGTCAATATTGCAATAGCGTGCTGGGAAATGTTCTACTAGACAGTACATAACACAGAAACTTTGCATTCAAGTTGTTGTAGTTCAGGAGTAAGAGGAGACATTGCAGTTTGGGACAGAGTGGTATCAGAGATGGAGAAATAAATAAACATTAAGAAGGTCCTTGGCAAGGTCATGTCCTAAAGAGACCGTAGTCCCATATCACACCAGCGTATAACTATGTAACGCTCCTGTAGTCCTTATGGCAGAGGAAAGTTTTAGGAAAGTGTTTAAAGGAGACAAATGGAGAAGCTTTGTTAATGCTGTGCACAGCTCCCTCCAGACATGAGGGGCAGCATGGAAGAGAGGCTGCTGGTTTGTAACTGTCACCCACTCGTTACAAAGCCAGCCACCTTTTCAGTTGTGTAAAGAGGGATGATAGATGGGGACAGGGTAGTCTGTGAAGGGCCTTGAAAGTGGAGACGAGTAGTTTGAATCAATACTTTCAGGAAGATTAATGACCATCTGGAGACTCTAATGAATGGAAGAAGATATTTTTAACTGGTTCTGGCATACTCACTCCATAGGAAACAGAATATATTGGATCCCGAACAAAAAACTCCACCTCATTTGGTTCTGGGGTTAACCTCATGCAGGGTGTACCTCTACCTTTTAAATATAATTATTAATCACCTTTTTAAAACTTCTCTTGATGTAGAAATTAGCAGTAGTTAGCAAGGTAAAAGATTAAGATGCTTGACAAAGGTCAAAATGAAAACTAGAGCACTGACTAGAGCTAAGCAAATCCTGGAATCCAAAGTTGTGTTTATCTGGCTGGTAAACAGTGTCATTGTACTGGTGGCTGATGAGTTTTTACCGCCCTGAAGCACAATGTTTGGGAGTTTTACAATGGTGCTGGATCAAACTATAGACATCAGTAGGTAAATACTTGGTATTTTGTAAGGCAGTAGGTAAATACATGGATTTCACTGTCAAAAGTAATGCTGATGAATGGTGAGGTACACAGAACTGAAGAAAAGAGATGGTAAAGCAGGGAGGGCATCAGCAAAGGGAGTGTGAGAGGAAAGGAGAAGTTAAAGGATTTTTTAAAATGAATGAGAGAAAGAGGAAAGAAATATCCCCATAGAAAATTACCAGCAATAGGTGATCTTTGTTGCCTCGAGAAAATTCAATTCAGGGAGCAGAAATCAACAGGAATGACAGGAAAGGGCTGAATGACCCTCTGACAGATTTCTAAAATGAGCTTTGAGTATAGCTTTGAGCTTCCTCCTTACTAAATTTTAGTAGCTATTATGAGGATCAGACTGACTACCTGAGAAAGGGAAATCTTTTATTTCCTTATCAGATGATATGGGAGACATCCTGCCGATAAGCTTCAGTCTTCCCTGTAAGGGAGAACACACTCTTGTTGGAGTGTATCTATGACAATTCAGTTTGTATATCACAAATAAGGCTACTAACGAAGAAAAATGATACATTTCGGTTGTTTGTTCATTATGTTATATACTGACCAAGATCCCCGATCCACTTTGTACAGACCACCAAACTTCATAAGATGTTGGCGTCGTTCAAATGCGTTGACTTCAGTTTCCTCTCAGCTTTAATTATTTCAGAGTTTTACTTATAGTGACATTGCGCAGTTTAGTTAGGATTAAAATATGACATATTTATTCTGGAATACCTGAACTTTTATTCCTGCAGTTTTCCGGGCATCTAAGTAAGCTAAAACAAAGAAGTATACCAAAAGACTGCAGACTCAGTTGTCTGCAGTCAGCAGCTTTCTCAAATCCTGTCTTACTTCAATTTATTTTTCTTGCAGTTGATCAATATCTGCAAATGTATAACCCATTATCAATGCAGAAGTGTGATTGCATGAATCTGGTTTTCTTTGTGATGCCGCTGTATGATTACATATTGGACTGGATGAAAATAACAAAAAAATGACAAGGCAAAGTGCTCAAGGTTATGTGATGGTGCAAAAATACATTTTCACTGTCAGTATTTCTGCCTGTACTAACGGGGAAACGTGCAGCATGTGGAACAATTGGGTTTATTTTTCACAAAGGTGTATAAGAGACTGAGAATCTCTGGCTTTACTCCTGCTAAGCATGGCAGGAACTCCATTCTAATTGATGGAGTTACACCAGTATAAACACAGAATAAACAGGTATGAATCAGGACCCGAGACGATAGATTCCTCTTGTTTTCCCCCTATCTGGGGAAGGTTAGATCAAGGGTGACAAGCCAGATTCCAGAGACAGAGGTTTGGCATTTCTCATCCAACTCAACACAAGGACACTTTTCACACATGCAGTGCAGGTGTTCCCCAACGTGAGAATCCCCCAGCCTTCGTTTCGCCAAGTGATTCAGATAGCTCGTACTTCTTGCGCTAAGCTCACGAATCAGAATCATCATAACCAGCCTCTGGTTCCTGCTTGCCAATGCCATTCAGACTTTCTTAAGACCCAGCAAATTCTAATTTCTTCCTCACTTGAATCGTATTTTATAGTAAAGTAGTAGATATCTATAGTTGAATAAGATCATGTTCATTCTGAAGGTGATAAAACTACTATATAAGCAGTGAAAACAGCCATGTGCCTTGGAGACAGCCCCATCCTTACTTACAACTAAGAGCTGACACCTCAAGCTCTGGTTAAGCTTCATGTGGACATGAGCAGTTATTTCCTTTTCATTTCCCCACTTCTTTTTGCATCTGTTAAAGTTAGAAACTTACATTTTGCATTTTTAAAAAATGGAGGGTATTCATGTAATCGTATGAGGGAAACACTATAAACATCACCACGTGATCTCAGGTTCTGCTCTCTCCTTTAATCAAATAAAATGCCCCAAGCCAGTCTGCTCTTCAGGTGGAGTTTGGCTCCTTCTCCTTAGCAAGATGGTCTGGCCTTGATCTTTTCTGCCTGTCAGTTCAGAGGATTATGGGAACCTTTAATTCTGGCCAGGTTACAGCTACTTCAGAATTCTGTGAATAGTTTAAGAATTCGACACATTATTAACACAATTCAATAAATTTACAATTTGTGTAGTTTTAGAGCTATTAACATTTAGTAGTACATGCAGTGTAGCACATTTCTCATTCAGAAGAATGTCGACAGAGGAATGCTCTTCTGACATATTACACTATGCAGGTCATCATTTAAAATTTGAAACATCTACCAGCACGTAAATCTTATTTAAAATGTCAAGAGAGAATAGAAAAATTACACTGGTCTAAGAAGTCTTGTTACCACATTATTAGGGATCATCCCATTGCTCTCTCCACTTTTCCACATTAATTTTTTTCTGTATTTACTTGGTCAGAGAGGGGAAATGGAGCAGCTGTCAATAGAAGCTCTAGGGAAATTCTGTTTTCCATCAATTCTTAATCTGCCGTTTTATTTGATTAAGTTCTGGCACAACTTTCTACTTCAGTAAGAGTGTGTTTAATACCTAAATCTTCTCCTTAGCCATCCAAGCATACTCTAACATCTTCTCTCTCCCAAAAATTCAGTAATATAGCATTGATTGTCCCTTCCTCCTTTAAGCATCCAGGATTTCCCTGCATTCAGATGCTGGTTGAACTTCCCAGTCACCGATGTCCTTTCTCTTACAATCACCAACAGTAACACCTACGGTAAATCCCTCAGCTCATTTAAGTGAGGTACAGCTTTGACTTCCCACTTTTTACTAATGGTGTACTTCCAGGAATATTTTTGTAGAAATAAAAGCCTTCTAAAGACTTATTGAGATTGGGTCTTTAGGTCAAAAATTGATAAGTTAAATGTGTTGTAAAAGAGTTTAGGAACACACAACATGCAGGAAGTAGGCACAGGCAAAAATCAATTCCCACTTTGAAAAATGTGGAAAAGGAGGGTATGAATAATAAATTTTACGTAGGAGATGCCCGGATTTGGAATTCGCAAATCAGAAAATGATGGTGAGCTGAGTGTGAGCCACTAGGTGCGTACAGATGGACGGAGTAAGCCGGCCAGGCTACTTAGCCTTGGCTCGGCTAACAGAGCTGGGCAGCTTGTGGACCTAGCATGTGTCTCATCCAGACAGGTCAGCACACGAGCAAAAGAGTTGCACGACTCTGTATCCATCTCTACAAGCGCATTCAAATGTTCTCAAACCACCACTTCTGTGACGGGTAAATTTGCTCACTCATTGTTTTAATGATAAAATTAGAAGGTGAACACCTAGTTCACTGTCCTTGAGCTATGTTTCAGCCTGAATGAGATTGTATTGCTGGTGTTGCCACCTGGTAAGCAATTTTTTTCCCCTTCACCTACCAAAATCATGAGCCACAGGGAATATTCGATAGAGCCTGAATCACTCAGCCACTTCTGTTTATAACTATTCTTCTGCTGCAGACTCTTGTTTGTCAAATATGGTTGCAGCTGCACACACACGGAGAGAATTCTGTAACACCACCCATGATTTGCAATGCAAATTTGTTTAGTGTGTATGAAATACGTAATCGTTCTTCTCTATCACAACACTTTTTGTGGAGGACAAAAAATAATTTCTACAAGAAATAATTCCCACAAATGGAATGGGATCCAGACTCCGCCGTCAGTTGTGGGATATTGAAATCCTGTGTGAGTATGTGAGAAAAAAGTATCTCAAGAAGAAATTTATTTGTTTGCTTCTGTTGCTTTAAAGGTCTTTTTTATTTGCTTGCATCAACACACAGCCCATTTGCCTCTAGGTTTTCAGAGTGATATAATTGATATCTCAGTTCATTAACTGATGTATTTAAACAAAATGTGGGTTCTGAGATGCTCAGGCAGGATTCTGATTACATGTCAGCAAACATTTTCAGACTTACTTATGATATGTCAAGGAATACATATAATTAAAGATAATCCCTTTCATACTCAACGTATATCAAAACAATGTCACAGAAAGTTCTATTTTTCCTTAGGTGTAGTTCTTTCCTTATATGAAATATTTTCTATTCATAATATTTTTCAAAAGAAAACATTATAATTTAGGGATTAAGAGAAATAAAAAGCTTAAAGAGCTGGGGCATTAATACCACTTAGTTTATATTAATTTAAGACAGGTTTCTCCATAGACTTTAAAGGATTGGCTCCTTTTTAGGTGTCCTGAGTAGATAATAGTAGTATCAGGCTATAAGCTGGATTTCTAGAATGATGCTCGAGTCTGAAAGTAGAGAAATAGCTTTGAATATGAAACTTATCTTAACACATGGCACGTAATGCATGTTTATCTGCATTCTAAGGAGGTATCCATCAGCTTTTGGTTAGTGTGGCTCTTGGAACAAAGGATCCTATGCAGCCAAAGTGCAAGAACAATGTAAAAAGGCAATGAGCACAGTGATAGCTGTACAGAAAATGGGTCTTAAGGAAAAGAATGCATTTTGTGGATTTCTTTGCAGATTCTGTTTATTAGTTTGTTTTTTTTTTCTTTCTACTTCTGTGATGTTTTCTACAGAAATTTCAATGTCAGGGCCACCAGAGACAGTGTTTTTCAAAATGTAGGAATTACTGATTGCAAAGATATGAGCACACTCCCCAAACTAGGACTTTTTTTTTCCCTTTGCCAATATTTTTCTTTATCAGTATCTTCTTTGGACTATATATGTAGATTTAAAACCCAGTTATGTATTTTACAAGCAAATCACGTTTTCTCTCAAACATCTCTCCTATCTTCCAGTTTATTTCAAGATTTAATTGAAAAGTTCTCTCCCGGGGGAGGGAAAAAACGAACGTTTGATGTGCTCTCACCCTTTGCACAGGAGCCTTGCTCTTCTTGCTCCTTTGTTACTAGATCGTTTTCTGTGCTCTTTACATTCCTGGGGTCTAACCCATTCTGTGCCACAGTTTTAGAAGTGCTCTTCCTGTACTTTTCTCAGAACACCCAGCTAAAAAAACAGGAAGTGAAGGAGAAGTATAGTTGTATTTCAAAATAATGTGGATCACCCACTTAACCCCCTCATAACTGTTTTATTGTCCTTTCTTTCGTTATGTTTTGTCCATCTTCTAAGTCTGAACTTTTAATTCTCCTCCTTGTGTTCTGCATTCTTGAATCATTTGAGTTTGCAACTATATTGTTTCACCAGCTAAATAGACAGCATTAAGACAGACTTCATAAAACTTAATTATATTTTCTATTCAGGAATTGGAAGCATATTTTACTTCTTCTCAGTAATGTGAGAGATGGAAAAACTAATAAAAACTGTGTGCTTATCTGATGATGCCTCATGGGCCTTCAGAGTCTCTCATGGCTTGACTAGGTTGATAGATATATACAAAATAGTCTAAATTAAGACGGATCCTCTCTGAAGCATCTCTGCCTAATTCTCTGAAACATCTATGTGGAATCATTTAGAACGGTAACAATAGATTACAAAGAAAGTTCGTAACATTTCTTCAAAAGAAAAGCCATAGTATTTCTTCAAAGAAAAAGTAGCTTAAATTTGAATAATTTACTGAAATTCGCCTTTTATTCGATTCAAGAATTAAATGGTCTGAAACTATAATTATGTTGTTTTGGGCTGTAGAAACATAAAAATGAGTTACTTTACATGTGAAAGTCAAGAAACAGTGTGACCTATGCTTTGCTAGAGACCAGTGATGAATCTATTTTTATACCACATAAGCACATATAAATACCCACTCTGAAATCATGCTTTTGTGGAATTCTCCACAATTTCCACTGATAAGTTTGACAACTATCTGTAGTTTCTTTCTAACATCGCAAATAAAAAGCATTGAATTTTGATAAGTTTTCAGAGGGTACGTCACAAAAGTTCTTAGTAAATTTTGCTAATTTGTATGTATTTTAAACAAATGGAGTTCTCACTATTGCCAGCAGGTTATCAATGATAAACAGTATGTCCATTTAGCAGTGCATAAAGTCTATGAACAATGTGCATTGAATTCAGGACGCAGTTCAGAAGAGGGGCGGGCATATCTAAATCCAAGCTAAGCAGAATTAGTGCAGAATTCTAAGCTTATCTTCCATCTGAACAGCATATGCTCTTAATGCAACAGTTCCTGAAGTATGGTTATTTAGCTATAGCGAACATAGGCATCAACTCTTGACAGAGTTTGACTTCTGCCCTTTCAACACTGTGGTTGGGGATAGTCATACCATGAGGCTTGCATTTATAATGTTGGTAGTTTTCTTTTTTGAAAGAGTGTTAGGATGATCAGTTGTCTTGTGTCAGCTATAGGCTGTTGCTGCGTCCCTTCAGAAATGAACTAGCGCTGTGTATGTGACGTGTAACTCTGGGGCCAAAATTCACATGGTTTGGCAGTGGATATCCCCTGATTCTGCAAGCAAGTCCAGTGAAGCAAGCGCTACTATGTCTGTGGGTACCTGTTCATCAACAACAGCAAGATGCTAAGGAACTAGTCCTAAATTTGTCCTGAGCGATAACGAGTCTATGTATTTCACACCTATTTTCACCCCCCATACTGTACCGTGCTTGGCATTGCTTATGAATCCTTTTTCTTCAACTACTGCTTTGCTTTTGCAGTTAGTGGCAAAAGTCCTTTCTTGCTTTAAAGGGGCCAAGATATTGGTCCAGTATGAGTTACTTAAAGTTTTAAAGGGCATCTAAGTGCCTTTAACAAAACAGCAGTCTTATCAAATTTGTGGAAACAAGATTGACTTGCTTTAAAGGCTGTGTGCTATTATAGTTAGATGATTAAATGAGCTTGGAAATTTTAAAAGGAAATAATCTTGCTCTCTATCCTGTCACCGCAAAAACCTGCAGGGCCTGTATCCTCCATAGATTATTTGTTGGAGACTGAGTTGTTATTATCACTTAAAAGTCATGATGGCACAGTGATTGCTTAAGCAAAAGGTGGCACGTTCTTGGTAGGAGAGAAATATAATCTGTACTTCATGTTCTGATTGAATGTAAATATTATTCATGGCATATAGCTGAGTCCTCTTCCCTAGTGGTTTTATGGCTTGGGCTTCATTGGTCTTCTATTGCTGAGCTACATCATTTCCTAAATATATCATCTGAATTGGAAGCACTTAAAAAATTCTGGATTGACAGAGTGTATGGATCAGTGAAGCTGGAAACCATTTATCTTTTAAATTATCTAAACATATTCTTCCCACTGTGCCTACTTTAGTTGTTATGTTGGGTCATAGCGTATACCGTAGAGACCTCTGTTGATATTTTTTCTGAAAATACTTAATATTTTATTAAATATTGCTAAGGAGAAGGAAGCCATCAGAAAGACTCTCAGCTTCCCTTTCTATCTTCTCAAGTACAGGAGTGGATTTTCAGTGGCAATTACATACTCTGAGGGCAGGAAAGGGTCACAGCTTAAGTTCAAAATTCCAGGCTGATCCTGGCCTTATGTGAAGATTATTGGTATACCATTTACAAAACTGTCTTTCATGAGTCCAAATTTATATGAAATGTCTTTGAGTGGCATTTCTAGCCTCACTTCAGTTGACATTTCATCATGTACCCCTTGAAGAAGACATCATTACACCATAACTGGTCACTTCGAAAAAATGTTCATTTTGTTCTAAAACATGCAAACTGGAAACACTGGCACATAGTTAATGAAAGGGATCAGCAAATTCCACCATAAATTCCAAAGATGAACTGTGGGCAGATTTTCAATGGGCTGAGTCCCAGTATGGAGCTGGAAGCCATGGCATTGAAATGCAATGCTTCCTTGTTTTGAAGCCCACAAGAATAGCTGAGAGCTATTACCACACTGAAGTAAATCAGAACGGTATTTACTATTTATTTTGTATTTCTGTTATGCCTTCTTTGCAAGGATCTCAGACAACTTCACAGGTATGGACTGCAGTGTCAAAATGTTCCTGCCTTCAAGTGAGAGTTCTACCTCATTCTATAAACCAAGGCAAGACTGGTTAATTACTTATTGTAAAGCATCTGCTGAATGCTGAAAGGTGTGCATCTTATTTACACTGATTAGTAAATATAGATATCGTATTTAGAAGTTCTGTGTGTGATGTGCCTACCTTGACAGATTTTAAGATGTGCCCTCCAGGAACAGTGCTCAGCTCAGTCCATCAGGGTAATGGTACTCATTTAATGGAATCAGTTATGATTTACACTGGCGTGAGTCAGACTGGAACCTGAGCCTTGATGTCTTTAGTGCAAAGTCATCAGTTCTGTTAGAATAGAGATGAAAGGAGTCTGTTATGTTCTTCAGTCATCTCTTGAAGTAAAATCATTTGCTTGGTTCCAGGCTGTAAGAGGTCCAGAGATGAAACCTTGGTTTGGTGACCAAAGCTTTTACTGGAGTTATTTATTTTTCGTGGACAGTGATTTATGCCCAGTGTTAATAATGACAGCAGTGATTTCAAAGCTAAAAGTTAAGAATGTAAAATTTAAAACTAATATGTTCCTCTGGTGTTAGACTGAGCACTGTGTGTTTAAACACACACATGCTTTTAATTCAAAATATTTTATTCTCCTTTTAAATCCACACCTTGATGCTGATCTGACAGTGGTGCAAATGAGAGGGTCACAGAGGTCTCTCTGATGTAAAATCAAAGTGAATTCAGCAGCACAGTGCAGACACTGGAATAGTGTAAAATATAGAGTACATAAACATAACAAATAGCTAGCACGTACAGGAGTATATCAAGTGCCAAATGTCTACATTACTGCAAATTAACTGCTATGACAGGAGAGCTAGCAGTGGTGTTCAGAATGGAAAAGCAGAACTCGATTACAGAGATCATAAAATAATCCTCTCCCTTGATCTTCAGCTCCCTAAACCAGGAGAGGCAGTAAGACCTGGCTCTGAACAAACAATATTTTATTAGTGATGGATGTGGCACTGCTTTGTCCAGTAAAATTGCTAATTTACTAATAGGAAAAAAATAAATCCTTTGTAATGACACCAACGTCTCTAAGCTGCTAAAGAAAGTGCAAAGAGATGGGTATTTCTCTGACTGTGAGTGATGAAACCAGTTTAGAGAAATACCAGCAGCTCCTGAGGAGAACAAATACTGCAATATACGGTAACATCACCAGCATCTCCCATTAGGATATATTCCTTTTCTTTGTGCCAAGAATATGACCAATGATACTGCATGGTTTGATTTAATAGACCTGCATCTTCTAACAAAAAGGTAACAGATATTTTATACAAATGTGAAATGTGCCCAGTGAAGCCTGGACAGATTTAAATTCCTTAGGCTTTCCGCTTTATTCAATGTCAGCGAAATTAAGGGACTTTTGATCTTGCTACTATTTTTTTTTTTTAAAAAAAAAGTAGGATACCTCTTTTATGGATTTTGAAGGGAGAGAAATAGTTTCTTGTTTGTGCTATAAGAATGTATTCTTAAAACCAAAAATTGCCCAGTATATATGAAACTCCATACTGACTTTGATACTGGTGAGTTTTATCCTTAAGTCTAATCTTATGTACTTCTAAAACAATTGCTGCTATGTCTGATTGAAACTCGCACAAACTACTGATATAAACCAGGTAAAACACATAAGTGAGAACAGAATGAGGCCTTGCATTGCTGCAGGTAAATATAGCTCAGGAACTTATTTCTGGAGTTACACAGTTTTCTGTAAGTCAAATATATCAAAAGATTAATACCTATCACATATCAATGCTGAGGAAATGGTGCTTTGTTGATTATAAATCAAAACTGAAGGACTTTTGGGTGCAGCTCATCAAACACTACCTTAGAAAACAATTTTCCTCTGGCATATTTTTTCTCCTCAGTAGTCTACAAAGGCAGTCAGGTAATTTTTGTGGTTTCTGTATGAAAAAAAATACTTATTCTTTAGTCCTTGAATCACAACAAATGAGTATGACTTCATGTCAAAAGCAGATAATAGAAGTACAAAATAAGGATTAACAAGTATAGTTTTAGATTAAAATTACTAGCGTTGGAAAGAAGTGGCACATAATCTCAGTACTTTTACAAGCGCTGGAACAAGCTGAAGAGGGTTTGTTCTGTTTCATTTGAAGATTGATACCATAAATTACAAGGGAAAGAATCTATTATTCTAATAGGGAAGATTTCACAATAATAATAATAATCCATAACGGCACATAAATTTAATTAAAAGTTCATTCTTTTTCGTCTGATATCTTTTAACCATCAATGCTATAAAATACTTCTGCATGAACTAGCAAAGCACATGGAAAACAAAGTTAAAATGAGCATTTTGGTCATAAATTAAGACACTTGTACAGCTGCAGCAATTGCTTTCATTTCTAAATATTAAAACAAATGACAACTCTCATTTAACCTTGAGGCACAAGATTCTCATTTATTTTGTGATATAATTCATGTGAATGAATATAAGTTTCTGACAGAAAAAAATAAAATTCCTCTCACTCCCTCCTGAAGCACCTGAGCTGATTACATGGTCACTTTTGCAGCATGAAGTCCCAGACTGGGTTTTTGTATCTGAGAGGAAAAAGAAAAACAACCCCCCGAGCCTGGGATATACAACTTGCTTTTGTAAGAAGCATATGTTGGTTTTAGATCCTGCTACTTCGGATATTTCTTAAGACTTGCCTGGAGCAGTGTATGACAGGTATGAATCACACTAAGTGGCAACTACTGTCTACACTTCCCTCTTTAGAACATGCACAAATTTATTGGCTAATGTTTATACAAGAACAATGTAAGTGTGTCTGATTTACTATACCAGTATCTACAGCTGTAGATTATCTGTTCTACTCACCAACATTTAAATGACTTTTGGAGTGTACAATGTGTATCCCATTATCCCATTAATGACAAGGTGCAGCTTTGGGCAATAACAGAAATGTTAATTTATTTATATGCACAATAATTTATTTGTTTTTGCTCAACTGCTTTTACAGCCTCACCAAGTTATAGAAGAGTCAATAACTGACTTAGTGGCTCTGTCAAACTAAGCAAGACATTATACGTGCTCACTGCTAGAGAAAGAAAAATGTTGGGTTTATTTTTGTGACCTTAGATTCAGCAAACTCACTGAAATCAATTTAGAGTTCAAAGAGATTGGATGATACCTACACTGAACAATTAAATTGATTCCACTTTGATAGTGTGCATTAAAATACTGCACTAAGGTAATACTCATTGATTTGGATACAGAATGTGTTTTTCAAGTCTGGGAAGTCGGGGAACAATTTGACAGGTTTCAAACCTGTCTGTCTTGAATACTTAAGAAAAAGATTCAGAAGAAAACCAAGGAATCTGACCTAGGAACTACTAAGTTAAGGAATAAACATGAGTTCTAGCAAATCACTCTGCGCAATAAAAAGGGGACAACCCTCCATGCTGTCCCTGGAGAACCATACACTGAATTATGAGATTTTAATTGAGAGAGAGCAGGTCTGGATGAGTGATGAGTGGTTGCTATGCTATCGCCAGTTTATGCCTGAGGTCAGGACCCAGCTTTTCTTTTATCACAGCAGAAAACCTCTTCTAATGATCAGTCTTCAGAGATTAATGGGATCAGCTGAGGTTTGGAGATCTCTAAGAAAGATTATTGCTCAAGGTATGAATGATATTACTGAAATGCTTTAATTATCTGTTGCCTTTAGTTGTTGTTAGATTTGTTCTTGCAGGACACTTTGTTTATCATCTTCAGAAGTCACCTTGGAGAACAGATGCCTTTCAGCAAAAGAATTAGGAGAGAAGGAAAGCAGAGCGATAGTGGCATGTGTCATGTTCTGATCTTATTAAGGAAGAAACAAGTTTTGAAATCCTGTGCCAGAGCTGTAGCAGATACAGATGTGGTGATTCACACCGTCTAGTAAGTTCTGTTGTGAAGAATTCTCCCCAGTGGCAGATGAAGTAGTTAATCTATGAAATTTTGACTCATAGAGCCAGGTATTCCTGAAATAAGACCTTCTAGATATTTCTCAGGTAAGAGGGAAAAAAATGTTGCGTTATAAAGTACATTGTATTGTAATGCCTTACTAGTTCAGATTTTCTTACAGCTTTTGTATGCAAAATCTTTTCAAAATTCCAAAAATTAGAAAGTACCTGGTCTGGGGACTTTGGTACAGATTCGGCCATTTCCAAAAAAACCTGCTGGACATCGGCCGCAGACATATCCAACGTAAGGGGGTTTCCGATCAAAACACAACACTCCAGGAAAACATGGCCTATTGGCACAGGTAGTAACATGTGAGAGTGGTGCTGCCTGGCCTAAAAAAAAAAGAGAGTTCAGATATGTTTATTTATAATTTCTCAAATCAAACACATATATAAAATTAAGCAGTGGCTGCCTGAGCCCCACTAAAGCTTCGTAACTTCTTTTATTGTTTTAAAGTCTCCTTAAGGCAGACTGTTCGCAAACCTTGAGCCGAACATGAGAATGTCCTGTAGGCACACTGTAACAGAACAGCTGTTTCTCATTAAAGCAAGATTTATTAGTCCTCTAATTACAAGTTTTCAGTTTCTTACTCAAAGTTGTTTGGCATTTATCATGGATAATACAGAAACTGTAATTTTCAGCACAAGTGAAAGACTAACTGAGTGAGAAACTGTATCATCTGACATCCTTTTGGTCTTCTATAATTGGAAGGTGATCATCAAAACTTACACCACAAATACTGTATCTTTAAAAATACACTGTCAAGTACATATGTTTCTGATCTAGAAATCATCCTTAATATGTCAACATTGTATGACAGGAGACTATCTTAGAACTACGTGCAAAATTTAACACTTCAGTAGTATATAATATTTTATCACTTATGATGTCACAGAATAGCAAATGCACATGAACTGCCTGTGAAGTATTTAATAGTGTTAAGACAGAGAACAGATGATGAATAAAATCTTAATGATGGTTGTAGATCTTTTTAAATTGCCTCCAGTGAGGTCTCCATCATGATTCTCAAGTATTTTCCACATTACTCTCCACCTTGCCTACAACATTATGATGGTTACCTGTAAGAGGCAAGTTCGCTTAGGTGTTGGCTGGTCTGGTACAGGTATACAAAAGAAGATGAGAAAAAAATTAATATATTTTCTTTAACATGTGCCCCTATACAGCCGATATGTCCAGCCTCGATTCTTCTGCTCCCCGCTCTCACTGGAAAATCAACTGAAAATTTAATACCCTTTAGCATCAGGCCAACGTAAGCAGCATGCAGGTGCACAGCCCTATTAGAGACTGCAGTACTGCTCCACATCTGGGAAAAGCAGCTACCACAGTCAAGTTCATACTTCAAGAGTCGATCTTCGCTGATGCTCAAAACTCAGCCTTAACTCAGTGACTGTCTGTCAAACACTGAAATAAAATGTCAACATCACTTGGAGATGGTAAGTTGGCATAAGCTGTCATTCTTATCAACCTACTTTCCATTGATCACTCAGATTGGGAGTGATTTTGTTCTACCTTGGAAGCAATGTGATTTCTAGTTAAGTCTGACCACTCTGATTGCTGTTGCTATAACGGCTCCCTTCCCATGTAAAATTGTTTAGCAATCCAATCTGATGTATTGAGGGAGTTTTTGATTGTTAACTCTATGTTGCTGTGATATATTATATTATAAACACCTAGTTTATGTTTCCTGTTACGATAGTAAAATGTATATTTCTGAATATTTAAACTGCAGCAACTGAAAAAGGTTTCATATCCTTGTATACATACCATGTCTATCACTTATGCTAAAATTCTTAATTACAGGAGAATCCTTTGCCTCTAAGGGTTGCAGTAGCTGCTTAACCTCCGTCTTGTTCGAACCACCTTTGCCATTGCCTTTTTCTATGCTTAAAGCTTTTGTAATGTCAGCAGCAAGCACAGCTGTGGAAAGAAAGCAGGGAGACAAGAAAACAAGGTGTTACAGCTTAGCTGTGATTGATGATAAAAAGCAACAGTAACAGCAAATCAGATAACCTGACATGAGTTTATTCTGGAAGACAACCATCAAACAAATAAAGGCAAATCAGGTGAGTCAGATGCTGAGACGCAGCAAAGCTTCATCACAAATATAGAAAAAATTACTATGCCCAGACTCACTGAACTTTGCTTATCTGAGAGACATACTTAGTATAGAGTAACAAAGCCTCAGGTCCCAATGTATTAGGCAGCGTTGTTTCTTGGATCAAGATGTTACATTTCATACTGAGACCTGTGCTCTGCCCAATTCCAGCTTCTCCTTGAAAGCTCCTTTGTGGAACTCCTTTGTGCATGTTTGTTTGCTTTGGTTAATTCGGCTGCAAACTCTGTACATATTAAAATACCTCTATAAAGTATGCATGGATGCAAAACCAAAAATTGATTGGTGGAGACTCTAAAAAATATTGATTTCTGCATAATTTTAAAGTAATTTCTTGAATGAATCGGAGATTGTAAAGTCTACGTGAATCTATGTTGCAAATTAAAGCCCCCTGCCCCGGGACTCTAGGATAGTCAATACTCTTAACAAAGCCTGATACTATGATTCTTTATATATATTAAATAATGCAATGAGTTATACCCTACTCTAACAGCTATAAAGTTATTTCAGTTTTCTCCTCCTTCCTCCTGGAAGCCTTTATACTTTCTTCAGCAAGGGAAGCAGGAGTAGGCATGTTAAGTCTCTATATCAGAACCCCTAAGAATGATTTCTATCCTATTTTGGGTGGACAAAGCCCAAAGCCCTCAGGTTTATGCCTTCTAATAAATGTGCATTTCAGAAATAAGGCAGAAATAAGGAAGAAGTTATTTTTTGGATACATTTCAAAAAAGGGTATTATCTTTTATATCTTTCTTTCATTGGTCAAATGAACTACAAAAATATGTGTTAGTGAAACTGATGCAAAATCACTTTTAAATAGTCAATGTGGCCAAATAATAAAGAAAAAAACCCTATTTCTATACAGTCATTCGTCGATGTGATTGAAGGTATTTTTGGTAAGCCTGGCACTGGTAGTCCTGCTGGTGTCAGGATCCTGCAGTTACAACCGACTCTTTCTACGCCGCAGTTTTTTTTTCCTTTTTGGTAGCCAATATGAGGAAAAGTTACTGTCGTCACAGTTAATACCAGTATCTTTTGTTCTCAGATTTCTATGGAAAAAAAACAACAAACAAACAAATACGAAACACTTCAAGTGTTGATTTCTCTCCTTCTGGCCAACCAAATGCTATTTTTAGAGAAGATTTACGTGTATAAGCCTGAAACAAGCAGCGTGTGAGTAGGTCACATCCTGTGCACTGAGGTCTAAACAGAGTACAGTCACTGTAATCTCCCTACTTAAGAGTCTGTTGCCTCCCAGATAAATACTGAGCATGTGTAAAATTATTCCTAGCCATCTCCGTCACATTGGGATGTGACTTTACACCAAGCATAAGCTCAGTGACTGTGGACTGCATCCTCTAATGAAAGCACACCTTAGAAAAAGAAATGAAAGAATGGATGTGAACGATTCACACACAGACCTTCTTCCCCTTACCCTACATCCTGCTTACACAGTATTCTCCTATAACAAAAGTAATCCTGGAGGTGATCCCCAAGTATTTGCTAGTGGATGTTATATTTAGCAGTGGAACAGTGGAGATCATGGGGAGTGTCCTTGGCGAATTATCTAGCTGGCATCTGGAAAACAGTTTTTTGTATGTTATTGTATTAGTTCTAATCAAAATAAAAGTAAACTGCAGTGGAGACAATTATCCAGATTCATATATCGTGACAATAGAGCGCTTTGTGTATTAAAGGTTTGTACGTGAAGACAGTAGTAGGAGAATTGAACCCTCATTTCCTCAGCCACTAAAGTAAATCATGCAGAGCACTTACATTTGCAAGTTCTGCCATTTCCCTCCATCCCACTTGGGCAAATTCCACATGCGTATGATCCAAAGGTATTCATACAAGAAACTCCAGGAAAACAAAGACTCTCTTCACATTCATTCCTGTCTTCCTGACAAGTAAGCCCTGTGGCAAAACAAAGAGGAGGTTAATAATCAGGAAAGATTCTTTGTTTATTCCTCATCTCGGATCTTGAAGCAGACTGTGGTTTACTTCTTGGCTGTAAACTCATTACAGGGTGTGTCACTCATGTCAATGCCGAATTCCCCACTGTCTCACTTAAACCTGCTTTTATCACACTGTTTATTACTGTTGCTTTTGGCATCACAAGTGCTGAACTTGAGACTGCTGCTTGTAGAAAACTGTGCACGTTAAATAAATTATTTCCCCTGCATTTTGCTGCTGCTTTTGGCATCTTGTTTATGTGAGATCATTATTATATACCGAAGAAAACAGTGAATGTCACCATTTGGCCTTAGGACACAAAGAGCCGTCGGCTGACCTATTGTGCTTTTCATTTCTATGTGAACCTCACAGAACTAATGGCTTATTGTGAACCAGTCTGATAGAGTCTGGCTGAAGGTAAAGCTTAGAAAATTACCAGAGTATTTAAAAAAACCTTTTTTCACTATTTAAAATTAAAATTTGAAGAAACATTCTGAAAGCGCCAATATTCAGAAGATAAGCTGCTTTGGGTTCTGAACCCAAAGTAACATAGCTTGGCTATTCTTGGCTTTGGAAAGAGAGTTTTAAAAATCCCTTGAAACAACTGATATTTGAATTCACAACTCCGGATGACTTTTTGGATAGCTATAGGGTAAGGTGACCCAAAAGTTAAAACTGCTATCTGAACAGCAAATGATGCAGAGTAATCACATATAACGTTGTTAAAAACTCCCTCAGGCTTCAGGGATATGTGCTGCTGCCTCTATGCACTGGAGAAAACCTACTTGGCTGTTGCTAATACAAGAATATGCAGCTCTGATAGCAGGTCATAAAGTAGCCCATATCACTTCTGTTAAGGCATGCCCTTTGTCCCTTGTAGGAATACTCACGGAGACTGGGACAGCTCCTGGAGAGTCCATATATCTGCTTCAAGACATATCACAAGGTGCAGAAAGCCTTGTTCCTTATCAAATATCCAGCTTTATCACAAAGGAAGATTTAAGGATAAAAACATTTTTTTCTTGAAAAAAGAAATTTGTGACAGTGGAATGAATTATAGGATGATAAAACCAGAACATTGTTATTCATCTCCTACAGCATAATCTCTCATTGCTTCTGCATTTTGATAGCTTCCACTACTCCTCTCAAGCTAAAATAGCATCTCCATGTAAAAATCTCAAACTGAATTCTCTATTGATTGAGGTGCCTAATAAGGCCGGTGATTTCACTTTTTCATGCCTGCTTTGTCTTGTAGGATAAAGAAACAGCAGCACAAAAGCCACATCCTTTTTCTGGTGCCACCTCAAGCTAAGTTTTTCTGGTTTTGCCTGCTTCTTTCGTTCAAGTCGCACACCACATGGTATTGCTGCTCTTAACTTACTTTTTCCCCTCACTTGTTACATTTTGGATTGCTATTTCTATTGTATAATTTAATTAGCCCATATGTAGCATCAGGCTGCTTTTCTCTGATAATGCTTTCTGATGATGCATTGAGGAATTATTAAACATCATGTAATGGAAAACATTGAATGAGTTATCCCCTGATTAGATTAGCAATTATTTTCTTTCTCTGAGTATCATATATAGAGAAAACACAATAACAGAGACAATGAAAGCAGGAATAAAGTTCCCAGTTTCAGTAAAAACCGCCAGTTCTCACTCAGTCCCCTCTCCTCCTTCCTACATACTCTATTTTTGCTGCAGAAGGCTGGCTTTAAAAATTGAACAGATGAGAGAATTACAAAAAGCAAAGGAACACCATAAGCAGCAAACTACATTTTAAAATCCACTTGTCTGAATTCTGTAATATAAAGATGGAACTATGGAACCACTTCATTTTACTCAGAGTCTCGATTTTAAACAGTATTTTATCAATTTGGACATAATAATAATCCAGAAGAGTCCGAGGACAAATGCTTTCGACGTCTGAAAGTTGGCTGAAGGTTGCAGATGAAGCAGCAGAAATGGTCAGAAAACTGCACCAAGAATGGGGGATTTTCTGTTTGCAGAACATCCATTGCATTGCAACACAAGAGAGTCCCAATTCTCTTGGCACTACTACCGTACATATGAAAATAATAGGAATAAAAGCTCTTCAGGTTACAAGATTGAAACGTCTGTTTCTGTGCCAAATCTATTTCTCCATCCCTTCATAGGAAATGGGCTGTGAAGATATGTTATGTATGATGCGGTTCTAACATGTAATGAAAAAAATCTTTGTGATTTTGTTCAGTTTCCTGAAAAGAAAAATGAAATTCTAATTCCATCTTCCACCTTCACCCCAATTTTATTTTAATCAGTGGTACATGAGTAAAGAAAGAATGGTTTTGTGATTGAGATACAGTTTTTTGAGGATGGGTTCTGCTCTCGGGTGGGTGAGACTCTTGTTTTCAATGGCCAAAGGAAGAAACAACAGGAATTCTTTCATCTTGTTAATAACATTAAAGAAAAATGAATGAGTTTTGAAGACCTGATGAGATAAAATTGTATAAGTCTCTGCAGAAATGTAAAAGTAACAATAATTCTGAAGTCATCCTTCTCCCAGATTTCCCAGTGGCTTCTGTTCCTACGTTATACTCCTACATTGCCTGAGATATACCGATGCACTTGAATTGCTCCTGCTTAGCAACACACTGTGTTCCCGGCGCTGCTGCTTCTCTTGCGGTTGTGTTTGGGAAGCTCTCAAAAGAGTTAACTTGTTGTTTCTACTACCTGTTCACTATCATTTGTAAACATTTGATGGTGAAGTGGTGCTGTCACTTGAGCAGTATAGCATTGCCTTCTCATTAGATTATTGATGGTTTTCTGGGGAATTGAGACATAAACACAGCATCAAGGATGAGCTTTTATTGTTGTCGCAGAACCTGCCCTGAAGTAAAATCATCTGCTTCCCAGCTGGCTTTCAGCTCCACTTACCTATAATTTTTTACCTGCTATTAAAATTTTGAGATGTATTCCTGTTTCACTCAATCATGTATTTTTTTTTTCTTGTGTTACTTGTGTTTTAGTATTTTTGGCCAGAGAAGTACAGCAAAACCAAGGCACATTTATTTAACCTGGCAAGAATTAAGGGTTCAGGAAAATCTAGTGTTTCTCTGGCCATCAAGGTGTCCTGTGCCCTTATCTCTGGAGTCAGCTGTATGTGGCTTTCAAGCATGTTATTTTGAAGAGTTAGATATTTTACTCTACCATTTGTGTACGAATGAGAACAACAGTTCAGAAAATGTTCCATGTAAATTTCCATAAACAATGCATTGTAATTATGGCAGACTATTTTGTGTCGCATAATAGAGCTTGATTTTACACCATTTATGTGCAGTACTGCATAAAGTGGGAAGGGCAAAAATGTGAAACAGGTGGAAAACTTGAAACAACAGGAACAGATCCACTCAGGTTATTAAATCATTGAATTATCATAGAATCATAGCATGGTTTGAGTCAGAAGCCTTAAAGCTCATCCAGTTCCAACCCCCTGCCATGGGCAAGGACACCTTCCACTGGATGAGGTTGTTCATAGCCTCATCCAACCTTGTCTTAAACTGCCCTAGGAATGTGGCATCTATGCCTTCTATGGGAAACCTGTGCCAGTGCCTTGTCACCCTCACAGTAAAAATAATTGTTCCTAATATCTAACTTAAATCTCCCCTCCTTAAGCTTAAAACCATTACCCCTCATCCTATCACTACACTGCTTTTTAGTTATATAATCTACTTACACACAATGAAGAATTGTTCTCATTGTATATTTCCAAGTGTTTAACCAAATACAGCCAAAAGGCTTCCGAAATTTCTTTGCACTCATAGGAACGTTATTTCCAAAGGATATGAGACATTCTACATACGTTTGCTTCATTTTGGGGTTTTTATATTTTGATCAAACTTTCATTTTCTAACTTTATTCTCCATGCTTAGGGTTGCGTACTCTTGCGTCAGTACAGTTTTAGTGGCATAAACACTTTGGATAGCAGCAGGCTTTGGCTATTTGGTAACATTACACTCTAGGTGTCATATCTCCTTTAGGCCATTTTTCTGAACTTCCTTTTCTGAATGTTTTTTATAGTTCATTTCTGGAGGAATTTTACAGTTAATGAATTCTGGACTTACAGTCCCACGTGACCAAACCAAAGAAGGTTCCATAAACTGCTGAAAGGCAGAAAGAGTATCTTTACTGCCTACGTGACTACATGGAGTAAAAGCTGTTCATTGCTTTTGTTTAAAATTGAGTTTCTTGTATATATACACAATAAAAGCAGCAATAATTATGTGCATTTAATGTTACTTTTATTCAGTTTTTCAAGCCTATAGCACTACACAGCAGTCACTATGTGTCTTATGAGTTCATTTGTGCTTCTGTGTGGGAAGAGAGTAGGGTTTGTGACAGGTTCGAGGACTGAAATCTGAGCTCAGCTTAAGGTGGTATTTTCTTACTCTGTTTTCGAAAGGATTCTGATCAAAGAGATATTTTAACGCATTTCAGTGATCATCTTTCACTTGTGGGAGACTAATTTGACTCTGACAAGACCGGATGGCAACACAATGTCTTTGCTTTCCAATGACTGCGTAGCAACTTGGCTGAGTGAGTGGCTGTTATTTTAACTGGCCCTTTGTCTGCAAAGCTAAGCAAGAGCAAGGTTTAGAAATCCTATTCAAGTCCTCTATGTTCAGATTTGCCTTGTACCTCCTGAAGAGCTGAACTGCAAATGAAAAGACCAAAACTTCTGTGAAACTCTGGGAGAAGGCATGTTTAGACCTATGTGAAAATCTGTTATGTTGGAAGTGGGTCATGTTATGAGCAGCTGGAGTGTGTGTCCCAGCTTGAGGATGTGGTAGGCACTCTGCGAGACTCAACAGAGATTCAGCTCAGCCAAACTCCAGACACTTAACGCAGTGGAGTCTAATGGCTGGCTGTACCAGTTCCAGGCTGTAGAGCATGGGGGAGTTGTCTATGTGTCTATGTCACAAGTGTTTTTTTTCACATGTGTGAATAATTTACAGATGTTCTGAGTGCAGTGAAGCTGACTATAAATTGCATGATAGGTACCAACATGTTTTTCCATCTGTATTATCTGTTAGATGCTTCTCTTTCTCCTCACATTTCAGGTTTTTCTATTTGCACTGTGTATCTTGCATCCACCTCCTTGGCCTCACTACATTTTTTTCTCCAACTCTTCCTCTTCATGCTTTTCATTCTGGTTTTGTAGAAGAATCTTTTTTTATTCCGTGCAGTGACCACTTCTCTTCCTTGCATATCTGAACAGTTTAAAAGGTTAGACTTCATTCCGTTAATATGTCTGACAACGGCTTTGTGGTTTTCTAATGTTTAAATATAATAAAGCTTCAACTGGGGCTAGAGAACAATTTATTTTTGCATGTTTTCCATACCTATTTCTACTTTCTTGACTTAAGAAAATATCACCTATTCACAACTCTTTCATTGGCTTAATTTAGTAAAATCCTACACAGTGCAAAAGGGTCCTGGATTTTTGCTTTTTCCCTCTACCACTTAGTCTTCTCCTAGCTCATCTCAGGGATGGACAAATCCATGGGAAATAAGCAGGCAGAAACTGAGATCAGGGAGGTTCACAGCCTCCTTGAATGATCACTTCAGGACAACTGAGCTTCAGATAATTTTTCCTTCCTTTTGCATGGATAATTAGATAGCTTGGTTTAGCACGTCTTCTATCTGCCTAAAGCTAAGTCATGGGAGCAGAAAAGGAAGCTTATATAGTCCATTTGACAGGTGCTTGTGGTTATGCTGCTTTCAAGAAGTCCTGGAGCACAATATATCTCTAGTTAAATCAGAGATGGAAACATTGAGGTGTTACCTCCCAGTCCAGGGGGACATCTACAAAAGTAGCTATCCACACTGTCCACGCATGTTCCTCTGCCGCAGGGATTTGATTTGCATCCATTAACATCTTCCTGGCAAAATTCTCCATCAAATCCATTTGGACACAAGCACAGGTATTCACCAAGGCCTGGAGGGAATTTAATATTAGTAACACATGTTCCACCATTGAGGCAGCTGCAGGGCTTCACTCCAACCTAAGCGAGACAAAACGGAGTTGCAGTAAGATTCCTACAAATAATCACAGTTGAGATGTATATTGCTACCCTTTAGGAAGGGAGAGATATGCAATGCAAACATGTTATCTAGTAGTATGAAAACTTATTTCTAACCTATTTCCTTTGTCCAGATGGATGGTCCTATACTCAGCATACCTACTTAGTGGACCGAAACCTTGCATTAAAGGGATTAGTCTTTCCAGAATTTAGGGGCACATTCTAACTTATAAGATTAAAAATACCTATTTGCTGTAACAGCAGACTTTACATGGTGTCTGAGGGAATAAGAGATGAAAAATCTTTTCCCTTTGCCTGCTGCCTTACAGGAACATGATCATGGAATTCCTTAGCTGGTCCCTCTCTTCAGGGAAGAGAGGCCCATGGTTTTATTTCATGTACATACAAGAACAGCATTTCAAGAGATTCAAACCTCTGTGCTATCTCACCTAGTTGAACATAGGTCTAGTTTGAAACGTTTCCATTAAAACTATATCTGGACTCCAGTTTCCTCTTGGCTGTGTGGGTTCAGCAGATTGATATGTTGATGATAGTTTCTTGCATGAGTGCAAATTGAATCTTTAGGAATTAAAATCTTTTCTTCACTAAACTGTTCTTATGCGAAGAGTCTGCATCCTGCTTCATTAACTCATCCTATCACAGGGTTAAATTTAGGCTGCACAATAAAGACAAAGCAATGCACGAGCTCTGCCAAGAAACTTAAAGTATGGAGTAATGACATAAGAGCAAGATACCCTCTAAAAATATCATCGAGAATGAGTTATAATCTCCTTTTTATAGATAAAACTTGGTCTTTTATATTATATGCTTTTTGCTGCAATCCAAATGCAGAATGTGAATTTTAAAGCAGATTAATGAACCATTAAAAGGCTCTGCAAGAGTGTTCTTTCAAACAGCAATCAATAGCACTCTCTCTTGTTCCTTGTATATATAGTTTCTATGTTCTCAGAGATATTTATTCCATTAATTGATCATTATTGCTTTGCTGGATAATATACACTTATGAGGAAATAGCTGAAGTCTTAGTTTTCCAGACAGTAACAAATTATTAGCAATAATGACAATTGCACCAGAGCAATGACATGACAAACAGGTTTGTTTTGTTTTTTCCTTTAAAGCATGCCTTACCTCAATAGAGTATCTGCTTTGTGCATTGCATTCATCCGACACTGTGAATTCAAAGGTTTGTATTTCTTCTGAATCAACTTTCCAGATAAGAAGACCGGCAGGAGAGAGCCTGGCATCCTGTGGCCCAGCCTCTAAGATGAATAACACGGCTGACCCTTCCGGATCCACTGCTATTAACTGGTAAACAAAATTCTCACCAATAAATGTCAGCAGCTGGCTGGAGGGGGCCTGGAACACAGGAGGCAGGTTGTCTAAACAGTAAAAATGAAACCATGATTACATAAATGCCACTGTCTACGAAATAAAGAATCACCAAACAGGTGTTTGTATGAGAGTTCTCAGTGAAAAAGGTACAGAATGTACCCTGAGACTGACAGAGGAAGCAATTTAGATGTTGAAGGCAGCAAATGGCTGTATCAAAAAGTGTAACTTCTTCTTTTATCATGTCTCGTATTGAACTTTTCTCCCATACTGAACTTTCATTACTTTTGGTATACTACCTGATACATGGGAGGAGATCAGACATGACTTCTATAACCTCCCACCAGTTCCCCAGTTCTTACTAAAACTTTAATTAATTGTAATTCCAGTACTTATATATTTATTCGATCTACAACTCTACCTATCAATTTAAATTTAAGTAAACTGAATCTCAAAGTGTTGAATGGTGAATAAATTGGGTGGGCAACTCAGAGGAAAAAAAGTTGTGCAACTCTTCCATTGAGTAGTCTCTCCTGCCTTTACACATGACTATTAATTAAGCCTGAGCAGTTTGTCTGAATTTGGTTGGATATTTCATCAAGAATAAAGGTTTTCTCAGTGCCAGCAGAGGTACATCCATGCTGTTGAGATTCTGTGTCCCAAATGACAGTAGTGCCTATTAAGTGACCACTAGCATTGTTATTTCTGGTGTTTTACATTCAGTATTTCCTTAATTAAGATAAAAGCCTAATTGTACTAGGTGTTTTACAGTAGAAGGTGAATGCTAACTTAAAATATACTTAAAATATAAGTAGTTAAGAAAGACAAAGTAGAGAAAATATTCCATTTTAAAATTAGAAACCAAGGAATATTAAGATCAACCAAGTTCCCTGATGTGACAGCAGCTCTGTGTGAGGCCAGGAATATTTTAGGAATATATCCTAAGCCTCCTTAGTCTCTTCCTTTTTAAAACAGGAGTACAAACTGACATGCATTGGTATTTAAAGGAATCTTCTCACAAAGTAATTTGACCGTAGTTACGTTTAACTTAAGGAACATTTCTAATACTGAGGATTAATTTCAAGTCACACTCTAAAACTATGAACTATATATGTGTTCTCATAAAGACTTCTTATGTCCTTGCGTTATGCTCGTGGGAAGTCATCATTAGGGTTTCTTTTGTGGTGTATATCCTTTTATCAAGTTTTGCTTTCCATAGCACATCTCACATCAGGCAATTATTTAAATATGTCTCTCCACTCATTGCTACTCTGCTCTCAGAGCTTTCTAAACTGCTTGTCCAGCAGATTGTCATGACATAATTGTTGAAAGCTTCCATCTATTAATTTACCTTTTATTTCCCAAACACTTAAACCAGGGAGCCCATAAAAGTTGTGCCCAAAGTAATCAATAAAATATTGATGCTGGGTATGCATTCACAGACAAACACAAAGGTTTTAACTGGATGGAGGGTAACGAGATGTTGTAGGTAAAAAAATAACGAGTTCTGAAAGTAGTCTGTGAACAAGGCTGTTTGTAACTCCACAGAGACCTCCTTGACATCCACTGAATACAAAAATATTCCTAATTACTGCAGTGCTTTTAAAAAGGTTTTTGCAATTTTGAAAACAAGTCTGACAAACCTTTTCAATATTTTTAGATTTTGAAATTATTGCAAAGTGAACCATGATCTGCTTCAGATTTCCCAAATCACTTCTAGCTTTATAAATTCCAAAACAAATGCAGCTTTTCTTTCGTAAGCCGTATTCTGAATTTTAAAATCAAACTGTCTCAGTCTTGGTAATGAGTTTTTCTAAGTAACGATCAGGATCATCTCATCCCTAGAGGTGTCACTGCTGTGGCCAACACAATGGAAAGACAGAAAGGGGGCAAGGTTTGTGAGTCACAGATAGCATTTCTCATTAGACTAAACTATATCCCTGGAGGGGAAAACACGGCTTTCAGGTGTACAAGCTCTTCTTCAGGTCTGGCTTACCCTTAGGCATTTTAACTACTCATCCAAGTAACATGCAGTAGGAATTTTAGTTGGCCAACACTTGAGATAGACCTGCCTACACCTTTTTCTGACAGTGAATTTTAAATTCCAAAAGCTGGATTTGTTAGGGCATAAACTAGAGGTGTAGGTTTTTAAATAAAGAAAAATTGAAGTGGTTAGGCTGGAAAACAAATTAAAAGGATTTACGAACAACTCTCTCCCTTTCTATTGTGTCCCTGCTTCCAGAACTGTTTTCAGACAAGTTATGAGTTCTTGTGTTGCTGAAAATTGTTGGGTCATTTTTGATGATTCTGAAGGGCCTTTCGGTCACTTCTGAGAAGAGCATGTGTGCTCACTGCTCTCCTTGGCAGCGTATCCACTGGAGCTATGGGCTCCAGCCACTGTGTAACAGCTCTTGCTGTTTCTGCTGCCATACCTTGCACTCTCTAGAAGTCTCTGTTCCTGAGCACCTCCGGCTGTTTCCAGGGACAAGAGCACCTTCCTCTCAGTCCAGAAGCGTCCTGCTGACCTAGACACCCTAAAGGAATATTAAACTGCAAACAAACAAAGCGAACTGTCCTATCACTCATGGCCTTTCTGTAATCTTCTTGTGTTTTCAGAAACTAAAAGTGCAGAGGAACTCTTTTTAGAACCAACACATGAATTACATAAAAGTGGTATTATAATCTTTATATTGATATATATAATGTGCTTGTGTAAGTGGGGAGAGATGCTGTGAGGATAATGCTGCCAGAAACACGGATGATCTCTACAGCAAGAGGTAAGTAATGGTTGTCATTCACTCTTGGGGTGTAGCTGTGAAAAAGCTGTGATTAAATCCTCAGCATTCAGAAATGGTGGTGCTTTAAAAAACAGCCTTCTCCATGACCCCTACCATGACGGGCTGCAGAATGAGTCCTTAGGTTCTGTGGCAGCGAAGGTAATGAGAGGTTGATCCCTATCACTAAGACTCCCTGCCAAGCTAAGTTATTTTTGTGGCATGTCATAGGATTTGGCTCAGAGAAAGGAAACGATTCTTCCAAATACCAAAAATATACACTAGTGTTTTGAAAACATTATTTACCCCAAATTGTTATCTTAAAGATTTATCCCCACAAGATGATGACAGATGTATTGGGGGTCCCTCACCTTTAGCTGACAGGCTTGGGCACTGCATGGAATGCTGACATATCAACAATTTCATTTTCAGGTGTTAGTGTGCTTTTATTAATTTGAGATTCGTCAGGTTTCAGCCAGAACAAGATACACGCCCGGATGCACAGTGCAAACAGTGGAGTACTGTCTGCTTCTGGTCAGTCTGCATTTCTGGTACACTAAATTATTCGCATTGCAAACAGTCCACTTGCACTATTATGCAGGTAGATTCAAGTTAGCCAAATGAAGGAACCATGTATTCCATAGAGTCATAAATTCCCAGCTAAGTGCTTCTAAATCTTAGGAAGAACAGTCTTACTTTCATTAATAGACCAGGTGAACTTGGAAATGTCAGGTTCACAGAGAAGACAAGGGCTGGTAGGGCTTGACTCTCCTTCACCATAGCAAAGTCCATCTATATTACAAGTGTTTTCCTGCCAAAAAAGGAAATAGAAGAGGGTGAGAGAAGGAGGTAAGGGAAAAAGAAATTAATAACAGAAGAAATTAGCAGTTAATAATTTCTGGAGATAAGCAGAAAATTTCTTGTCTCTTGAAACAATAAAATATCAGCAATCTAAATGCTGGTACTTTCTCCCAATACGGAGATAGCAAATAATTTTTGTAGTTTTCCAGTGTAAGAACCTTGTAGCTGTGAATGTTTTAGCTTAGGCAACGTGATGTTGCTTGCCATAGATGAATGTAATAGAATGTGATTCTTTTCTGTCATTTCCACACTTCTGTAGTGTATGTGACCTTTATTCCCATCTGTGACTATTAATATTATTATCAGGTAGTGCTCAGAAGCGAGTTCCATGAGATTAACAAAAACTGAGGCTGGATAAAATCTCCATTTGAGACTTTGGAACCCTGTTCTAGTAACTTAATTATTTCTGGAGGTTCTTCATGAAAGTATGAAAAAGCAATGATACAAAAGAACAGCATTATATTCTAGGCTTCCATGAGATAGCTGTAAACAACAGCGAGACACTTTGTTGGTGGCTGGGAAAGGCGGAGCACCCCAGCAGAATTCCACACAGTGCACTGTGGGCACAGTAGCCTTTGAGGCTGTCCTGGTCCTCTCCTAGTTAAGGTGGCCACCAGGGAGGCCCTGTGTCTTCCATGTGGATTGGAGACTTTTGGGTTCTCTGAGGAGCAAACACATTGCATGGATGCAATTAAACAACTCCCACCACAAGTTAGTCCTATGGGAGAGTTATGCCTTTCACTTGTAAGCTGCGTGGGGAGCACCTGCAGGTGGGACTTCATCTGACATTGCAAAATCCCAGCAAAACATGGAGCTCTGTTGGGACCAGAGCGGATGTCCGAGCTAGTGCAGGACAGCAGGAGGGCCCAAATAGATTTTTCCTTTTCACACTTTTGAATACACACTGCTTTTCTGAGACCGGTATGAGTCCTGTTACTGGCCTTGTGGTTTCTATCCACTACTTTATTAGTTTCTTAGAGTTCTTTCGCAAAGTATATTAGTCAATGTTTTAAATAATACTACTTTAAGAGTAATGGTTAAGGTAGAGAAACAAAAAAACCTCTTGTAATTTCCCTAACGTGGTAGAATGTGACATAGCTTCAGCATTAAAATATGGATGTTAATTAGATTGTATTTCATTGTTATTTTCAAAGGCTTGATGTTCTGATGAAAAAGATGCTTTTTCTGATGTGATAGTATGGTACAGAATGGGCTCCATAAAAGAGGAACGCAGAATGTGAAATGGCCTGATATAAAATATTCCATAATTGAAACACATTTTCTGAAAGCAATTTAGGTATTATAAGGTAATGTTATAAAAGGGGTAATTATAACGTGGTCTGATGCAACAGGAGGCCTAGTTAAAACACTCCCTTAAAGCATCTTAGGGTACAAATTGTTATAAATCCCAGAGAACACCAACATACTGAGAAAGAACATAAAATTCTGAGTTTTAAAAATGTAAAATTAAGGAAGGCCTTTGATACCACCCCTGTCATCCCCCCGCCCCCACTTTAATATGATTCTGACATAATTATTTTAATCTGAAATTTGAGTGGTTTTGCCCTTGTTTAGGCCTTTAAGGTAATTTCCATTCACAATTTATTTGAAAAAAAATGTGAACTTTTATTTTACTTCTGTAACAGTTATGTTCTTGCAATCAGTGCAAGTTTCAAAACTGTAATTTCCTATTAGTGCTAATGAGAACAGTGAGACAAATGAGTTGAGATACACCTGATTAATCTTCATTTTATAAAACTGCAGACTGGTGGTCTCCTATTCATTCATACTTGCCTCAGGGTAGGAAAGCATTGAAAACATTCAAATATCCCCATACCCTTCAACAGTTTCTTTTAAAGCCCCACTGAAAACAGAAAAGTGTGACAAAACCCTTGAGAAAATAAGAGCACGAAAGCTCTTTTTTAGGGGGTGGGAGGTGTTATACAAATAAGTCCAGAAGAAAACAAAGGGTTACAGTGCTCTCCAGGCAGTTCCTAGCATGTTAGCAGTTTAAAACGTAGCCCTAGACTTTTGATTATGGTTTTGAAACTGTCAAAGTACTATATGTTTGTACTTAGCAGTGTTTAATGTAAGCAAGAATGGTTTATGTTCTCTGGAAGGTGTTTTCACGTGGCAAAAACTGTATAACATACATCTTACTATACCTCTTGCTAGGGCAGAAAGTGGGTATAGAAATGATATACCTTACAGCTACAGTGCCTTCACCAAACAGGATAGGAAAGGTAAAAGGCTTCCTAGCAGCTACGCTTCAGAAGTGAAGTTAAGCTGCCTTTCAGCGGAGGCTCCTCAGTCTTATTTACTTCCATCGACAGCTGCAAAGTATAAAAGTGTCTGTCTGAGACAGGTCCATCACAAAGCAGGCTCCATCAGGTATTCATATGCCATGTAAATACAAAAAAGTAATACCACAGACGGGAGGTTTTGAAAGATAGAAGTGTTACGCTATGCAGGTAACCTATGAGATAGATTTTCCTCTTCTGAAGCACTTATTAGATAAAGTACATCAAAGGGAAGGACAGGGACTAAGGAAGAGATGAACGATCCATATTAAACCTTTATGCTCTTTAAATTACCTTTAATTTACAAAGTCCGTTTGGATGGAATTGGCAGGCCTGGCAGACTGCATCGTACAGGGTCAGCGCTCTGGAATTACTGTACTGGAAGCCATCATTAGTGATCTAAATGATACAAAAATCATCCTTATAAGTAATAATGTTTCGTATGGAGACTGTCTGCTCATTTTGGATCATATTCTCTTGCCCCCTTGAACTGGGTGCCAGCCAGCAAGATAAATTAAACCACTTGTGAGTGGCTTTGCTGCAAGCTAACAAATTGCTTAACGCTCCAAACTGCAAACTATTCATTAATAACCAAAAGATCTTTTGGCTCAGCTGGCATTCAACTTTCCTGATTGCTGTTAGGTTTCTTTTTTCTGAGGTTTTTTTTCAATACCTGTATGGAAACTGCATAGATACTCAAGCACACAAAGGTACCTTTCAACGACTTGTGAAATGAAATTAAGACTTTTGGCTGGAATTCAGGATCACTTTCTTACTAATGACAAATCAGTTTTTACTCCTTGGGGTAAAATAAAAGAGAATGCACACTATTTAAAAAAAAAAAAAAAATGCTAGAATGGATAGTACCAGACAGCAACTGTCCCATTTCTGTAGGAAGATAAATTAGAAGATCACCTCCCATCCCAGCCTACAGTTTTCTGTACACGCAGGTAGTCTAGAAAGTGTTAAGTTAAAATGGCATTTTTCGTATCTGAATGTTTACACAATAAGAAAGGGTCAAATAAGCTAATATTTTATTTTATCTACAATAAAAACGAAAATATACGAGACTAGTGTAGAAAGGATTAATATTTGAGAACGCATTGTGACACCTCTTGAGATCTGTGAACATTAAAGAGCACCTCAAAATACTTCTAACAACCATGTTGTAAACACTGATGAATACTAGCAGGAAAGCAAAGACTTCTGTCTTCTTGTTCCTTCTGTCCTCTTGCTATAGAAACAATCCTCAAGCCCTCCTTTATCTTTCTTGTCACCTTGAAGCTGAAATATCCTCAGTCCTCTTACACAGGACTTTTACAAAGTGAGGCATATGAAGGGTTTTGATCAATTAATAAACTATTTCAGCTCACTGAAAGAACGTATGTTAAATTGAACAAAGATAACTGGAAGTGCACTGGGTAAAAATTACTTGAATAAGTCTCATGGAAAGCATCAGTTATCATAAATTTACTGAGACTGATTGGAAAGCTCCTGGAACATAATACAGAAGATAATGCTACAATTTCTGCATGTGATGGTTCTCAGCTTGGAAAGCACAGCAAGCTCGGAGTGCTGGTTTTTGTAGAAACCAACACAAGGAAGTAAACAACAGTATTCCTGGATATTCACAATCTGAAATTGTGAAAGAGAGGCAACTTCTCTGAACTAAATTAAATTGAAGTAAAACACATTGGTATATCTTTAGGGAAAAAAAAATCGTGTGTGTCATATTCAGTTGAGAAGTTAGATGTCTTGTAAAAACTCTTCTAAAAGAAATAAAGAACTTATACTGTAGTTTGAGAGGAGAAGAAATAAATGAGGCAACTCCCACCTCAAGACCCGCTCTTCGCTGAAAGACAGTGCTTATAGGCAGCGAGAATTCCATTAAGAATATATTATTCCTAATGCAATTTAGATTTAATTTCATTCTTTTACCAGACCATCCAATGTTGTCTCAGTACCAGTGCACTAATAATGGGTGAAGAAATGGGTCGACAGGGAAAAATATAAAATGCTATCAAATTGCACTAATTGTTCTGTCTGAAGTGAGCACTGTGAGTGAAATGTCACTCTTGCCAATTCAATTTTTTTTCTTTTTAATCTGATTTTTTTTGTATGTTCTCTTATAAACATACATTTTGATGTCCTTTTGTAATTGGGTTGCTTTATAGCTATTTTAATTGCCTTTCCATTAGTCACCTTAGTGATGTGGAACAAGTATTTGAATGAGACCTAAGCTGAGCAAACCTCTCTTCAAGTCTGCCTGGCCCTTAAAAGCCAAAGACCCAAATAAAGTTGTGTCTTGATTGCTTGAATTTATGTATCATCTAGAAAGAAAGAGTCACTTCTCCTGAATAAACACTCAGGACAGTAAGGAAATCCGTCACTTCTGCCTGAAGTATTTCATTCACTTTTCATTGGCTATTTATTTGTGTCACTCATAATCTACATACAATTTGACTCGTATAAATGTTTGCTAATGAAAAACAAAAGCTGTAAAAACTTACTGAATTCAAATTTGTTTTCTGCCTCACTGACTTTTTAACAAATGTTTTTTCTGTTCTTGACAAATACAGGCAATGATAACGGATTGGGAATAAACGAGAGACCTGTCTCCCAAATTAGATAAGTGCCTGCCAAGCTCTCTCACCTCTTCACCCAGGCATCTGTGTGGACAGCCCAAGTCATCTGCTGCCCGAATAGGAATTTGTATTTTGATATCTAAACTAATTATACCAAACACTCTGATGTAGACCCCTGTACTTTCTTATCTACATTCAGCAGCATGTCATGGAAAGAATGAACAAAATCTGAAACATGAATACAGGAGCAGATAAATGAAAGAACATTGAGAAGAGCTCGTCAAGCCCTTGTTTCCCCAATGTCGTTAGTGAAAAAAGCTTAAGGGAAACTTTGTTGATTGCTCTGAAATTTTATTTGGGAGTGGGGAGAGATTCTGAAAATACTGAACAGTAATATTTCCAGAAAGAATTATGTTGATTTTTGGTTCTGAAAAACATCTTACCTATATTTTAAGAAGTATCTATTAACATAACCCAGAAGACCAATGTTGCAGTAAGTCTTCTCTGAGGCACAACTTTTTTTAACATCTGCAGAATTAGTCTCAATTTTTTTATGTTGAAAAGCTCCATTATTTTGTTCTATGTGCCACTATGTAAGGCCAGCTGCCTTGGAAACTGAGCTCTGAGCTTTGCCTTCCCAATTCATTCAGCAAAAAGTTCCACAGGAAAACTAGGATTCACATGCAGCAACCTGGACAGACTGAGATGATTTAATTGTCTATTTGCTGCATAGCTGTGAACTTGTTTTCATTGCAGGGTTTGAAGGAAAGAGAAGGGGCAGAAGGCTTACAGGTGTAGAGGTTTTTCCGAAATTGAGTGCAAGGAAAGAGAAATTCTACATGTGTTTTGAGAGGAAAAATAAGAAAAATGTACAGACCTCCTCAGGGCTGAAAGGCAGCACTTGAAAGCGAACTGAATCGTAATATACCTGAGCTGCAGGGAAGCTATTTTAGTTACACTGGCGAAAAGGCTCTGCACACATGCAAAACATTAGCTGTCCTCCTAGACCAGGAAACTCAAGGGTGTCTCGCTTGGATCATAGAATCATAGAATCATAGAATCATAGAATCACCAGGTTGGATAAGAGCCACTGGATCATCGAGTCCAACCTTTCCTAACACTCCCTAAACCATGCCCCTCAGCACCTCGTCCACCTGTCCCTTAAACACCTCCAGGGAAGGTGACTCCATCCCCTCCCTGGGCAGCCTCTGCCAGTGCCCAATGACCCTTTCCATGAAAAACTTCTTCCTGATATCCAGCCTGACCCTCCCCTGGCGGAGCTTCAGGCCATTCCCTCTTGTCCTGTCCTCTATGACTTGGGAGAAGAGGCCAGCTCCCTCCTCTCCACAACCTCCTTTCAGGTAATTGTAGAGAGCAATAAGGTCTCCCCTCAGCCTCCTCTTCTCCAGGCTAAACAACCCCAGCGCTCTAAGCCCCTCCTCATAAGACTTGTTCTCCAGCCCCTTCACCAGCTTCGCTGCTCTTCTCTGAACACGCTCCAGAGCCTCAGCATCCTTCTTGTGGTGAGGGGCCCAGAACTGAACACAGGATTCGAGGTGCAGTCTCACCAGTGCCGAGTACAGAGGGAGAATAACCTCCCTGGACCCGCTGGTCACACCGTTTCTGATATGGACCCCTCCATCATGAGATGGAATTTCATCTCACAGCTGGCAGAGTTCAGTATCTCCTTAGAAGTGCTGAGCCCTAAGCACAGGAAATGCACTCCTGGTTCGCTCTTGGTGTCTGACCACTCTGATGGATCCTTCTCCAGAAGGAAGGTTCAAGGTCGACCCCAGACGCTGACGGTCAAACTCTGCCTCCACCCGGATCTTACATCGATCTTTTAAAATACCAATCCCAATCTATTTAAAATCAAACACTGGATAGTAAACATGCACTGCCAAACACTCTTCTGTTTCCCCTAAAGCCACATGGCAGCACATGTCCCCAGTCTGGGGTAGAGACAGCTGTGGGGTGCAGGACAGGCAGTAACACTGCAATGAAGTGAGAGTTTTACTCTTTTCATTGTTACATGCTGCAATTTTCAAAGCACATCTGCAGTCTTTCTACCATGGCAATATGTTTTTCTCAGCTATGGATCGTTTAAATGATCTCAGTCTTAAAAAAACTAAACAAACCGCAGAGAATAACCATTCGTGCTGGGAATGAGACCAAGAATAGCAGGTCCAAGGTCACTAAGGCACTGGTTTCCTGGAAATATTTAGAAAGTAGATATTGTTTTGTGAATAAAAAGGACCTAAAACCATAGCAGAGAACACAGCATGAGCAGGTGCTGCATATGCTTCTTTCTGTAGTCACTCAAGACAGTGACATCTCTGCTCATACCATGCAAGCCCTCACCTGCTGCCCAGGAGCCAGACAGTGTTCCTGCACTGAGCGAGAATCAGTATTGCAGACAGAGTATCAAAGCTGTCTTATACTTGCTGCCTAATCATGAGTTTGAGCTGGGGGTTCCAGAAATGAAATAGTAATGATTAACAATTGATTAGTCCAACTGCATCAATCTTGGGTGATTACCTGGAAAAGTGATTGTAATTTGCACTTTTGGGTTGCCTACAAAGACACCTGTTTTTAACTCACATTGTTTTGGTTGGTGTTTTTTTTTTCTCCCTGCATGACATTAATGTGAGTATTTCTACAGGCATTTTCATTTCTGAAGGGAAGAAAATTGTGCTTTGCATTTTAATTTACCATGACAACTGATTTTCTCCTTCTAAATAATTTCTTAGAAACATTAGAAACTCCTACTTTCACTTGCCATCTTGCAAACGGCTCATCACCAGCCACAAAGTGCACAGCCTCCGTCTCTGTAACGTTCAGGAGAGGAATCTGGCAGTCAACAGCCTCAGAACTGAGAAAATCTGCTTTTGAGGTTTCTTGTTCTCTCGATATCCATTCACCATTGAGACGCTGCAGAAAAACAGAAGGACAGTGCAGAAACTGAAGTCTCATATAAAGAAATTCCAGTGATCAACATATGTTTATATATCTAGTTAATAATATAAGGCATTTCCAGATGGCTTATTTGAAAGAAATCATGCTGTTACTATAGCTACAGTAAAAAGCAAGGCATTCTCGTCTATGCATGCAAGTGGTCTATTGATTTAGGAAGTGCTGCAGTCTGCACTTGGGATGAGTAACTGGGATGAAACTGGGTAATGTGGTAGAGCAACTTTGTGCTTGCTCCTGCGGCTCTGCAGACAGCTCATTGTTCCTTGAAGGCCACCTCTGCTGCTCATTTAGATCAGCTGCACAAGACATCACTGCTTCTTAAGCGTCTGCCGAGCCCGAAGCAGGCATGGTAGGTAAATTTTAGCCATGCCTGATTAGCACGTTAGTACTAAATGGCAATCAGGATGAACATCTTTTAAGCGGTGGATTTATCAGATGAACCAAACCCTTCCTATCTCAATACACCAATACACCAACCAATTCAGTCTTGGCATTGCCTGTGTGTAGCTGTTCATAACAAAATTACAGTGTTCGCAGATGAGATGGCTTTAATAGCCATTAAAACTCTAACTTAATGTTGAACTATGACTAAGAAAAATCAAATAGGAACGTCTGTATCTGTGCTGAGGAAATCTTATATTTAACCACAAGACTTAGCATTCAAATGTGTTTAGGAAAACAACCAAGCATACCAATTCCAGATGCACAAAATGAGAAATAATACTGTAACTTCAGGCTTCACTGGACTACAGTGCAACTGAACCAAACAAGAATTATACAAAACCCCAGAGAGAAAATTAGCAAGAACACATAGCTATGCATTTCCAAGGAATCAGTCCTGGAAAGGGCTGAGCCTCTTCAGCAACTTTGTTTGTAGCAAATGTATTGGCAATGGAATTCAAAGGACTTTGCACCCCGCTGTGGCAGTGAAAGATGAAGGCACTTGGCACAGTTCAGGGTAAAAGACTTTAATAAGAGCATGTCAAAGTCTGACTGTATCATCAATACTTTGCGAGCCCATTGGAAGTTGCTTACAATTAACCTGGTGACCTCGCAGTGCAGGTTGGGTGACTCTTTGAAGCCAAGGCCAAACACCCGGATCCTGGTGCAGTCAGAGGCTCGGATGTTGCAGAGACCTCCATTTTCCAAGCCTGTGATTTCCAAAGCTTGCTCTGAAAGGGTGAAATAGATATAAAGCTTTAGAGACTAGCAGTTACATGCTGTTCTGTTGAGGTTTATTGGAGATTTTGTTGTTGTTGTTCCTGGTTGTTTTGGTTTAATTCTTTTCCTTGGGGTCTTCCTTGCTCCCCTGTGAATTTCTCTTGAAAAGAGGAGCAACAGTTGTCAAAATGGGAAGCAGCAAACCTCCATCGAATAAATTCCCTGTGCACCCAATACTGCAAGATGCATTAGTGTGTGTTATAAGGCTCATGGAATCAATTAACTGAAGCAGCAGCTTCTTAATAAAAGTTCTTCAGCGGTAATACTTCTGCTGACCCAGGTAACAGAATAGAAGCACACACGCCATAGGGTAGAGACGTTTGAGAATGAGAAGTGGAAGTACCTGGAGATGACTGCGCCACGAAGCTCTTCTTGATCTGAAAAAAGCAGAGCAAAAGAGAATCTTTTTTTCCCCAGAACTGTGGGTGCAATAAAAATAATGATCCTCAAAGAAATGCTTGGTTGCAAGGGTTGAGTCGTTAATGGGTGATACTCAGTTGTGCAGCATAAACACAAATGTCCCGTAGCGGTTTCAGTTAAATTCTATTTTGAGTCCTTAAGAAGGGAGCAGCCTGTGCTATCCCTCTTACTATGTTGAAATTCACTCATTACTGTTTTCATAATGTTTTGTGATTCTCAGTAAAGATTCATTTGCATTCTGTTGCACTTTAGGTATTCACCATTTAAAATTGCTCATTGCATTTATATTGGGTGTGTCTTTATGGAGTCAAAATGTAAGTCTTGGGTGGCAGAATTTACATCTTTACTGTAGAAAAAATTGAATTGTGTAGATCGGCACCAGCACAATGTAGTGCAAGCTGTTTTCCCTGTTAATTGGTGGGGAGAGGCTGCTTAGCTTTCCTTTCTCTCTTCCCTATCACCACTGCTCTGGCAAAGCATTATTGCCCATCAGTTTTCTGACAGCTGTAGCTTATCTAAAACAGAAGCTCTGTATCGTCTAATATTTTAATAGTACATTGGTTCAGCTCTGATTCAAGGTGCAAAATGCCCTTAGCTGAGTTGATAACCTTCCCTAATACCTCACCGCTCCTTTAGGGCTCTGCCATTTAAGCTGTAACCAGGATGAGTGCAGTTTCAACACTGTGATCCCACCAGATTGCAGCCCAGAAAAAACATAGCTGCATGACTCTCGTTTTTTCCAGAGAAAGGAAGGAAAGCAACATAAATGTGAAAAACAGTGAAAAGACTTGTGTACTTCTGAAATGCTTTTAGCTTTTCTTGCTTTTATTTTTTTTTTATTGATTTTATTGCAGCAGTATTAGCAGCACTGTTGGAGACTTTGCAATATTTACAAGAAGTAAAATGGTTTACAGCTTATCAGCATTCATCAGTTAGTTGTGGATTCCTGTAACGTACAAAACTATTAGTCAGATATAGTGTATGGTTTTGATAAATTGCCTTCTTCTGTGGTTAGTGCATAAAAATTAGAAAAAAAAAAAGGTTCATTATGTTTTTCATGAGATTTTAATAGTTAGCCCCGCTAGTACTGAGGTAGCTGGGATTGCATTAACATTTTCATTATTGTTGCAGGTTTTCAGGCTTCTCGAGGTGCAGTAAAATCTCATAGCCTGGGAAGGAGTCAGGCAAAGGTGTGGGATCCTGCAGCTCTTCCTCTTCCAGGTAGGCCCTCTCAGGTTTGTAGATGAGCCCCATGTACTTCCCTGAGGGTTTCTTTACATCTTTATGAACATCCTGCCACTACCAGGATATGACTGTGTCAGGGCTCGGGCAAGATTACCCAGTGTCCATGCTTTCTGAAACGACTTACAGTATCAGCACAATGTTTCATATTTGTTCCTCTCAAACCAGTCCATACACACTTTTGTACATCTTTAAACTGATCTAAATCTAGAGAAAATACACGGGTGTATTTGTTTTGGATGTCTTCTCTCAAGATTTGCTATGTTGTGGGTTAATGAGAATGAAAATGAGATTCCTTTTTCTGATAAAAGGAATGAAAGGTCCATGGAAGTAAAATGCACCTTGTGTTTTCTGTAGTTTGATGAAGGTGAGGAAGAAGGAAGGAACTGAGCTGAGCCTTTTTCTCTTACCTCAACTGGACACATTAAAGCATCTTCAGCTGGGAGTGCTTTAATGGGAGGACTACTCAGCAAGGTTGTATGGGAGACCATATGTAATTTAATGCTCTTTTATCTTTGGTCAGCTGAAGATATGGTACGGAGAAGGTGGTGGAGTCTCCATGCACGTTTTTACCGGGGTCTTTCACAGGGGGTGTTGTGAGGAAAGAAAGAAGAGGGAGAAACTCTGATGAAAAATGAAAGTAATCATAATGACTCCTTTTAAAATAAATTGATCCTGGAGTTCAGACCTTAGACCTCAGTGTAGGCAGTCCATCCCTTTTGAAAGCTGTTTTGTATTTATTTTCAAATAAGATATCATATTTAATGGGCATAGGAATTTCAAGAATATATTTTAAACGTGAATTTTTGGTCTTTCCCTCCATTTCCTGGTCTTTTTTTATATACTAGCCTGTTTCAACCAAACATGGAAGGTGAAATGTCAATGACATGAACTTTGGAAAAGTCTCATAGCAGTCGCGAGCTGGGTACTCACCCATACAGATCCTGCTTCTGCTGAGGGAAACAGCCAACATTGGGCTGTTGTTCATAATTAGTGGATTAGTTAATATTAGTGGCATATGCTTGCAGGCCAGAGAGGTGGATACATGAGAAGGAAATATTGGAGAGGCTGAAAAACCTTAGCAAAAGATTTATAAGTAGTTCAGCTCAAGACTGGAGGAGAGAAAGACGGGAGCAAAGGAATAAGCTGGGAAATATCACAAAGGGGAGAATAAGGGCAGAAGTGCAGATATCCAGAAAAAGCAGAGGTCATGAAGAGCTGGGATGAGTACCAGATATCAGTGGAGGAGCAAGTTAAAAAGGCAGGAGGGAAATATGCAGGAAATCAGGCAGTGCCTGGAACAAGCTTGTGAAAAGTATGACCAGTTTGAACATTAATAATTTATGTTTAGGAGTCTGAATGCCAAAATACAACAAAATCTGGAACAGAACATCTTCTTTTTCTCTGTATGGCCTATAGGCCAAAAACTTACTTAGGGTTTTACTGGTAGGCAAAAACCTGAAGCTTGAGGTGATACCTGGGGCTCAGATAGGTAACAGGGAGCAGTCATGTTACGGAGGAGGATTTAACCAGCTGTATGTTCACATTCCTTGATATATTTCTAATCCCTGGTCTGCACACAAGTTGAGTAAATACACCTGAAATGTGTCTGTTTTCTGCTAGTGCATCAGCAGGATGTTAGCAGATGACGTTGGGGATGATCAGCAGGAGACGTTGGGGAAAAAGGTAGAACAGAATCTAAGTTTAACAGTTTTAAAACTTAGAATAAAAAAGAGGAAGAACTCTGGAGTTGAAGATTGCATCTGAAAGGCCTCCAGACCTCAAGAAATTAGATAGAAGGGATCCATCCTGTTTGATTTGTACTGTGCCTTCCTTGAGTGACAGAATCCCTTCTTTTCCTTCTGCTTTACCCCCAGTAAGAATTTGCAGGAAGGAATAGTTAGTTCAGAGCTGCTGGCAGCACTGGCGGTATGGTTTCTTTCTATAAGCATTTACATGAGTCAAACCTGACAAGGAGAACAGGCTACATAATAGATTTTAAATAATGCTGAATAAATACAAAATTGGTTTTATAGGAATTTGTTGACTATAATACTTTGCCAATAATAAGTATGCACAAATATAGAATGAAAATGGAGACAGTTGACACAAAATCAAGAATCTGCAAAACTACACTTATTGAAGTCTTACTGATGAATAGATACGGCTCATGTTTGGTTTCCACTTTTGATTAGAAAAATATCCTAGCACAAATAAACATTCTTCTGCGAGTGTTTGAAAACTATAGATGCAACTGTGGGCTGGAGCAGCAAACCTGAAATTAGAACTGGCAAGAATTTTGTTCAAATAAAGAGAAGGAAATGGACTACCCTGAATTTCTTCATCAGGGTGGTAAATGAGCAAACAAAGTCATGAAAAGCAAATCAAGAATCAGATCATAAGTGCTGGATATGGTCACAACTTTGCTGGAGTGTAAAAGAAAATTTTCTATATTGTCCAGTTGCCCTATCCTGGAAATCATATAGATGGTTGAGCAAGCTGCAGTGCCAGAAGCTTTCTGGCATGCTGTGGACAGATAACCATTGCAGCTGGGAGGGTTCTGGGTCAGAGAAGACTGGTCTTTAGTTATCTCACAGTTTGGATGCAGCAAGTCTTAATCTGTGTCCATTCAAATAAATGCACGAATATTATATTTCTTTCTTTCTTATGCAGGGTGATTAGAGCAGTCATATACACAATTATTGAATGCATTATTCTGGTACTCATGGTATCTGTAACCCAAAGCTTATTTGGTTTGGTTAAAGGAAAAGTATTAGCAGCTACATTCTGTTCGCCAGGATTTTTGTACATCACTGACTTCTGGATGAAGAATATGTTTGTCCCTGCTTCCAAAACCAGTTCTGAAAAAAACAGAGTTTGTCACAGTACTGAACTATGGGCTTATGATCTTTAGCTGAAATGGAGATACTCAGGTCTCTGGTAGCCAGGATGATGCGCATGAATGAGCCCTGGAGAGTGTGGGAAAGACATTTTGCAAATTCTCACTGCCTACGAGGACTGGACCGGCTCAATTTCACACTCAAAGCACCCATGTGCTGCAACAATATGGTAGATTATTTTTTCTTTAGAAATCTCACTATGACATTTTCTGTCTATCTGATTCTTCTATTTTTAACAAGCTTACTAGCAATTTAGTTTAGCGGTAGAAGGGAAGAGGATTTTGCTGTTAACTGCAGAATATTGCCTCTTTTCTAGATGGTCTTTAGAGGTGGTAAAATGTAAGATCTGGTTGCATATTCATGGCACTTACTGGCACAGCAAAGTGAGTCTCAGTTTCAGTCCCTTGAAGGCACCTCAAGGCAGAAACCCTGGCAGGATCTTAAGTTACCCATGAATGACTGCCATGGTGACACTCAAAGGGATCTGGGCACAAAGGAGCTCGTTGATGTCATCATGATCCTTATATCCACTCTAGTATCGAATTAGTTGTTTTTAGTTATTTTCTCACTTGAATTAGACTAAGATCTGGTTATTTTGGTTAGGTTTTTAGTCACAATTGATTAAACACTCTGTACTGGTAGACTGTGCATTCTTTACGTGACATAAAACGTGATATGAAGGCATTATAGGTTTGCTCTGACGTTTTATCTATAGTCAGTTTAAATCAGACTTTTTAATGTTTTGCAGGTTTTAATTCTTTAGCCCATAAACTGTCCTGAATTTGTTATCTGCCATGTGTATGTGCGTGTGAGTTTTTAAGGAAGGAAGTTGTTTGTTCAGGACTTTTTGTTTTGTTTTGTATTTAACAGGATTTAAGGCTGAATTTTCCTGCAGTGCCTGCAAACATTCTGATGTAAAGAAGTTATAGGCATGCATCTGGAGTGTCTGGCTTGGGTCAGTTTAAATCAGATCTATAATTCTATAAACTTTTCTAGCATTTAATTCTATATACCTCAGAAAATGGTTTTGTTTAGCTACATATTTCCCTGAACTGCTTTTATTGCTTTGCATTAAAGCAAATAAACTAATCACCAGAAAAGACTAATCTCCCTGATCTGATTTGCAGGGAATAGTGTGGATCACTAAGCATGCAACCTTTCATGTCCCTTATCATAAGGATTTGATATCCTTTTAAAATTCGGTTACTATTGACTTTGTAACTATCAAGCTAATAACCCTCTTCCTGCTCTGCCAGGTCTGCATTTTGAATGGAAAGAACTGGGAGTTAAAACAGTAGATTAAGGCTGGTATTGATGTTCGCCTTTTCAGATGCATGTTTATTGCATCTTCATCATTGAAAAGTAGAGAAAAAACGTTAGGAAAAGAAGAAAATCTTCAAAACTAGCATGAAACACGTCGATCCCTGAGAATTACCCACAAATAGGTTTTATGTGGCTGAGAGAAATCTGTCTCTATCAATATAAAGTGGAGAATGTGTGTATTAGTCAGGATATATCAATAGTAGAGTAGGTTAGGTTCAAAAGTTTTATTTTCTTTTGATATTTTAACGGTATTTCTTTTGTAATTTTTGTATCTCTTACTAAAATATTCTGTTTAGAGATGTAAGTTCATTCTAAAAGTGAAAATTTCAGAAGCAGATAATCCTACGTTCAAAAAATTGTGTTTGGATGAGCAATTTTAAAGCTTTAACATCTACTCATTCTACCTTTTGTAATTATGACCACTAACGCCACTTTTGGTTTTAGCAGATTGAAAAGAATACATTAATGTAAATTTTTATGACCTAGATCTGTAGATACTATAGAGTAATTTTATTCATATAATATGTCATTATTATTAGGATTCACAGCCCACACTGATGAAGACTGCTCCTCAGTAGATGTTGGGGAGTAATAAACAATGTATTTAGTAAATAAACACTTTTTAATTTTTCTCCAGTCTGCATTTAATATTAAATCATAAGTTGGTTTAACTAAGAAAAAACTTAATAACTAGAAACAATAATATTTTAAATTGCTTAATATATATTTTCATATGTATTCTTTTTCTGTTTGCCAAGATGATCCAGTAAGCTCACCCTAAGATATAGCGAGTAGCATGTTCCTTCGTAGATATCTTGGTGATTTAAGAAATTAACTGTTTTCTCTTCGAAAAGTCAAGTATGCATTTTTTACTTTTACAGTCCAATTTATGCATGGAGAGTTTCTATTGACCCAGTACATCCTGATGGCTTCGGCTTGCGCTGTTGTGATGTATTACGTAGGCGAAACACATATTGAACGTGCCAAAAAATATCCATTTACTTGACAGACTAACAGTGCTTAAAAGATCATTATGACCCCATGTTCTGGAATTTAAAGACTACTGAATTGATAGAAGTGGGAGAAACATATTTATATCGAAGGCAATGTGTTCCCATACAAAATCTCCAAAGCAGATGGTTGACATAGAGAACTGAAACACTCTGTACCCTTGCACACAAGGATTTCAAAACAATTTAAATCCTTTCTTTAAACCTCTTTCTCATGTTTTGTCCTTGAAAATAGGAATTAAGCTTAAAAATAAACCACACTTGTATAAACAGTGAGATTTCTATAATACACTTGCATGAATGGCCTGATGAAAGCTCTAAGCTTATTCTTCCATAAGGGAGAGACACCTTCATTCAGAAGACCCGACCTGAGGAACTGTAGTAGCTGAACCCATGCTGCTACTCAATATAATTATTTTTCTTAAAAGTTTGGTGCTTTAATCAATATTATTTAATTAGAGCACATGAAGAAGACTCAGCTCCAAGCAGTATGAAAAACTCAGAAGGGCCTATATAATCGTTCTAAAAATAACAGCGAGTGATACATATAACTGCTGTTACGGATGGGTTTGAGGGACCTTTGTGGTTGTGGTTCACAGCTCTGAGGACGTGGCTGGGTTCACAGAACTTCTTAATAACACTCCTGAAATAGGCAGACACAATTATTGATATGAAAATGGGATATCCGTAAGTCTGATAGGTAGGCATTAACTTCTCACCTTCTCAACATCATTTTTGCTCTCTTTCCTGCCTATTTTTTCCCCAGAATTTTCCACATAGAAATTTAAACTGCAAGTGTCATTACTTCACTGAAACTAATTTGTCCTTATTATTCCTCATTACCTTTTATGTTGTAATTGCTCTTTAGAGCTTCATACAATCTGCATATTACATCACTCTATATGTACTTTACTAGGTTTTTTTTTTTTTTATAAGCAACGTGGTCAATATACAGAAACCGTAAACACCAACCTGATTTTCTATCTGCAGTAATTGGATTCTGCATTTAATTACAGGTGGTAATGACATTTTAAGCACCTTATACAGGTGTTGGGGGGGTTTATGAAGTGTTAAGCAACATTAAGAAAGTCTAAGCTTCTGGAGCTTTGCCAAATTTCAGAGGTGCCTTTCAACTCCAAATCGCAGTTTTCGTGTGAGGATAATTATAGCTCTGGCCACCTGGACTGCTCCGGTTGGAGTCAGGCAGAGCAGAGGAGTCAGCGTGTCTGCAAGCCACACTTTGCAGCTTCTCTCTTTCTAGATGTTTTCATTTAAAATTATGCCAAATATGTAACAGATTATATTCTGATCCCTAAAAATACCACACGGACGTCTTTTCGTGTGTGTGTTCTGGTCAAAACTAGTGGCGGAATACATTATTATGTACCACAGCGTAGCTGAAATCGAGTGACCTTGAAAAAGATGTTTGAATTATGTTGATGGCCTCCTTGATCTTGGGGGAGTTTTAATTCATGTGTATAATTCCAGCCTGAGAAAATTAGTTGGAGATTCGTTATGGAGCTAATGGGAAAATATATAGCCAGCAAAAGGAATTGCTTTCTCCTTCATTACTCATGTAACTTTTCCTGGAAAATAAAGTTTCTTAACAATGGCATTTAAGAATTTTCATTTCCAAAATCAACATAAAATAAAGGAGCAGTTTTATATGTCCTGAAGAACCCTATGTTCTTAATTTCTCCACCTTTTCTTCTCTGCTTATTAGTACAAAAGCCCAAAGACTTGTTCTGCCCGTGCTTGCACAGTGCTGATTGCCTGCACACTGCCTGAGCTGCCAGTCAGGGGGCTCAGGCTGTTCCCGTTGGAATGCACAGCTTTATTTCTGAGACCAATCTTAGTTTTTCATCTCTAATAGCCTTTTCTGGTATGAAATCCTGGCTTTAGTGACGTCTGCAGGACTTCAGCTTTGAGGACTACCGGTCTTTTGAGTTGCTGCTTAAAAAGCACATCATTATCGTGTGAGACTGTAGTACTTTTCCTCACAAACAGAAATTATTGCATCACATGCTGTCTATGTGGAAAATTTCTGCCTATGAAATGTGAAAAGAAGCATCTGTAAAAAAATGTTGTAAATAAACCCCTGAAATTGAGAACTGCTAAAAGTGAAGTTCACGCTAATACTTGTCTTGCACGTTTGTACCAAATTAACTAGTTGACCTTTTCTAAGTATTATAATGTTGGAGTGATTGGCATGCCAGACCTAAGATTTTATTTCTCCTTTTAGGGGATCTGACCTCTGGCTGGATCTGTTTTTCCTTGCATTTTCAAGATCATGTACATTTTTAGATGCAGAGTTACTATGTTTTTGTATGTAGAAACAATATTCTGGATCCCTCATGAATAGCCTGTGGTACATGGAGCTCATTGCAGTTCATCACATCTATACACTCAAGACTGTGGCAGTACTTTTCCCTCTCCATAGTTAACGCTGAAAGTAATTTATCTTACATAGTCTTCTCTTAGTTTCTCTACAGTTATGCTAAAGACAAAAGTGGAGGTTCTGTAACTCGTGTGCTGGTTGTTACCACAATTTTGTTTTAATTTTTCTGGATATTTTTTTTCCCTTCAGTTTTACTCCAAGTCAGCTTGAAGTTTAAATCCTTCTCAATCATGTTATCTCCATATCAGTAGTACAGGGATGGATTAACCCAGCGGTCTCGCTCACTGCTGGGCTCTGGTGTGGCTGCCCAAGCTATCACCCACCCAGTATATACTGGCATTTCACCAGTCTAATGCTTGTTGGTGCCAGGATGTCTGGGAGAGGTGGAATAATGTGTACCAAAAACCACACCTTGTTCTGAATTTCTTCTTTATCAAATATGCTTCTATCTTTGGTATCAAGAATCAAACCCAAATTTTCCCGATTAAATTATTGACCCTCCCGTAAGGGCGCAAAACCATTTAAAATGCTTTTCCAAGTGCGAGCATCCACTGAATGTGCTGAGAATTTCCAATGTTATGTTCCCCAAACAAAAGGAAGTCCTTCTCTTTAAAGGGACTGATATGATCAGAATCTTCAACCTGTTACCATTGACATCAAGGGAGTATCATACTGCCTCCCACTCACGCAGCACATGGAGAAGCTGAGGACCCCTCTGACAACTTGCTCTGGCAAGAGTTATACAACAGCAATTTAGGGATTCAAAGGTATATTTTCCGAAGTCTTTTACATCCGTGGAACATGTGTTACAGAAGGTATTTACGACTCTCCTGATATTGTTGTTCCCATCTGTAAATACTGTGATGTCTAAGGTAAATTTGGGCAGCAAATAGATCTTCTTTATTTTCAGTGTCATCATTTCGCAGGAAAAAAACCAACAAACCAAACTAAATACAGTGAAACAAACCCCAGATTTATATATTAAAGAGGTTTCCTTCTTTAACAAACCAAATCTCAGAAATGTGAATGGTTTGGGTTTTTTTATCACTTTGTGGCAAATATGTTTTAAGCTATATTAACTTAGGCAGCAGATTTTTTAATGAAAAACAGTTTATAAATGATTTTGAATAAATATTTCTCTAGTATGTGGAGCACGAAATGAATTGCTAAGTAATTTTATTTTCTGCAAGTATACTTGGGAAAGACCAGTTTCTCTTTAAAATCTAAATTTTCATGCATAAAACAGCTCATAGGCTTCCAGGGGCTGAGAGGCCAATCCCCACAAACCATGCTGCATGTTCAGGGTTTTACCCTGTACAAGCATGTAGATAGATTATAAATAATAATAATAATAATAAAATCTTTATTTGCAGAGAAGATTTTAGTAATTGAAGTTAATCCCACTAGCCTTAATAACAGTCTGTTGTGATATCTTGCCTTTTTTTCTTTTTTTCTCTTTTTAATTCTGTACAATCAAGTAAGTTCCCAGTGCATGTTCATGGTGTGGAACATACTATGAGTGACTCTTTTCTTACACCTCTGGAGATGGATTGATGAGGGCAGCATATAATCTCACTAGGATGATGGAAAAAAAGAAAAATTAAGAGTCCCTAGGCCAGAAGCATCCTTGGGAACATATATCCTACACATCAGCGAGTTATGCCATTACCTTTTCCTCAAAAAAAACCCAAACACTCGTGGCTCAAAATGGCAATTTCTACTACATTTTTAATGCTTTCTCTTAGGAGTTTACTTTACTTAGGTAGAAAGCATTCTTCTCCTCCAGTAGTGATTATTAATATGTTCTTAAATGAAAAAATAATATTTGTATCTAAAGTTTACACCCACAGAAAAAAATTTACAGGTCTTGGTTAAAAAAAAATACAGGCTCTTATCTGCCATTAAGGTAATAGGAGTTGTACACATTGTGATAGAAAGAACATGGGCCATTCGAATTTTAAATCAAATATTGCCCTTGAAATTTGGGGAAAACTGCTCGGGAGTTTCGGAAAAGCTCCTTCTGCTTTGTGTTAGGAAAACTTTTGAAGCTGCCAATGTTAATTTTGTCACAACACTAACAAACTCACCCCAGTAAATGAAGCAATATAAATATTAGGGGAAATTTATGCTTTCTTAATAGCAGCGGGACAGCTGTCTTGTGGGTCCAACACCAAGCTCCTGTGCCCCAGGGACAACGATAGACATGAAAATAGTCATGCTAAAAATTCAGCCATCGTAGAGCAGCTCTTACTCGGCAGAGACCACCCAGGAGCTCCACAGCAGTGGAGCAGAGGGGTTTCCAGGCAAGTGGGGCAGGAGTCCATGGGTGGGATATAGTGACTCCCTGGAAAACTGGAAGGAATCATTTGATGTACTTTAAACTCTAATAAATCAGAATCCCTAAAAGAGAAATGATTTAAAGAGCAGGTCAACTACCATATTTTCCTCAGCTGAAGAGAAGGGAAGGAAGAGTAGTGAGAGATGTTCGAAATAGTCACATTGGGGAGTAGTAGTGGCTTATGGTGTGTTTGCCACAGATGGTGTGTGTTTGTTTTCTACTCTTCACCTCCCTGTGCAATCTCAGGCTGTGCTTTGTACTCTGTCTTTGATTATATTTGATGTCACAGCAAGAAGACAAGGTGTCATTAGCTTTTACTTGAAAGGTCATATTGAAGTTATTTTTCTCAAATTTGAGAGATTTCAACTGTAGAAAAATAAAAAAAAATTAAAATCTGGCCTAAGCAACTCCTTTAGCCCAACCGTATCACAGAGAAACGAAGTTAAACATTGAACTGTGTATTGGAAGATTACTGCAAAAGTGCTCAACTTGCTTTTTATTCACTGGTATCAGTTGTTCTCTGTGTGAAAGAGAATTAATTCCTTCAAATTTTGGAAATGATACTGCAAATTTTATTCTGCCGTTAACAAAAAGAAAATGTCAGTATATATTTTAACCACTGTAAATCAGCACACTGAAGACATGTTTATTGTGAAGCATTTGGGTGATCTCATCCTGGCTAGTAAGTGTGTTGGGGTGCCAGATGTGTTGCTGAGCTCCCAGGGCTCGATGAGAATTCCGATGTTCCAGCTAAGTCGTGGCAACTGACCCTAGATATGAGCATGATCTGTCCTAAATACAGAATAATGTCCACCAGTGTAAGCATCATAAAAAAAAGTCTTTCCCTCACAACTGGAATGGGTCAGGAGAGCACACCTTGTCATTTCAGTTTAGCTGAAATACTGTTACTTCTTGAGGTGCTGGAACTCAACTCTGTTGTAGAGTTGTAAGTACCTTTTTGTAACATCAGGCATAAGCTTATGTAGTTTGCTGAGGAGGGGTTTACACTTTGAAATTAATGCCAACATTTATGCATGTTCTTAGTTTCAAGGACTGTCTGTACTCACATTGGATTTATCCACTGAGGGGTTAAACTGTAAAGAAGAAACAAACCTAGCAGGACAGTCTCCTGTGTAAATGTAATTCATAAATATTTGCAGAATAAGGTCTGCAGGTTCGAGTATGTCCTGTAGCTATTTTATGGTTTTGACAATGTTACCTGCTCATTTTGTCACTTTTAATTTTTTTTTATACTAGTACAGTGTTTTAAATTAATTTTAAAATTTTATTCTCAGTTGATCAGGAAAAAAAAAAAAAAAAAGAAGTATCTCTACAGTGTTAACATGAATATTGACCACAAGGTGAGCAGGACTCTTCTTTGTCAGAAGCACGCTTGTCAGCATGCTGGTGATAGATCAGATGTAAAGAAAATCACTTCTGCAAAACCAATTTGCTAAGGGGCTTGTAAAATCCATTTTTAAAAAGTTACTGAGGCGAAAAAGTGAAGGACCAGCCAAGCAGATATTTTGATCGGCTCTTCAAGGTCAAAAACTGATTACTAATTCATCAAATATCTTACTGGTAGCACTGTTTGAAGAGCAAACAACTCTGTGCAGATGTTCTACCTCGTAACTCTAATACCATGAAAAGACAGGCAGGGTAGGAACATAGAGAATTTTTTACTCACCTTTGGCGATGCTGCAGTCATAGGAGCTGTGGTCTTCAAAGCACTGGCAGCCCAGTTCAGTACACTGTCCATTGCCGTTACAGAAAGCAGGACACCGGAGAGCTGTGAGGATTTTTTGGTGGGAAGCAGATGGCTGGTTTCCTACATGAAACGCTCTGTTTCCTAGAACTCTTCTTTCACATTCATTTTCCAAAAGGGCTATCAGGGCCCTCACCCAGACCACATCATCTTTGAGCTGCAGATCTAAAAGGCATATATCAATCGTCTCATCTATCTGTTTTCCAAGGAGGCCTTTGCACACCAAGCCAATGGTGGAATTTGCAAGAATTTGGTGGCAAATGTCCCAAGCTTTGGTGGCGGTTAGACCACTGGGAGTGGGCCACGCCACTGGGAGTTTCATCCGAATCCCTTCAAAGTAATCCTCTGGGAAAAAATATGCAAAGGTGTCTAAGTCTCTCTGGCTTGGGCCATCCAGTGGGTGAAAGGATAGGTCTCCTTGCCTTTTCGTTCTATTTAGGATTTCTTTTAGTTTGATAGAGTTAATGGAACTATTGTTCTTCCTTGGAACATTGTGCGAGAGGGGTTTTAATTGATCCTCAGGGCTACTTCGCTTTTGGACTGATTTAGGCAGATAGCTTTGATCAAAAAACCCGGTTGAGAGTTTCTCATGTTTTCTTAAAGTGGACTCTGTTTCTGAGTGAGTGACAAACTCTGGTGTAACATCTAGATAAGGGATTGGAGAGCTGTAATCCACATGATCATAATGACAACCAGAAGACTGAGAGAAAGGAGAGTGGAAAGCATTCGGTGCGTCTACCATAGGCATGGACTTGGTGCTCTGCTTCTGACATCTGCAGTAATTTTTCCTTTTCTTTGCCTCAGAAGATGCTGGAGTCCTGTCAAATAAACTCTTCCCTGGAGGTATCCTGATTTAAAAATAGAAAGATATTAGAGAAAGGAAACTTTCAGCTAATTAGTCTACAATACCAAGTAAACTTTCTTCCCCTGAGGCTGGAAATGTATAAATACCCAGTCTAACAAAGTACTTAAGAAAATGCTCAAGTTTAATCTCTGTTTTCTTTAGTCACTTTTGCGCTGCCCTTCTTGAGTTTACATTTTTTAGCATTACATTAGGACTTTTTATAAACAGATGCTTAAGTGCTTTGCTGGAGTGTTGCCTAACTGCCTGACTTCTCTTTGAAGAACTTTCTCTAAGGTACAGGTTACCCTTTGCACATTGCACAGGAAATAAGGCCTTGGAATTGTCCCTGGTGTGACTCAGATACAGCTTAGAGAGTGAAAAAAAAAAAGGAGATGTATTTGTTTCAAATACTTTGTTATGAAAATCATCTTTTTCTGTTTGCCTGTGCTCTTCTTGCCTGGTGTTTCCTCTAAGACTTGGATCATTACTTTTGTTCTCTTGTTTTCTTTTCCTTTAAAATTTTTCTTATGCGTACTTAATTTCATTCTTGTCTTTTAGTGAAGCTTTCTTTGAACTTTTGTTTTGACACAAAGGCGTTTTCTATTGATCATAGGGCTAGGCTATCACATAATGTAAGGTTATCGTTTTTTCTCCCTTTTAATTTAGTCCAGCTTTAATGATGGTTGAACTTCTAGAGAGTTCAGTTTGAATAAACAGCCATGATTAAAGTTTCTTCAGAAATTTCATAAGAGCAGATCTCCTATTGATCTTATTTTTGCGGCACCAGAGGAATCCTGGAGCTTCATAGAAAATATGCTTCTTGTCCTAATACCTGGTAGCACTTTATTTCCAAACAAATTAGAAATATCACCAAAAACTTAAGTTATTTTGGCATTAATTTTGCCTTGCAGCCTGAATGTAGGTATTTCAGGGAACCGTGAGCATTTACCAACATTTTGCTGCGAGAGACTAGATACTGTTGTAGCAAGCATAATTGCCTTTATCTATTTTTTCCAACATGTACTGAAAATGGCATGTATGATAGCGTTATTTTGATCATTAAGACAATACTACTTTTAAATAAAACTTCACAGTGACAGGGGCAAAATGAACTAATTTCTCTTTCTGAAATGGGAGTCTAGACATTTATGAAACCATTTTACCTGAAGTGTGGGCACAGCAGAATACAATGTGATATGACAGGACAGCTTTTGTGCTCACAAAAACGCACAAGCTATTCGGTGCTTTCCTGCAGGCTAGGACAATAAAATGTTTGCTGGTTGAGGAGGTACCCAAATGACCTCCAGCCCTGTGAACAACAGAGCTTTGGTGTTTGATTTGTTGTTCTGCACACACTGTTTCTCTTGCAGTGCGTGGTGGTGTTAACTGGACCTGAAGATGCCCAGACTCGCATCGTGAAGTAACCGCACACCCAGCGGAAGGCAGCAAACTAGCTCTTCCTTTAAGGGAGCACTACATAAACTAGAGGTTGTGAATAAATATCACATATGTAATAAATAATAAAACTCACATGATGATTGGGACAGAAACTTAAAACACAAATTAAAATTTCAATAAAATGAACTGCTTTTGCCTTGATATTTTATTGGAACAAATTCCTTCACTGTTCCTATATGAAACCAAATATCTTCTTTTGGTTATCTCTGGCATGTATGGTGTGGAATGGGTGGAGGCACTAGAAACCCCATCCTTTCTCACAGAGGTGCGCATACTGATAGCACCTCAGTGAGCTTCAATGTGCCTTCTGTCCTCTGCATAAGATTACTGGACTATCATTCCTCTTAGGTGCCCATTATAATCAAGGAAGAACTGAAAACAAGTTTTTTAAACTGAGTAGGATGCTATTATGAAGAGAGACCAGAATTAATAGCGTTGCCGGTTTCTGAAAAGATTACCAAAAAAAAGTATTTTTCCCTACTTAAAATATGTGTTTTAAAATTAATCTCTTCCTTTTCTGGATGCAATTTGATGTCTGGGAGGATATGATGTTGGTTTATTCTTTAAAAGTTTCATTGGGAAGCTGATGCTTGAAGGAGATCTGTGCCATTCAGAGCCCTGCAGCTGCCTGAGAGATGTGGGAGCCAGGGAAAGAGCCAATCTGCCAGATGGTAAGCACTCAGACTCGCTTCAGGTGCTGAAGAAAACCTAACATGCTTTCAGTGTTATTTAAAATGAAATTAAAAACAGCAACAGAAAAATCACCCTCTAGGTTTGGGATTTTTACTGCGGCATTCCTCTGTGGGTGGATCAGAGACTGATCCTCTCTCCTTTGGAGGTGGTCTTGGCCTTTACATGGGATTAGTTGTTTTTTTAACCAGGTTCTGAAAAGTATTTGAGAATCCATCCTTGGGAGTGTTGCGATATGAAACTCATCAACCCTCTTGCCCTTCCCACTTAGCAGAAGTACCTCCATCATATGTGCTGAGACCCAGAGAACTCCTCACAGTTTTGTAAATTCCTATATATTGTACTTTGGCTTCTGATTTTTCAACAAACTTGCTTTGAACGAGTCCTCCTAAGGATCTCTTTGGGTAGTCAGCAATTGGTTGTTCTTGCACCAAACTATTCCTCCCTTTGCCTTCCCAAAAGCAAGTTCTGACTAACACATCATTAAGATGTTAAAGATGGCTGTTGACTTCTAAACAGAGCAAGTTGTAATGACAGGTCAAAATTGTCATTAAATAGCCATTATTTAGGCCCAATGAATGTAACTAGAATATAATGTGGATTATTGTCTATTTTCTGAAATGCCATAGGTCTAAAATTTATTGGTCCTATAGGATTTTACTAAATTACAAAATACCAATTAATTAGTTCATCTGTTTTTTTTTCTTTTTTTGCAAAACATACTTCACAAACAAAACCATTTCAGTTTTGGGAATACCTATTAGGTGTGTTTAGAGTTCAGCAAGAGGAGTTAAATTGTGGGGTAGAAACAGGGACAGGGATATGTTAGAGTGCCAGACTCCTGGCTCTGGTTCCAGACAATCCGTCTCAGAAGGTGCAAGTTTTTAGAGCTTACTGTCATCACTAGTAGATATTAAGTCTTACCATGGTACATATCTTACCATACTTTTACAAAATGTAACTTTTAATCTTTACTCACATACTGTAATTAGTATGCGGGAATACAAGAACAAGGGAAATACCAAACCCTTAATTAATTCCTATTGTCAATTATCTATATTTTCTAGTGTGGGTGCGAACCGCATTTTTTTTAACATCTGAGTGGGATCTTAACACAGCTGTTAGCAAGACATGACTTGTGAAGACAAAACCTCTCTCTGTAAGTTCTTATGGTTATTGTGCTGGTTGAAAATGAAGCCCTCGTGCTGTTCAGAAGGTAGTGGTTCAACAGGATTCACTCTCTAGATTAGGCAGGTCATTGCTCTGTCAGGTCATTAAGGGAGTATGTAATGCAATAAACCCATCAACACCCCTTGAATCAGCATTACAGAGCATCTCTCAGGCTGTCACTCTTGCTTTGTACCTCCACTCCTCTATGAAGTCTTCCTCTGGCAGATTGCTCAGGTCGTTGTGACCAATCCCATCAAAGAGGCCACACAAACCTCTGGTGTGGTTGAAGTCACTGCCTGGAACCCTCACCGTCAGACCCATTCCCCACTCACTCACATCAGCTCGAACAAACGCTCCTGAAGGGAACAGGATCTGAAGAGGTAGGAAAAAAAAACAGTGAACAGAAGAAATTACCAAGCTTTTTATGCAACAAAAAATGTCCCTTTCTACAAACAAATATATCAAAGTAGGACTTTGTGATGGCAGAGGTAATTTAAGATCACTTAGATACACTATAAACATTTATTTGTGCTATTACGTAGTTTGCTTTCAGATTCGATAGCACTAATTCCTGATAACATTATATAAATATAAAACTGTACAAGTATTTTCTTTTAAAATTAATAATTACACCATTGAAGTTTTCCCACTGTTAGGTTACCAGCTAATTTTTGAAGTGAATTCTATGACAAGAAGGCCACCCTTGTGTCTTTGCTTGGGAAATCATTTCTTTTAGATAAACTGCCAAGTTTGAAAAACAGCTTTCTTCCCTCTGAAAAATCGTTTCATTTTCTAAGGCCAGATTACCCAGAAAATGATTGTATTTTAAAGTGGATAAAGCAATTTTCTCATTAAAGAACTTGTGGCAGGCTTACACTGACCTTTACAAGAAAAAAAAATCTTGAGGTTAAGACAAAGAAGTAACTGTGTGGATAATGGATTTTTCAGATTGGTGTCCCTACCAAATAATGAAAAAAGGAAACAAAAAAAAAATCTGTTCAACTGAAGTGCATTTTTGTTTGTTTGCTTTATTTTTGCAGGTAAAAAGAAAACTATTTTGAAACTGATCTGTGCCAGGAGCTGAAGCAGGAACACTCTACTTTGATAAGTAACCTTTTTGATCCAAAATTAAATGGTTTCCACTAATCTTAAATCAAAGATGTGGTTTTCCCTCCAACTTAAAATCTGTGGGATAGAGCTGCTGATCATGAAGGTGGATCTTAAATACTTGAAAATATCTCACTACAAATTTCCGAATAATTATTTTCCTTTTTTTTTTAAGTGACCATTGCCTAAGAATAATTTATTCTGTCAAATAATGTCCGTTGCTTTTCTTTCTTGTTGTGGGGGTTTTTAGTCCCTTATTAGTTCCTCCCCACCAAATCTGTTCACTTCTGTCAAGAAGCATCTAACTCATATTTTTATTTTCGTGCTGGGATGCCGAGTTTACATTTTGGCTGCACTAAATAATAGTTTTGCCCATTTTAGCTTCCCAGTCATAATTTCAAGCATGAGAATACTTTCTGAGAAGCTCTCCAGGAGTTGATCTCCTCGGCCAGCTGAACAGAGCGGTGAAGTGCCACAGATTGCAATAATAAAGAGACTCTGTTTTGAACTCAGGCCATCTGTGTTTTGAGCAGGACATTCAAAGCACTCTTTCTTCAAAAACGATTGGCCTTGGTGAATAGATGGAAGTCATCACTTAAACACTGCTGTTTGAGTACATCAGAAGGTCTTGGCTGTACCTCCACCTTAGCTGTATATTTCTCTTCTCAAGGTAAGTTTAAAAAAAGAGAAAGATTGCCTAACATAAAGTTCAGATGGCTTGATGAGTTAATTTTTTCTTAGTGGTTTGATAGGTAGAGCAGGAGAACTGCAGAGGACACAGTGCTGTGTACAATTTGATCTCCTTCTTCAGATAAACCTGTGCCTTGTAATTACATGCTTTAGTACAGGGAGGACCATTTCCTACAAGGCTGTGTATAAAATCCTTGCAGTCAGGACAGTGTGAGCTGCTTTAGTCTTCTGTGCTCTTTGGATTAATATTTCTAGGTGTGGATTCATTTCAGGGATTCAGAGAGCTGTAACGCTTTCTTCTCCTGTTACCCCGGGGCAAGGCATCCCATCTGTCACCGAGGACCTGAGAACTGCCTGAGTTTTCTGTAGCCCACCTGGATTTAATGCTGCTGATTGAGGCTTTGAAGAAGCTTTGCTGGGACCTCAATTTGCAGAGACATATAGTGGGTGGCTGCTGGAAGGTCTTACTTTGCACAGAAAAGAGAGCAACTTAATCCGATCCAGAGCATCAGCTTTGAACAGCGTGGGACCTGTGAGGGATCCAGCATCCTGGATCCAGCGCAGCTGCTGAGCAAATCTGGATGCGCCGTGCACAGCACCGTGGTCGGGGATTGTGTTCATTGTTGCACAGTTCTTACAGATTCCCATTCAGATCAGGGCAGGATTCATATTTGTGTCCCGGGGTTGTCCTGATTTGTTTCACTGAGACTTATATGAGGTGTAGACGAGAACAGGGATTCCTTGCTAAGATTATTCTAGTAATAAAACAGTAATTATATTGCATTGAGTTGCAAAATGAAATGACAGCTTGCTTCCTGTTTTTTTCTCTTTTCTATAATTAACAGACTTTCAGTGACTACCTTCCTAAGGTCTATTCCAAGTGAGACCACAAGGAGAGCCAAGCACAGGCGCTCCCTGCACCATTCTGGCTTTGTTGTGGACCTGTCTTCACCCAAAATATTTCCTGGCAAAAAAAGTCTTGATGATACAACTGTAGGATAAAATTTTCTCCTTGGCCATAATTTATGGCTCCTCTTCTCTCTAAAGGCTCTGGTGCAGCCTGCTCTCATTCTTCCAGTGATTTCACTGGATTATTGTGGATAAGTGATACTCATGCAAAGTATTTTGTAGCCATGTATATTTTTAGGCAAATACTTTAAATTATACCAAATGTTGCACATTTTCAGCCCATTTTCATGGCTTTTGGGGGCTATCTGGATCTGATTAATATTGCCTTACTGTTCCACTCTAAAACTACATTATTCTGCTACCTGTGATCTTTCCTTGAATATTTATATTGTAAGCTCTGCAAAGAAATTTGCTTTATGTGATGCAGTTGGGTAGTGCCTAGCATAAACAAACTGAGAACAGATTGCCGTACTGCAGAGTAAGTAACAATATTGGCATTCCACTATATCTCCGAGAAATTTCCAGAGATATTTGTTCTGTTTTGTTTTACAGTTTGTTAAACTAACAGTTTAACCAGCTTCTTCCCTGTGTCTAATTTTTCAGTACATTTTGCTGCGGGCTCTCTTATGGCTTCAGATATTTTTGTAGCAACTTCATTAATAATTCAGAATTATTAAACTCGTATTTTTAATGAACAACAACAACAAGAGTACTCAAATATCCACGTACTGTTATTTTTCTCCCTCCATACGACTTTAGGATCTTGACATGTGGTGACGCTTCAGTGCTTTTGATGGTGAGCTGAGGTCTGCTCTCCCAAAAGTGGCCATTGCAGGTGTCCAGCATCACGGTGTCACCTCCTTCTCGTGCAGCTACGCCACAATTGCAGGCGGTTGCGGAGCGCTGACCTCCGCAGTCCCACTGTCGAACATGCACTTCAAACGCCCGTGGCATGCTTTGGCACAAAAGGAAGGTGCCAATTTTATAGTTATCGTAGCGCCTGAAGAGTAATAAACAACAAAAAAAGAGGATTTAGAGACCCAGAGCATCCGTCTGTGATGGTTGATTATTGGTGCTTGTACAACTGTGTTTGTTATTGAGACCAGCATGGTGGTTGGCCTTGAAGGAGGGAAAATTCAACACGTGGGAAAACGTTTTGCCAGCACCGTAAGCAAAGGAACACCGTCACATTATTAGCTGGAAGTGCATAAGAATCTGTGAGAAAAGCAGGTGGCTGGCTCCCAGCTGCTGCTATGGCAACGGGCATGGATAAAAAGGATAAACATTTGATAAAAAGCAAATGGGAAAATGTCCCTGCCTCCAGGCCTTAATAAATATGTTTTGGTTCTAACCGGATGCTTTACAGCATGATATTCTTCAAAGCAAAATTGGTGCTCAAATAACCTCGTCTGTGACTAATCACTAACTTTTACAAGACTGACTGCGGCTAAGTGAATACTTCCTGAGAAAAACAGAGGTGTTACTGAACACCTATTAAAATGAAATTTTTTCCCCCCTCTATGATTCCTTTGTGACCACAACTTTCTCTCTAAATGACTTGGCAACCAGCACAGTGCAGTGTCATAAACAATTTTGGACCTTCATTCCTCTCTGTACAAGAAGTCTTTGCTCCATTTGAGTGGGGCCACCAGCAGAATGACTTGAATCACTTTGCAGGCGTTTGCCCTCAGCAAAGCCAGGTAAAACTCCTCCCGTCTGCAGGCAGTTGAGTTTCCACAACAGGGACCTGCATTAGGATCCTCCTCTACCGGTGTATCTCTGTTTTCTCCTCCATAAACTTTTTACTCTATTTTATTCTATCATGATGTATAAAAGTAAAGAAAACAGTAGCTACACACTTTATCTATGCCGCTGGAGTTATCTCCATACAAGCCAACAGCTGCCCTCTCTAAAAGTGATGGATTCTTCTGCCTCATTTTAAGGCATTGTATTTAGATTTAACCATGACTTTTATGAAATTAAGTAATATGGAAACTAAGCCATAAGCTTATTATAATAAGCGTTATTCTTTTCTGCAATAAAAAAAGAAAATGTAAAAAGCAATGCATATAATACATCAACTTAACAAGAGGACTATTTTTAAGCACTGTCATACAAACATCAAAATTTTTTATCTGTTAATGTTTCCTTTATAGAGGAACAAATGGCTCAAACTCCAAGATTTTTAGCATGTAAATATTTTTTTATTTCTCTTCAGAATAAAAGCCAAAGAAAACTAAGTAACTTAAAACATAGTAAGAATTTAAACTCCAGCTGCTTTTCTCTGCTAGAAAACACATTTGACTTTATCTTTCATTTTGAAAAACTTATTGAAGTTGGCCATAAAACGATGAGATTTTGAATGGCTCTGTCTCATCTTATTTTCTAATCAGGTACATAAATCCTAAGTACACTTTGCAGATGCTATTGCTAAGACTGATTAGAACTAAGGACAACATAAAAAGTAGATAAACTCTTTTAAAATCAAGTACTAGTTCCATTTGGACACCTTCACAGGAGAGACCGAGGAGACAGGATATTTTATGAGAATTACCTTCCACAGTTTCCTTCAATGAGGGAAGCTTAGAAGGAAAGGTGTTTAGAGAGCTTGATGGAGAATAATGCATCAGAATGGCTGTACCCAGACTAATCAGCTGTAGCTGGTAAATAAGACTGCATTAGCATTAGCATATGCATATAAATATCATTGCAGTTATGGGAGGCATTTACTGCTTAATAAGCATTGATAGGGGACCCAATCCAGCTTTCCTGGAAGTCACTTAGAGTCCTTCAATTAAGTCATGGCATAGATTGCATAGCACATAACAAATCTGCAACACACCTAAATTGAATCTTTCAGCTGCCTTTGAATTATTTGAAGGGATAATTGAATGTAAACTTTTGTGTTGCTTATACAACTGTGGTTATGATAATGATTTTTTGGACAACGTTTGAGAAATTGCTTCTGGCACTAAAAGCATGTGGCAGAGTTACTGGAACTCTTGCATGAGAGAGCTTTGTGTATCTGTTGTGAACCAGGCACCACCGCTTGCGTTTAAATTGCCCTCCACAGTGCCCTTCCCCATCCTACTCTCCTAATAGTCTATAGGAATGGATGGACTCGGTAGAAAGTATTCCTTCCTCCCCATCCTTGTGTTTGGGTTATTTTTCAAGGAGTGCATCACTTTGTTATCCCAATATGAAGTTATGGCTGAAGTTGCACTCTTAATCTAAGAATTATAAAATACTAAATCTTTGGATATGACAGTGAAGTGCTATAGGAATCATTTCTGCTGGTTTATGATAAAAGAGGGACAGAAAAGACTATAAATATATGTAAAAAGTTGCTATTAGTAGCATGAGATTAAATATTCAGTATTCAGTAAGTTGCATTTCATCTTTTTATTAATTCAGTTATTATTGTGGCTACTCCCAAAGTTTTTCCACCACAGTTTTGCCACCAAATAGCTCAATTTGCTGACACATCCCTCCAGGCTCCCTCTTTCCTTGCTAGTGAGAACTATTTGTGTTACTTGTGAACCTAGGAAGTGCTGGGAGATGCTGGAGGATGTCCTCTGGTTTCAGAGTGCACTTCACTGGGATCTGATTGTGTTCTCAGGGAATGAAGATATTGGGTTATATTCAGCAGCCACTGGATATGGCTTGAGGATGTCTAAACTTCTTCAGACAATCAAAAAGAACAGCACCTCTGGGAGGGCTATTTATGTCCAGAACTTAGTTACAGGCTGCTATGATGAATGCCATTAAAACATATGATGAGCGTGAAGTTGTGCAAGCTGAGGGATTTTGATGGGAATTTTGAGGGATTGTGGGATGTTGCCGTTCCCCGGGCATGATATTGATGGATAGATTACTGTAAAAGTTTGAGAAAACTCAAAAAATGTTAAATTTTTAACTTAAAATGGAAATAATATGAACGATATATATATAGTTCACCAATCAAGAAATATTTTCTTCTTTATATTTTGCCTTAAAAGGGTTTTCTGCATATTTAGTTTTAAGACAGTACTTCATATTTAAGATTCTACAATTTATGTTATGAAAAGCTTTTATATTTACAATGTGCCATAACTAGTAATGAGGGCTATACTTTTGCTTTACCAGGCTTTCACATTTGTTTAATTTAGAAGGTACTTTGCTATTAAAGGAAGTGCTCTCTCTGGATTTTAGCTATATAATTAACGCTATTTCACATCTAGGCTGCAATATACACAAATAGATTGTGCTTACACTGTAAAATACGATATGTTCTGCTTTGATTTTCAGTCACTTCTGTTGGTCAAACGAATGAAAAGATTACAAGATAAATATTTCTACAGAAATATAGCAGCAAGAGGCATACCAAAGAGGAGTGTTGTCATTAGAAGTCGAGTATTTCAGTTATCTAACAAACAGTAAAGTACCTTAGGTGTAATATGAGCTCAGTGTATCAGGTTAAAAAAATCATTGAAATATATCATAAAATATCATTATAGAAGTATTATTGTGAAATCTTACAAGTCTTACAAATCAATGTGGAAATAGAATTGGCTGTTTCAGTAGGAAAATTTTACTGCCAGAAAAGAAATCTTCCATTTTTTCCTAATTTTTATGGCAATTTACAATTTTCCAGCAAATTTGGTAAGGGAATAATTAGAATCAATATTTTTTAAATTAAGTTAAATTTTGACAAGCTTTGCTTTTCCTTTAAATTTTGGATCACCGCTCGTCCACAGCAGCTCTGCCTGCATTTCGATCTGCTGTCTCCCGGCTAGCTGACCTACAGGTTTTGTCAGGGAACAATAGATTTCCTGAGGTTATATTGTTTGTGACCCTCTGCTGTTGATCACAGAAAGAGTTTTAATAGTTCATGAAGCTTTGTTTGCTACTGCCTTTGTAGTCCTACAGAGGTGGGTAAGGGCTGCTATTTCCTCAGTTGTCTTTGACTAGTTTTGGATGTTTCTTTTCTCTCATGTGTCATGTTCTCACCTAAGCCTGTGTCTACAGATCACTTAAAGCTGATGTAGCTCCTGAAGTCCAAGAGCTGATGCTCTACTCATCTTCTCAGCCTGTTGCTTCACAGTCCTTAGAAGTGCCTCTTCTCTTCTCTTCTCTTCTCTTCTCTTCTCTTCTCTTCTCTTCTCTTCTCTTCTCTTCTCTTCTCTTCTCTTCTCTTCTCTTCTCTTCTCTTCTCTTCTCTTCTCTTCCTCACTGTTTACAATCTGCAGATCAGTCTCTTTCTGATACTTTTTATTCCAGAGGAATACTCACTTAACGTCTTACTTGAACCCACAAGATTTTTGCATAATTCTTCCATTCACAATACCTAACACATACCTCATTTCAAACACAATTTCTCACTACGAACATTTCATGACCAAAGATGAATGTCTCAGTTCCATATCTCTGTGTCAGCCTTTGTCTTTACATTATAGGTTCATATCACAGACGCTGGAATTGCACTTCCCACTCCTTAGATACCGAGCTTTAAAATAATTTGCTAATGTGTTAATATTTTTTTGGATAGACAGGCAGAGAAGTTGCTTAACTGATGTGTAATAGGGTGGTATAATCATTACAATAATTGGAAGAGAAATTATTTACAATAATAAATGAGAATATAAGTAGGAGTAATGGGACTGTGAAATGATGGATAAGAAACTTGGCTGAACATCAAGAAGTGATATATCTTAGTGAAGTAACCTATTTATTGAGATGGCAGAAGCCCCATCAACTTGGCTCATTTAAAGCTACATTGGCCAAAGCAGTAATGAACGTCCATCCACAGGGAAGAAACATGCAGTTATCAAGGGATCAAGCTAATCCTGGGATTTTTCCATGTCAAGGCTGCATGACTCTGAGGGAGGGTGCCACAGAAGGATGAGCTTTTCAAACTCCCTGTGCTCTAATATAATCATAAATTGCTTAGAAGCATTTCTGTGTGCTATCAGTAACAAGGTTGCAAAGTGATTTTTTCAAATAAAACTTTTTGTTTGGTTTTATGCCTTTTTTCCCATGGAAGCTACATGAAAATGTAGTATGTGGCTGACAGCATTTCACCATACCAAGAGGCACTTTTCAGTAATTTATCAGCTTCTAAAGAGAACTACCTGACAGATCACTGTCCTTTCTTAGTCCTAAATCAGAAGGGAATATTTTAGAATCTGAGAGAGTTTTGAAATAATATTCTAATCTAGTTTAATATCCCAGAGTTGAAATAATTGCAAACACAATGAGGCATGGGAGTGTCTTTCCACCTCTTGCAGCTCTTCTGCAGCTCCTACATGCCAAGCAACCAAACTTGAATTAAACAGATGCTGGACCACATTTTGAATGGTGTTCAGCAAAACAGGAGGGAAACTGGAAAGCCCTAAATGTGCAGAGTAGATTCCCTAGCTGAGACTACCTATCACCTATCTTAGGTGATATCATTATTTGAGTCAGACATATAACCTTTAATGGAACCACTGCCTTTCTTCCTCTCATTTCATCAACAGATTTCTCCAGCTTTGATGCAATTTCATACGTTACCTCCAGAACATGCTGGACTGAAATTGGGATATTAGGATATCAAATTTAGACTATCATTGCCTACTGAGCCCCTGTGGATGTTGGTGTGCCTGAAGTCATTATCTGTGCCATTAGGAGGTTAATGGCAGAATGACAAACCTGTAATACGATCTGAAATACTAGCAACCTTGGATCAAACATACCAGATGCAAACTTTAAAAACTTTCTGTTATGTTAAATATCTGGGATAAATAGATTCATGAATGATTAGGGAAGTGAACTGGAGAAAAATGCTGTTCAGTACGGGCTGTCAAACACAAAGATACCACCTTTGTCTCAGTAAGTCTTTAAGTAACTTAAAGGTAGATATTATATGAGGACATCTGGACAATATCGGAGGATATAAAACTTTTTTTTTTTTTCCACTCATTGGCTAATATTTGCCACTTCTCATTTCTGAATTCTTTTCTCTGACACAATATGGCCATCTTCATGTATTTTGCTTGTGGTTATGACTCTCAACTCCATGTAGAGATACAGCTGTGCATAAACCAGGTCTGGAAGTAAACAGTAGAATGCAAGAGCATCCTTGGGCGGAGGGACTTTGCACCAGGTGTTACCAAACTACTGGGAAGGACACAGGCTGCCTTGTAAATTTAATCTATTTCTTGACCTTTTGTTAAAATGAGCATAAGTAGCTGGAAGGAAACCGTATATGTTATTGAAGTACTGCACTAATCACTATAAGCAAACTAGTACAGTTGTCTTTTGATATTCTAATGCAAAACCAAATGCATGCTACACCCAGAAACTGAAAAGTGCAGTAATTGAGCCAAATTATTTCAAAGTAGGATACTTACCATCCATCAAACGTGATAATGTGTGGATCAGTGAAAGAGTAGCAGTTCCCTGTTGGGAGGTCTTGAACTGTGACCTAGTTAAAATGAAATGTGTAATGAATACAGTCTACACAGCAGTTTTTCTTCATTACTGTTCTTCACAAAACATTAGGGGCAGGATTCATGTGTCAAGTACAAACTAAAATCTGACTTCTAAAACATGACTGCGAATGGGTACAAAATAGGCTTCGCTTTCAAGCAACAGAGTTCAATCATATGCAATGAGAGAGTTCAAAGTGCTGCTATTCCACCTGATGTAATGCACTCTCTTCCTTTATCTGGTAAAAAGTGAAACTTTTTATTAAACTTTTTTGCTCAGAAGTAGATGATTCACTGAAATTATCAAGAGAGTAGAGTGTTCATTAAACTGTACTAATTTTAATGCCTGAAGTATGGTGCAAGAAATGCTGTAATTAAGTAGCATTAGCATATTTTAGTAGTAGTCACTGCCTGTTCCCCAATTTCACTTTATGTTTCTTGATACAGCATAGGAATAGCTGACTTACTTATTTGATGGGCAGGTTATTGATCAGATCCTGGAGACAAATCAGGCTGCTGGAGCTGCCCGCTTTTGTAGTGTGAAAAAAAGGGTCAAGGATCTGCTATAGGAACAGAGAGCTTAGCTACATCAGAACTTGGTTGTTTGAGCACAAGGTCAGTCTGAGAGTCCTGGTGCCCTGCAAGAAGCAAATGTCTCTGCAAAAGCCAGAGGTTGGGCAGCTCCCTTCAAAGCTGCAATACCTGAATCTTGGGCAGTGCTGGGCAGACATAGCCACGTCTGTTCAAAATGTTTATTATACTCTGCTATCGAGTTCTCAGAAAGGCAAGACTGAGCTGTGATTTGCAATATGAAGAGCTCCCAGTCATACTGGTGGGAATGATGAAGTATTATGGTTTTCCCATATCCAGACTGCCAGGCTGATTTCTTGGTCGGGGTTGTTATTTCTTTGCTCTGCCCATGAGAAATCCAGAGATGCCATTCAGTTTGTTCTGCCCTGGTCCACAAATCGATGCTATATCCTTGTGCAGTCTTTCAGTCTTAGCTTTTAGGAACAATGGTGAAATTAAATAAATGAAGAAGAGGGTGAAGAGAGAACCACACTCCCTGACAAAATTCTTCACCTGTGGGAATCCATCAGCTGTATTTCAAAATGCCCATTAACTGTTGCACAGCCACTTCTTAGACACCCACTGGCATCTGGCATCCCAAAATTTTGGCCTTGAGAAATGAAAAACTCAACACCTCTTTGAACAGCATTTTGATCTGAGGTCAATTGTATCGTCTGTATCCTCAGTGTGATATAAAGAAGCGTCTCGGAATTTTCCCATCTTCTCCATGGCTGCAGCCTTCCTAAGTAAAATTTTTGCATAAACAAATCTGTGTGACCCTTTTTGCTCTGCTCTTTTCTTGCATGATAACAGCAGCAGATGCAAGTTCTACTTGTTGGCAGTCTTAGTTTTCTGAAGTGCACTTTGTTGGATATCTGAATGTGTTAGGATGTTCTGCCCATCATTTCTATTAAATTTTCAGATAAATCAAAAATATTTGCACAAGAACTGAAGATTATTTAGATTTTAATATATAGGTTTTCCCTTGATATGTTGCAGAAATTGCTTTATATTAAAGCCTCTAATTAACGGCAAAGCAACAATGAAGAAATGGGGGAAAGGGAAGACAACGTCTATTATGTTTCCATAGATCAAGTTTTAACTGAGATAGACAGGATTTATTATTAAAATCGATTAATTCCATTTCATACTTGCTATACTTTTATGTGTTAATGGAAACAATCATAACTTTAAGAAAAAACATGAGTATGAGAGTGTTTTCCATGGAATTAACTGTAATTTTTGACTTAATAATCTTTAAAAGTTCAAAAGAAGCCTATGCTGATATAGTCACATGCTAGACATTGAAACTTTGAAGACAAAAATTCTTTTGGTCCAGTTTAATCTCATTTACTCATGATCAAATCCATCAAAATCAGGGCAGTGAAATTATATCTTTCATTGCGGGGGTTCTTTCAGTTACTTAAAATACACCAGCTTGGATGTGCCATTTCTTTGAGAAATTTAGCTGAGCCAAATTCTCTTGGGTGATGGGATTATAGCACTCAAACCTCCCAGCCGAGGCCCTGAAACCACTTCACAGACAATGGGCCAGTCCCTGCTTCCCACAGTCCTTTCTAGGCAGGGAAAGCATGGCTTGCCTCCCTGATTGATTTTTATTATTTTTATTTTAGACATTTTGTACGTGGATAAATGAAGAGACAGGGAAGCTGTGTGTGTTGTCAGAGGCGTCCTGGTGATTTCCAGCACAGTCACAAATCGAACGCAGCGCTGCAGAGTCCTGGTCCTCCTTTCTCATTACCAAGGCACTGCCTTTCCTTTGCTTTTTCAGAAGCTGTTTTCCCAGTCCTCGATTTTTCCTCCCCCGTCCTTCTCAAAAAGGTGCTAATTCTCTAACTTGATTTCTCCCTCTCTCCTCTTCCAGCATACTCAATTACTCCTGGTGACATTTATTATCCGGCTGCTGACCTGACTGATGTGATGACCAATAATCAAACCTAAATTTGTTAAAACAAAAGGCTTTACACGTTAATTTCTTTTGGAGTATAAAGAGGCTGGTTTGGTTTACTCTGATGACAGCAATCCCCACATGTTCACATGGTTAACGTTCATCGTTGTTTTCCGAAATACTAAACCTCCCATTTAAATTTAACACGTTTGCCAAATTATTTTAGGACCTGACCTTCACATCCTTTGGTGTGTAAGCCCTCCAAAGCAAATCCTTCCGTCCAACTGGCTCAGCTCGGATGCGGCTTATGCGGTTCCCATCCTTAGCAAAGTCTGTCACGGCTGTGACGGTCAGCGTGGCAGTTGCACAGCTGCTTTCCGAGCAGGGCACCCGCAGCAGATCCACCTGGCATGCCGAAAGGGCGATGTCTGGGGCCCCCAGGAACTGGCTATCTAAAATGAACATGAAGACTGAGTCTGACAAGAGTTATCCGAACAGTTCCCTGTACTCTGTTTACCTTCCAATACGAATGTTTCACATTCCAGGATACACATACCCTTGAAACCAGATGGGTTTTGCACGAAGACAGCAGTGACTGACTCAATCTGGCGTCTCCCTGCACATTTTACTGTGTTTTTTTTAATTTTCCTTGCAGTAGGCAGTTTACTAAAACTCAGCAGTGCTTTTCTTTCCACAGGTGGTAATATTTCTGGAATGACAGTCTTATCTTTATGGGTTCACGCCCAGGGAATGAAGACAAGTATTTCTCATGTCAAAGAAAGAGATGAGTCTGTGATTCTGGAAAACATTTATCTTTTACGAGCTTTATTATGAAGAGGTATTTGCGGGGAGTTATTTAATTTAGAATAAACAGATTTTTTTGATCTGGAAAGGGACAGTTATCTAGTAAGTTTCCAGTGAGCTTTGGATCCCTGACAGAATGGCAAATGCAATAGATTTATATTTGTATTTTTGGCTTAGCTAGGTTATGGCACTTTACTTTCCAGTCTGTAAAATCATGGTAGTTTTATTTCTGTCTTTCACAGAGGTGTTGTGAAGACAACTTCCCTAAAAGAATGTGGAAAAGTAATAAGCTATGGCAGTACTGGCTATGTAAGTATCTGTGATGGGAAGGGAAGTGATGGATGGTGACAAAATCAATATGGCAATGGCAATCCATTCATTCATTCGTTCATTCATTCATTCATTCATTCATTCATCCAGCTGTGCTTCTACACATCATATCTTTCTTAAAGAAGTTCTTCAAGCAACAAGACTGGTATTGTCCACTTCCCTTGGGTCCTGCCCCTTCATGTTGAGGTCCCAGATAAAGGACAAACCTGAATTTTTATTACCACAGTGGTGTATTTTGTTTACAAGCACTGAATGTTGATAGCATCTGGTTCTGATCTATCTCTTCAGCATTTATATAGTGTGTGTCTGCACTTCAAGAAGTCACTCAACCCTTCATGAATCCTTTTGTGGGTAAAAAAGTGAAATCGTGGCCCTGCTGAAGCCAGCCAGAATTTTGCTGCTGACTTCAGGACCACCAGGACCACCAGTGTTTGTGCCAAATATTTAGTTTTCTGTCCTGAATCATTAATTGTCAGCTTATAAGAATGAAATTCTAGAAATGGTGCTAATGGAATTAATCCAATAAGAAAATAAGTGGTTTTCCTTTCATTTTTCCCATTTGTAGAATTGCTTAATTTATAGGAGATGACATTCAAGTATATAAAGATAGTATTTCTAACACAATTATATAATCATTGTTTCATTCCTTATGGAAAATGCTCACAAAATATAATTTAAATTAACCCTTTAAAGTTCTATAAGAAATAAACTAAAAATTTGCAAATATTAATAGCGTATTATCTCTAATATCAAATGCTTAAAGGCTGCCTCATATCTTAAAAAAAGTCCTGGCTCATTTTCAAGATTCAATTAATCTGGAGGTTTCCATGAGGAATAGTTATTGCCATTACAGCCCCATGAGCTGTGCTCCTAACCCCGATCAAAACTTTAAAATCAAAGAAAACCATCTTGTCAAAATAGTAATGATAAACTTAACAAAAACTGAACTCCAGTGGCTCTGCTCTGCCTTGACATTCATTATGATATTGTCTGAACTCAGAGACGTATTTCTGTGCTTGTAATTAGCTTCCTTATCACTTATTCCCCACATAATTAGCACAACAGTGCTGTTATATGGATTCAGTCAGAAAAGAAGCTTGTCAGTTAATTTATTCAGTATGACTGAATCTCTGCTAAAATTGTTTTTATTTTCAATTTAAAGCACTGTGGCTGACATTATGCTTTTCAGAAACCCACAATGTTCCTTCTGGTAAACTAGTGGACTGTAAAGACAATAAAGTCACAAAACTCACATGTGGTTATGCAAGCATTCAGCAGCAGATATCCAGCCTTAAGTATAAACAGATATCTCAATTGATCATAAATGGCACGAGTGTCATGTTAGGAAATAGCCTCAGGATGGAGCAGTCATGGGCTAGAGCTCGTTATTAGTTTGAACTACAGAAATTATTTGATTAAAACCAAAGGAAATGTTGCATTTCAGTGACAAGTTCCCTGTAAGATTATTTAATTGGTGGAGTCGTGCCTCCATCCTGGGACCTATTGGCACCAACACATCAAGCTCATTGACAGCTTGCAAATCAAACTGCTTATGCAAGTCTTGCCTCATCTCTTTCTTCTAGTCAAATGCACATTTTGGGACCAGAGAAGACCCTGGCAAGACTTTGGCCTCAATCTGATCTAGCAAACTCAGCCTCCTCCACTCAAGAGCTCCAGGACCATCCATTCATTGTTAGTGAGATTTTGAAAGCCTTTATCAAAGCCTAAGAAAAATGTGAGGCAAACCAATAACTTTGACAGTTTATGTGACTGACTCTCATTGATCCTCATAAACAGTAGGCGTCTAAGTTGCTTGGAGTCTGTGGGAATGTCCCACCACACAGCAACCTGCATTCTTCCCTACCTCAATATCTAAGGAAAGCTGTTCCCATGAGCTCGGCGGATGTTTGCCCGATGGACCAGCAGAGACTGCAAGCCAAGAGCAATATGTAGAACAAAACAGCACTGAGCCACAGAGAAATGCAAAGTACTCTGAGTATGAGAGCCAACACAGCTGCTGGAACCATAAGGTGCCATTCCATTTAAGATCATTGTGTTATGATAGCATTTGACTTATTTTTTCTTCTGTCTAAGCACTTGGTTGATGATGGGGAGAGAAAGGAAAGGGATTTAGAATGGGAAAAGTATCAGGAACTATCTGGGTTTTGCCAACGTATTTTGGAGCTGGCTTTTTGTGGGTAGAGAAACTGAGGCCATAATCCTATCTTTAAATATTTTTCTCATAGAATCAGCTATGGAAGAGAAAAGAATGACTTGTTAAAGAAGAGGCTGGATGTTTTATTTGATGGAAATGGAAATAAAAAAAAAATAGATAGCCCCTTTAGTTTGGCATGACATTCCACTGGATTAACTTGGGGAAAACTTTTACTGATTAAAAGGGCAAGATGATTTTCTAAGCAACACTGTTAGTGTTTTCAAGTACTTTTAAAAAAGAGAATAAAATATATAAGCACGAGTGATTTTTTTCTTTTATATTAGGTTAGACAAAAAACTCTAAGCCAGCAAAAGAAAGAAAAAATGCTTCAGTACAAATTTACTGAATAATAAATCTGCAGGTGCAGTTCTTATTGATAATTAATGACACTATTCTACCTAAGACCATTGCAGCTACAAAAAGTTAAAATGCAATTTTATACTCCTGGAATTTAAAATAAGTTCTTCTACTCACAGTAATTTCATCCCTAAATCTCAATGGACTAACATTCAGGTTATTGCTAGTCAGATTTGCTCTCCCTCTCAAAAATCTGAGTGATATTATCATCTATTTTACGTTGCAAACAAATCTATGGCCTGGTTTGCTGATTTATGGCTTTTGCCCTCTCTTGTTATTTAAGTCCTGTAATTTCTATTAGGATTCATTGTAATATAAATAAAGGAAAAGGTAATCACATGGTTTCCATTCCAATACATAAAGCTCTTACCCAAATCCTCAGTACTTAGCTGCAAAGTAATTTTACAGGAATCATCGTGCCCGGGACAGGCAATGGGTACAGTGCTCAGAATGGTCAAAATATGCTCTTTGCCGTCCTCTGCAATTTGTAATGATTCTGGTAAAAACTGGAAATAAGAAAATTATTTTTAGATCAGTTTGACAGATTAATTAGGCATTATTGGTGTTTATGAAATTTTGAGTGGTTTCAATCAGTTATGAATATACGTAAGTGCTTGTAAAATAATAATGACTTCTGTAAAAATCCTCATCATCATCGTAATAATGATCTTAACCTTATATGGTGAAATTGCTGTTAAAATGCTTTAACATTTTTGACGATTGGGAAAATGTAGTTGTATTTGTCATATATAATATCTACTTGTTTCCCATCTCCTAATCTCAAAACATTTTTTTATGAAGCCTGAAAATAGCATGATACTATGGAATTTATTAATTTTCAATATTCTTGGTGAAATGGAGCCCCTATTCTGATGTACTACGAGAAATATCGTGGCCTAAAGTATGACATTACCTCATGATAATGGACTCGAAGTTTTTACTCTGCTGCAAGTGCAAAGTGAGCACAATTTTTTTTCCCAATTCCTCTTCCCTGCTATGGCAGGAAGAAGAATTTCTCTATACATGATGTATTACAGCTTTGGTGACTCGAGCGCCGAGAGAGAGCTCGGGTTGTGCCATTTCTGTCTGTCTGTTCTCTCGGGGCAAGAGCAGAAACAGCACTCAGGGCTAGGCAGAAACGGCAAATTCCATTCCCTGGGAAATACTGATATTTCCAAGAAAACTCACACTGTTCTTCAAACATTAGACAGAACGGGCTGCCAGATTTTTCAAACTCCATTCATGGAGGTACGAAGCTTAGATACTCAGCAGATCTCAATTTCTCCTGCACTGCCAGAATGCCATTCTAATCCTTGAGTAGGATTAGACTTGGGTTTCTTTTACAGTCAGTGTGAACTTACGTTCAGTAATTTGGTTTTTTGTAGTACCTGACTGTAAGAAGATGATGGTTGAAAACTACTTTTTTTTTGTGTTTGCTTTGTTCTGGTTTAGTTATGGCAAAAATCTGTATCCTTGTAGGTGTGTCTTCCTGTTATACATAACCCCCAGAGTACTTTGGGGTGAGTTTAGTGGAAGCTACAGTTTTACACACGGTTTATGGTACATTAGTGTCAACACCTGCACAGAGTGGGTGCTTTAGGGTGTGTTACAAATGGACTGAAAGCCATATAATTTATTAAGACAGTTTCTCAAAAGGAGCACTGGTAATGATGAACGAGGCTTACGTTTCTGTGTTTTGTTTTTCAGAGCGTGTCAGATAACGTATAAATATTCTCCAGGGATACACTAGACAAGTCAGTCAATCAGGGCCATCAGCTTTACCTTAATCCCAGCATAGAAACCTTTGCTCTCTTCAGGCAACGACTGCTGCTCAGGAGTGTCCCTTGTAAAAGCAGTGACAGCGCAAAAGACCTGTAACAATAAACAGCATATATTACGTCTTCTCTTGAAGAAAAATCATATAATTATACATCTTTCTGTGGTCTGGGTTGTTGAGGTTTTTTTTTTTCCTACCATTGAAACAGATTTTTAGGGCTTAGGCTTTAAAAATGTTTACACACAAAACTTGAAATTTGGAAGAGTATTTTAATGTATTTAATAAGCAAAGGAATATGGCGTCTGTCTCAACAATTAATAACACTGAATTCTTCCAGTGTGTTTCCTTCTGCAGTTTTTCAAGCACCTTGGTGCTTGAAAAGGAAGATTTAAGTTGTTTAAATCATGATTTAAATTGTTTAAATTTAAATTGTTTAAGATTTAAATTGCTTAAGATTTAAATTGCTTAAGATTTTAAATTTAAATTGTTTAAGATTTAAATTGTTTAAATTTACATTGTTTAAGATTTAAATTGTTTAAATTCTTTTAAATATTAGGAAGATTTAAATTGTTCAGAGATATTGCTGTCAAGATTAAGACATTAATTGGCACCCGAGACCTCAGTCTGTCCACTGGATCAAATATCTTCTCTCTGCACCTTGTTCGTAAGAAGATTTTTAAATTATTTTGACAGTCAACTGGTCTAAGAAACTCCCAGCAATAAAAGAAATACCTTTTTTCACCCTTTTGTATTATAAAAGATGATGCAGATGTGCCCTACAGAGTTTATATTGGAAAAAAAAATGTAATAAAAATTTCTCCAAAACAAAAACCCCACCAAACACAGTGTACCAGGCCATTTATGTTTTATTCCTAACACAGTCACACAACCTTTATCTCTGCTGAGCCCGCACGCCATCTGCCATCTTAATGTTCCATTGGTTTCAGAAAACCCAAACCGCTAACATCATTTCTAGGATCATAAGATTAAACTACAGAAATTTTCCTTAAAGCAATCGACAATAAGCTCTGAAACTATACTCCTGAATTATTATTTTTTTTTTGCCTCTTCTCGGAAATGAAGCAACAGATTGTGACACACTAAATCAATTCCAAGTAGTCAGATGGCATATTTATAGCTACTGCCTTTTTTAAGCCTCAAATAACCTGTGAGGAGGAATTGGACCAATCTAATTTATTTTCCATTGTGATATACTCCTTTGGATGGATTTTCCAGCACCACTCACTGCCTGTGCTGCTTTTGGTAGCTCTAAATGTTCAACTCGGGTACGACCTTCATTAGCGAAACAGGCTCAAAATCAGGACGTTCCCTGATTCATAAGGTCGTGTGGTCATGAGTTGCATTGCACTCTATTATTTCTTTTACCACCCTAAGAAACCCTCCTTGTTGCCACCAAGTCATGAGTTTCCTTGAAACTGAAGAACCCTCTTTCCTAGCTCATTTGCTCAAAATGAAAATGTCCCACAGTTCCTACAACATCATTTGTATGGCAATGGGAAAAAGAAAAAATCAAGTGTTTTCTGTGCTCTTCATGTGGATTATTCCCAGATCAGTTCAGTCCCAGGTTTATGTGTCTTTTGGGCCTTTTTTACCTTCACAAAGTTTCTAACTCTTGCTGATAACTCCAGTTAGTTTGGCCCCGTGAAAACGGCTGTACTTGTTATCTTAACTAGATGGAAGCCTAGAAATCCTACTGGGTGTACTGGGGAAAAAAAAGACACAGCTCTCACAGAGATACTTTGCAGTTAAAATTCCTCAGATACTTTGTAGTTAACCAGTTTGCCTCCAAAGGAGAACAAGTTGTTTTCTCCTTGAGGTAATAAGCCCCTGTTATTGGTAGATATTTATTATCTCCAAGCATTCCCTAAAGGATCATGTTCACCTTACAAAGTTTTCAAAAAAGTTCTTCTGCTGGGAAGATAAAAGGCGAGCGTCGATCTTCCTCCTGCTGCTTCTCCTACAGCTGCCACAGGGAGAATCTGCAAAATTGGGATCTGACAAGCCGATGACAACAAAGAAAGAGTTCAGGTAATGTATCTTCCCCTTATTAAAGAAAAATAAATAGTGATCCCCTTGCAGAGCTTATTGAGCAAAACCGATGCACCTGTATTGCAGATACTGTGTTTATATTTGCTGGGCAGTTTGCATGTTTGGCTTTAATGGTTTTCACCAAAAATGTTCACACAGAGACCTCTTTTTGAGTATGCTATGTGGAGTGTTCCTGCCATGGAAGGGGTTGTAATGAGAAGCAGCAGGGCTGTGCACGAGGATGCCCGGTGCCAACAGAGGCATCTCCTGGTGAACCTCCCCACAGTGACATCCTGGAATATGTCAGAAGCCAGCCTGATTCCCTGCAATCATTGTATTTTCTCACATATGTACTTTAGGGTATATTTTATTGATAAAGCACTGAACACCAAAATCAAATACTTTTCTATAATGATACAGTGAGATATTCTTAAGATTGTCAGCCCATTCCGGTTCTGTCTTCAGCACTTTTGGAGATTAGCACAAACTTTGGAAATTCAAGATATATGGACAGCCATCAGGAGCTGCATTTTATTTCTATCTTTTATATCATTCCTCTCCTTGTAGTGCCTTTACCTTGTTAGGTGCACACTTCGCTTCACAATCAGCAGATATGTTCATCGGCTACTGAGCTTCGGGCTGACAGTTTGTCACGTAATTATTATGATAGGCACTCTGAGGAGTTTTTCTTTGCCTTCAGCTAAATACTAGCTCTTTTTCTACAGCCCAGTAATCAACTTTTTCTTTCTCTTCTTCCCCTCCCTCATCTCAGGATGCAGCCTTTTTGAAGCAAAGGGATAAAAGCATCACTGACAGCAGTATGCTGATGGCAGTGACAGGTTAGGCAGTATTTTTCTACAAACTCATTAGATCTGTTAAAAATAACAAATTATATATTTTTTTTCATCATCTCTTAAAGGGACAGAAATGTACGGGTGCCCTTGTACAGGATTGCTTCTGGGTGCTGGCTGCTCCCTTTCCTCTGTGCACCAGCAGATCCTCCTATAAGGTAAAAAACTTGTTTTAGGCACAAAATTCTGATTAAAAAAGGCCCTGGTAGCTAGGATATTTCTCCTTTCCTGTGTTTTGGAGCAGATTGCTGCCCTTAAGTGGACTCAATCAGATTCCTTCCCCCTTCACTGTGAACTTCATGAGCAGCATATTTAGCTAAATGCAGATCTCAGTCATTAATTTGGTCGGGGTCAGGTAGATCTGGCAAAAAAAGTTGAGAGAGTATTTTAATCCTAGGAGGTGTCACCATTTCTGGCAAATTTCCCTCTAACGTCTTTTGCACATCAAAATGTGGGGGTTTTTTTTCATAAGTCTTACAATCCAAAACTTTCCCAAATCAGTTTATTTATACTCATTTCAAACATAAAACTGCCTCCGGTTTCACTCTATTCCCTACCCCTAATTACTTCTGAATGTATCGCAGTGCTCATCTGCAGCAGCTTGAGCCTGTAGTGAGAGACACGAGGCCAAAGGCAGAGGCAAAAAAGCTCAAAGACAGATGCATTCACATTTGTTGCCATCTTCAAAGGCTGCGTGTGCAGAGGCGAGGGCACGGGGGGTTGCTTGCTGGTGCATCCAGCACGGCCATGCCTCCAGTTCCATCAGCCTCTCCCAGCAGCACTCAGGTAAGGGGTTGGGTTCCTGAAGGCAAAACAGGCACTACTTTTCTCATGACCAAACCACATCAGATACCTGTGAAGTCTCCTGGGTTTGTCAGATAGTTCCAGGAACTCTCGGAAAGCCCAAGCTCAGCTGGATGCTTCTCAAAGCACTGGCGGAAATGGTGCCACCACCCTTCTCAACAGCATCACAGCGGCGTTGACACTTGTCATCGAAACAGGGAAAGCTGGCAGATGGGAGTGTTGGGGCTGCCCATCAGGACTGCTCTGGTGTTTTAACTAAACAGCCACCAGGGAAAATTAGCAAATATATGTCTGTCCCTGGCTGTGGTCCCTGCCTCCTCTGCTAGTGCAGCCTAATCCCTGGGGGTGGAAAGCTCCCTTGGGAAGGCAGAACATGCATCTAACTCACAGCTGGGAGGATCAGCTTCCCATTTCCCGTATCTCTCCAGCTAACACTTGAGCTGTATTGCGGTGCCAGAGCTCCTATAGTGACAACAGCGATGGTTTCAAGTTTAAATATTAGCTTTTACTGGTAGTGGTCTTTCACGAATGATATACAGCCAGGTACATCCCAGTAGGACTCGAAGGTCTGGATTAAAAAGTAGAAGGAAACATTTTCCTTACTCAGACATCCAATCCCCTGATGGATATAAGGTACCATTTATGGATACCCACTTCTTCCCACTTACTGGGCAGGAAAGTCTGCATGTTCTTCGTAAGGTGCAAGTGCCTAAGCTGCGGTTGATTAGCTCTATTAACTCCAGGATTGGGTCCACCCTCATAGCACCATCACTCTGTCAAAAGGCAGGCTGGGGCTGCAAGGCTAAGAGTCGCTCATCCACCCTCATGGCTTGGAAGTGAAAGGTTGGGCAGGGAATCGAACATGCCAGGTGAAAGGGTTTCTCACGATGGCTATCACAGCCTCCAAGATGCTGTCATCTGCTCTATTAAATGCTAATAGGCTGGGGTTAGAAAAGGCTGGAAGAGTCACTCTGCTGGGAGATGGGGAGTGCAGGAGGGAGGGAACTGTGGTTTAGAGCCTTGATGAAAAGAGCAAAAGATGAGCAGAGCTGAGGGATGGCATTTCTAGGGAAGTCAGAGCGGAAAAAAAAACCCTTCTCATTAGCTCGAAGAAATGATGTGGCTGTAGGTATTTGCAGAAAGTGGTAGGAACAAAGTCTCTGGAAAAGCTTTCCAGAAGGGTTAGCAGGGGCGGGAAAATAGAGATTCTGACTTTGAGTTAATTAATAAACTAGACCTCAAAAATTTTGAACTCAGATGGTTCCCTGTGATGGGCTGTTAGCTGCAGAAGGGAGGGAGCTGGTGCAAGAGCATGACCTGACACTGCAGGATGTCCAGCTCTAGCCACTTTGCTACTTGCTATATATAAAGAAGGCAGCTGTTTCCAGTTGCCAAAAGGCCAAACAGTATGTTAAAGCTGAGTGTAGGTCATTCATCTCCTAAGCAAACACATTTTCCCAGGGTAGCAGCGAGGTGTCTTATCAGCTTCAGAATTTTGCTCATCTTTTCTCTGACCCTTTCTGCTTTAAAATCTCTGTTCGAGTCCACCTTGAGCTCTGTTTCTGCAGGGATGCTCCTCATTTTCTGCTTGAAGGTTAAGAAAGAAATTGTAAACTCAGGTGGGACCTACAAATAGGCGTCTTCCTCTTTCTGTTGTTGATTTTGTCAAATCTGGTGGACAGGTTGGAATTCATAGTAAAGCAAGGGGAAATTTCACTCCTCTTCCTCTGTAAATGAAAATTAGTTATTTTGTATACTGAAGCACTAATTTACAGTCTTTTTGGCTAAGACATTTTTTTTTTGCTGTTGCAGATTGCTATGTGGAATCGCCACCTCTGGTATAAAGCTTGAAAAGGCCGGTTTTCCTGAAACATTTTTATTTTACAACGTGCATCATGGTTTATGTACGGTGACAATTGCTCTTTGCTGTATGAACTTTTGGATTGCTGTGCTGAGCAGAATCTGCACAGTTTTCTTCTAAACACCTTTCTTTCTTAGTGTAACTCATTACTCAGAGTGTGCTGCTATAATTTATAGATGGCTGTGCCTCCAGGAATGAAATGACCTCTGTCACTATCGCATGTATAAGGCTTAGGAATGCCAGGATTTTCATATCAGATGGAGTAGGCTTCTTTCCGTGTTTGTATAGAAATAGCTGCATGTTATAGATTTATTTAAGCCTGCAATAATTTCATGAACATTATACTGCCAACATTACTGTCTGAAATAACGAAATTGGAGCCCAAAGATTGGAGAGAAAAGCACATATAATGGCTATTAAAAAATGACTGGCTGTTTAGTCAATACAAGTTCAGAAATGTTGGCCAGTAAATCTCAACTCTTCTCTACCGTTTGACTGTGTATTAAAATATATCAATAGATGTTCTATTAAGTGGCTGACCTATTACCTGGAGATCTTTTGATGGATAAAAAAAAGTGTAGATATCTATCAGTTATAGGTGATTTTAAAAAAATCTTCTCACTTGGATGTAGGTTTTTTTATCAAGTAATGAACAGACAAGATGCTGATTTCAGGCTATAAAAACATTGAGACCAAATTCAAGCTTTGTACAGATAAAAGAAGAGTCGGTTAAAAAATAACCAAGCAGTTTTCAGAATTAATTAATTAATTTATTTATTTATTTAAATTTTGCATCCTGAGAGACAAAATCCACTCTGAGTGCCACCCATGCACCCTGGCAGTGCACGGCTGTGGGGATGCTGCTGCTGGACTGTGTACGGAAAAGGGGAAAAAGAACTAGAAAGTGGTCCTGCTTCATCATCTCCTCTCTAATATGGCTTTTTTCAGTGGAGATCTGGCTTCCTTTTAAAGCTGCCTAAGAAAATATTGTTCCACCTGTACCTTTTCTGGGTGAGTGAAAGGTCAAAATCTGCCTCTGTGCAGCCAAGTTTGGTCCCCAGGGTTTCATTCTCCCTTTAGTGACATCACATTACCTCTAACCCTTCCAGCACTTACTAAGTTGCTTCAGGTATTCATCACTGGAATTGAAAGGAAATTCTGCCTCTTTGTGACTCTTATTAGACACCCAAAGTGGGATGGCAAACACAGTGAAAGGCTTTTTGAAATATTTTTTTTTTAAAACTGAATTCCCAGTTATAGCTGAGGCTTCATTGCTTCGTTTTCACCAGTGATGATTTATGGATAATTATAATTAGGCAAATAGGCCATGAAGACCTTTGGAAAAAATCTAGCAAGGAAGAGAACATTTCAGTCTCACTAAACTCACTAAATTAAAAATGTAGCTTCAGCAGAGGACAAAGAAGGGCTTACTGAAACCTTAATATAATAAAAATGGTCTTATAAAGATTTGGTGATGCTACTAGTTAACAGAACTATATTTTCCCTGAATCCCTTAGGAATGTTAAAACTGTATTTGAAGTGATTGCAAGTGAAATTATTTTGATGAAAATATCTCTTCATAACACAAACTTGTCTTAAACTGGCAGAATTGTCTGCCTCATGTTGTAACACAAGTGAGAGCAGCATCAGTCAGATTCTGAAATCGGGAGGCATAATTACAAGAAGATAGGAGAAAAACCCATCTAGATTGTGCTGCCGTTATAAATGACTCATCCTTTCAAGAAATGGAAAAAGGTTATTCACATTTCTTAAATATCTTAAATACCTCAAAGAAGAGCTGCAAAATGCCAAGATTGTTTTCAACTTTCTTCTAATACAAACTCATTATACCTGTTTATTCCTTTAGTTCATTGTAAAATCACTAGTAGCTTTCTACCTATAAAAGTGATGATCTTAATATAGCTTTAAAATTCTTGTTTCTGAACCATGAAAGGCCATGAATTCATGCACAAGTCATTTTTTTTTTTCACATCTTGTATTGGCTTCTGTTTTGTTGTTGTTGTTGAAACTAGAACTGCATTACTATGTAAGCCATCAAATATGCTTCTTAAAGATTGTTTTGTAATGAACTCTATCTTTCAGTATGCTATTGAACCAAGAATTTGGAATCGGAGAGGCAGAATACCATGAAAAAGACCATAAAATAAACCTCCCTCTATTTTAAAATGTACCATCTTTCTTTTCTGTGAAAAGATGTTATTGTGTCTCTGGTCCGTGAGTATAAAAATTACTGAATGCATATAGCTGAGTCTCTCTCTACTGCAAATTCTCACTGCTGCAAGAGACGAAAAATACCGAGCAAAAATTGGCACATGTATCTACTACTTATACCAACTTCATGGCATTCAAGCTGTAATGTGAGTGCAAATATTCAAGTTGCCTTTAGAAAGTAGTAAAATGGATAGCTTCCCTGAACTCACTGCGATTCAAAGGTGTGTTACACATCACACATCTTGTAAATGCAATTTAATAATCATGTTGCAAGAGAGTTTCTGTTTTGTGAGGTTTTTTGTAAGTTATGAGCAGCTGTAAGTGTACCGAGTGAGAAGGAGCACTAAGAAAAACACAACAAAGATTTATGAAATGGTTTTGAAGCCCCTGAGTGTTTGACCTTCTTTGCTGAAGGTGGGCTGGCATTACCGTGTCTCCTAATCTGAGATTTACGCCGTTCATCTCTACGTAGGAAAATGACTGCAGGGTGGTGTCACGCTGAATCTGTTCTTTCCTGCCAGAGGTGGACAGGCGGGACCAGACCACCACATACTGGAGCGGCAGCTTTGAGGAGGGATGGCTGTAGGTGCACTTCAGGTGGACACGACCTTGCACAAGCACAGGAGTTACCACTGGTTGCAAAGCCACGCTCGTGAGTTTATCTGGGAGGAGAAAACACAAGAAGGAAGTAGCATAAACCTTTATTTTAATATCATAATTATTCACTCAAAAAGATGTCAATATACCTAAACATAGGAGAAATGCTACATTTCATATTCGTGTGCTTTGACTGTTAACCATGTAAGCAAGGAAATATATTTCATATGAAACGCAAAAATTGTCAATCGTGTACTGACTACTCATCGTTGTTGTAATATTTGCCTGTTTGTTTTGTGGTTTGGATTTTTTTAGTATTTTTCAATAACCGAAATGTTATTGAAATGAAGTACTCAGATTAATACAAATTAATTACTCTGGCAAAGGCCATCAGCTTTGCATTCCCCTGAAGCACAGCCTTTTGATCCAAGTTTTGCAATAAGTACGGAAGAGATATGAAAAATAATTATATTGCAGAGGTAAATGAACTCTCAGTGAGTTTATATTGCCATGCTCTGAAAATCCTTCCCAGGCTGTTCTGGGATGTACCTGGGTTGAGTTCACTCAATATAATCTCCCTTTGCCCAGAATTATGCCACTGCTCTAAAAATGCAACATGCTTTCTGTAAGATTCGATAAGTTTTGAAGCCTGAAACTTTTCTTCCTGTTAAACTCACTTAGGAAGTAGAAAAAAAAATGATGTATAAGACTGTAGGGTGATGTTCTTTCATCTCTAGAGACCCAGACTCAAACAGAACATGAAGCTGGTTCAGATGCTTTGAAAGGGTAAATTAAGAAGCGTTTTTGGAAGAGTGAAGAAAAGCTGAAGAGAATAAGATATGAGGCTGAGAATAAGATATTACAGCAGAATGAAGAACCAATATGTTAACATGTGTCCAGGGCAAATAACAAGATAAGAAAAAGAAACAAGCTACTTAAAATCTGAATAACGGCCAGTTGTTTATATTCGTCTCTTTTCTTTTTTTTTCCTGAGGGAAGCTGCCTCACACTGTGGCTCACATCATGACTTTCTGCAAGGAAATTATTCCAGAAAGATAGAGTTAACTGATCAGCTCACAGGAGGATGTGAGCAGAATTACAAGCACGTATGCCACTTTTCCCAGCCATGTCCTTTCTGCCGAGCTATGAAGCTTTAAATTCATTTTGTTTTGCAGTTAAGAATTGCTGACCAGTGCCACATTCCTGTGTCAAGAAGCTGTGATGGTGGCAGCTGGACTCAGCTCTGGGACTGTGTAAAGGCTCCTGTGCGACAATGATCAGAGCTGAATTTAAGACAGTGAGTTAACCACCCCTAATAATAATGCTTCAGCCTTGGGTGTTTTCCATCCAATACATGATACTGCAAAAACACCCTAAAGACAAGAATTTAAAGACTCAAGAGAGCTGGACCTTAATAAAACTCACATAAGAAAGGTGAAAGCTTCAGCAGCAGTCATTAGAAAAAGGCAGAAAACCACTGGTTTGGGATAGATGGGAAGAGAGAAACTTTCTTTAATGAAAAATGCAGGTAGATTTACATTACTGAACAAGTATGGATCAACAGAAAGGACAAAACCAATCACCCAAAAAGTATTGGTAAAAAGTACTTCAAGCAAAGGGCAGTGGATTTTCTATAGTTTAAAACAAGCCAAGGTTAAATTGGAAAATGGCTGTATTGAGTCAAAATTAATTTCTGAGAAAGAGTCACAGAAATTAAAGAGTAGTTCCATTTATTTTAATTGATATTTTTATTCTATTTAGTGAATTAATCTGACTTATTTGGGGTCTTTTTTCCTTCTTCTCCGTAATGTGAGAATGTTAAAATACTGGTAAGGATAAAAAAAATAGATATCTTGTTCTTTAAAATTTATTTTAGCTTGAATTTTGCCTGATTGAGAGGTGATAACCCTAGTTTCTCATGCTTCATGTCTATGTCCAAAAATGCTGAAAGCGAAATACAGAGGTTTTTTTTTGTCTTTTGAGAAAGCGTCGCCTTTTCTGACTAAATCTTTATGCACTTGAACACGCTCTGAAGTTCAGAAGGTTTAACTGAGTGAGCGATTGCTTTCTGCTATTCCTTTGTTTCCTAGTTACCGAACACAGGTTAGATCTCTTTTAGCAGTTTGAAAATTATTTCTGACGAGAGTAATTATATAAATGTCACAAAAAAGATGTTATCAGTTTGTGGGTTTTGCCTTCCAGAGTTTGCGGATTGTCTTTTTGGGGAGATACTGTATTACTGATGATAAGAACTGACTGTAGATATACTATCCTGCATACAATGTCTTAATAAAACCGAGATGCTACTGCTCACTAGCTGTGCAACTTCAAGCCAAAGTGGAGCCAAAGACTGTAGGAAAGGTTACACGTGAACTGTAACCAAGCAAAGAACACTTCAGTAATACACAGCAGATTACATTTTGTGCTGGTAATAATAGCTGTTCCTCAGAAACACCTTGGACTGCTGCTGATTTATTTTCTACATGGTCTGCATCTTACTGGGAGCAATGTTTAAATCGCAAGGTCACCGAGATGTGCATTGCAACACCAGGACCTTTGAACACCCAGACAGAGAGGCATATGCAATCTTATTGATAAATATTACACTTGGCTGTTCCTCACCTTCTGCGCAGTAGCCCATGCATCCTTGAGTAGGCTGCAGGAGATATATAAAGAATTCACCACAGTTCCTGACGGCGATGGGTATCCGAAACAAACAGCAATCCTTGGTGCCTCCAAAGAAGACCTGCCAGGTAGCACAGGCCGTAAGCCGCTTGCTTTCACCGGGAACTGGCAGGGATTCAGACTTCAGCGACAGCCACACTGGAGCTTGTGTCCCACATTTATTCATCTGAGGATGCACACAAAAGAAACTGTTTACAGCAAATGCAATAAAACTCCGTGAAGAATCATTACAACCCAAAGACTTTGAGTACAGTGAACCAGGAGGGTTGGTGAAAAAGGTTTGTGGGTTGGGATGAAAATGTCTTGCTCAGACAGGTAATATTACAGAGTTACAGAGATAAAATTCTCAAGAAATACAGCTGGATTCCGAAGTATTTTCCTCTGTACATAAACAGGCTATATCCCTCCTCTGGGAAGCACATTTTGGGCCATGTCAGCTGGCCCATGTTCCCACCCATGCTTCATCTGTCGCAGAAGAAAGCAAAGGCTGGCAGAGCACGAGGGACAAGAAGATATTAGGACTACCCCAAAGCAGGACACTGTTATACTCAGAGCATCACGCACCAGCACCTTCCTCCAAAACAGCTACAAATTCAGCTGCTGTTGTCAGAACAGCTTCTGCCCTACCTCTCCAGCATGTACTGGACGTGTATTTGGGGCCTGAGCCTCCCTCTTGTTCTTGAGAGGAAACATATATGCAGGATATACATGATTTGATCAAATTCTCTGGAATTTTTGACCTTCAAATTTCAGCTGTTAATAGATTCCATTAAATTCCTGAATCCTCTGAACACAGGAAACCCAAAACAGAAACGTTTAGTCTCAAATGGTTTAAACTACATCATTTGGAGTCATGGCTAGAAGCTCCTCCAGATTTACCTTTCCCAACTTACAGCTGGATCAGGCATCTCAGATCTGAATTGCCCTCTATACCCATCAGGCTCTTTACGCTGCCTACACGATTATACAAAGACACAATTGTACAAAGCCGTCTTTAATTAAAGCACCTCAGTGATGAGATTAAGTATAACCTGAGCCTAATAAATGAAGCAAATGTGAATTATGATGGCAAATCTTTATTCTGAACTGCTATCTACTATTTGCCAGCATGCAAAGCATAAACATATTAGAACTTAGAACTAAGGTTTGAAAATTATTACCAAATACTGACAATAATTTACTCTCAGATATCAGTCATATTCCACAGAGCGTGACAGCTGCTGCCTATGCTTTGCATTTCTTCAGCCAGCAATAGTGGACTATGTCTAATAGTCCAACTCGGGGGACATGCTTCATCTTGGTATGATTATTTGGCTATATATCATGTTGGAAAAAACCCCAAACCCACCGTTTTTTCCCACTGGCCTTGGTTTACTGCTTCACTTTTTAAGATCAAGAATTGTTTGTGAGAACAGAGGAAGCAGTGGAAGACAAAGGATAAATTTATTGAGTCCCACACCAGTGCTCTCCTGTAGTTTAAATTTTACCTGAGGATCTCTGAAAGGAAGGACAGGGAAATAGGGGCTGCACATCCAGAAAAAGAAAAGAATTAGGAAAAAAAGAAAATCATACAGTATGACACAGTCTTATTTCCATTTAGGGCTAGTTATTTTCAGGCTTCTAAAAATAGGGTTTCCAGAGAGACACCATTAAAATTGTCTAAAGTAGATTTTTTCGCCTAGAACTGTGGCTGCCGCCCAGCAGAGGGGCTGATTCTGACTTCCTCTTTGGGTACCCATGTCACCAGCATCCCTGCAGAAAGCACTGGAGCTCACCAAAAGCAACAAATTCCCAAGGAAGAACAGTGTGCTGGCAGTATGCTAGCAAAGGAGAAGAGGAAATCAGCATGAAAATGCTTTTATGTGGAATTTTAGATGAATCAATTCCCTCCCTTTATTTAAAAGCCATGTTGTGTGTAACTTTTTAAGAGATTTGTTCTGTTTATTTATTTATTTACAGCTCTAAGGGACACTGATGCTTTCTTTGCTGGGCAAAATCCAGATGTTGGGAATCTATTGAATCCTGGAACTTCTGTATCCAGGAACTTCTGGCCTAGAGAGAGAGATCTGATGTGGATGATCATTGCTTCCAAAGGACATTTATGAGCATACACTGTAATAACACAGAAGAGTGGAGCAAACATCATCCAAAGATGTACTGTGTGCAAAGGAAGAAGGATGAGTGCAGAGAGAGGGACGGTGGCTGGAGCTCAGCAGTCTCTGCTTCTTGATGAGATACCTGCACCTCAAATTTCCTCTTACTCCAGCTAACCCCTGACTTCAGTGCCTCTGCACGTGTGAGTAAAGATTGTTGTAATGAATCATTTTTTTTTTTTTAAATTATGTTTGAAATGCAGATATTTGTGAATTTACCGTATGGGTGTTTTGAACTCCACCAGCCAGGAAGAAGCACCATTTATGCCATGGGAAGCATTCCCAGTGTTGCTAACTCCTGCTGCCAAGGGCTGTTGCCACCATTTACCAACATTCAACTACTGACTTTCATTGCTTTGAGGTGACTCAATCTCTTGCACATACTTATGTCTCATGGGACATTTGCAACCACAGAAGAGCAAACTGAAAAAAATCCTCTAGCAATTTTCTGTAGATCTTTTGCTGCTCAAAATGAGCTGCTGCATCCATTTGCTTCTGCCTTTACCAGCGTAACTGAGCTCAATAGATCAGCACAGCTCCATTGGGAGGATGGTCACTGAATTGCTCCTGGCCAAACACACACGGTGCCTCAGTTTCCCTGATTGCTGCCTGACCTTGAACAAGTCACTTGCTCTTTACGCACCTCGCTTCCTTATCTCTAAACCAGAAGCAGAGGAGGGTGAGATGGTAATAGTACCTCCTTGCCTTGCAGCGGTGCTGCAAAGATAAATTCGTTAACGAGACACTCATCTATCTACTGTGCTGTGGGCCTCGTAGATAAATAGAAAGATGTAAGTGCATTCTGGCTGTGAAAAAAGACAAAACACGATCTTTGGGTTCTAACCCCTGCTAATGCATAGAGGGAAACAAAACACAGAAATAAAAAAATGAACAGAGAAATAAAAAAATGAACACAGAAATAGGAGACAGTGGTTTTCTCCCTCTTTGTATTTATCCTGGCTGCAAGGCTGTGAGCCATTTCAGTGTTTGAGACAGTAGAGATTAGCACCAATGGTGTGAGCCACCAGCGCTGCGTGCAGGCTTTCTGATAACCCCCCGCTGTGATTCGCAGCACCCCGGATTTGTTCTGGTGAATCTTGCACTGGAACGATTTTAACAAAAGAGTTAGTTATGTAATGTGCACAAATTACAAGCTAATAACGAACGCTTTTGACTGACTTTGCACCCAGGAAAAGTCAGGCTGTGAGAAAGCAAGTGGATGTAACAAACTATGATACAGCATTACAGGCTGGCCAAGGAAGACTTTTGGTCTAAATTGAGTATTTCTGTTTTCCTCGCAGCTTTATACATACATGCATTTATTTTCTGCTTTGAGCTGCATGCTGTTCATCTGAGTCAGGCAAGTTGCCCCATGCTAGCTGAAAGGATTTGCTGCATGAAATCTGTATGAATTAGTAAGCAGACCTAGGGAGGCAAGGGCAAGCGTATATTCATTTATTCAGCCAGTGGTAGAGATAAGAACAGGAAAAAAAATGAAAAAAAAAGAAAAAACATTTAAAAAAAATCTACTTCAAAAAGCCAAATTTTTCATGTCCCATCTGTGTCATAATTAACATGAAATTTTGCAGCAGTCATTCAGCAGAGCAACCAGAAAATTGAATACCGAGGTAGTAAGTGATTGTCATATAAGGTACAGCATTTACCTGCAATAACTACAGTCATTGCTTCTCTAAAAATGGCATAATGCTGTGGGAATCTCACACCAAAATTCAACAGCATTTCCAAAATGAAGAAGAGCAATCATACAGGTGCTGTCACAGAGGACCGAGCTCCAAAAGTCTCTTGCAGGCAGAGGCTGGTCTGCTGGAGAGCCGGTGGTGAGGATCAGACCATGCCTTTGCAGAGATTCGCCAGGTGAGCTACGTAACGCAGACTGCGTGGCGGCACTCAAAAGGGAAGCTACACAGTGGGAACTAAAATAAGCTACAAAATAAGCCGCAATACCAGTGACCATCATGGAAAATGTCTGTCCCCACAGTTTCTAAGTGTCTGAGTAGCTCTAAGGAGAAATAATGTCTCTCTATATAGATCCTGTCTCCTGTCTTTAAGCAGTGCCCTCGATGGTGACCTGTGGTGAGCGTTTGTTTAAGAGATCACAAGCATTCAATTGTTTCCGATGACATATTTGCTTGGACTTGCAACTCTCTGGTGCAATGGTAAGTCAGTGAAGTAAACTGTATTGTTGTAAACCCTAAAATGAGGTCATTCAGTGCATCTGGATCAGTTATCCAGTGACACAGCTTGCACGAAGGAGGACTTATCTAATAGAAAAAGGAGTTTTTAGGCTGTTGCCAGGCTTCGTTAGAGCTCAATATCCTTTCAAACTTTGTCCAATTATAATTAAGTGGTGTTTTTAATCTTCAAAGCATTTTATAAGCCTTACCTAATTAATCTTCACAACACCTCTATGTGACAGGTAAGCATTCATTAAGTATTTTTGATTCATAATTAGGTACCACCTAATCATTTAAATAATTCAGTTCAGAATGCCTAAATGAAAAAAATATATAAATTTGTGCCCACTTTGCAAAAACAATGGGACAAACCATTATTGTTTAATCCAATGATGTCTCCCTCCATTTAACTGGAGTTTGGAGGATCAACTAGTTTGATTGATTGAACACACTGAAGTTCTTTATAATTGCACAAAGAAATCAAGCTTGATTGTTCTTGTCACTTGGGTATTGCACTGAAATTATGCTGTTAAAAATAAGTAGCACCATATGTGAGAAATGCATTGTTTTACTTAGATGGAGATGGAAGACTTTTTTGGTGTGGAGTTGGTTAGCAGTTAAAGCACCGTGATTTTGCATCTGTTATCCACTCAAAACCTTACTTTGTCTTAGTTTTTTGCATTTTATTGTCGTAAGTTAAAGTAAATGAGGTTTTTTATTTCAATCCGGAGCTGAACACAGAAATCAGTTTATGTCAGGAATATATGTAGTGGCAATTAAACCAGTGTCTGTCTCGTGTTTCTTTTAAGTATATGCTTCTGAACAATAAAGGCTGTAATTGTAATTTCTATGGAAGGTTTTTTGCATGCCTGAAAAATAAACAAGAAAAACAAGACCTCTTGATGCCTACCATTATGATCTTGGAGTATTCATGTATACATGTGAAAAAGAGAATTACAGATGAAAACGTGAAATAATACCTTGAAAGAGTTGTTTGCTTTTAAGTTCGTAAAACAATTGCAAATCAAGGTAGGACTAGATTCGGTGAAAACTAAAAATGGGTATAAAATTCAAAATTAATAGTATGCAGTTGAGCTATGGTGTTTTGATTGTGAGTATAAAATGCTCTGCAGCAGGGTGAGCAGAGAAGGAAATTAAACTGAGCATGGCAAAAGTGAATAATCTTCTTCTCAAAGGGCTATAACGTTAAGCTCATAGGCAGGTTAGGTTTGATACACTTAAACATGACCTTGTTTTATACACTAAAGGTAAGCAATTAAGCCCATGTTTAAGCCTAGCATACATGTAAAAGTACATGTATGTTGTTAAAAAATGCAGCTATTGAGAAAACTCCGGCCTTGATTTCATAACATATCCTTCTTGTTCCACTCTTATGTAGAAATTTGGAGATAGTTTCACTCATTTAGAGAATGAAATTTCTGAAGAAGGATATTGGAATAATAATTTGTCGATATACCATCACAGGCAGGTATTGTCACTGGACCTTTCCAAAACAGTGTCACATCCATAACTATCCTGTAGAAATCTTTGCTGCAGGATTCTGAATGCTAAAAAATTACAGTGATTGGACTGGCTTATGGAAGAGAAATCTCCTTAAAGTCTCAAAACCCCCTTGTCTGAATCCAGAAGCCCCTGAACCAAGGGTTCCTGGAGGCTGGTGAAATGTGAAGCTGAAACTTTTGCCCTGATCCTGCCCTTCCCTCCAGACAGTCACATTCAGTTGGTGACAAGAACGAGCACCTGGGGCAAGTAGTGCAAGAGGTCACTTGGAGGATCCTGCCGTGCATGCCAGCAAGACTGCAGACAGTCAAGTGAACTCAGGGAAGGGGCTGCCTCAAGACTGGAAGGAAATCAAGAGTGAAGCTGTGGCTGATCTGAGAGGTTGAACTTGAGCTGATGGGTTGCATTGTTGTACTCTATGTGTGTCTGTCTATGCACCTGGTGTGTGCCTATCAATTTAGGTAGAACGCATATTTTTGTATGCACACGTATATCTGGGCAATTTTGATGGGTATTGTGGGTGGACTGCTGGCTGGTGAGGTACTCTGACATTCCAGAAGATCTGGAGACTGCTGTCTCACCGTGGCAGTGCGTGTGCAGTGATTTTTGTGGTCAGTGTGGGAACATCTGTATTAATGTCTCTTCTCAAGGAATATGGTATCCTCTTCTTCAGAGCACAATTGGTTGATAGTGACAGTTCCAGTAATGTTTCTGGTTTTAGTACCTTTTTAGCTTAATTGCTGTTTGCAATTGACTACTCAAAGCTGGAAACTAGAATTTCTTTGAAAAGCAATGCATTTGACTCATGTATGCAGTATCACAAGTGTTATCATTGGCTCCAGGTCCAATTGCTATTTGCCTAATCAAATTCTTAATTGATATTTTTCCTTATGGATAAGATCTATGCATTTTTACTCCCATGTAAATGAGAAGAAATGCATTTCCAGCCATCTTTCTGGCTTCAGCATGAGCTGAGAGCCAGCATTGCAAGGCTTGCCGGTCGTTAGCACGGCATTTGGATCTAATCTTTTATCTGACTGAAGAACAGATCTTCAATAACATTAGTAGCTTTTGCTCTCTTCCACTTCTTTCTAATATTCATTCCTTTCCTGAGGCTTGCCCATATGTACATATATAGAGATGTATGTGTATACCTCATATTAATTTAATTCAGAAGCGTGAGTTAAAATAATATTTCGGTAACCAATGTATGTTTTTTTCTATACTGACTGTAAAATACTTCATTGTATTTTTAATAGAATTTCTGTTGAGCTTTAATTTTTCTGTCACTTTTGTTCTTTCCCTGAAGGTCATATTACTGCCGTGTCTGGCAATATCTGTGCACAGTTTCTTGCTCTTAGTGTAGTGTCTTAATCTTAGTAAAAGCTTCCCTGTGCTTTCTTCCTTTTGTGTTTTTACCTTTCACTGTGAATTTGCAGGTCTTGAAGAACAAACTATTGTTTGTGATCTGTAGGCAGCAGCCTCAATACCTTGGGATATAAAATTTGCAAGTTTGTCTTGCATTTCTGCTAGGATTTGTTTTTGGATGGGGAAGTGGCTCTGACCAAGAGTGCATGCCCAGGACTCGGTAATAGCTGAGCCTCCTTTGGGACCACAGAGGGAGAGTTGAGGAGGAAGCAGAGGGAGGAAGGTCAACATAGTTTGTTACTTCAGAGAAATTCATCAGGCAAGGCCTAACCTGGAGAGTTCTTTCAATCAGATGTGTTTTTGCCACTGGAGGAATAAGTCTATGGACAGCAGTGGGATTCAAGGGATGCAGATTCAGGAATAGAATCCATATTTTCACTCTTTCCAACATAAAAGCTTTTGGATTTTTCTTCAGTCTTTCTTTCCCTTTGTTTTTTTCACTTGTTTGTTAAATTAGTGAATGAGAAGCAGCTTCCTAAGAGTTGTTTTTCATTACAAAATTTACTGTGCCTCTTTGCTGTGACATGATCGAAGGCTGAGGCTCTCAAAACTCCCGTTAGTGATTTGGTTGTGCTGTCTGTTGAATATAATACCTTCTGTGACTATGAAACACTATTCAGACGTGGTCACATATTTATCATGGAGCTTTTTTGTGGCAAGATTCAAAACATGGTGTTTGAGTGTGCGTCTGACAGAGTCAGCATCCCCCTTCCAGGCACCGCAGGGATATCGTGGGAGCTCACCTTCCTTGTTCCCACCCACCACATGCCATTTGTCCTGCTGTAATTCTTTCACAAGCTGGGCAGGACCTCTAAATCTCTATTATGTAAATACATTTTGAGCTCAATTGGGTGACAAGAATCATTACCTACAATTACTTTGAATTAAGAAGTTAATCTTACCCATTGATAAGCAGCTAATTGTATCTGGTCAGTATCAACAGGATATCACCAGGCATGTATTTTACAAGGTGTTGGAGTAATGTATTTTTTTGCTCTACAGCTGTATTGTCAGGCTTTATTTGCTCTCTTTTCTCTTCTATCTGTTCAGGATTTTGTCTTTGACTTGTTTAATTAAAATCAGCTCATTCTGGCCAGGTTGGAATGTTCAATAATATCTGCTTATTAAGGAGTGAAAGCTGTGCAGTTATTATTTAAAATTATTTTGTTCCAGAGGTTTTGCACAAATTAGATGGAAAACCATATTAAACAATGATTTAATTAAGTGGAAGAGATAGAACGTGGAGGCAGATTTAGACAGTGAAGATCTAAAAGAAGTTTATTCTTCCAGTTGTGACACCTAACAGATGTAATCCTTCATCAGCATAGTGAAGCAGAGATTTACTGTCATTCAGAGAATAATGAAAAAACCAATGGCAAGAATTAAGTTACGAGATAAGAAACTAAACTAATGAATATTGCTCTATAAACCTGAATAAAAAACTCCAGAGAAAAGATTAAAAGAAATGAAGCATGTACAGTTGGAAAAAATTCTCATACCTTCCAGCATAACTACATACTCAAAATTGACAAAATACAATGGCAAATTAAAAAAAAATCATAGAATATATGTACACTTACAGAGTAACCTGTAAAACTAAACTTCATAAGGCATTAGAATATTCAAGGACAACCTGCCATGAAATGAATATTTCAATAATAGTCATGCCAATTTGTTCACATTAATTAGATTTATGGCTTGTGTATGCAGAGAGTTTCAAATCCCACAGAAACTCTTAACATTCCATATCTCTTAACATTTCATTTAACATTATATTATTAAGATATGCTTCTATTGTGACAAGTTCACAGGTCCATTTTGAATGGATATGAAATGCTATTTGCTGATTTCGAGAAGGTTCTCCATCTAGGGTAGCATTACCTAATATTAAACTTCCTGGTGTGCTAGGTTGAGTATTTCATCTTTAAAGTCATGTATGGTAATTAGTTTATTATTTTCTGAATAATTTTATTTAAAAGTGTTTTTGAAATAAGCCTAACCTCCTGCAGCTGTGTTGTTTGAGATGGCAATGACTTTAGTTAGGGTCTCACGTTAGTCTGGCAGCAGCGATTGCAAATTAAATGTTATTGTCATGCATATTAAACACATATAAAAACAAATAATGATTGTTCTGCCTTTTTTGGAGAGTAGTTTTATGTGGTTGAGCTTTTTTTTTGCTGCAGTAAGCAGTTAGCATACTCCTGAAACTAAGTAACACCAGAAATTGCTATAGCAGAAAAAGACTCAGATTTAGCTTTTCTTCAAAACTCTGTTCATATCCATTTTTCTGACATTTCCTCCTGATTTCATAATAAGGACATATTTCTAATTCACAATAAATTATATAGGGAAAAAGTCAGCTTTCAAAATCCATTCTTAAAATAACAGAATTGCGTGAAAATGTATAACATACAGTGACAAGCAAATTACTAAGGATCTCTATAAGGAAAACACTTTGTTTTGTGTTTGCATAAAGCTCACATAGGGATCCTGGCCTCTGGCTGCTGCCCTTGGATGTGACAGTACTCTTATTATTTCTATTATTATTATTATTATTATTATTATTATTATTATTATTGGAAAAGTGGTATTTCCCATTACCACTCCCCTATCCCCATTGCACTCTGCTGGCTATGAGAGTATAGAGGGAGCTGGAAAGGGTAATTAGATCAAAATTAGTCAAGTTCATCAGGGTTAGAGCTTAAGTTTTACTGACTTCGACACATCTCGTTGGCATTTCCGCAGGCCTGTTGTCAATCATGAAACGGTACCATGCCCGTGGCAAGGAGTGATCACAAACCAGGTCCTGGATTGCTGTTCGCTGCAGCTCCAATGAGTCAAACGTGGTGCTGCGGTAGGGATTGCGGAGGATGCGGTGTCCCTTTGGCGAGCACTCGGGAGCTGGGAAGAGTGAAAAAGAACAATGATTACATAAGTTAATTCGAGTTAATTTGATAGGATATTGTCAAGAACCACTTAAAGAGGGGTACACTCATGCTCTGATTCAGTTTGGGCTAATTTTCAAGGCAAACACCGGGAAAAGATCAAATCTGGAATTACTTATGTCAAATTGGAAGCTTGGTAACCTATTTTAGTTACTTGGATTTTCATTGCATCTGAATCAGAAACAGAAACTTTAACCCCTTTAAGTGCTCTCAGTCTAATTTTAGGGATTAACATCTGAATTGCTCCTCTTCAGAAATCAAGTAATGTTTTGAGGTTCCAAAGTTTTGTGGTCTCTGAAAAAAATGTGTTTTATTTAATTCAGTTTTTCTATGTGTGTGAACATTTTAATCACAATGTAAAGTGATGCCCAGGTATAAAGTGCTCTTCATATACTTTTAAATGCATATTTAGAACAATGAAACCAACAAATGATTAAAAGAGAAAAACATACAGTGAAAACCAACAGGACCATAGTTTCTTAGGATTAAGCTTGACTTAGGCTTGTAAATATTTCAGCCACAGGTCAGGCTCGCCTGAGTCGTGTACCCATAAAGCCAAATGCAACAAAATTTCTGTGCATGCATCACAAAGTTTAAATCAAAACTGCTGCCCCTCAAGGTATGTTTGTTTGCACACCTGTCCTGTTTATTTTCATGCATATTTTGATTTTTACAGACTATTCAGTAGTCTTTTATCACCTGATAAAAGGAAAACTTGCAGTGATCCTTTTAGAAATTGTTTATTTTTTAAAAAAAGCAGGTCATGTAGGAAAAAAGGGCCTTTTATTGCTTAACTTCGCAATTTCTCTATAATACAAAGTTCACTTCTGCTGTGTTTGAACTGCAGAGTGGGTCATGGGAGAAGAATGAGGTGCAGTTGCTCTGCTTTATGTGTTGGTAACAGAAGGCTCAGCTGATTTCTTGCTGCAGTAGTCTTTAATTGCTAATGATGATGTAAGAGACAGAGAGGACATTGCAGGAATTGCATAACCTGGTTTTGGGAGCGAGCCTGTTAGTTAGCAAAATCACCTCCACGCACTGCAAATAGAGCTTATTTATGACACCATTGACAGGGAATAAGACCCCTCCCTATAATGCCATTTATCAAAAGTCATTTTTCAGATTATAACTCTGCTTTAATATTATGCCAGCGGCACTTTGAAACAGATTTATCATTTTTATTTTATTGACAAGATACTCAGAAGGTCAAAGTCAATCCGCTTATGGTACTATTTTTAAAGATTATTTTTATTGTGCCAAAGGCAAGGCGATGGTATACAAGACAAATCGGGACAAAATGTAGTGTTACAGCATTTATTGCAATTCTCAGGGAAGCAATAGCGTAATTCCAATGCAAAATGCACCTGTTACAGAACTAATAGAATTGCTTTTTTAAATAAAAAAGAAGGGCTCTAAGTTTTTATTTTCTACAGGTAAGAGCCGTTTTAGAGAAGGAACACTTCAAAATACTGTGTCTCTAATTAAATCTGGGATCCAATTTCCTCCTTCAGATGTCCTTTCTGGGGATTTGGGCCCAGCAGCGGGGACCACATGGAGACTGTCCTTTGCCAATTCCCGGTCCAAGGGAATAAGCGACATTTCAGCAGACCAACTATTTTAAGCAAATTGAAAGTTTACCCTATATTTAAAAAATGCTAAAAAATGCAGACCCTCACTGACCCCCACAATATCACTCAGTGCTTCGGGAATGTTAATATCACTCAGTGCTTTGAGAATGTTGATGGGAACAGGATTTTGGCTCGCGGTGCTCTTTGCTTGCCCGAGGTACCTCCTTTCTGAAAAAAGACAAAGGAGTCTAAAAGTAAAGAGCTCTTTGCACTGTATTGCCACAGGAATCCTGCCAGAGTGTTGTAATATAATTAATAGCATTCACTTTCTCAATAATAATAATATCAAATACTCCCTTTAAATGTAATTAATAACCTTCTGCTCGCTATGTATTAGTTATAATCCAAACTCACACAACGTGTTGTGGTCTTACCAATGATTAAGTACTCTGTCTAAACAATGCAAATACATTAGATACTGAGACACGGCTAATTATTTTTCATCCTTTGCATCGTTTTGTTCGCAGTAGTTTAGAAAATGCCGTTTCGCATATTAATGTTAGAGGAGTTGAACGCTGCAGATGGCACTTGCGAAGGGTGGGAAGTGACTCAGAAAAGCACACAGGAGAGGCACGCAAGGTTAGTAAGGAGCAGGGTGTTGACTCATTAAATTTAACAGTATTTGGGACAAAAAGCAATGTGTTTGCTCCCTGTAGAGAGCGTATGTGAAGCCCTGTCTCAAGCAGCCGCCACCTCTACAGGTGTATTTCATTCTGTATTAAATATCAGAGTATGTTTATATAAGTGTGACTGGGTTTACTTGTGCTTGCAGGCTGTCACTGAGGAGGCGGCAAGGCAAATTGATCCGCTGTCAGCTCCCCTGGAGCCAGACTGACGGATTTTGTTCTCACGCTGATGCAGATCAGACCAAACAGCACCGGAGTTGACAGCAGTGTGCCAGCATGGAGCAGGAGGGAATGCGAATAAAAGCTCACCCAGGGTTTACAGCAAGCCATGAGCAAACTAAGCCCTCACTTATCGAGTTTCCATTGTAAAATGGTCATTATTATGACCTTACGACAGAATCATTGTAAACTTCAACGTGTAAATTGGGGGCCGTGGTACAAATTAATTACTACTGCCTTTCCCTCAGAAATAAATAAATAAAGACATCGCTGTAATCAGACTGTATTATGAAAATGTCACTTAATAAACCCCAAGAAGATACAATCCAGCCCTGTTGGTTGTTCACCTGAGGGATGCCCACTTGTACCGTATGGTGACTGCGTCTACACTCTAATCAGATGGAGCCTTCCTCTTCACTTTTAATTTGTGACAGAGTCAGATGTAGATGTCAAGCTTGTGTACACGGGTGAAGTGCTCAATAATCCAATCGTCACCCTGGTAGTGGGGAGCAATAAAATTCCACATCCATGTCATTTACAGAGTCATTGTTAACACTGTAGTGTGCAGGCTAGATTGCCTTTAGAAGAAAATACTTATTTCTTTGCATAGAAGAACCCTATACATTTAATTTAATTGCCCCACCCTATTCCTATAATTTGATTAAAAATGTTTATGGTAAAAATGTTCACTTTTCAGAGAGACAAGTGTTAGTCATCATTATGACCATTCAGATTTCTTTCAGGAAGAAACTAAACCGTGCAGTGAGATTTTGTTGCTTTTAGTCCGGAGTGTTGTTGGAATTAAATGTTGCATGGTAGCTGGTGCTTTAGTCTCCTGCAAAGAGCTGCTTGTTGAACCACTATCACCGCCAATATAGGCAAGGAGCTGTTGCTAAGACATAAGAATTCATTCACTTCATTGGACTTAAAGCATTTTTTTTTAACCAAACATTTTTGCGGCAGCAGCTTGCTGCAAAGAGACACTGAGTAGCTCCTTTTTGACTCAAAAGCCAAACAAATACCAACACCTGTTGCAGCTGCTCAGGGAAAATGGCATTTGAATAGTGCTGGTGGTGTGATAAAGCAAGTCCTGCAGGGAAAATCTCTCCCCGTTGCAGCCATAAGGAAAGTTGCCATGAGAGTTAACCCACTGTTAATGTACGGGAAGTCCTTATGTGCAAATGAAATGAAGGACAATATGTGGGCTCAGTGTGGAGACCCTCCTGTAGAAGGCAGAAACATCCAGAAATGTCTGATGGAAAATGATCAGAAAGTGAATATCTGAACTCGTGTTTCATGCTGAAATACAGTTGCGGATCTGACGTTTGACTCTCAGCTAAAGGAAATGTGACAATGCTGGAAGAAGACATACATGGCAGTAGGTCCTGGGGGCAGCAGCCCAGAATTTCCATCTTGATGGGCTGCTCGATATTGTGCTGGAAAGGACAGGGACTCTACAAGGCTGTACCAGGGACCAGCCAAACAAGTTTTGAAAGGTGTTTTTAGGGCACTGTTCTGTCCCCAGCACAGGCCCGCGCGTTCAACACATTAAACATCTGCTGTCTGGAGATTATTTCAAGCAGGTTGGTAAGTGGATGGTCTGCAAGCAGTCACCTGCGCTCTTCTTGTGCAGTGGATTTGATGGGAAAGATACTGCTGTGGGGACCACCAGGCATCCACAAAGGGTCTCTCCGTCCTGGCTGGTGCTCATGACCGTGGGAGGAAACATCAGATGCTTTGAGGAGGGATGCCAGGAAAATTAGAGTGGCAGGCTGATAGCTTGAAAGGAAATAATTTGCTGAACATTGGCTTTTATTTCTAAATACAGGTGAGCACAAGTGTGACCAAGCTGTACCTGTTGCTCTTGCTCCCACTAAATATCAGTGGATTACGTGGAGGAAGGTTTAAGAAGCTATGAGATTTTGTTTGTTTGCTTTGAATAGCAGTTGCAAATCAAATAATATCAATAGGTGATGGCAGCTTGAAAACCTTGAAAGAAATATAGTCCACAAGCTTGAGGTGCGTGTTTGTTTTGGGCAAAGCAGTGGCAGCCACGCAATATATTTAAAGGGCATTCTAAAGCTCTGGGAAATAGCTGGTGGATCACAGAACAATTTTCCTATGGAGCATGAATGAAAACCAGTGATTGATCCATGTAATACTAACGAATAGCACCATTTGGCGATGTGCTGTAGTTGTTCTCTGACCCGGAGAGAGATATTCCCAGGTGCAGATTTATTTCTTACTAAGGTCCCCCACATTGTGAGACCAGGCTGGACCTTTCTCCCCAAACTGCAATGAGTCCCAGGGCTGGGGATGTGATTTTCACATGGCTTTGCTCAAAAGCAGAGAGAAGAGGTGGCCACAGAGCTTTTGAAGTGCAATCTTTGAAAACAGGCACATGTAGGCATATGTAAGTATGTGTATGAGTATATGAATGTGCATATATACACACACACACATATGTATTCAAATTATGTAGGAAAATACATATATTTTTGCCATTTGTATGACATAGGGTAATTTTTTTAAATACTTCCCTGGCAGATTTTCAGATTTCTATTATTTTTTTTTTAATTTAATTTAAAATTCATAGTAGAACAAAAAAAAAATTCAGAGTGTTTGAATTTCTCTTCACAGGAAAATTATGAAGGATTTTCATTTGGAAAAATCAGTCCAAAATGCCTAGGCTATTAAATCATAACTCCAAATAAGTTGTGGACAAAAGAAGTGTTCATTTTCTTCTTTTTCTGTTCTTGAGACAGAAGGAAACCTTTTAATCACCAGCCATTTCCACGCCCACTGGGTGCATTTCACTAATATGGCAAAGCTCGAGCTTCTGAAGCTTTCAGTGTGTTAGAGACATCCAATTCTCTGTGTTCTAATGTACCATACATTGAGAAATCTTGGGCAGAAAAGAAAGGCAGATGTTGGCAAAGGGAAAATCTTTCCAAGATATTAATGGACATGTTCAAAATAATATTAGAAGAATCTGATCTGACAACATTGAAAACACTCTTTTGGTGGATGCAAGTTCCAGACGGACAGTAATTTCTTCATAGATAAGGCATTTGTAGCTAAGAATCATCGGACAGCTTATTGCAGATTAAAGTTGCTGCTTTATTTCACCAATATTTACTAAGATTTTAATGCAATTATTCTGTGTGCTGATGACAAAAATTTTATTCCTAAGAATGTTCAGAGGCAGAGATTTGTTGTGAATGTGAATGCAATCACTACATAAAAATACTTGAACCATGCATGCTAAGTAGGTAAAATATAATGATTTTATAAAAACCTTGATAACTAATAAGTAAAGCTGTTCTAAGATAATTCAGAAGCAGAAGAACCTCCTACTGAACTGAAATGATAAGGAACTAAATTATACATACTCAGAATGACCAGGTCTTGAACAAATCATAATGCTTTTATAATACAAAATTGATAGAAATAAATGAACTATTGTGTAAGATGAATGTAATTATAGAAAATTTGACCCATAAAGAGGCGGAGAACACACCGAGAGGAATAATATGTTTTTCATACATATTATTTGTACTGAATAAGAAAGAGAATTAAGAAGAAGGTGAATCAGGCCAAGCAGGAATGTGTTTTTCTAGGATTCTGCTGCTTAATGCTTCCCCTTAGATATAATGCTGTTTTGAAAATACACTCTTCTTGTAACCTGGGGAACTTAGCAAGCAATTAAAGACTCTTTCATGTCTTACAGGGCAAGCACTCTTCCGTTAAGGCAGGCTGTAAACTGTTCAGTTCTAGTGATCTGCTATATTGGAAACAATACATAGTCTGCAATACATCCTCCTGCAGTGCCTGAGTGTTGCCCGACTATCAAAAACAGAGGCAGCGATGTGAGAAGAGATCTTCTTCCTCCTTCCCTCAATCCCATGGATGCTCTATAAGACACATTTGATATTTTGTATTTAGTGTATGTAAATGAAACTCAGTACAGATTGCTCCCATCAGAGAGTTTATTAGAGAGTGGATTAGTGAGTTTATTGCTTAATTCTTAAGAAATTCTTTTTTTCTGCACAAATAGCATGGGGCCCTGAGAGAAAGCGTAGTTCAAAAAAATCCTACAGTCTCAAGATGTTGTCTGTGTGATGCATTCGGGTTTCATTTATCTGGGAACAAGGTCACTTATCCCAGTCTTCTATGAAGTAAAGCAATATCCTATTGACAAACCAAGGGCCAGCGTTCAGTTCCAGAGAAAGCAATTATTTATTCATGCTAGTGTCTCTTATCTCAGCTTGCATTTCTATTTTTAACTTGTGGTTTAGAAAGAAGAATTGATTACACAAAAAATTTTCTTCTAGTCTGTGCTTCCCTTGAATGCTTTGCAGAATAATGTACTATGTACAGATCGTAGAGAAGGAGGCAGAGAGAGGGAGCTGTGCATTTTTCTTGGAGTCGGGAGTGGTGTAAAGAGGAGCCAACAAAGCAGGTGACAACAAGGGGTCACTGCAAGAAATGTGAGCAAAGTCTGAGGAACTTCTGGGCAGTTTAATGTGGAGTTTGGAGTGCTGTCACAGGAGATGTGCTGGAAAGTGTTTTCTTCGGTGCTCCAGAAGCAGAGAGGATAGGTGAACAGAGTATTTGTTTTTAGGGTCAATAACACACACACGGCTCACTGACCTGGATGAGCCAAGCAGTTTCCAGCAGATGTGCTGTCCTTTAAAATGTTTTGATTTCCAGGCTCTCTCCTCAGTGTGAAAATGGCTCATGAAGAATGTGGAGGGCACAACACAGACACATGATCACGTGCATGAAAATCGATGGGCAGCTGGATGGGACAGGTGAATTCTGTATAGAATCACAGAATTATGGAATCATAGAATAGTTTGGGTTGGAAGGGACTTTAAAGATCATCCAGTTCCAATCCCCCTGCCATGGGCAGGGACATCCCACTGGCTCAGGCTGCCCAAGGCCCATCCAACCTGGCCTTGAACACCTCCAGGGATGGGGCAGCCACAGCCTCCCTGGGCAACCTGGGCCAATGCCTCACCACTCATGGTGAAGAAATTCCTCCTAGTGTCCAATCTAAATCTGCCCCTTTCCAGTTTATACCCGTTCCCCCTGGTCCTACCCCACAAGCCTGTAGTTTTCCTGCTTTGTGAAATGCAGCCACAGCTGCTGAGTGTGCCAGTCAAAAAGCAGCAAAGCTAAATTTTGTCAATTACTCTATTAAATTTTATGTATACTCATCTTTGCTAGTTTGGCTTTGGATACGGGAAAGGTGAATATCTGAATATAGAAATCACTTATTATTTCTGCGACAGAGGAGAATTAAAAACCCCATAAATTTCCTCAAGTTATCTTTAAGTTAATGATGATGCCTTTAAGGACTTCTAAGCAATCAATAAAAAGAAAATTACATTATTGTTATTGATTGGTCTGTTTTGCTCGCATACCTCAGACTGAAAACATGAAACAAAATGAAAAGGTGCTTTCTCACCTCCTAATCTCAGTTGAACATACACTTGCAAATGTAGCTTTCCTAAATAGAAGCAGCAAAAACAAACTCGTGTGATTTGATTTTAGAACCCACTGGGCTCTATTCAGATGGAAATTTGATTTCCATGGTTTACCCCTTTGAGAGCTGGAGCTGTTTCCACGCCTCAACTGCAACACAGGCTAATTACAATTTGCGAGCCACACATTTTTCCAGACTGCTCCCATGGCAAATGCTGAATTTTGGCCACATGTCCCCCCACTTCTTCAATTTAATTCTGTATTTGGAAGATAGAGCTCAGAGTAAAGTGTCACCACCAAGTTATTTGCAGCGCATCCAGGCTGCAGCAGAGCCTGGCAGAAAGATAAGGGGTCTCCGACTGAAGGCAGCTTAGTGCTGCCAAATGCCAGAGTCGTGCATGTGTCCTGGGTGTGATTTAGTTCCTAATGCATGCAGGGTGACGAGGCAATTTTTCCTGCTATTGTTTTGCTATTATTCATCGCTACTATTCATTCCATTCACGGGCACAATAGCGGTTGCAGCAGCCACACGCTCCTCACGTGTTTATAATGGGCTTTTCTGTCAGGGTTTTGACATTTAGGAAGAATGGTTTGGTCTGTTCTTGCCTTTGGAATAAGGCTTTATTCGTTACTGTTCTGCGGCAATGTATATGGACATGCTTGATTTCCCAAGCAATGGACAAACCTGGAAGGATCTCACCATCTTCCTACCAAAATTCAGGTTTTCTTTGACCCTCTCTTTCACCCTCTTGTAGGCTGCTTGCTCTTTGAAACTTAGAGAGAATTGACTCAAAATGGCCTTGAGCACATAGCAGCTGCTGCTGCCAATGCAAAAACCCTTCTCATGCATTACAGCACTTTGAAAGGATTTAAAAATATTAAAATAAAAGGTCATGAGCTAGAAATAGTTATTGGTCTGCCTGGCCAGCATGATAAGATAAAGCTGTGCACTCCCAACTGTGGAAGCATGACATTAAGTCTAAGAGACTTCCAGAAACCAAGTTTTTCAGCAATCCTTAGTGTTTGTTTCTTCAGCATTTGAAAGACACACTTTACTGTACACATGGTTGTAATTATCTTCAAAATTAAAACACACTGATGTCTTCCTCCTACAGAAACTGTGTGGTCACAGTTCCAGCCAGTGATTTCTCTCAGCCGTGGTGATATTTCAGGGAAGTCTAATACCTCTAGTTGTGGAAGATGCCACCCCTTCTACATCTAGCACTTGAACAAGATCTGTTGATGCCTGTTCATGCCATGACAGAGCAAGGCTTTCAATATCGAAACATGAAAACCTCCAGATAAATGCATTTACTATTTTTAGTTAGAGGAATTTAGTCCTCATTCACTGTTCTAACATGCACTAATTTTCCTTTTTCTTTAGGGTCATTTCTGCTTTGGTTGCTACACAGATCTCTGCTTATTTACCAGGCCTAGTAGAAGCATCCATAAAAACAGCAGGGTTTCAGGAAACTATGAGGACTTCAGCTGTAAGCTGCTTTTTGATGTAAAAGAAAATCCAGCTCAGCTGGTATCAGCTGAGTCTTCATTACACTTACAGCTGCTACCTGCACAATCTTTTAGGATGTAATTACCATAATAAGAAAAAAGTCTCCATAATTATGTGTGTGTAAAGCAAAATGCCTTTCTCTGGCCATCCAGCTAGAGCTGCAGGTATAGATACACTCGCTTACAGAGGGCACAGGGGATTAGGGAGGCATAGGAATAAACACAAGACAATTGTTGCCCCGTATGGTGCACATTATGGGCAGATGTGTTTTGATCAGGATCAGCCACGCAGAAGGTAAACCAACTGAATTTTTTCTTGTTTTTGCTGAAGTAACTTTGATCACCAGTGTAGTTTTGGGTGTTTTAAAATTTATCTTCACTTAAAAATTACTCTAAATGCACTGAGGGGATTTGTGTCCTCAGAAGAAGATCTTCTGAACCAGGAAACCATCTCCGTCCACTAATGGCTAACCAGGCTCTGCGTGGGGTTTCCCACGTCAGGATGAGTTGGAGTGGGATGGGGATTTCCTCTGCTACAACCAATGTGGTGTTGGTAGTTTTTACAGGAGGTGCAGCACTGGCACTTTCTAGTTCTTTAGAAAGTAAATAAAAGAGAATCAGATTGCTGGATGGAGTATTCCAAACAGGAACCACTCTCTTTCTTTCTTAGACACTGATAGTGCGGTATAGTTTCTTCTCACCAGACAAGATGAATCCTAGTAATTTTTTTTTTGTTTCCATGGAACCATCTCCATGCTGAGCTTTCAATTCTACTCCTCTACCTCCTTCTTGCCTGATAACAGCGAGCTCACATTTTAGTTCATGAAATAGAACCCTACCATTTATTGAAAAGGATGGTTTAAAACTCCCAACGTTACTGAAGGAAGAAGTGGCCAGAACTTAATTATTTTGCTGGGGAATAATTCCACAAAAAATATTATCCATGCATCACCATCCAGAGGTAAAACAAAATAATTACAGGCAGACATGAACTATTTCAGGTTTTTTACTATCTTTCTGTTATCAAAAAGAGACTCAATTTTTCATTCTTACTTGGTAATTGGCTAATAACTGTAATTTTCATCTTAAGAAGATAGGCTAGAAACAACTGCTCAGAAAAGCCCCACAACATAACAATTGATCAATTCTTCATTACGCTTGATGCATTCAGTTTACCATAGTAATTTCATTCGCAATTTGAGCTAAAAAAAAAAAAAGACAAACACAAAACCAACCAGCAAAAATCTACTTGAGCAATTTCAGACTGGAAAACCATAACACAAATTAGTACACAAAGAAACAGACAGGCAATCAATTTATCATTTGTTACTATATTCTTTAGCAATTTGCAATCATTGTTGAGTTGCTTTTGAAACCTGTAAAATTTAATTATATGAAACCTGGTGGATGTCAGGCTTTGGTCATTTCTGTGTGGTGTTTTATGAGTTTTTTCAGAGAACTTTGGGTTCGTATAGGCAGATCTCTTTGGCATCTGCTAATATCCTGTGCAATCATGATTGATAAAACTTAGTATGGACACCCCGACAGCTCTGTTTCTGTTGTTTTTTACTGTTACCCCAATTCAGAGAAGGTTTAGCTCCAGCTAAAGCAGGTACATGCTACTTCAAAAGACAAACTGTGGACCTGTTATCTCCAAACCAGTGCATGCATCAGCTGTGATCCCACGTGCAAGACTGACTATTGCATCTCCTACAGTGTGGGTAGAAAATTACAGAAATGTAATAGTGGTTTTAACCCTGTGGTTTGAATAACACGCCTGTCAGGCCTTTAATAAGAAGGGGTTTGCCTGTTATAAACTGAGAAGCGGTGGTGCCACATGCTGCTGTGCAGACCTTACACCTGTTCACATTTATTCATAGGTGACCTCAAAAGCTTTCTATTTTTTATTCTCCAGAGTGTTCATCTTCCTGCATTCGGAAATATGGATCCCAATTAACCTTTTATAGCCTTGATGTGGAATTCAGTTATATAAATATTGTTTGCAAACAGCATATGTGCTCAGGGAAGCCCTGGATGTGCTCAGAGGACAGTGTGCAAAACAGACCTGGCAGAAGAGCAACAAAAGGCGAACCAACAGGCCAGAGGAGAGGAAGTGACTTGCAAGCATCTTCTGCTGGGTTTGGGCTCTGCTAGCAGATTTGGTGCTGGCTGGTTTTCCCACATGTGAAACCAGGTCTGCCACATGCTGGGTTAATGCCCTGAGCACTTGGGTATCCCACAGCAAATCTCCACCCTACTACAACTGCTCTCTTTTATATAGTTTTGTTAACTGTAAATAACAATATGCCAACTTTGCCATCTTCCAAAGGTATTTCGCTTTCTTTATTTTCCTTTGCGACAACGCACATTCAGTCATGTTTATAAAATCTATAATTTCATCACGAAAATCTACAGGTCCGAAGAATCCCAAAATATTCTGCTGCCTCATCACATCCCCGCAGAACAGAAACCAGGTAGTGAGATATTAAAAGCAGTTTCTTCTTTGCTTCAACCTCTGCTTATTTGCTATAACAAGATGGAAAATGTCTCCCTTTTTTTTAATAGGCAAGAGAGTTTCTGGCAAAGGCACAAAGCTGAGGGAGAGGGTTTCACCGATGAGACTTCTGAAGAGAGGGGAAGATAGATGCAAAATGCCTAAAGGATACGGTCAATCTGCTGCTGCTTGCTTCAGATTCACTGTGGGGATTTAGGCATCTCCCTTCTAGCCTCCCAGTCATGGTGTATCCTGCTCTCCTGCCTTTCTGGTTCACATGCCACACAGTAAAGAAATTGCATCTCATGGACAGTCAAAGCTAAACTGTCTTTGATAAGTGCATTCTCCTGTTTTAGAGGTGGGCTGGGTACTTTATACTGCACTTCATGAGAGTCCTTATTGGACCCTCACTCTCATCCCATGTTGTTTAAGTAACATTAACACCGGTACTCACATTTGTTGTGAATAAAGTTCAGGGTTGTCTGCTGATTGAGGTCATCAAAAATGGCCTCATCATGCTTCTCAAAGACTTCTCCTAATTGCCTGGTCTTAAATTAATTCCACTTCCTCTGGGAGAAAAATGAATTTAATTTTTTTTTGTTGTTGTTTTTTCTTTTTTCAGGTTAGGGGTTAGGTTCTTTTTCTTTGGAGTACTTTGCATTGGCTAGACCAATTCTGCAGCTGGTCGTATTTGGCGTGTTTTGGTCCCAGCAGTCCAAAAGCCAGCTTTTCGTCAGCAGAAGTATGCAACACAGAGCGTATTGTCTCTCATCTGAGGCACTGCAGGCAGGTTTGTGTTTCTGTTTCATGAACACCAGAAGACCAAACGCTGAGGCTTGCCACAGTGAATCACGCTGAGATTGTAGGACTGAGATGCCACTACTTTTCCCTTTTTCACTCCAGCACCCACTGTTCACTCACCTATTTCTGACACAACCTTTTGGCAGGAACTGCAGCCCTCTATTTTACCCCACATATTACTTTCAAAAGTGGTGTAAAAGAAAAGTCGGGATCCAAATTTACTGTGAAGGTGTTTGCTAGCTATTTTTTAGTCTCTTATTTCTTCTCTGTCATGCCACTGTAAAATTGTAGGCTAAAGACAAGTTTCATTTCATCCTTTCTATTATTTGCTGAAATAAGTGTCTAGTGTAAAGGAAAGCACTAAAATATAGGTTATTTCCTTACGGAACATGTAGATTCAGCAGCATAGTTCAATATTAATAAGAACTGAATGGCTAAATCCCTGCAAACTGGAATAAAAGTTTGCTCCTAGGGGTCCAATAAACACATTTAAACCATTGAATTTCCTTAATTTTGAAATAGCCTTCAGGCAGTAGCACGGGGCGAGGCTACACTTTGGTTATTTTGCTGTATCTGGAAGTTTGAGGTTATTCCAGAGACAGACAGGAACAATGAAAAGCAGAGTTGGTCAAACATGAAGTCTTGAGGTATAAAAGGATTAACAGATTCTAATGTTCTACATTTTTCTGCTGCAATAACATGAATACAGACCAGAGAAAAGCAGAAAGGAAAAGATTGCGTGTAGGAGGGACAGAAAGGCACAGCTATAATACTCCGCTGTAGTAAATTCTGATAAATGCAACTGTTGAACAGATGTTATCGGCACATGGAAAATTTAGTAAGTAGATGGCTTGCAGTTCTCTGGTGCAGTGAGAAAATATGACTTATTTCAGTCTAAAACAAATCCTTTTGTTTTTTTCCAAAGAAACAGAATCAGTAAAATAAAAAAGCAAGACTGATAGTAATTGAAACTTATACCAAATTCCCCTCCAACCTGAAATTAAACATCTTAGAAACTGTAGTCATTGAGTCATCTCATTTGCAAAGGAGTTGAAAGGAAACATTTAAACTTTTAGAAAAATTAGCCTCTTTTTCTCTAGGCCAAATACTTTGGCATGTTGAAAATGAAGCTATGGTAGATCTTGCTGATGTAGAGAAAACTGTCTCCAATACCTTTTTATCCCAAGCTCTGTTCACCAGAAATGTGCTCCTGAGGGCACTCGTATCAGTTGGGTTTACTCCAAGGAGCACAGCCTTTGTGCTTCCCTTTTCCCTGCCTCAATTGCCTTCATTCACATGAACTGTTCTGTATGATGAGCCCTTAATTTTCATTCTTTTTATTCTGACTGCAGGAGAGCCAGATGCAAAACACAGGTCTCCTGCGAGACCATCACAACACATCACATTACAAGCTGGAACACAGGTCCTATTTCTCTGGTGTCAGGAAAGCAATGCGTGCACATGGCAGATATAGGAGAATGAAGTGTGTCCTGACATGGCACTTATCCCAAGCCTGATCACCCGGTGTAAAGACCAAGGAGGCATTTTGGCATGAACAGTGCTGAAATGAGGGTCAGCCTACAGCTTTTCACAGAATCACAGAATCACAAGGTTGGAAAGGACCCATTGGATCATTGAGTCCAACCATTCCTAACACTCCCTTAAACCATGTCCCTCAGCACTTCATCAAATGATGAAGTATCACTTTTAATGATAATCCTTCTTATCTTTAAACGATTGCTACAGCATCTGCATAGGAACATGAGGCAGAGAGACCACTTCCATAATAGATGTATATCCCTGTCCTCTATTTCAAGTAAGGATGTCTAATTCTTACCTGTCTCCCATACCGCAGTGATCAGCCACATAAATGAATTATTTATCTAGCTCTGCATCCAAAGCACTCTAGATCCATGTCATCTGCAATATTTTTACTTATTGCTTCAACATGAAGACATAGTAACCATCTTCATTTGTCCTGAGAGACAATTGCCCCTCCGTAACTTTTGCACTCTTTTAGGTTACGTTTCTTGCTAGCCACGATGCAAATTGCCAGCAAGTCTGGTCTGCCATTAAGATCACAGTCACTGTGTAGGTCTGACTTGAAGTGGTCATCTAAAGCAGTTAATTGCTATATTTTTCTCAAATTCATTTTTTGATATTTGTTACTTTTTCATTATGAATTCCTGACTGCAAAGAGTACATCAAAGCTGAATATTTCCCTTTAATCAGGGACCAAAGCCATTATCACTATGATCACAGGATTGCAGCTTTCATATTTTCTTCTCAGACCTATTCTCGGAATGTGTCCCATCATTTAAAATCCTCTTTTAAGGCAGGAAAAATGACCTTTTATTTACCAACACAAACCTTTTACTAGGAATGTCCATGGACTTCATGGGTATATGGCAAAAAGTGCCTACAGTTTTACACAGACTGAATCCTGTTTGCAAAAATAATTTGCAGTAATTTTGCATAACCAAAATCCTTTCAAAGGTTTCTTACAGCAGTAGGTTATTTTAGCTGTGATTTCATGAGAAATGGCAGTCCATCTTTTTTGCAAAAAGCTTTGCAATTAGTCATCAGCAAAGTCTGCTTCCCCATGAGAATAAGATGTAAAGAACCGATATGTGATCAGATTTGTATGTGCATGTGGTATATGTAGAGATAATGGATGAGTCTGCTTTGCAGTCTTTTAATGATAGGTACATATACGTACAACAGCTAAAAAAAGAGCTGATTTTTTTCCTGCCAGACCAAGTAGGAGTTGAAGCTGCTGGCAGACAACATTAAGATTACAGAGAATAAGCAAAACAATTTCTTTTGTCCCAGTAAAATTAACACTACCAGTGAGTTAGTGCTTCTTGCACTGACAGGGGAAAATAAATCCCTGTCTATGAGACAAAACCTCGCTAGAAGGAGAAAAAGAGAAATACATTGGGGAAAACAAACTGTCTGTTCCTTATCCTAGCCTGAGCCAGGAGCAAGGAACTACAGGATGCTTGAGCAATACAACAGAAGGTCAAAGCAAATAGGACAGGAAAGTGCTGGGGAAGGTCTCATAATCCACTCGCACTCAACAATGTGCATCATGGATTATACATAATCTCATTTTCCACATGTGGGATTACTTTTGTGAACCTTGGAGACGTTACCATTGCTTGGTCTGCACTCTTAGGAGAGCGTACTGGTTTGACAGAGGACTCATATTTCTGGGCTCCCAGAAATTCCCTGTAAACTTTGTAAATCCTTTTTTATCCTCAGGTACTGCCCCAGGGTTACTCCAAGGAGAGGCCCAGAGTAGTCCCAAGGGAGGGCTTGTTCACACTCTTGTCTATTTAGGACTTGGCATGGATGTTGCCTGTTTTTTTTTTAACTTTCTGTCTGCTAAAAACTTGCCCCTAAGTATTTGGAATCAGTATAAAGTGAATAGACTGAGATACCATATGTTAACTCCAGTATGCTTTTTGGCTGATAAAAGTGAAAAGTGTATGTTCTTTGTAAGATTATTGCATATAAATGACTTAAGCTAATTTCATGCATAAACTAGAAAAACAGTAGTTTTCCCTATGAAGATTTTATCTAAATAGTTCAAATGTTACGAAGGAGTTAAAAAAAAAAAAAGGTAGGTTGTGAGATAGGAAGATCAAACTACCTAAAAATCTAATCTCTGGTCATGCAGAGATTTTGGGGTTTGTGTATATATTTTGTATAGAATCATAGAATCATGGAATAGTTAGAGTTGGAAGGGACCTTAAAGATCATTTAGTTCCAGCCCCCCTGCCATGGGCAGGGACATCCCACTGGCTCAGGCTGCCCAAGACCCATCCAACCTGGTCTTGAACACCTCCAGGGATGGGGCAGCCACAACTTCCCTGGGCAACCTGTGCCAGGGCCTCACCACTCTCATGGTGAAGAAATTCTTCCTAATGTCCTGTCTAAATCTGCCCCTCTCCAGTTTCTACGTGTTCCCTCTCATCTTGCCCCCACAAGCCTTTACGAATAGCCCCTCTCCAGCTTTTCTGTAGCCCCTTCAGGTACTGGAAGGTCGCTATAAGGTCTCCTCTGAGCCTTCTCTTCTCCAGGCTGAACAACCCCAACTCTCTCAGCCTTTCCTCGTAGGTAAGGTGCTCCAGCCTTCTCATCATCTTTGTAGCTTCCTCTGGACCCGTTCCAACAGCTCCATATCCTTCTTACATTGAGGATTCCAGAACTGGACACACTACTCCAGATGAGGTCTCACAAAAGAGGAATAGAGGGGCAGAATTGCCTCTCTTTCCCTGCTGGCCACGCTGCTTTTGATGCAGCCCAAGAAACAATTGGTCTTCTGGGCTGCGAGTGCACATTGCCGGGTCATATCGAGCTTCTCATCGACGGGCACCCCCAAGTCCTTCATGCGGGGCTGTTCTGTATGTTAATATGTCTAAGAGATGTTTATTACACTATGGTGCATCAGAACTGTTACTCTCTTGCTTGGGTGCATGTGTATATTCTGCTACTGTACGTATTTCACAGGCAAACAAACATAAGTGACAAGGGAAAGGATCTTGTTCCTTGATGCAGTTGTTCTCTTGATGCTTCATACTGTGAAATAAACTCCAAATTTCCCAAAAGAAGGATGCTGAAATTATGAAGGTGAAGATTGGCTGAAATGGATGACAGTGTTTAAAAAAATGTTAGCTAGTATTGATATTTTGGAGAAAAAAAATGCTCTGAAAATGCTGTCCTTAGGAGGTGATTGATAGGCCTGCCAGGGGGGCCACTGCCACGCCGAATAAGTCACTCCAGTCATGTCAGAAGTGATCATTACTTTTATGCTCCTCGTTTTCTGGGTACCTGACAGACGATCCTGGTATGCAGAAATATGAGGAGTTTGAAGCTTAGCTGCTACTGAAATCTCCATGTCAGAGGTGGCTGCAAGCTTTCTGGTGAAAAATTTTTCTGTTGGAAAATATTGACTTGCAAGAGCTGAGATTTTCACAGAAATGTGTCTTTCCATTGAAGTTATTGTTGGGTGACTTTAAGCATGGAATTGCTGGAGGAAAAAAAAAGGGAGAAAAGAAAAGAGAGGAAGCTCTGCACTGTGGAATAATCAAAGTGCGCGAGAGACTGCAAAATGAGAGGCTCTGCTCTAAGTCTTCTCAGGAAAAACTTCCCAAATTAATACCTTTATCTCCTGGGCCGACGGCTATTAGAGGATCAGCAGGGAGGAAGGGAAGATAGAGGCGAGGATCTTTCTCTTTTTCCCTCTCTTTCTAACTGCTTTGACTAAACATTTCAAAGGGGTTTTGTTTAACTCCAGTGGGGAAGAGTGAAAAAAAAAGTCTCTTGTGCTTTCATGGAAGGAGCAGCTCCGTGCCCTGCTCCCCTTTGGCCAGCTTTGGGTTCAGAGATCAGACACCTCAGTGGATGGGACACTTTTAGACCCATTTCCCTTTCTATGAAACCACTAACTTGTTGGCCTGGAGATGGTGGTGAAGTCAGGATGCATCACGCTTTGTGCTTACTTTTTACCAGTAATACTTTCAGAGAAGGAAGTTGAATCACACGGTGCACTTAGTTCTTTCGTATCACCTTATTTTCTCCTTTTCTGAGGCAGGATTTAATGTTGCTAAACCATCCCCTGAGAGGTTTGCCTATCCCCTTCTCAGCTCCAGGTGAAGGAAATTTTGACAACACTGATTTCCCCGCATGAAGTGGGGACTTAACTCTCACTTAACTCTCTCATGGTTAGAAAGTGTCCAGCCTACGCCTGTGCTCAGATCAGGATAGTCTCCCTCTTTCCTCTGCACCCAGGGATGTAGGGAATAACCAACTGCTGTCTGTTCTCTTCCCATTATTAGAAGACTAAATGCAACTTTTTTCAGTGCTCTTTTCTATGATAAGCCCATTTCTTTTAACTTTCCTTGTAGGTCCCCTTATTAGCTTTGATGTTCACTTTTTAAACTGCCTCTAACTTGACCAGCTTTATTTAAGTATGATGATCAAAATTAGCCATAGTACTCTAACTGTGGCCTCTCAAGTCCAAGTGCACAGGTCTAATGAGTTCCTGTCCTTTATGAGCACTACCCTCAGCAAGAAATTTTATTCTTATTAATTTTTCCTAATAGCTCTACAGGTAGCGAGACATCAGGAACCTATATTGAAGGTAGTCTGGCTGGTTCGTAAGTTCCCAAATCATCCCTTTTTCACTTTTTGATGTTAAGTACTGAGTTTGTGCTTCCGTCTTTGTCTTTCTTTGTATCTCAGAGGTTCTCCATAAGTTTTTGAAGATAATTTCTAATTGTTCAAATAATGATTTGGCTGTTACTGAAGGTGGATTCAGTAGTTACTGAAAATCTGAGTATGCCCATTTTTACCTGTCTCTCTTCTTTTTCTGCCTTGTGTTCCTATTACTGTCTTGAAATCAACTGTGCTACGTATCTGAGAAGATTGGAGTAACAAAGACTTCAAGTGCATCTGTATTCCTTATATCATTTTACCTCCTCTCTTCCCTGTAATGGACCTGAACTACTTTCCTTTGCCTTGAAAACAATAATATTTGCTGTTCACTCCACAAAGGCTGTAAAAGTAAATTAATGTCGTGAGCATTAAGCAACTAGTTACTATAATAAAGAAGTAAAAAGCCTATCAGGACATGAATGAACTTCCAAGATCATTTTTGCTACATTGTGGCATACACAAATTAATACCACGTGCTCACAAATAAGGATGGAATGGACTACTGGCTTACTGCGCTGTAATGGACTGCCATCCATCCTGAGCACCGAGGGAGGTGCCAGTCCTCGAGCATGGTCGTTCCACAGATGCTGGAACAGAATTTGCAAGCACAAGGAGCATAATAAGGCAGCACAAACAGGATTAGCTTTGGGGTTTCCTGATTTGTAAGCACTTCCCATCACAACTTTGTGTGTTGATAAATGGAAGGTGAAATATTTGCTCTGCCCCAAGTGCTGCGTAGTGTCCTGTCAGCTTCTTCACGGCACTGACTGCTTCCTCAACTTGGAAGAAGTTAAATCTTTCACTTCTGCCTGAGATTGTAACTAGCGCCCTGTTACTGTTCTTTTTTTGTAGTTCCTTATCCATGAATGGAGAGAATAACATACTCTTAGAGACTGCATAAATTTATACAAATTTCTAGCTGCCCTTTCTATCGTGTCTGATGACTTCATGATTGTACCAGGCAGTCTTACTCTCTTCTGGGAATACCCGAAGATGGTAACTGTGACTTGCACGACTCTGTGGGTGTACGCAGTGATGCAAACTGTCAATAGAAATTATTCTGAGGTGAACTCAGGCCTCAAGCTGAAACAACACAACGAAAAACTGAAATAACACCATGAAGATGTCTAGCAAAAATGATCTTTGCAAGCTTTCTGTTCCCAACATATTGGCTTGAGATTATTGGAGACCAAATAACAACTTGACATGACATGACCCACAGCAGCCTTTGCACCAAACTGCAGTAGTTTCTAATGACTTTTTATGCATCATTTCTTCCTTGGAGAACACTATGGTGCCAATACCCTTATTGCCCTATGGGTCATAGGACCAACTGTATTGTGGCTTGTATCTAGCATCGTTCTACCCAGAGGAAACTAAAATTTAGACTGTGTTTTCCATGTAGCAACCAAGATTTCCTACAATAATGACATTCTTACCTGCTGGCTTGGAGCAAAATTAAGACCCTATTTTCTGCTGAAAAGGTGTGAACACTGACCAGAGTGGGTCCAGAACTACCCCTGGTTTTCTCCCAAGTATTATTTTTTTTTCTCTTGCTGTCCAATCTAGCTGCTGGGGATTTTATTCACAGGCTGTCATCTGACCTCTCTGTCCACAACTGTAAAATTAATTAAACATGCCTCTTTCCATGCATGCTCACTAAACAAACTGTCCATTCCAGGGCTAGTTAGTACAGAACTTGCATCAATATTAACAGGAAATATCTAAATACAAGGCATGACAATTTTGCACTCTGCCTGCTGTACAAATCAGCTCATTGTACACCCTCTCCTTGTCCTATATTTGTAGCCCTTTGTCTCCTGTGTCTCCTTTCAACTTAATTTTAGTTTGCCCTCTACTTTCACCTCCATTACTGTGTTATACATGGGCAGTTGCCTATGTGACTTAATCATATCAGCCTCCTCCTGCTGTTTTACTTCAATCATCTCCAACCTTTCTCCACTGAGCTGACAAAGATACTTTCTCTTGCACCACGGAAAACATGATCTAAGACAATATAATAGTTTTAGAGTTCTGCATGCATAATTTCAATAACGCCCCATGTAACCGGTCACCTGGCTGTTTTTTTTTTTAATGAAATCACCCATGTTATCAGCCTATTTTCATTCAGTTCTCACAAAAGGATTGCTCACAGCATGAGTCATGCCAGACATTTCAGTATCTCTCAGGAAGTCAGTAAAGATAATAAAAAGGGGTATATGCAGACAAATCTGTGGTAATACAACATTTACGACCAGTGATGCTGTTGATATCTTTCACTCATTTTGCAGAACACTAAGAATATTAAAAACAAACCCTGAATGTAACATCTTGTTCATTAGTACTTTTGTATTGTTCCCCACTGTGTTTGCTTGCCTCCATTGTGTAGCCCTAAGCTTTGCACCATTATTTTTCATTTTAAGGTCATTTTAAGGCATGAACAACAGAAAACTCAGCAAGGCAAGAAAAGTTACTCTCCTAACTGTGCTATATCATGGGCAAGCCCACTTCCAGGGGTAGTGCAGAAGCATGCTGAGAAGTATACTCTTCTTCCACTGGTGCCCTTTGGCGTGAAGGTGAGTCGCTCTGGCAGAGGAGATGCTTTCTGGTCTCATTCCCCTCCCATCCAAACAAGAAAGGGATGGCTACCTCATGCACACCAGTGTACGCTGCCATCACCAGTTGTTTTTCGCCTACGTGTTTCTATCCCCAAAAGAACATTTTTTTGCAAAGTCAGTTGGCAATATCTACATCATTGCAAAGTTTTCCTGGCACTGCATCTCCTGATTGATGGCCGTGAAAATAGAGCATATTTCATTTTCGTTTTTTCTAGACGTGAAACCAGCTGCTGATGGTTTTCACAGGGTGAAGCTGGCAGCTGTGGGATCAGGTCTCAAGGCTCTAAAACGTACATTTTGTAGGAATGCCACCTGGGCTTTTGGCTGTTTCGTTACTGGCCATTATAGCTCATAAGAAGTGATCTAAGGAAAAAGGGTGCTGATCTTGGCTGTAAATTCTGGGGTCTGATTTGGGAAACCACAGTCATTAGCATCAGATGGAGCTGACCTTAATGATCTTGAAATCTTTCTGTATGCAATTAAAATTCAGTCTTCTGTTTCCAAAAACACATTAAGTCCCATCGTCTAATAGTTGACATTAATTTAGTTTTAGTTATCTGCTTCTTCATATCAAACACAGAAACTAAGAAAGAAGTATTCCCTTCTGTGTTAATTGTGAGTGCCTGCTGAAGACTGGGATAAAGCATGAATGCCAGCGTGTCATTAGGTTAAGTGAGAGTAAGACTATGGTTCTCTGCAGACACCAGACAGCAACAAAAAATCTCCTGCCTGTCTTGAATAAAATTGGTATTGAAGTACTTTATTCTTTCACTCTAGAAAAAAACGCCATTTGGTTCCAGCATTCCTGTATTTTATCGGACTCTCCCGTATTTCATGCACAGAGTGGAGCAGGGAACTGTGGAAGCTGCTGAGGCCATCCAGGCTATGGGATTGCTGTACTGCTTCTTCAACACCCATGCAGGTCCTTTTTTTTTTTTGTAAGAAATCCCTCTGTGACTGTGAAGAATAAGGTAGGATTGGTCCCTCCTTGGGGCGTAGATGATGTGTTCTGGGAGGTGGAGACAGGAAAAGCACACGGGCTTTGACAGTGATGCAAGTTACTCATTAGGCTGATTTTTACTTTATCAAAGCAGGTTGGATGCCTTATCTTTCCTACAGAATGATAGACCCACCAGGACAGCCAGGAAAAGGCATAACTGTAAAGACATTCACCATCAGTTTTGTAAGCTGCTGTCAGGCAGCAGGCAGGCTGATCTGCGTTTGCCTTTACCTTGTTGGAGAGTTTCACCTTGTCTTAAATGAGAAAGAGTAAGAAAGAAATTATCATTTGTGTGGGAATTCCTAAGAGCATAAAGAGAATATCATAATCACACAAAAGTCATGAAAGCACAAATGTTACATTGTTGTCCACTACATTCTCAGAGAAAATTGACCTTGAAACACACTTGAATGATTTTAAATCAAAGAAATAGGCTCCAGAAGCAGAAATACTGTAAATCAGAACCTTTCTTCCAGGTAGGAAAGACCTGTTCCCTTGATTTTTAGCCTATGTGATCAACAGAAAACATTCATAATTGTTAAGCAGATGAAAAGAGGGCCTAAAGTGTGGATCACTTTCTCATGTGAGGCTCTGTGGGTCGAATTCTCTCTCATCAGTGTGTGCCACAGAAGCTCTAGATGAGGAAGTGATGAAGAATAGGTGAACAGTGAAAGCTATTGTCTCAAAAGACTGATATTTACTGGATTCCTTCTTTCTAGCTGAGTCACAGACTTTCCTTTGTGGCTGCACATTCGTGTTCCTCCTTTTTCTAACAAATACCATTGAATAGAGTATGCACGTGCCTTATATACTGTTAACTAGAACTATCTCTGAAAAACCTTTTAAGTCCTGTTCACATACAAATGAGATGTGAATACTTCCAGGGCAGAGCAGTACATTAGCAAGAGAATTAAGAATAGAATTGGTCAATAAAAGAAGGATATACTATCTGATTACAAGGTGGCTGTTGCCATGTGATGTGAAAAGCTACTTTCTGGGCTGAAAATACAGTAGAGCAACAGTTAAATTAATGCCACTGCATAGATTTCATTTGGATCCCTGCGTGCATGTTCAGATTTGTGCAAGCAGAGGGAATGGCTATTAGGATAATCAGGGGAATTAAGAGCTTGCTTTGTAAGTGGAGATTAAAATTAATTTGACTAGCCTAGCAAAAGGAGGACTGAGGATGCATTTTATGTTGCTGATACATACATAATGGAGAGGGAAACTGTAGGATAAGGGAGAACATCCTCTACAGAAGGAACATATTTAGGGTGAAAAACAGAACATTTCTGCCTATTGAAAGGTAATGATCTAGGTGACTTGAACAAAATATATATTTCTAAGATGGATTTGCTGGCTGTCTCTGTTGGCAAGGATCTTCAGCAAGAACAATGACATGGTTCATATAGGAGGGGCTTTATAATATAAGTGAAGGAGGCTACACGGTGGCATTTGCCAAATCCTCCTCCCATTATATCTTCTCAGTACCTGGCTATGGCCAAAACAATTCCTCCTCTGTGTGACCTCCTAAAAGCCAAAGATACCTCCAACCACACTGGCTGGACTGACAGCTCCAGCAGACTACAGCCTTTCTCTTGTGGCTGTAACACCTACAAAACATCCCTGAGACTGAAAAGGAGCACTATGCATAGAAACCACCCCACATGTTACTTGGGTACATTTAGTGAAGGGAAAATATCTGCATATTACTGCAGCTACTGAAGCAGCAAAGCTGGAAGGTTCTGGTTCAAAGGATCACAGAGCTCTGAAAGTTTTGAAGTGCTGTTCTTGCCTTCACTCACTGCTGATTTGATCTAATGCCTGAGGGCCAAATTATTGTTTATGATATTTCACTTTTTGATTAAAAATTTTTGAAAATTATTATCTATTTTGCTACTTTATCATCAATTATTGAATTATTGTTGGGAAGGGTTTATGCATTCACCATCTTATCGTAAATACCCGGGAATATAAAAATGTCTGATTTGTAGACTCTTACTATGAATAAATTAAGCTGGATTTATGAGACTTACGGTCTGTTCTTCCTCTGTTCTTTGGATGGCTTTGTGAATGTGCAATGAGAGTTCTTATTTCTTATGAAATTTTATCACCACTGTGTAACTGGGTTAATATAAGAAGTATAAATAGGGATATGCATTTGCCTGTGAGACATTTTAATATCGGGAAGAGCATGTGAAGTTCAAAAAATACAGACTGTATGTCTAACTCTGTAAATCGGCAGAGAAGCCATTTCAAGTGTTGAAGAAAGAATAGAGCATGTGGGAATTGTGCCCTAGGAAAGGTAAAAAAGTCATCGGATTCTTTTAAGCCACCTTGTTCTACTCTGCAGCTGCATTTCAGCAAACATCCTAAAATGCTGCAGTTGCTTCCTGTCACCCGTTCGTCTCCAGCACAAAGTTTTATATCGTAAAAGAAAGGGAAGAAAAAATAAGAGAAGCAGGAAAGGTCTAACAGCCAGGATATTTTGCCCTCTAATAGCTCTTCTTCTTTTTGGTTGATGTGAACTTGGCTGATTTTAGTTCATCTAGACTGAGGCCCAGACAATAACCAAGCCCTACTTTTAAAATTAAAAACAATTGACACCCATGAAGTACTCTTCTAAGTGAAGAATACAAGCTAAATTCTGCGACTCTTTCTCCTGTGCATCATCAAAAAAAAAAAAAAACAAAAAACAAAACACAAAATTTCTTTCTCCCTGTGCTTTTTTTCTCGTAATTGACTGGTATTTTAATAGCATTAAGTCCATAAGGATAAAGGCTATGTCCACGCACACAAATGAAGGGAAGGCAGAAAGCTGCTGGCTGCGGATGAGGACAGACTCAGCACAGATGTGCCTAAAGAGATAGCAGCTGGAAAGGACTGAAGTGGCCACCAAAGGAGAAAACAGCTGGAGAAACAAAAAAAGAGGTTTTAAAGCAGGCACACATAAACTGGATTAACTGAGACAAACAGGTGTCTGGGGAGGTGAGGTGTTCTTGCCAGACAGCAGGAAACCTTGCCAGGGTCTGACCCCAGGGAAGGTGCTGTAACAGGGGATGGAAAGGAAAATGGGGAGCCTGTGTTTAGTAGAGGTTGGGGGAAACACCTTCTTAGCAGCTTTGCAGCCTTTAGACACAATATGTTTGGCACAATAGACCTTTTGGTTTTCCTTCAAAGAGGAGAGGAGTGCTGGAAACTGGCATGAGCTACTGCTGCTGCTACCTAAGGACAAGTCTCAGTCCTTCTGGGCAGCTTTCCGTCTCCTGCTGCCAGCAGGAATTGCTGTGGTTTTCTGCAGGAAACGGACAGGCACAAATTAACAGGCAGGCTGACTGTATAACTTAGTATTTTGGAGTAGGGATTCATTGCTTTTTGCATGACACAGTAGACCGTAACATTTTATTCTCTTTTTCAGAGTTAACAGATCCTTTTTCCTTTGGCCCTAAATGTCAGATTGCAACAGGTATTTTAATCACAATGGACAATTTATTTAAAAGGTTAAAAATCATGCCAGTCTAGAACAAACCTGTGATTTCCCGTTGTTCATCACTGCTGCAGCTATCTCTGCTGCGCTGTGGTGTCAGGCTGAGAGTAGCTGCTTGTTGCTCTATTATGTTTCACTGTGAAATCCAGTCAGACTAATGACTTTGTGGTCACTTGAGATTTACATAATTTATATCGATGTCTTGCTGCTTAGAGTGTTTTACAAAATCAGGAAATAAATTGTAGGGTTTATAAAAATATCATAATTAAAAATTGACTTTTACTAACTGTTGGCTTCAGGAACATGCATGAAGTTCAAGTATGATGGATTGTTTTGCTCAATGAAAAGTGTAAAAGAACAGGAGAGGCTTACGATGATAAAAAGCATTTTTTTTTTAGCTGGTTACATTATCAATCTTTATATTGAGCCAAATGCTGCTTATATTTCTTCTGTGCAAATTTTATTGACTTCATTATGACCAGTTGTGGAAGGAGAACAATATTTGTATTATAGTGAAGAAATATTATCACATTCAAAATCAAAACCTGTTCTTGAACCAAGTATAAAACTTCAAAAGCCAGAAACCAAACACTTGTTTTAGTTGCCTTTAATATGACTTAATCACTCCAGAATTTAATAAGCTGTGATAAATCTTTCTGCTATAGAAACAGAGGGAACTTTTCTTCCCTTTCCTCACATTAGCAATCAAAATATTCAGATGGTGAATAGTTTTTCTTTCCAATAGTTTGATTTGGGAGAAGCAATTAAAAAATATGCAGCAGGAATCTGTGACATGTAAGGCTGGTCTTGATGTTGTTTTAATGAAAATTACTTCGAGGGCAGCTGTTATGATGCAAAAATGAGCCAAATTTCTCTCTGTATGACTGGTATATTCCCATTGAAAATCAATAGAATTGGACAAGACCAACAGCCTTGTATTTAACACGATATTACAGGGTTCATAACATGAGATCCGTGTGTAAGCAATTATACACACTCTCACATTTTATTTGGTATCACCCCAAAACTTGATTATTTGAATAGGACATTGAGAAGTGCAAAAGGATTGCTACAAATACAAAGTTCTGCCTTGTTGCTCAAAGACAGCAAGCATGAAATGCTTTCTTCCTCCTGGAAGAAGGATTCTGGGGCAGTCAAAATCTCCAAGGTCCGACTACTGCCCAGTAAAAGATTGAGAGGCAGCTGGAGAAAGGAAATAGCAGATGTTGGGACAGGGTGGGCTCTGGGCAGAGAGGGAGGAAGGCAGAGTCCTAGGATAGTGGTGAATGGCACAATGGGTGCCAAAATATCTCGCTGAAGCTCAACTTACAATCGTTAAGAAGAGAGAAATTAATCTGGTGGACAAATGCCTCTTATTTATATGCTGTACAATTGCAGAAGCAGAGTAGTGCTAGCTGGAGGCTTGTTCTTTTTAATCCAGACCTTTCCTATGATACAGCAGTGTGTGCACAGCAAGGAGCACTGTCTCATGGTGAAATTTCATGTTCAACAAGCTATGCTTCGCAGTCACGTAACATGATGCTTGTGCAAACAAGGAGAGAGACATCTCTCTGATGCACCCTCATGAAATGGGTTTGAAATAAGTTTTGCTCTGTATTCCGGATACTTTGTGATAATAAAATTGAAATTCAATGGAGTGGTTACTTTTCCCTTAGATTTGCAGCAGAACCCTCATTTTCTTCACTATTTTACCTGACTGAGAGCCCTCAAAGAAGCTAAAAAAAGGGAGGGAGTTTCCATAAATAACACATCTGAGAGCATAAGGCAAAAAGAAAAACATGAGAAGATATAGGTAAAGCTTCTTGATGGCAATCACGTAGTGTAAGCGGTATGTTAAACCCAAGGGACCAGTTTTTACACAGTGGCTGGCCTTCAAATGCTGTTCTGCTATTTGGTGCTGTCAGTTATTGTCAGCTTGCATGTTCCTTTGCAGCTTCGCTTGGGTTTCAAGTGAACAACCACACGCTGATAAGTTTTCTGGTTCTTTGCTTCCCAGTTCCCTGAATTATGGGCTAGGGGCAAAGTCACGCTGATAATACCTTACAGATGCCTTATCTGAGTTTCAAAAATAAATAACTTGTTGGTTTCACTCTTGAACTCTCACAAAATAGATCACTAGGAGTCACCAGAAAAAAAAAGAAAAAAATATATTTAATCTGGGATGCTTATAAATTTATATAGAAGTTTTCAGCTAGTCTTTTATAAGGAATAATTTAGTTTTCAAAAGCCAAGACAAATTATTTTTCTACAGATGGCAGGTATATCCTACTAATGAAAATGCAGTTATAGAAATTCCATGCTAAAGGGATAAAAAAAAGGCTTGTGTGCAATTTCTTGTTCACATAATTGCATGATGATATTGAGAAGACTCTGTGATTTGAAATTTTACTCAAAGCTAAAATTAAGATGCTTGCTTTTCTGGTTCAGCAACGTTTGTCAGAAGACTGTAGCATGAATTTTAATTTTTCAACTGGATTTAAACAAAGTGGTAATGTTTGGGGGGTGGTAAAAATTGACTGCAGTATCTTTAAGTTTATAATTGTAGAAATATAGATTAGATTATCTTTTCAGAATTTGTTCCTGAGCTGTGCTTGCAAATCTTAGAAACTGTATTGCATGAGAGGACCAGCAGTTTCTCCAGGAATGCCTGAAGGCAAAGACCCCTCAGGCAGAAGGAAGAATACTTTGGAATACTTTGGGAGAAAAGAACAAAGACATCATGAGTTGAGATCAGTAGGGATTTAAAGAAGAACGTGGCACAGCACTATTTTATTGCTCTTCTAGTCATTCTTAGTGCGGAGCAAAAGCAAAGTTTCCTTGTGAATATTCTGCTAACAGTCAGTTTGTCTTTAACAAAAATTAAGAACAAGCCAAGAAACACCACATTTACCAAAATAGATATGTTTTTGTATTTTCCCAGTGGCGTTATGCCTGTCACAGGAGGAGCCAGCATCTTGCAGGAGAATTTGGATGAAGTGAGAGCAGAGATCTGCCAGCACCCAGCAAAGCTGTGCAGTTCGTACTCCTGTCAGTGAACTTAAATGCATCTTCTTCCACGCTTTGTCCTCCTTCAGTCTAGGTAAAACTGATATTTTTTCCCCCTGCCCCCTTCTCAAATGTATATATTTTATAGCTAATGAAAAAGCTCAGGAAATATAACTGTCCCTCATATTGATTTTGCTTTTATATAGTGCCTTTTCCCCAAATGGATGCCAGAACGCACTCTTAAAATCAAACTATATAGAACAATAATTTCTACCAGAATGGAAAAACATGGCAGCAGCGTAAGAGCACACTTTAGTGCTAGACAACACTTTAGGAAATGAAGGTGGCTTTAAGGAGAAGGAATGATCCCATGGCCTTGAAGAAGTTATTAGATATGGATATGGATCAAGACAGCGCAGCCTGTCTCCCCCCCAGCTGCCGGCACGGCTTAGGGGGGAAACCTCGCTAGTCCCTCGCTCAGCCCTGCTGATGCTGGAGGTGTTCCCAGGCATGTTTTCTAGGCTAAAATATTACTTAAACTATGAGGGCCCTTCAGATGTCAGATTTCAATTCATGTAACAAATAGCACAGCAGTCTCCAGCCCTTTCAGCACGGAATTTACTCAAGTATATTCCCTTTCGGCTGTCCGCTGTGTGCCAGCAGGTCCCTACTGCCCCCAGCTGCAGACCCTCACCAAAGCCTCTCAGATTAAGGATTCCTTTGCTTCCAGGAAAATTATGATTTTTGTGAAGCAAAAATCAAGTCCACTTTATTTTGTTTACTTTATGTAAAATATCCAGTTCCGCTGTGTTCTCTCTTAAACACAAAACAGTCGGGGGTACAGGATAGTCCATGGCTTTGATTAAAAAGTCGTTGAAAATCAGTGTGTTAGAACACTGTTTCGTAAGTACAAATGAACATAAATCACTTCTTTCTGCACTGTTGGGGACTTGCAAACAAGTGTCATTACTAATATTGAAATTTAGTGCCCCTTTCATTCAGCATCTTCATTCTGCTAAAAAAATGTAATTTTGAGTTAGAGCAGGTAAGACATTTTAAATGTTGGTTATTTTATATGCTGGTAATGAAATATTTAATGGAAATATGCAAGTTTTGAGAAGACTTGGACTTGGTTTTGGTACTGGTTTCATCTTAGGAAAGGAGGCATTTCCAATCTCATGCAGTCGGGCGTAGGTTTTTGACCGAAAAAACATGTATTGACCAACTGAATGATCATTCTATCCAGTTGTATAACTCTGTACAGGCATTGCTTGATTTTTAGTTTTAAGATTTCTAAACAGTAAACATACATTGTGCCATAGTATGAATGAACCTGCTATCCGTTGCAGCTACATACACCTTTAGAGCAGGGAAAGGCATGATATTCTGACACTGAAGTCCTCATTCCAAGATGTATTTAATTACTAATAGAAAGTGAAACAGTTCAAATAAGAGATCTAAAGATATTCTCTCTGGCATAATCAATACACCAGTTCTGAGGGCACTTATCTGTGACAGAAGAGATTGATCCAGCTTCTGTATCCTAAAACGCAACATCTTTTCTGTCGGAAGTGATTAACCAAATATCAAGGTATCAGTTAGCACCTTGAGGTTTTCCCGGTTTTGTCTCAGTGGGAAAGTAAATTTTGGATTGTTTTCAATTGTTAAAGCAATTAGACAGAAAAAAACTTCCTGTGTGGATCAGCTGCAGTTACTCAACCTGAGGAAGGTTATCTTTGGGAAGCCGTATAGTCTGTAAACAGATAGGCAGATAATCACAGTGAGAGTTGGGCTGTGACAGCGGTGAGTCTCTGATGAATTCACAGGCAAAAATCCTGCATAATTAGTGAATTTGTACAGTTATTTTCTGACAGTTGTATTTTTTCTTGCAGCACTTCTGCTGCACTGATTTTAGTAAAAATTACATGAAACAATGATAGCAGTAGTGGCCAAAATTGTATTTCCTATGCTTGTGTAGACACAAGACCATCTGTGCTACCTTTTACAGGATTGCAAAGGTTTAGTTTTGTATTCAATTTAGCCACAACAAAAGCAACATAAGTATTAATGTTAAGGTTGGCAAAGGCATAACTTATCCCCATGTGCTGATCAGCTGTAAGATTATAAATTTGAGAACCTCACCAAAAGGTTCTTCAGAAAGCCTGTTCTTCACTATCACGGGAGGATTTCTCAGCAAACTTGATTAAAAAAAAGCTAGAACAAAGTTGTTTTCTTCAAGAGTCTTAAAAATAATAAAATTCAATACCCCCAACAGGAAACAGACTTTGGAAGACAGCTTGTTTTCCAGCTGATCATTGTATATAAAAGTACTTTTTAGTGCCTCTGATGACAACTTTTCTGAGTGGTAAAGTACCTCCTTCCACCACAGCTTTTGACGTTGTGTTTCTGTTCTGGTGTCCTTGGGAGCTTGGCAGGGCATGGCTTGCCATGTCCCTTTGCATCCCACCAGCACTTAATGAGGATGCTTGGTGACCTCAGGAGGTGATCTGCAAGTTCGGACCTAAGACAGAAGATGAAGTTGTTTTGAAACAACAGATGAATAATATTGTCAGGAGTGTATTAATAAGAGAAAATGTATACAGACCCATGCAAGGAATATAGGTAACAGCAAACAGAACAAGAAGTGTAGCAGATAACAGACATTCTGAAGCAGCAGAAATAACTGTGGGTGATTTTCGTGACTAAAGTATCAGTTGTTGGGAAAACATGAAAAAGAAAAAAAGAAAAAGAATAGAGGTGGGCAGTAGATTTATGATTTGTGTCAAAACTCTTTGTATTGCAAGGGAGCAATCAAGTCAAAAGCAGAAAATAATTGTAAACTTCCTCTGGGAGACGTATAGCTTGTGCTGGGATCATAGTCTGTGACTGGAATCCAGGTATCCTGAACTACATAGGTACCTTTAAGCCTAATGCCCTCACACAAGCACACTCTAGGGACAGGGATTAAGTCAAACTTCAGCCATCCACATCCAAGATTGAGTGTTTCCATATGGCTATAGTCTTTCAGCATGATATCTTAATGATACATCAAACCTTCACTCCTAGGAGGTGTGTTGCAGTGGGCAGGATCGCACCGGTGCTGTGCTGAGAGATATGTACTGGGCAGGCACATTTCAGAAGATGGCGACCTGCTGGGCAAATCAGGTCATGTTCCTGCATGGTTACCCCACACAGCGTCTGAAAGATTAACAAAATACATCTTTGCTCCAGACTGGGAATGCTACAAGCTCCTCCAGCATTCCCAGTGTAACTCTTTGCAGTGGCTTATTAGAGATTTCCTTTACAAGATCAATTAAAATAACTAATCCAAGACAAAGACTGAAAATTATTTGAAACTGGAGGATTTCTATGTCCAAAAAATTATGAGTGAGACATTTAAATCATATTAGAAGAGAAAAGAAACCCAAATCCTTCAGGAATGTTGCGGGGTGTGGGTGGCTGAGTCCCACTGGCACTTACAAGACTGTTGGAGGAATAAACAGCTTCTGGGGTGGCTATGGGATAGGTAGGGGAGAAGGATAGCTTTTTGGTTTTATTCTGCTTTATACCCATTCAGAAAATGAAATGTCCACATATTTTAGCATTTGAAGAATGAGTTGGAAGTACATTGGGGCAGAAAATAGTCTCATTTTCATTCTCCTTGCTTTTCTTGCAAAAAAGAAACAAGGAATTAATTAGATTTCACCCTGTTGATGTTTTTGTTGCTAGCTCTCATCTTAACATCTAATAAAAGAACAGAGCAAATGGCTCTGATTTTTTATGTGTTCTTTTCTGTAGCCCATTAAGAAAAGAACAGAGCAGATGATAAGGTAGCCTCAATGAGTCAAAGTATCTGTGTGTTATTGAGGGAGGCTGAGTCACAGCCAACTAATTTTATAGCATACCCATAGTTGATTATAAAGCAAATAATTGGAGGAAAGGGACAAAAAAAGACTATTAAAAATAATCTCTTGAACGATGTTTGCAAATCTGTCTGTTCTGGTAGCTGGATCAGATCAACAAAAAAAACCCCATACCTAACTCATACAGTGAGGTCTAATAATGCTAATTCTAAAGAAATTTTTAATTATTATTGAAAATGAAATGTTAGTTTAGTTATTAAACAAACTAGTGAATGTTTTACCTCCCTTTGCTCTTCATATAGGTCTGTAGAAACCTAATTAGCTAAAATTCCATGAAAAGTTTGTACGACAGTCAAACATCAGTAAAATACAGTTTTGGACTGAGCTGAGAAATAATCAGGAGAGGAGCTGATACGATACAGGCTCCTTTCTGAAAAGGAATGGTCTAGTTCAGATCCCGAGTCATTCTGCACATATACAATTAAATTCATTATAAAGCTATTATTTTAATTCGGGAACTTCCAGAACCCTCTTGTCTCTGTATCAGCTTGTAGAGTTTTTCTGTAGACATTTGCCTTCTGAGACAAATTAAACACAACTTGATCAGCCATTTAAAAAAAATAAGAGAAAGTGAGACTACAGGTCTGGAGTGGGAAATGTTACGTCTTTTCTCGTTAGCATAAGGAGGAGGAAAAGTTGGAGAATCCACTAGTTCATGGAAAGTGCAAGAGCTACTGAGCCGATGAGGCATTAGCAAGATGCTAGATGAGGGACCGTTTACTGAAACTGTCAGCACACAAAGCTGTCAAGGGACAGTTGAGTTGTAAAATGCTCCAGCTACCATGGGAGATACATTACATTATTGTGGTACGCAGATAAATTGCTATCCAGCTCATGGAAGCCGCTTTGTGAACAAAATAGAGGAATAAGATAAACTCTCACTCAATCGATGAATTAATATAAAACCAGCAAAAGGAGCAGAGCAGACTACTACAATCCTTCAGCTATATTAGGCAATCAATTTTTTTCCTTTCAATATGTAGGATATTCCCTTGTGGCTCCCTGTGGATGCCACGCAATGTGAACACAGCAATCAGAGTAATAGACATCAGAATAATCAAAATAATATGTGTCAGAAAGAAGCAAATGAGTAGATACATTCATTAAGTAAATCTCCTAAGAGCTTAAAATACTAAACTCATTCAAGAAAGGCTGTACAAACAATCGCATGCACTAACACGTGGTTATACTGTTATTTCAAGGTCAGATGAAAAATATTCTTCAAATTAATCTACTTTTTTTAAGATTTCACTGTAAATAATCTCTATTTAGGGCAAAACACATAATGTAGCGGCCACAATGAAATTGATAAAAGACATAACTGAAGGTAAAATACTCTACTTTGAAGAAAACTTAAAATTCATCAATACAAGCAATATATGCTGCCAACCGAGTATTCATTTTTGAAGCAGACTGGGCATTGACAATATCCAATGCTGAACCTCCATTTCTGAGGTGACAAGAAAGACACTTTATCCAGGAAAATGTAGCCATAGAGCCAGAACAAAGTTACAAGTGTTGAAGGAAACAAATCTGTAGACAACGTAAGACAAAGCAGTGTTCTGACTGTCTTAAGAACTTTTACAACAAACTGTTCAAAGGGGTACAATACAAACTTAGTTTGAAATAAAGTGCTACTTCTCCCAATATTTTCATCATTTAGAAGCAACAAGTCTAGTTCACAGAAAAAAAGAAATATATGGAGGAAATATAGTGGAATAAAAAAGCCATTTCCAAAACCAGAAATGTTTTAATAGGCTACAGAAGTGGTTTTGGAAGAAATAAAGAAAACCAGGAAAAAAATACTGTCTCTAATCTAGTTAGCACAGGAAAGACTTTTCTTCTTTTCTTCAATGATATCTGTATGAAAATATGTAAATATAGCATTTTAGAAGTGAGTGGATCCTTTTCTGATTGAAAGAAAATGGCATTTGAGTGAAATTTCAAGTTTCAGTCATCTAAAATACATTAACTAGTCCCCAACCCACCAAATAGACTTTGTGTCCCCTTGGGTTTTTGTATGTAGCCATTCAACTTCAGAGTTTACAAGGTAGATGGAGAAAGGTTCAGCGTTTTTATTACTCTCCTATTTACTATATTGGCTTTCCTTCCAGTTATAAGTTGTGCTGCACTTAACGAGGCTGGGTTGTGACTCGTGTGGCCTCAGCACAGATCTCAGCTCCACCAAAGGATTTTCTGTATGACCTTGAGCCACTTCACGTCTCCATCCCATCTGTAAAACAGAACGATGATTCTTCCTCTCCACAGCAATTTGTCTTGTCAATTTAGGAACAAACACTGATTTGTCTTGACTACTTGCAGCTCCTATCGATTGCAAAGGAAGTTAGATGTACACGATACTTCTTCCTATATGGCATTTGGAGACAAAATAACTTTGAGGAACTGAACCATTAAAGCAAATATTTTGGCCGTGAATATCCTATACTTTTATGAAGAGTGTCTAAGAAAATAATCCCTAATTTCAGTAGAGCACAGAGTAATAAATAGCTCTTAAGGAGTTTAAACAGCACACGCATTTGGCAGGTGAATGTGAGATCGGCAAAGACTTGAGAGCTGCAGTAGAAAGGCAGCCCTCCCTCAGCCCTCTCACATCAAACAATTTATAAGCCTGTATAACTTTGAAAACAACTATTAGTTTTCATCAGATGATTGGAAGGCAAATGTTTGAGCTAAAAATTATTTCACTACCAAATTTCAGTGTCCTGTAATCCATTTATTGACACACTGATACAGCTCAGGAGAGTCGTGGACACTTTTTTTACAAGATGAAAGAAGTTCGTTCATGCCAGACTGCAACAGCCACTTGATTTTGCCTTCTATTACTCTATTCTTGCAGTAAGCACAACCCTGTTGTCTTTCAGATAAAAAGGAATGAAACTAAAAATTTATCAGCAAGCAGAAGTCTTTGTAAAATCCCAGCTAGCAGTTTTGGTTTGACCGCACGTAATCACATAAAATCAGATTTCTCTCTTAGTTGAAACAATACAAACTGGATTAATTCCAGACAATGAGACTACTGGAGTTCCTTAATGTTGACAAAACCTTCAGTAAGAGAGAAATAAAATATTAACCTGCAAACAGCTTCTGATAATTAAAAATTATATTGGGAGAGAAACATGTTATAAAGGTCATTCCTGTCCCTTCGGCAGTCGTTACTGCTTGTTTGCCATGGCCAGGGATTCTTGGATTTACTCCTGCAGGAAAGCATTCAGCAGGGTATTTTTTTTTGTTTGCACAGTACTATAAATGTCTGTTGTGTTTTCCACAGAGCGAAGACGCGGAGCCGGAATAATCCCAGTGTAACTTCTCAAGTCACAGGGATGTCTCTGACCAAACCCACTCACAGCCTAAGAGCTTGATCCTGTGAGCTGTTTCCAAGCCAGATACTCTGGGGCTCCCCTGGGGGTGTTTGCTCCCTGCTGTGCTCAGGGACCCAGAGAGCGGCAGGAACCCTGGAGCTTCACGGGGACTAGGGTGGCATGCTTAGGGTCCGAGGGATGGGGCACTTTGGCATCTGCAGTAGGTGCATAAAGTAGGCAGGAAAGCTCCTGAATAGTTTGAATTATTCCTTTTGAAATACTCAAGGGGAGGTGTTTTCTCAGGTCCAGTAGACTTTTGCTTAAAGCATAGAAGATCTATGGCACTCAGATTTCACAGAGGCTTGCAAGTGAGATCGTGGGTTGCTTGTGGGTAGCACACAAAGCAGATTAGATACTCTCATTTTCATGTA